>NW_023494807.1:31633230-32260793 GCF_904425465.1 Colossoma macropomum
AAGTAAGTGGTTAAGATGTAAACGGAGTCATTCAGAGTGGTTTGGTGTGAAGCGCTCCGTTCTAGAGAAACTTACAGAGTCAGAACTGTTCACAGTGGTGGTGATAGGAACCAGACGTCCACCTCTTAAAGCTCCCTCACAGAAAGTCACTACAGGATACGGTTATGAATTCACTGCCTGATGACTGAGACGCTGTTTTAAGGGGTCCTTGAAGGCCTCAAATGTTTTGTTTTGTCGTTTTTTTACATTCACGTCAGAAGTATGTGCAGCCGCTCTTTTACCATCATCAGTATATAAACTCACAAGACTCCTGTAGGTTCACTGGTGGTTTCGGATGGTAAATAAAACGTCCATATTTGTGTTGTAGTCATGGCGACGCCCTGGTTCCTATCACCACCACTGCAAAGGAATCGGAGTCTCTACGATAAACCATTTCACACCAAACCACTCTGAACGACCATTTGTTTACGTTTCCAGCACTGAATTGTGCAGAAAAGTTTACTTTTGGGTGGAGTTCCCCTTAAAAGGGTCATGTTTAGACACGGCTAGAATTCGCATTTCCTCCGTTTTGGATGTTCAGTGCTGCTGTGTGAAGTCCCTGCCCCATAAAAGGTCAAATCAGTAGCACCACTGGTCGAGGACATTGTGGATGATTTCCTTTGAAACAAACTTCCTGCTCATAAAAGGAACAGAACGCTGGTGTTAATTGGACCTTAAGGCGAACTGTAGACGTGTTAAACAGGCTGCTAATGTTACCAGCCTAGTGATACTCGTGTCGCCTCGTACCTTTTAGCTGGAAAGCAGTGAGTGTGTGGAAAAGACTTGAGACACCAGGTATGTCTTGGCTGATCGCCTGAGTTTGTTATAATGGCGAAATTGTCAGTTTGATTTTTTTGCTGAACTGTCACTTTGAAAATGCTTATCAGCTTTTGCAGTGTTGCACATTTTGAGACATCTGCAGTGCGCAGTGTAGCTCTGAGCTCGAGAGTAGAAGAAGTCAGGGGCCAGTGGCCGGTTGCACCATCTGTGGGTAAGTTTAAACATATCGCTGCTGTCAGGACAAAACCTCCTATCTCCATTTTTGGCGTTTTTCAGTTTTTCACATAATCTGAAAATGCCTGCTGCTCTTTGCTTTGTGTGTGAATTTCATGATGAATGGACCAAAAGAAACGACCCAGAATGACTTGGAAAGAAGTCTGGTTCCATTGACTTGCATTAAAAGTAAGGTAGGTTTTTTGCTTCTCCTGTAAAGTTGTGAATTGGGAGATACGAGGTTTTGTTCCGACAGCAGCGATAGGCTAGTTCACGTTTCTGCATCACTAAATAAAACGAGTTGCACCACAAACTAGTTTTAACTCTAAGTGAGTGGGCGGTGTAAGTTTTGGGGAAACCATCAGAAACTACGTAGTGTAACTCCACCATCTTCTCAACGTCCCTCATTTTAGCACGAGGAGGTGCCGCCTTCCTTTTGCAAACCCTTTGGCCACAGTATTGCAGTTTTTCCTGGTAATATCACACTTTAATGTCGTAATTCTACAAATTTATTCTCTAAATATTACGACTTTTTTCTGAAAATACTATGATTTTATTCTAGAAAGTACGACTTCATTCTTGAAGTCTTTTATTTTAATTTTTTAACGGTGGCCTTAAAACGCCACAGTTGGTAAAAGTGAGGTCATTTTTTAGGCCGGACAGACGAGCCAAATTTACAGTGTGTGCTCTTATTATTTATAGTAGTTTAGTAGTGATAGAATTATTAAAGCACATTAAAATAACGGTAATAAAGTACTAATCTATCTATCTATCTATCTATCTTCTTTCTTTCTTCCTTTCTTTCTTTCTTTCTTCCTTTCTTTCTTCCTTCCTGCCTTTCTGCCTTCCTTCCTTTCTTCCTTCTTTCCTTCTTTCTTTCTTTCTGCCGTTCTTTTTCTTTTCTTTTTCTTTCTTTCATTCTTTCTTCCTTCCTTGTTTCTTTCTTTCTTTCTTTCTTTCTTTCTGCCTTCTTTCTTTCTTTCTTTCTTTCTTTCTGCCTTTCTTTCTTTCTTTCTTTCTTTCTTTCTTCCTTCCTTCCTGCCTTTCTGCCTTCCTTTCTTTCTTTCTTTCTTTCTTTCTTTCTTCCTTCCTTCCTGCCTTTCTGCCTTCCATCCTTTCTTCTTTCTTTCTTTCTTCCTTCCTGCCTTTCTGCCTTCCATCCTTTCTTCTTCTTTCTTTCTTTTCTTTCTTTCTGCCTTCCTTCTTTCTTCTTCTTTCCTTCTTTCTTTCTTTCTTTCTTTCTGCCGTTCTTTTTCTTTTCTTTTTCTTTCTTTCTTTCTGCCTATTTTCTTTCTTTCTTTCTTGCTTGCTTTCTTTCTTTCTTTCTTTCTTTCTTCCTTCCTTTCTTTTTCTTTCTTTCTTTTTGGCTTTCTTTCTTCCTTCCTTTCTTTCTTCCTGCCGTTCTTTTTCTTTTCTTTTTCTTTCTTTCTTTCTTTCTTTCTTTCTTTCTTTCTTTCTTCCTTCCTTCCTGCCTTCCTGCCTTCCTGCCTTCTTGCTGGATCACCCAGTGGGCCTAGGAAATGCTGTGTCACTGACTGACTGACCCATTGCCAAAACTCACATGCATTGCTCAAGACAGGCAGCAGGTGGCGCTATACACCATTAAATGCTGCTCTCATACCTTCTGAATGCTACCAGTATGAGGTTAACAAGTAATAGAAGAAAGTAGAAAATGCATTTATGGAAGCACATCATGGGTCTTACGATAACGATGACCGAGTAACGAGTGATACAAACGGCTCGTTAAACTGTAAACAGATTATTCAGTCTTCAGGCTGTACAGTCCGTATATCTAACCTATGTGTGGAAGCTGTGAGTTGTTTTTGGTGAGCAACACATTTATGTTTGTCTACTTAGATCACAGCAGTTTAGCTCCGCCCACTCACACTGTTAAGGAGTTATGTCAGTGTTCCAGCCTGGACTGCGTATTAAATAAGGCAAAATACAGGTCAGCCAATCAGAATAGAACTCATTTACATATCAGTCTTAAAGGCACGGTAGCAAAAACAGCCTGTTTAGTTCTAAAGGATAGAAGGTAAAATAATATAAAATAATAATATATAATATATATTAGTAATAATAATAATGATAATAATAATAATATAGAAATGTAAGATACTGGCCCCTTTTAGCAGGTGGAATGAACGTTACATGGTGGTTCCGCATTAAACATCTCCTAGAACAGCTGTCCTTTGTGCAGATCATCAGGCTCCTGTGGTTCTCAGACATTTCTAACGTCATACTCCAGCACAGTCATCCTGACTGTCGGTAGGAAATCCACAATTGAGTCTGTGGCTAAGGAAACACCCTCAGCCTGTCTGGCTGATCATCAGCCAGTGGCTGTGACCTCGGTCATTATCCTGCACCTGGTCTTTGCCTGTATAAAGCAGACCAGTGCAGGTCTTACTGCTCTGTCCGCTCTGTGGATGACGCTGTTTCATTACCTCTCCACAAAGCACCTGAACACAGAGGTGGGTAATATGACTGTATTTATTGTTATCGTGATGAATTACATCACGTTATGTCACAGTACGCTTTTCTGAGCGTGTAGTGGATACGGTCAGTACTTAAGGAGCACTGACCAACTGCGTGATCACCATAATTAGTCCTGTTCAGTTGGATTTAGCGCCGGTGTGTGAAACGTTTAGTAAAAATCACTGTACTCTTATTTTTATAGTATTTTGGTAGTGATAGGATTATCACCATTATTGTAATGTGCTTTGATGAAGTACAAATCTGTTTACCCGTCTATTTATCTGCCTTTCTTTCTTTATTCTTTCTTTCTCCCTTTCTTCCTTCTTTCTTTCCTCCTTTCTTTCTTTCTTTCTTTCTTTCTTTATCCCTTCCTTTCTTTCTTTCTTTCTTTCTTTCTTTCTTTTCTTTCTTTCTTTCTTTTTTCTTTCTCCTTTCCTTTCTTTCTCCCTTCCTTTCTTTCTTTCTCCTTTTCTTTTTCTGTCTCCCTCCCTTTCTTTCTTTCTTTCTTTCTTTCTTTATCCTTTCTTTATTCTTTCTTTCTTTCTTTCTTTCTTTCTTCTTTCTCCTTTCCTTTCTTTCTCCCTTCCTTTCTTTCTTTCTCCCTTTCTTTTTCTGTCTCCCTCCCTTTCTTTCTTTCTTTCTTTCTGACTGACTACCCTTTGCCAAAACGCACATGCATTGCCTGAGGCAAGCAGCAGGTGGCGCTATACACCATTAAATGCTGCTCTCATACCCTCTAAATGCTCCCAATGTAAGGTGAAATAATGAAAGAAAGTATAAATGCATTTATGGAAGCAGGTCATGGGTCTTACGATAACGATGACTGAATAACGAGGGAAATAACCAGAGGTGTCTGATTTCATTTTCATCTTGCTGTATAAGCAGCACCTGTCCAGGGTGTTTCCTGCCTTCCGCCCAGTGACCGCTGGGATAGGCTCCAGCACATTGAGATTTTCTCAGTAATTTTACATGCATGGGAGTAATGGGGAAACTCCAGGTCTACATGAGTCAGTAATCGGATTTCTGCTTTACAACCAGCCAGTAAACTCACAGAAGAAGACGCAACGTAAATGTAACGTAAAACTCAAAACTTCACGCAGCTTTTTTTGTGAACATCGCGCCACTTTACCTGAAAATATGAACAAACATCATCTAGAAGATGAAGAATATTTAAATCCTTCATTTCCTCAAGCATGTATTTGGTTTCAGCATCGCTCCAAAAGTGTTTTGCTGTGTGTCGCGGCGACGCTGCTCGCTTATTTCCGGTACCGCCGTCTGTTTCCGCACATGCTCAGACTGAGAAATCCGAAAGAAATCAGAGTAAGAGTTCACATGCACTGAGAATCTGATTACTGAGCTGAAGTCCAGCCTTTTCATCAGATTTCTTGATCGTATTTCTAGACCTTACCCTGATCTAAGAAATCAGAGTGTGCTGTTTGCATGACCATTTGAATAATCAGATAACTGCAGAAATCTGATTATGATTGGATTATTGAGTGCGCTGATTATCACAGTCACTATCTACAAAAAGGTTACTTTACAAGAGAAGAAAAAACACTCAACTTAGAATGGAAGTTAAAGTAAAAAGATGATTTTCCATGTCTTTTTGGACTGTTTCTGTTGGTCTGTTCATGAAATTTGGACACAATTCAAAGGGTAACTGGAATATTAGAACTGAAAAATTATGAAAATAGAAATACAAAGTTTGCGCCACAGTGACAACATGTTAGTTTGTTAGTATAATTTAGACCGGACTGGATAGCTGGCTAAATGTGTCTTAATGGATACATCCATGAAGTAGCAGTAAACACATCATGTCCGAATTTTCTAACGAATTATGAAATGAATTATGAAATGGATCCTATGAGAACAGATTATTCCTACGGTTCGTTTTATAGTCGGTCAAAGCCGCTGGAATATATTTACAGATGTGGGGAAACACAGTCTGTTAAAATGACTGACGTGGCGGATTCGGACTGGAGTAACATCACCGAGAAACTGAATTACGTTACCCCATCTCCTCACATACAGCTAATTCTGTCTCAATAGTGTTTTAAAAACATGCTGAATTTCATCATAAAGGGACCAGAGGTCGTCATTGATCATCCAGCCTTATCTTAAACTCAGCAGTCCACTGAACTGTTCATTGTGTATCTATGACTGAAACACCATGGCAGCCTTATCGGAAACTCAGCATGACCCAGTGGACGTTGGAGCTTTCACTGATCAGCTGATGGACTAGAAACATCACAAAATGTATCAGTGTAAAACTGTAAAATGCCTCAGTGAGCTTGTTAGATTTGTGTACTGCCTAAAAAATCAGAAATTGACTGATTGCAAAATGTAACACTTTATATGTTTGGCCAACTGTAAATGCTTCGTCTGCGCTTATTACTTTGAACTTGAATTCAAATAAATCAAATCATGTGTGTCATCACATTTATACAGGTGCAAAGGTGAGTGAAAATCTTGTGTGTAGCCCCCTAGAGGTACTGAAAAAAAAATGTGTGTATGTGTGTATATATGTATATATATATATATATAGTTTTCCAGTTTTTGACACAATCTGAAAATGCCTGTTGGTCTTTACATTGTGTGTAACTTTCATGGTGAATGGACCAAAAGAAACGGCCCAAAATGACTTAAAAAGACGTCTGGTTCCATTGACTTACATTAAAAGTAAAGTAGGTTTTTCCTTCTCCTGTAAAGTTACCATTTTGAAGATAAAAGGTTTTCTTCCAACAACAGCGATATGTAATGTAAATGTAATGTATAGAGCCCATATCATGAAAAACTGAATAACTGAATACTTTTTTTGAAATAAGAGTTTAATGTAGTATCTGTGTTAAAGTTTCAATACACGCTGTTCACTCCCCAGTAAACACAGTCCATATATGGAAACTCATTTATCAAATTTATTGTTTTTGCTTTTACCTTTGTGCATCTGCATTTAAAGTCTGCAGTGTAGCCCCGCCCACTCACACTAAAGTCAGGAGCTTATTTACATACATCAGGTTTTGAGGCACAGTAACATCCAGACAGTTTTGACAATGTTTAGTACATAAAACCACACAAATGCTAAAAGTTGACCAAATACAAAAATGTAAAATGGGCTCTTTAATGTTCCTGATTTTAACCTTAATCTCAACCCAAAACTTAATCCTTACAGAAATGTTATCCAAAATACAGGCATTTTTTACTTGACTTAACAGTGTCTGAATCGAATCGCTGTTTAATGTGTTTGTACTGAATCGGATCTTTCTCAATTCAACAACGTTTTTGAACTGCTGAATTGAATCACTGAATCGAATGGCCAAATGGAATCGCTGTTTAGTGTAAAGAATCACTTCTTTCTTTTTTGAAATGGTGAATCGACTGGCTGAATCACTGTTAAGTGTACTGAATCGGCTCTTTCTCAGTTCACTAGAAGCATTTTGGAACCACTGAATTAACTGAGTCAGTCAAATTACTATTTTGGTCTCTGGCCGAATTGAATCACTGTTTAGTGTACTGAACTGGCTCTTCCTCAATTCACTGGAAGTCTTTCAGGACCGCTGAATTGACTGGCTGAATCAACTGCTGTTTGTATTGAATCATATGGGATCTATCTCAATTCACAAGAATTGTTTTTGATCAGCTGAATCAATTGCTGAATTAACCCCTTGAATCGAATCACTCTTTAGTGTATCGAATCAGATCTTTCTCAGTTTTTGAACCACTGAATCAAATTCTACCCTTAAACAACCCAAAACCTAATCCTCACAAAAATGTAGTTTTTTACTTAACAGTGACTGAATTGAATCACTGTTGAGTTTTGTATTTAATCGGATCTTTCTTAATTCAGAAAATCGTTTTTGAACTTCTGAATTGAATCGCTGAATCAGATGGCCAAATGTAATTGCTGTTTAGTGTAAAGAATCAGTTCTTTCTTATTTTTTTTTTTTAAACAGTGAATCGACTGGCTGAATCACTGTTTAACGTCTTGAATTGGCTCTTTCTCAATTCACTGGAAGCATTTCGGAACCGCTGAATTGACCGGCTCAACCAAATCGCTCAATTTACAAGAATCGTTTTTGATCAGCTGAATTGAATCGCTGAATTGACCACTTAAATCGAATCGGTGTTTACAAAAATCAGTTTACAAAAATTGATTTGAATCGAATTGTCAAATTGAGCTGCTGTTTAGTGTATAAAATCAGTTACTTCACAAGAATTACTTTTGAATTTAATTGACAACTAATGAATCATTTTATATCAGTTTATACCTGTACGTCACCGCCCGGTGGAATAACACCTTCATTGTGCTACAGCTGCGCTATAAACTCTTTGTGTTCTTGTGTTCCTGTTCTGTCTGCTGTAGGTGAAGCAACAGATGGTACCATGTAAATGACTGAGGATCATGAAGGCCACACACAAACTACTGTTTGTTCTGTGTCCCATGCTGGTCCTGGTGTTCATCTACTACTCGTCTGGGAAGCTGCACCTGCACGTATGGGGCCAGAAGCCGCGTGAGTAACCCAGCTCTGACCTTCTGCTGGTGTTTGTCTACTGTTAGTGTTCGTGTTTCTTCACTGGATTGCCCTTCAGTCTGTCAACATGCATGTATCGGTTTTGTTTGTTGCCAGTTAAATGATTAAACTTTTCCGTGGCTTCTGTGCTACCCCGCGTTTGACCGGGATCAGACCGGACGGGCTGCGTCCGGATGTTAAGGCTCGCGAGGACCTTTTACACTCCATTGTCTGTCACAGGAAGGAGTGACTTAGGCAGAAAGAAAATGCCTTTGTGGTGATCCTGGTTACAGAGACTGTCGAGGCTGCTTTCACAACGTTCACCACCAGCCTTTCACAACCATTTCCCAACAAGGCTGTTTTTTAGTTTTTTGGTTTCCTGCTGCAGCCGTTAAATTCTCCGTTCACAAATGCTTTTGTTGACCGATTGATCAGGACGATAGCTACCTGTTTTTTATCTTCACTGTCTTATCGTTGCATAATATCCAGGGCTTGGTCGACAGTTTGGGAAATCAGTACATCATGACCATTCAAAACCATGGGTATTTCACAGAACCACATTCTGGACAGGTTCTGTTCGCGCCAGAGGGGGGAGCAAAGCCCAGGGCCATTTCATACCACTTCTGAGTGATGGATGGATAGATAAGTAGATAGATAGGTAGATAGGTAGATGGATGGATGGATAGGATAGATAGGTAGATGGATGGATGAATGGATGGATAGGTAGATGGATGGATAGGTAGATGGATGGATAGATGATGGATGGATGGATGGATGGATAGATAGGTAGGTAGGCAGATGGATGAATGGATGGTTGGATGGATGGATAGGTAGATCAATAGATGGATGGATGGATAGGTAGATGGATGGATGGATAGGTAGATGGATAGATGGATAGGTAGATGGATAGGTAGATGGATAGATGGATGGATAGATAGGTGGATAGATGGATAGGTAGATGGATAGATGGATGGATAGATAGGTAGATGGATGGATGGATAGGATAGATAGGTAGATGGATGGATAGGTAGATGGATGGATAGGTAGATGGATGGATGGATGGATGGATGGATGGATAGGTAGATCAATAGATGGATGGATGGATGGATGGATGGATGGATAGGTAGATCAATAGATGGATGGATGGATAGGTAGATGGATGGATGGATAGGTAGATGGATGGATGGATAGGTAGATGGATAGATGGATGGATAGATAGGTGGATGGATGGATGGATGGATGTATAGATAGGTAGATGGATGGATAGATAGGTAGATGGATGGATAGATAGGTGGATAGATGGATGGAGAGATAGATGATGGATAGATAGGTAGATGGATAGATGGATGGATAGGTAGATGGATAGATGGATGGATAGGTAGATGGATGGATGGATAGGTGGATGGATGGATAGATAGGTGGATGGATGGATGGAAAGGTAGATGGATGGATGGAAAGGTAGATGGATGGATGACTGGCTGGCTGGATGGATGGATGGATAGATAGGTGGATGGATGGATGGGTAGATGGGTAGATGGATGGATGACTGGCTGGCTGGATGGATGGATGGATAGATAGGTGGATGGATGGATGGGTAGATGGGTAGATGGATGGATAGATAGGAGGATGGATGGATGGAGAGATAGATGATGGATAGATAGGTAGATGGATGGATGGATGGATAGGTAGATGGATGGATGGATAGATAGGTGGATGGATGGATGGGTAGATAGGTGGATGGATGGGTAGATAGGTGGATGGATGGATGGATAGATGTGCACGTAACAGCAGCAGCTAAGCGATACTACTGGAATTGTGTTGCAGGTAAAGGTAATAAACATAATTAAAAGTAAGAAGTACAATTATAAATAGTAATAAAAGTGAAAATTACAGTAAAAAATAAGAATAAAAAATAACAGTAAAGTAATTATAAACACCAGACCTTCAAATAAATCTTTGTACAAACGGGTCAGATTGTTTTTTATTTCGTCTCTTCCAGTGAAGCTCATGGTCAGATGACTCACAGGTGTGTCGAGGCTTTTCCACACACCCGTTGAATCTCGAGTGCACACTTTCATTGAAGCGAAAGGGACACCTCACCAAATACTAAGACATTCTGAAATTCTTCTTGCTGATAACATAATTTGTAATTCAAATCTTTCTATGAAATTAGGAAGGAATCCAAAATATTATTTTTTTTTCTAGTGCTTTCAGCCTTTTGAACCCCTAAAAATGTTAGAACATCACCCACTGTTGCCCTGTAAACGCTGGAGCACCACATTAGAGATTTGCATGATCTCTGTGATGATGTGTCTGAGCGAAGGCGTTTACTGCTTTCTTTAATGTACATTTATTAGCCTCGACCCGACGCCCCCGTTTCACACCCTGCTCACTGCAGCATAATATGAAATGGAACAACTGTGGAAAATGATGGCCGACAGCGTAAATAAATGTAATTAGGCGAGTATGAAATAATTATGACGGGCCTTCTAGAAATCGATAAATGGACTTATCTGTGGCCGTGTTCTAGTTTAGAGCCACTAAATACTTCTGATGAACAGACACTGACGCGGCTTAGATCATCCCACTGACTGACCTTAGTAATGTACCGTGATGAGCTTCAGTGACGTCGGCTCGTTCTGATGAATGCCTTGCAGTGTGAACTGGCTCCTCAGGGTAGAGGTTGCTTTGTCATGAGGCTGAAGTTGGTTCTTGTTCACAAGCTTCATATTAGAGTGTTCCACCTTAAATGCTGCAGCAGTTTCATTCTGGCACCTGTAAGATATGAAATTCAGCCTGTCCGTTTACTGGACGTTCTTCTGTGGAAAGCTCAGACTTGCCTATGTTGTATGTGACGACTTTTATCCTTCATTTTAAGAAAGTTTTGTCTTTTTCCTTAGAAATCTGCTCACATCATGACACTAAGTGAATTTCTGCCCTCTTCAGGCTAAAGGCGTACACTACACAACTTCTAAAATCCTAATATATACATATAAACACCGATCAGGCATAACATTATGACCACCTCCTTGTTTCTACGCTCATTGTCCATTTTATCAGCTCCACTTACTATATAGGTTTACCCTGTTCTTCAGTGGTCAGGACCCCCATGGACCCTCACAGAGCAGGTACTATTTGGGTGGTGGGTCATTCTCAGCACTGCAGTAACACTGACCACTGTGGTGGTGGTGTGTTAGTGTGTGTTGTGCTGGTCTGAGTGGATCAGACACAGCAGTGCTGCTGGAGTTTTTAAACACCTCAGTGTCACTGCTGGACTGAGAATAGTCCACCAACCAAAAATATCCAGCCAACAGCGTCCAGTGGGCAGCGTCCTGTGGGCAGCGTCCTGTGATGACAAGGTAGGAGTGTATAATATAGTGGACAAACTCCAGCAGCACTGCTGTGTCTGATCCACTCGTACCAGCACAACACACACTAACACACCACCACCACCATGTCAGTGTTACTGCAGTGCTAAGAATGATCCACCACCCAAATAGTACCTGCTCTGTGAGGGTCCATGGGGGTCCTGACCACTGACGAACAGGGTAAAAGGGGGCTAACAAAGTATCAGAGAAACAGATGGACTACAGTCTGTAACTGTAGAACTACAAAGTGCACCTATATAGTAAGTGGAGCTGATAAAATGGACAGTGAGCGTAGAAACAAGGAGGTGGTCAGAATGTTATGCCTGATCGGTGTATGCACCCACTGCTGTGAAAAAGTTTTTGCCCCCTTCCCAGCATCTTCTGTTTTTTTGCACGTTTGCCACACTTGAATGTTTCAGATCATCATTTTTTTTAATATTAGACAAAGACAACCCAAGTAAACAGTAAACACAAAATGCTTTTTTCAAATGATTTCATTTATTGAAAGAAAAATGCTGTTCAGCCCTACTTGGCCCGGTGTGAAAAAGTAATTGCCCCCTTAGTTACTAAATCCAGTTAACCAAATTCAGTTGACTGTTGGGTTCACTGTCACTAGCCAGGTCAAAGTCCTGACTTGGATCCCTTTGAGATGCTGTGGCAAGACCTTAAAAGGGCAGTTCAGACTCGAAAACCACTTCAATGTAGCCAAATTAAAACAATTCTGCAAAGAAAAGTGGGTCAAAATTCCTCCACAGTGATGCAAAAAACTTACCGCAAGTCATCACAAACGTTTGATTGCAGCTGGTACTGCCAAGACAGGCATGGCCAGTTATTAGATGGGGCAGTTACTTTTTACATGGGTGACATAGGTTTTGAAATTAAAATGGAATGATCATTTATAAACTAAATTATGTTTACTCATGTTGTCTTTATGTTATATTAAAATTAGTTGGATGATCTGAAACATTTAAACGTGACAAATAGTGCGCAAAAATACAAGAAATTCGGTGAGGGGCAAATATTTTTTCACAGCACTGTGTATGTGTGTGTAAATACATAGACATAAAAAAAATAGTGAAGGTCATAATTGCAGGAAGCTAACTGGTGCGAATATAGTCTGATATAAACCTTACATTTTTGAAATTGATCACTTCTTCATATTCTGTGAGCTATAAGGTGGTGATAACCAGCCTCATCCTGAAGAAACTCTCCTGTAGAGTTTAATTTCAACCTGCCTCTAACGTGCCCCGCCCACTTATCCCTTACCGCACACTAATGCATCTGATCCAGCCAGTCAGAGGCTTCTGAAGAGGTTAATTACCTGAAGCAGGTGCAGCACGTTGTGGTTGGAATTAGACTCTGCAGGAAGGTAGATCTCCAGGACCAGGACTGGTGACCGCTGCTGTAAAGGCATCATTTATGAAATTCTCCTGTACTTTTGACCCTCCGCCACTAGAGGGGGACAAAGAACAGTGGAGGAGATTTTGATTCCTGCTTTTGCATGGTGCAGTCTCTCCACACGGGTGAGCTTTAGGCTCAGTTTCACAGCCTGCAGTGTCCTCCAGGCTTGTTTTACTGTGGTTCCCAAACAGAGACGTTCTCTGCGAGCACGTTTATTCTAAAATAATAATTCTAATAATTAATTAAATAAATAGTTTCCTGCAAACTAAGATTTTAACGTCTGTTTTGTTTAGATTAGAGCCACTGTAGAGTTCTGATACTCAGGTTCCATGTATTTATCAGAATCTGCAGAAATCCCACTGAGAAAGAACCAATAATAATAATAATTATAAATAATAATAATAAATAACAACAACAATAATAATAATAATATTGTCTTCAGTTTCTGTACTGCCTTTCTCAAACCCAAGGTCACAGTACACACCTTACAAGTTTTGAGCTTCAGTGTAAAAGAGTGTAGCTGGGTCATTCAACAGAAATGTCCATTTTTGTGCCCCTAGTGTTTACAGATATATTACACTTTAAAAACTTCTTAAGGTTACAATTTATTTATATTTTTAAAATAAAACAAGTTATTTTAACAGTTAGACCTTCTTGAGCCTCAATTTAGCAATATTGTTTTTTTTAAATCAATTATCTAGAATTCCAAGCACCACAGAAGAGCTCGTCCCCACAGTCATGTGTGAAGGCTGAGGCCATATTTTGAAGTAAAAAACATGTTTTTCTGCAATTTTAACTGCAATAATCTATACATGACTATGAAATATATGATTTAAATGACATAAAGAAAACAAATGCATATTTTAAAATATATAATGAAAGTTGTTGTCCCCAGGAGTCGTGTCACTGGTGTTACTGCATAACAAAGTCTCTTATTTTGAAATAAAAGTCACACTGATGACATCACTTGACTTCCTTTTACCTGTTTTCTGAGGATCTATGAAGAAAAGCTCATGGTGAGTCCACTGTGTCTTTCAGTTATCAGAGGTTTTCTCATTTAGCTCATGATTTCATATGAAGCTTTTAGCTGAAGTCACTGGTGTGACCGACTTTATTCTGAGGTCATTGTGAAAAAATAGAATACAAATGGATTAAATTCCATATTTTATTGGATATTCCATGACTGACGACATGTGGTTTGATGCTCTGTAGCTGTTATTTTGTAAAATGCATTATTCATTAAAAATGTCTCTGGTGTTCCTTTATTATGTGGAACACCAATGAGGGTCAGTAACACCAGTGACTCCTATGGACAGATAGGAAAAGTGGACGTTTCTGCAGAATGACCCAGCTGTGTATTTTACAGCACTGTGAGGATTCATGTCATTCAAGTTTTAAGTTTTCTTTTTAAGTTACGAGGTTATTTATAATTGGACTGTTTTTATATTTGTATCGTTGAAGACTTTTGTCCCTGACTTTCCGTTCAGCAGCATAACGAATACATAAATAGTGATTTCAGTGTTCAAAAGAGGAAGAAACCTTGAGAGGAACCAAGACTCAGAAGGGGAACCCGTCGACACCGGTTAGCAAACAGCATTAGTATAAGGGTTCTCTATAGCACCAAAATTCTGTTGTTACAAACTTGACATCGTAATAATAGAAAAACCCTTTTTGGTGCTATATAGAACATTTTTTCAAAAAGGTTCTATGTAGAACCATCTACATCAGTCTGACGAACGCTTTCATGATGCAAAGAACCCTTTGATCATGTAAAGGCTTCTTTGAGTCACCATGGCGGTATATAGAACCATTTTCTTTACTTAAAAAAACCCTTGAAGAACCTTCATTTTAGAATGTATATGGTTCTATAAAGAGGGTTTTTGAAAAGGGTTCTATATAGCACCAAAAAGTGTTCTTCTATTGCTGCAAACTTGACATCGTAATAATAAAAGAACCATTTTTGGTGCTTTATAGAACCCGAGAACCCCAAAAGTTTCTATATAGAAGCATTTACAGCACGTTCTCCACCAATCTGAAGATCCCTTTTATGATGCAAAGAACCCTTTGACCTTGCAAAGGGTTCTTTGAGTGTCCATGGTTCTGTGTAGAACCATTTTCTTAACTGAATAACCCTTGAAGAAGGATCTTTTTTAGGAATGTATACGGTTCTATAGGGAAGGTTTTTGAAAAGGGTTCTGTATAGGAGCAAAATGGGTTCTTCTATTGCTACTTCACGTTGTAATAATAGAAGAACTCTTTTTGGTTCTATATAGAACCCAAAACCCCAAAAGGTTCTATATCGAAGCATCTACAGCACATTCTCGATCTATCTGACAAAATGCTTTTATGATGCAAAAACCCTTTAATCATGCGAAGGGTTCTTTGGGTGGGCATTGTTCTATATGGAACCGTTTTCTTTAAAGAACCCTTGAAGAACCATCATTTTTAAGAACGCAGCCACCCTCAGAAAAACGAAGTATTGCAATATATATTGTGTATCGTGAAAATGTTTAGGTCAGTGTTCTGTTTTTGACCTTTTATGTAATGCAAACTCAGTTTATTCAAATAAACATACTGACCTAAAACCATCAGTATGTTCCTGTTTAGACGCATTTTAGACGGAGATGTTTGTTGCGCGTGTGCCGCATACATGCGCACTGATATTAAACCGGATAAGAAATCAAATTTCCGCTCAAAGTAAATTTAGAACTTCTCAGTTGGAGGTTTAACCACAGCGTCAGGCTGCAGGTACAACCTGTTTTCGACATAGATGTTGTGCTTCTTGCTCATTGATAAAGTTTGAATTCTCAAGTCTGGGTTAGGAAAATAGTTTGGGACGTGATGGATGGCTTGGTATTTAGCGCTTGTCAGCGATTCCGTTCATGTTTTCATTTCCCAACTTCATCGTCCTGAACTTCTGTGGAAAAAATGCGAGTAGATTAATTATAAACAGTACTATTCAACAGCTGTTCCCAGTTTATTTTGGAAAATCACATGAACCTGGGAAGGGTTTCTTTGAACCTGGCTCCTGTTATGCAAGCTCTTTTGGTCAAATTGTAAAGATGAATCACAATGAATGGCTTTGAAAGGGTAAGTGGGAAGGAAGCACAGCCCTCCTGTGATGATAAATAACAAAGAGAGGGCAAAAACGCAGTAATGTGCTTGGCATGACTGCGGAGGATATGCCTTGAAAGATTTCGGCATGTTGACAGAGGGTCATCTCAGTCAGCACGGGCACTTTCATCTCCAATGTGGCAGGATTCGTGTGTGCACCACTGTGTACGTGTTTATTATATCTAAGCAGTATAGAGGACTTAACTGTGTTTATTTTGGAAAATGAGGTCCAGTCAGCGCACTGACAGGAGTAATGCATTGAATTCACTTGAGCGCATATCGCATCAACACAGTTAAGACCGAAAGTAAGTAAACTTAAAGCCGAAATTATTTTCATGTTGCGTGTTCAGGTGGAAGCTCTGCACACATTTGAATTTCCTTTGAATCCAATAGGGCTGGGAAATTAAGTCATTTTGGTTTTGAAAGTTGATAAATCAGGAGAAAATTGTTAGAAAATATTCATATATTTATTATTTAAATCCACAGGGGTTGTACAGTCTGATATACAGTATGTCTTGACAGTTCCCGTTTGTGCCAGAGGGGGCGCCAAAGCCTGAATCACAATGAGGAAAAGTACAACTGAAATTATTGGCACCACTAGTCAATTTACTGATCAATAATCAATGAGTAGAATTTTTCTTTTTTATCTTTTCCGTTTTGTGAGTGCACTCCGATCCGTGATCCGAGACTCCAGTCTTGGTTTTTCTTAATGTAGTCTGTTTACATGTGCTTAATATTCCGACAACCGCAAAGAATCAGATTTTGTCAGTAATCTGATCAGCACATTTACGTGCACTTGAGTGATCAGATAATGGGGAAACTTCAGGTCTACATGAGTCAGACAGTTATCAGATTTTTCTTTGCGACCAGCCAATAAACTCACAGAAGACGCAACATAAACGTAAAACTCAAACTTCATGCTGCGGCTTTTAAATCGCCACTTTACCTGAAAATATGAACAAACATCGTCTAGAAGATGAAGAATATTCAAATCCGTAATTTCATCAAGCATGTATTTGGTTTCAGCGTCAGCAACGCTGCTCGCTTATTTCCGGTACCGCCGTCTGTTTCGCACATGCTCAGACTGAGAAATCCGAAAGAAATCAGAGTAAGAGTTCACACTCAGAAATCTGATTACTGAGGTAAAATCCAGCCTCTTCATCAGATTTCGTAATCAGATTTCTAGACCATACTCTTATCTAAGAAAGAGTGAGCTGTTTACATGACCATTTGAGTAATCAGATAACTGCGGAAATCTGATTATGATCAGATAAGTGCGTGTAAATGCGCTCATTTCCATCCGAAGCAGGGAGTCACTCTGTGCGTCCCTTTATAGTTTAGTGTTTATTTGTTGTGAGGTCTTTTCACATGGAGGATATGATCTCCAGCTGATCTCCTGGCGCTGCACATAATGATCTTAGGCTTGTGTGCAGCTCAAACTCATTTCATGAAGCTGCTGACGGGCAGTTCTTGTGCTGATGTTGCTTCCAGAGGCAGTTTGGCGGATTTTATGCATTACACACTTGAGCACTCTGCGGCGCCACTGTGTGAGTTTGCGTGGTCCGCCGCTTCGTGGCTGAGCCGTCGTTGCTCTTAGACGCTTCCATTTAACTATAATAGCACTTACAGTTGACAGGGGGAGCTCTAGCAGGACAGACATGTCACAAACTGACTTGTGTCTGAGGTGCCATCCTATGACAGAGCCACGTTGGAAGTCCATGAGCTCTTCAGTTCGACCCTCTACTGCCAGTGTTTGTCTGTGGAGACTGCAAGGCTGTGAGCTTAATTTTATACACCTGTTAGCAACGGGTGTGGCTGACACACCTGAACACAATAGTAGGGGTGTCCACATACTTTTAGCCACATAATGTATGTTCAGCAGCAGCTCAGACATTAGCTGACACCAGAGCCTGTTTATGAAGAGCCGTTTTCCCCCATTATATCAAAAACATGACTGCAAAATGCCAGAGGGCAGAGAATGGAGCTAAAATAGTTTCTGATCACTCGACCAGAACTTTCTTTTAATTTTAGAAAGTAAAAGGATGGATTTCACTAAAAAAGCAAAGAAAGCTCTAAACTGTAAGTCTCTTTTTTTCTACTGCAAATGAGTTTTGGGCAGCAGGACGCTTACATTACTGCTACTGAGTGCTGATTGGTTGGTGAGCGGAGCAGCTCATTGGCTGTTTGCGCTCACTGACTTCATTGACGTATATGAGGCGCCTCGAGTTTAAAAGCTCTTAAAAATATAACAGCGGTGTTGAAATGTTTTATGCGGTTCTGTGTTCAGTAAATTACTGTATTACTTTATATTAAAAATGTTTATTCATTTATAAACTATGATTTTACTCAAATGCTCAATCTTAACCCATTCGTTTTGGACTCGCTCAGCAGCGCCCTCTAGTGTTTGAGAAACCCGGAAGACATTACAGAGCACATTTTTTGTCTGTAAAACTCTTACACAGGTTTGTCGCCCCCTTTGGCGCAAATGGACGAACGTTCTGGATATACTGTGTGTTGCTATAAAATATCTCTGGTTTAAATAACGAATATATCCGTGTCAAAAAATATTCAAAATTGATTATTGACCCAGCCTTAAAAATGACCAACAAAAGAAGATACATGTCCGTCATCTATTTTGTGACATTATTGCTAAACTGATAGGTGGTCCCAGCTCTGATTCACTGTGTTACCCTTTTCATTGTGCTTTTGGACGGATTGTTCAGGCCGTTTGCCTTTTTATTGGAAATTATATGTAGCATCACATCAGTTTGTTTAGATTGCTGGTGGGTTTGCACTGAGTATTTCTGATTGCACTGATGTTGTAACCCTTTTGTTTCACAGATGTAGATGTGGAGCCGACTGTTTCTCTAACAGTTACAAAAGCTAAACCTAAACCTAAAGTGACGACAGGTAGAAACACCACTGTTCTGTACTAAACCTTCCATTCTGATGATGGTGGGCCGATGTGTAGCATTAATTGTTATAACTCCTTGCTGATAAATGCTGCTAGCGTCAATCTGGTTTCTACTAACACCGCCTAACTAAACCTCACTCTCCTCTGCCCTTTAAACCGATTTGACTAATTCTGGCTAATGCAGGGACACATGGAGCAGAACTGTACTGATGCTAATCATTTCATAAGCGCTGCTTTATCACTGTGAGGGAGGGATTGGTATGATTCAGGGCAGCGGAGTATTTCCCATGTTGCTCTGCTACAGTAGCCGGCTGCTGGGTGTAAGTGACTGGTTTTGTCTTTCAGAGCCGGAGCCAGAGGCCGTTGTCTCCGAGGGACAAGTAGTAGGCTCAGGTTGGGTGCTGGTCATTTTAAATACATCTTACTATTGAAGAAACAGTTCAGAGAAAAATGTAATTTACGGCATTTTCCAGTTGTTTCTTTACTTTTGCGCTGGAGCTACGCGGCCAGTGTACATTACTGTGTAAAGATCAGAGACTACCTTTCATTTAGCTCATTTCCAGTCAAAATGAAGACAGGTTCTTCTGATGTTTCGTAAGGAGGGAGAAAGCCAAAGCGAGTTTCCAAAACTGGCATTTAAAAGCTACAGAGAAAATGGGGCTCCTAACAACCACCTGGAAGAGCTGGTCAACCCCAAAACCGCCCCCATCAGATAAACAGCACTTAAAGCTTTCATCTCTGAGAGAGAGGAGAAAATCAAGCTGCTTCAGATCTGAAAACATCCACAGGTGTTTCTGTCCATCCTTCCACTGTGAGAAGACGACTCAGCGCTGTGGGTCTGAAAGGATGTGTAGCTGATCAAGAAGAACCTCACTGAGAAAAGGAGACGGACACATCAAACAAAGAAGCTGAACGATGGACTGACCACCCCAGAGTCCAGACCTCAACACCACTGAATGTGTTTGATTACTTCAGAAAATGATCAACCAGCTTCTAAGACTGAACTTTGGAGGTGTGTCTGCAGATTCTTTGAGGAGCTGAAAGTGAGTCTCCTGAAAAGAATGGAAGCTGGAATAAAGGTAAAGTGTGACTAACTGACCACTCGAGCACCTGATATATTTATTGTTGAGTATAATTTTCTGTTAAACATATTTTCTGCTTTTTTCCTGACATTGAAAAATGAATAACTTAATGTCTGGTCTGAAGGATGAAGGATGGTCTCTGACTTTTGCACAGTACTGTAGCTACTGCATGCCTAAACCATCACAAACTAGCTTCAAGCCGTGTGGAGTTGTTACATAATGCTGAAGTTTGCATTTTGTCAGCAAATAGTTTAATGTTTCTCAGCTTTTCATAATTATAATTTCAGAAATTAAACATAAACCTCTGTAGAAGAGCTTAGCCAGACACTCAGACGTCACAGGGTCACGCTGCCTCCTCCTTACAGCACTTTTCACTTTCTATCAATTTCCCAAACCACAAGCTGAAAAGGCTCTGCTCTTTAACGCCTCTGCTGTACATTCCCTCTCACTAAAGACACAGACCTGGTTTAGGCAATGTTACAGTAGTATAGTAATATAAATCAATACAGTATAGCTATTTATTTCATTCATTTCAGTTTTCCATACATGTTTTTAATATACTATACTTTATACATTATTATTCTAATGTGCAAAACAGTACTGTTCCTAAACTACACTGGGAAAAAAACTTAAATTGTCAAAAGACAGCAAATGATTACCATTCAAAATTAAACTAACCCCTTACTTGGTGTAAAACAGCGACGGTGCGTGACTGGTGATGGGCTGCGGCCATGTAAAGGTTGCCATAGTGATGACTGGGCTGTCTACGCTGAAAAAACATCAACATCTGGTTTAATTTGGGTTGGGAAAATTAAACTCATAACAGTAGTCGTGGGCAGTATGGTGAAAAATGTATGTCATGGTGTAATTAATTTAAATTATATTACAAAAGAAAAATAAAAGATTAAAAATATATGTCTGCATGTATAATGGTGTATGCATATATATTTCCAGATTAAACATATTAGAGACTACAGTAAGAATAACAGTGGCTCATTATTCTGGTATATCCCTTCGGTTTTTCAATAAGAAGCATTTTAAACAACCAAAGTAAATCTGAAATATTTTTATTGTGCAAAAATGAAAACAGATCTAAACAACATTTAGATTAGCCTGTGTAAATATTGCCTTCTAACAATGTTGTTGCACGTTTTAATTTCAATAAGCTCAAGTTAGTTCGTTTTTTTGTTTGAATTTTCCGTTCCACCTTAAATGGAGCAGCGGTTGTATTCTGGTACCTGCACCTGAATGTAACTGCCATGCCATTTAAGGTGGAATGGGGAATTTGAATAAAAAGCCAACTTCAGCTTTGTTGAATTTCTTAAATCATTTGTTTTATACGTGCACCCCTTATAGTCGTCCTCCGACCGTCAGGCGCCACTGGTGCCTCCTTTTAGGCAGTGCCTCAATGTTTGGCTAAGGCTAACCCCAAAGCACCGGCCATTCCTTTAAGTATGCTGCCTCGAAAAAACAGACTACTCCTGATGAGACAGAATAGACGGTGGGGGGTGATCGGGGGTCTCCTGCGTGTTCAATTTCATTTGAAATGTTCCTGACTCAACCATTCAGCCAAATGGGGGAACATTGGCCTAGTTTTCACTGCTTGTACATCATGTTACCTGCACTTATTTGTGGCATACTGGTGTAACGGTAATGACTAAACTCATACCTGACAAGGAATTTCAACCGGTATACCAGATAAACCGGTATATTGACCACTACCACCTGACTAAACATTCCGCTGACCTGTATGGTACGAAGACTTGGCAGAATTTACCAACACTGCTTCATTGAAAAACATGGAATATTAAGTTTTCCATTGTGTGTCTGCTTTTACATTGTAAATGCAACATAAGCCTCTCAGCTATAAACCTTACATAGAAATGTATCAGTAGTTATCAATGTATGTGCATTATGTTTTATGGCTGATAGACAAATGGAAATAGTTCGTAATTACAATAATTAAATTTATACATTTTGCAGTACATATACATAAACCTACAAGGTTACCATTTCTGAGATGATGATGATGATAATGATGATAATAATAATAATAATAATAATAATAATAATAATAATAATGTCTTCACATAACTGATTAAGTCTTTCAGCCTTTAAGGGCTGAACTTTAAGACTGTAGCTCCCACAACCAGGTTAAATATACACATCAGTAGATGTTCCAGTTCCAGTTCTATCAGTTATGTAACTCCTCTGCTCTGCGCTTCAGTTGCTGCTACACTGCATCGCTTCCCCTGTTTGTCCTGCTGAGCAGCACCAGGTCATCTCTGGACTCTCTCTACTCTGCAGCTCTTCTCTCTCCATCCTCAGAGATGCCTCTGTGGAAATTTAACACTGTCCTGTTAAAGCTTAGCTTCTTTTTAATTCCCTCCTGCTTTCCTCCCCAATTCAAAGTGCCTAAAGGGTTTGTGGAGCGAGCTGGTAACGAACTATGTGGGCATAATGCAGTATTGAACGAAGTATATTCGAGATGGCAGATATACTGTATTAGTATCTGGCCCATACCAGCACAGTATGCCGAATCAGATGTAGGAGGATCTGAACTGAATCTGAGCTGAAAGCATAAAGTGACAAGAATGACCAGATGTAGCTTAATGATAACCCAAGGATGACATGTAGCTAGCAAAACTAGGTAGAGTTACAGTTATTTTATTTCAAATTATGTAATTTTGCATACATGCAGATTCATTTAGTTGTTTATTTATTACAAATCTACAGTTTTGTGTGAGTCACGTTGTTGGAATGTTACAAATAGCCCATTTTAAAGCTATGTAGTGTTTAAAGAGATGCAACGTTGTTATCAGTATCAGCCAATACTTAATGATTCAGTATTTGTGTTGGAAAAGTAAAAGTCATATTGTGCCATCTCTAATATATATGTAGAAAAGTCAGAGACCACCAGGCAGAAGTTTCCGTTCATCGTTCTCGAGAGATTAGATGTACTTTCATACGGGCAGAGAAAGGCAACAGTTTCCAAAACTCCAAAAAAAAGCTACAGAGAAAATGTGGCTCCTAACAACCACCTGGAAGACCTGGTCGACCCCAAAACTGCCCCCATCAGATAAACAGCACTTAAAGCTTTCATCTCTGAGAGAGAGGAGAAAATCAAGCTGCTTCAGATCTGAAAACATCCACAGGTGTTTCTGTCCATCCTTCCACTGTGAGAAGACGACTCAGCGCTGTGGGTCTGAAAGGATGTGTAGCTGTCCAGAAGAACCTCACTGAGAAAAGGAGACGAACACATCAAACAAAGAAGCTGAACAATGGACTGACCACCCCAGAGTCCAGACCTCAACACCACTGAATGTGTTTGATTACTTAAGAAAATGATCAACCAGCTTCTAAGACTGAACTTTGGAGGCGTGTCTGCAGATTCTTTGAGGAGCTGAAAGTGAGTCTCCTGAAAAGAACGGAAGCTGGAATGAAGGTAAAGAGTGGACGCACTAAATGAGGCTTTTGCTTTCTTTTTCTTGACACTATAAAAGTAATAACTTGACTGGAAACTGAATAAAAGAACAGGTACTCTCTGACTTCTGCGCAGTTCTGTACATGCTGAAATATTTTCATTTGTATTGCTGTTTATGCAGTTTTCCCGTTTGTTTTATAGACCTGCTCCCATTTCAGTCTTTGTTGCACATGTTCATAATTTTAAAGCAAACCTGTGTTTTTAAATTGCTTTTTGTAGATGAAATCTAAAGTTTAACACAATCAGATTTGATCTGTGATGCTTTGGGAATAGCATAACAGTAAGAATGCTTGATTGCATCAGTTTATTTAGTTGATTTAACTGTTTAGTGCTGGTTTTTGCAGGCGATATGGTTTGTTATTAGTCTTCGGGTTTGTGTTCGAGTAGAGAAAAGGCGTTTGGTTCAGTTAACCTCATTGCTCATTACTTATTTTCCTGTTTTTTTTTCCTTCTCCAAGCATGTAGCTTCATGAGCATCTGCGGTCTGAAGTTGCCCCCAAGTCGACAGCTGCTTTTTCAGTGTTTGTTTCAGTTTGGATGTTTGGGAATGTTTTGGCTGGCCTAATCTAACAATGCTTGCTCACTTGCAAAAAAAACTAACCTGCACTTTCCGCCAAAACTGCAGGCTTATCGCTACGACGCAGCTGACGATAACAGTGTTAATTTCATTTTTTGTTTAGTTCAAACTGAATGTTAATATGGAAACAGGTCTGGTGTTCTCCTCTTTGTCCTGTGATCTGCTCGATGGCCTGAATCTCATTCATTTCTCCGTTTTCTCCGCAGTGTACGATCAGCAGGGCTTCGTGCTGAAGCTGGATGGAAAGCTGTAAGTTGCTTTAATTCATTGCTTCCCCATTATAATCATGTTCTGTTGATAATTGATAAAGGGAGTGACGTCAGTCATTATATTGGCTGATATCGACATCCCATGATCTTTTGTTGTTTGAGGTGCTGACAATAAAAGACCAGGTAAAAGTGGATTGTTGAATGTTGTAACAAATGACTGCAGATTTAGTGGTGAATTCGAACACAAAATGCCACCTTGGCTAAAATAACAGAAACGTGTGTAACATTTCAGACTTAAACTTCAGAATGAAGATGAGTTGAAATGAAAAAAAAGTCTTTCTGTAAAATGAACTGATGAAAAATTGAAGACTTGAGTTTCTACTGTTTGAATTTATGAAATTTGACCATGAAGAATTTCTAATTTTGAAATAAAATGTATGTATATACATGATCAGGAATAACATTCTGACCACCTCCTTGTTTCTGCGCTCATTGTCCATTTTATCAGCTCCACTTACTATATAGGTGCACTTTGTAGTTCTACAGTTACAGACTGTAGTCCATCTGTTTCTCTGATACTTTGTTAGCCCCCTTTTACCCTGTTCTTCAGTGGTCAGGACCCCCATGGACCCTCACAGAGCAGGTACTATTTGGGTGGTGGATCATTCTCAGCACTGCAGTAACACTGATGTGGTGGTGGTGTGTTAGTGTGTGTTGCGCTGGTCTGAGTGGATCAGACACAGCAGTGCTGCTGGAGTTTTTAAACACCTCAGTGTCACTGCTGGACTGAGAATAGTCCACCAACCAAAAATATCCAGCCAACAGCGTCCTGTGGGCAGCGTCCTGTGACCACTGGTGAAGGACTAGAGGATGACCAACACAAACTGTGCAGCAGCAGATGAGCTATCGTCTCTGACTTTACATCTACAAGGTGGACCAATGAGATAGCAGGGTCTAATAGAGTGGGCAGTGAGTGGACAGTGTTTAAAAACTCCAGCAGCACTGCTGTGCCTGATCCACTCGTACCAGCACAACACACACTAACACACCACCACGTCAGTGTTACTGCAGTGCTGAGAATGATCCACCACCCAAATAGTACCTGCTCTGTGAGGGTCCATGGGGGTCCTGACCACTGAAGAACAGGGTAAAAGGGGGCTAACAAAGTATCAGAGAAACAGATGGACTACAGTCTGTAACTGTAGAACTACAAAGTGCACCTATATAGTAAGTGGAGCTGATCAAATGGATAATGAGCGTAGAAACAAGGAGGTGGTCATAATGTTATATAATGTGTGTGTGTGTGTGTGTGTGTGTGTGTGTGTGTTATCATCACATCATCATCATTTTTATTTATATAGCGCCTTTCCCATGTTCAAGGAACACTGATCACATAGTGAAGACAGGTGTCTTTAACAGAAGTGAAGATAGTGAGGATAGAATAGACCTATAGAATAGAATAGAATAGCCCTGAATAGACTTGGGGAGAGTATTCTATAATTCAGGAGCCACTACAACAAATGATCGGCCACCCAAAGAGGCCAGTTTAACCATTAAATGGCCGTGGCCTGAGAGCAGGCCCAGAGTTTCATTACACACTTCTATAGCCTGTAAACAGCTCAGCCAGTTTGCACTGAAGTCCCTGTAGCTGCTGTATAATAAGCCTCAGTATGTAATAAGCCTGGGATGTTAAGATACAGGATGGAACATATAGATGAAGAAGCTCAACCAGGTATTGAGTAGTGTGGCTGTGCAGGACTTTAGCGTGAACAGGGAACGTAACAGGTGACCAGTGAAGAAGGATGGGGTGATATGGTCAGTTTGTTTATTTATTGATTTAACCTTTAATTTAAGTAATTAAGAACGTATTTGTATTTACAGTGACAGCCTGGCAAGCAGCAGAAGCCACTTGGGGAAAAGGTAATTACAAGAAAGGGATAAGATAACAACAACAAAGCAACACACAGACCGAATAAGACAATAGTGCAAAAAATGGACAACATAAAATGTCTTCACTAGAATAGCTGAGGATCCTCGCAGCGGCATTCTGTATGTATTTGACATTATAACAATAGAGGAACCCTTTTTGGTGCTGTACAGAACCAAGAATCATCCACAACACGTTCTCCATCACTCTGAAGAATCATTTCACCATGCAGAGAACCATTTAAGCATGCAAATGGTTCTTTGAGTGTTCATGGCATCAAATTAAAATGGATATATATTATTTAAAAAACAACATAATGGGTTTAAATATTTTCATACCACTGCGTTCTGTTTTTACATGTTCCACAGTGTCCCAGCCTTTTCTTTTCTTCTTAAAACACGCTTGTGCAGTTTTCATGAAGATATTCACCGATGTGCTCTTATGTGGGGTTTGTTCTTAGCTAAGAACAGAATCTACACACACTCAAGAGCACAAAGGTGAGAACAGTTCTGCGCTTTAAGAACACGTCATGAATCTGACGGAGACTTTTTCTTAGGACCTTTCTCAAGAACACACTCTAAGACAAAACTAAGGAAGATGCTGGAGAATGAGACCTGTTGACTTTGGAACCCTTGGAAAACTTGTTTCTAAACTCACTGTCCATTTTATCAGCTTCACTTACTACATAGGTGCACTTTGTTATTCTACAGTTACAGACTGTAACAGACAGCAAGGGATGAGCTATCGTCTCTGACTTTACATCTACAGGGTGGACCAACAACGCAGGTGCGTCTAATAGAGTGGACAGTGAGTGGACAGAGTATTCTTACAAACTCCAGCAGCACTGCTGTGTCTGATCCACTCAGACCAGTGCAACACACACTAACAGACCACCACCTCATCAGTGTTACTGCAGTGCTGAGAATGATCCACCACCCAAATAGCACCTGCTCTGTGAGGGTCCATGGGGGTCCTGACCACTGAAGAACAGGGTAAAAGGGGGCTAACAAAGTATCAGAGAAACAGATGGACTACAGTCTGTAACTGTAGAACTACAAAGTGCACCTATATAGTAAGTGGAGCTGATAAAATGGACAATGAGCGTAGAAACAAGGAGGTGGTCAGAATGTTATGCCTGATCTGTGTGTGTGTGTGTATATATATATATATATATATATATATATATATATATATATATATATATATATATATATATATAAAGGCATTTTCTGAACATTTTATATATATATAAATATAAACCTAATACTAAAATGTACAGAAAATGCCATATTTAGTGTGTGTTCTTATTTTTCTTATTTTTACTTAGAAATTCAGCAAAACGTATTTAGATCAGGTAAACTTTCCTATTTAGTGACAAACAATAGCTCAGCCATTGGAGAGCTCCAGGACACGTAACAGACATGTAATTACAGACACTATATATACAGTACATGCGTAATACAAACATGATCTAAAGTGCTGAAGATAATGATACACAACAAAAACACAGAAACAACACAGTAGCCTCTGTAACTGGCTGTTGTTTAGGCAGAGCCGGAATATCTGTGCTATACACTGGCCTCAAAAAGTATTTGGACATTAGTGCCGTACTTAGAGGTGTATGAAAGCCATTATGAAACTAAATGTCAATGTGGAATTTATTTTATACAGAATATTCCAAGACTTCCATTTTCATTTATAGTAAAATATTTCATCAAAATGTTTTTGAGAGGCTTTAGTGCTGTCTGGCTGGAGTTCTTCTCCAGGATTTCTCCACACAAAGCGTCCAGCGTCAGTCTGATGCTGTGCTGAAAGTGCTTTTCTCCCAAACAAATATCATTTCTTTAAACATTTTATGAAATAACCCAAACAATTTAAGTTTTCCAGTGGTAAAATGGTTAAGTCACTCATAAACTGCGGTCACAGTTTATCAGGTTAAAGTGTAGAGTTAAAAAAGAAAGACTGTCAATCTGTCCAATTACTTATGGCCTCCAGAAGCGGGGCGCTAATGTGTAAAAGTCTATGGTTCTTATATGGTTCACTCAATATATATGTAAATACCCTCAAATTAGCCTAAAGTTGACTTAGGCTTAATGAAAAATGATGTTTGGCTCCCATTTTAACGACTTTTCGCCCAGCTCGATGATCTCAGTGTGTCTGTGGGCAATTAGCGAAGATGTCTGAGAGTGAGGTGTTAAGGTGTTAAATATTAGGAGACTGTGTGTGGTAGGTGTGTGTTTACACTCAGTCTTTAAGCTGTCCGAGCGTTCGGACACACGCAGCCTTATCGCACAAGACGCGTCCATCCACACCGCACACTTGTACAATAAGCAAAGCCTCGGACAGGTTTAGATTTCGCTCTGCGGCGGGAGCGTAACTGTCCGTGAGGTGCGCTTTATCACCCTCCTGGCCTCAGTCTGCGTCCACTCTCACGGTTAAAGACTCCAACCTGTCAGCGAAAGAAAATACAACACTGTCCTGTGGGCCACGGCACTTCATCAAAATCAGGGCTTTACCTAAATAACTGCTTCACTGCGTTACTGCGGTTTCAGTGAGCGCCGAAAAGGCACTGAGTGATCGCTGGGATTTGCAGCTTTCAGTGGATTTTCATTGTGAAAATGTAAACCAATAGTTATAAAACCGCTCATTGAGCAGCTCGATGTCAATTAAACACTGATATTTACAGTTCTGGGCGAAGACCACCCTTCATATATTTGATTTCCAGTCATACGGCCATTAAGCACGAGTTATTCATTTTTCAGTGTCATATTTAACTGAAAATCACACAGAAGATTCAGCAACCAAATCTAATATCAGATGTTTGAGTGTTTATTACAGCTTTATTACAGCTTTTGAGGACTACTTTTCAGGAGCCTCACTTTCAGCTCCTCAAAGAATCTGCAGACACACCTCCAAAGTTCAGTCTTAGAAGCTGGTTGATCATTTTCTGAAGTAATCAAACACATTCAGTGGTGTTGAGGTCTGGACTCTGGGTGGTCAGTCCATCGTTCGGCTTCTTTGTTTGATGTGTCCATCTCCTTTTCTCAGTGAGCTGTATAACATCAAGAATTAAGTTAAAATAGAGTTTATATCTAGACTTTTTTGTTATTTCTAGGCAGATAATGACAAAAATAAACAGTTACAGTGTGGTATGAATTGTTATTTGATTGAACCATCTAAAATGCCTTTAATTAATAAATTGAATCAATAGTTATTGTAGTAAATAAAATGACTAAAATGGTTAGTGTGGCTCGTGATGTCAAACTGGTGTGTAAACGCTGTGTTTTGGAAACGCTGCGCTGAAGAACTTTTCAGTGTTTGCTAATGGAGCAAGGTTTTTTTGCATGGCTTTATATTTAAACTGTTCCAGTGTCAGCAGAGCTCATGTTCCTTATAGACTTATACAGACTTATATTTTCCCAGGGTGGTCCAGCTAGTGCATGTCCATCCTCACCTACTTCAGTCCCGCTGCCCCTGACCACTACTACACACACACACACACACACACACACGTATACACACAGATACCCCATACACACTCCTCCACTGCCCCCATCTCTTTCCTGCACATCTTATTTCCATCCCACTCCAGCCAGACGGTTCTGTCTCCCTCCAGCATGTCTCAGTTCTGTCTCCCTCCAGCATGTCTCAGTTCTGTCTCCCTCCAGCATGTCTCAGTTCTGTCTCCCTCCAGCATGTCTCAGTTCTGTCTCCCTCCAGTATGTCTCAGTTCTGTCTCCCTCCAGCATGTCTCAGTTCTGTCTCCTTTCAGCATGTCTCAGTTCTGTCAAACCCTCAAGCCCGTCTCCCTCCAGCATGTCTCAGTTCTGTCAAACCCTCAAGCCCGTCTCCCTCCAGCATGTCTCAGTTCAGTCTCCCTCTGGCATGTCTCAGTTCTGTCAAACCCTCAAGCCCGTCTCCCTCCAGCATGTCTCAGTTCTGTCAAACCCTCAAGCCCATCTCCCTCCAGCCTGTCTCCCTTCAGCCCGTCTCAATTCCGTCTTCCTCCAGCCTTTCTCCCTTCAGCCCATCTCAATTCTGTCTCCCTCCAGCCTGTCTCAATTCTGTCTCCCTCCAGCCTGTCTCAATTCCGTCTCCCTCCAGTCCGTCTCAATTCCGTCTCCCTCCAGCCCGTCTCCCTCCAGCCCGTCTCCCTCCAGCCTGTCTCAGTTTTGTCTCCTTCCAGCCCATCTCAGTTCCATCTCCCTCCAGCTTTTTTCCCTGCAGCCCGTCTCAATTCCGTCTTCCTCTAGCCCATCTCATTTCCATCTCCATCCAGCCTGTCTCAGTTCTGTCTCCCTCCAGCCCGTCTCCCTCCCGCATGTCTCAATTCTGTCTCCCACCTGCCTGTCTCAGTTCCGTCTCTGTCCAGCCCTTCTCAATTCTGTCTCCCTGCAGCTTATCATCATATCCGTCTCCCTCCAGTTTTTCTCCCTGTAGCCTATCTCAATTCCACCCCCATCCAGCCCATCTCTCTTGAGCCCATCTCAGTTCCGTCTCTGTCCAGTCCGTCTTAGTACTGTCTCCCTCCAGCCTGCTCCAGCCTCGCTTTAGCCCATTCCCTCTACAGTCCGTTCCCCCTCTGCCCTCTCTCCCTTTAGCCTGTCTCAGTTGTCTTCCTCCAGCCCGTTTCCCTCCGACCCGTTTCCCTCCAGCCCGTCTCAGTTCTGTCGCCCCCAGCCCCTCTCCCTCCAGCCTGTTTATTTGAACTGCTCTCTCTGTGTATTACATGTTATTAATGAGTCGGTGTAGTGTTGTCGGTTAGAGGAATTCAGTTGGCCTCGTCTACTGATCTACACTTTTAACAGCTTGTGAGGAAAAAAATGAAGCTGAGGACAAATAATGCTTTTTTATAGTCTCATTCTTAATTGAGCCAAACGTCTGACTTAAAATTCTCAGGGGTTGATGTAGTGCCAGTTGACGGTGCAGTGGTCATAGACAAAGTCTGGGAGTTTTATAGTAGAGATCAGTCTGAACATGTGAATTATCGGGGAAATTGATATGTAAAGCTGTTTATCTGGGCAATAAACATACATTTAAAAAAATAATAAAAACTTTTTGCTTTCAAACATTTGAATAAAAACAAATAAGTGAACGATCTACTATGTGATTTGCCCTGTTTGTGAATGTGATATTAACCTTTTTAAATCTTTCCTCAACAAACTCCAGTATTTATTATTCATTATTTATCATAGGTGCCTCAATTGCTGGTCGCCGATACGTTGCACTGTGGCCGACTTCACAAATTCTCAGAATGGGTTGCCTGGCGAGACGCTCGGTTCCATATAGTTAACAAGAAGCATTCAGTTCTGGGCTTTTTTGATTCGTTTTCTACTTTTAAAAACCAAATGTCCTTTCTTGTGTTTACAGGCCAGTGGACTTGGTGTACAAGTATGACAACCTCAGCAGTGAATCCTGCAAGCCCGGCTATGCCGCTGCCAAGATGTCTGCTGTCTATCCAAAGTGAGAATAACTTTCTGTAACAGTAGTTTTGCCAGCATTGCAGTCCTGTGATAGCAGTGAGGTTAGATGTACACATGTTTGAAGTTGTCAGGATGTCTTATGGGGTGTCAGCTTATCATATTGTGCCCCGTCTATTGATGCGTACATGCTTTGGCTTAGGGCAGCACTATATCGCTGCTGTCGGAACAAAACTTTTTCAGTTTTTGACAATCTGAAAATGCCTGTTGTCCTTTACATTGTGTGTAAATTTCATGAAGCATGGACCAAAAGAAGGCCCAAAATTAATTGGGAAAAAAGTCTGGTTCCATTGACTTACATTAGAAGTTAAGTATGTTTTTTCCTTCTCCTGTAAAGTTACCATTTTGGAGATACGAGGTTTTGTTCTGAGAACAGTGATGTATTAAAATATTCACATTATCCAACAAAGTGGAACTGTTTTAATCACATCACATTAATAGTCATCGCATGAACAGTTATATGCCAGTTTGGTCAAATTGCATGTGTTGATTTTCTAAGTGTAAATAATACACACATTGTTTATTTATAATATGGTTTATTTGCTTAATTCAACATATTGGGGGAAAAATAATACATAAAATGTGGGTCATGCAAAAGCCATGGCATAATTTATATATATATATATATATATATATATATATATATATATATATATATATATATATATATATATATGTAATATAAACCTTTTTTTTGTTAAACTTAAATAAAAAAAAGTTATTTTTATTTATTATAACAACAAAACATGTAATTTGACCAGGAGTGTTCAAACTTTTGCATATTACTGAAGTGAAAAGGGGGAAATCATATAAAGGGCAAGTATAAAAATATAAAAAAATTTTTTTAGTACATCTTTCACCACTGGGGTGCAGCCTTCTAGTGTTGACATGGACTCTCATGTAATGTGTATTTGGTCTTTGCTTACAGTAGATAGTCCGTTACTGTACCACACAACCAAACCAGATTTATTTCATAACATTTTTTTTTTAGCTAAGCAATGATGTTTTCCTTAAACACTGATGTTTTATGGCCAGCACTGTTTAATCCCACATGAACAGCTAATACTAGTGAGTGATTTAATAATCCGATAACTACAGAAACTGCAGTAACTTTATGCCGTGACTTTTTTTTAAAACATCGCACCACTTTACCTGAAAATATGAACAAACGTCATCTAGAAGATGAAGAATATTTAAATCCTTCATTTCGTCAAGCATGTATTTGGTTTCAGCGTCGCTCCAAAAGTGTTTTGCTGTGTGTCGCGGCGACGCTGCTCACTTATTTCCAGTACTGCCGTCTGTTTGCCAATCGTTTAGAATCACCCTGTTGTCCCCAAAGAACACCTGTTTTATCACTATTTACCATCATCAACATTCCATATAAACTCAGAAGACTCGTGTAGGTTCACTGGTGGTTCTGGATAGTAAATAAAATGTCTATATTTGTGTTGTAGTCATGGCGACCCCTGGTTCCTATCACCACCACTGTAAAGACATCTGAACCATTTCACACCAAACCCCTCTGAATCTCTCTGTTAGCATCTCATCAGTTGAATTCTGTGGAAATTTTGAAACATCAGTGGAGATTTTTCCACTTTTTAGGGCAGGTCAAGTGGTCCGTTCATCATGAAGAGCAGCTGACGTTTCAAGTACAGTAAGCATGATAACAAAAACTCAAAAACAAGTTACGAGGTTCAGACGTTGCAGCAATAGTAGGAAGTCTGTTATTTCTGCCGCTCAGCTTTTCCTCCCTTTTTCCGTCTCCTTCCCATTCACTGTGTGGTTACCACCATTCCTGAGACACTATCTCACTCCTCAGCCATGAAGCCCCCCAAGGCTAATCTCTTAATATCCCTGACTGAACAGAAGGCTAACCCTCTGATCTCCTAACTCTGAGTTAATGTGTGACCGACCACGACAAACAACCGTTTCCTTTGCTTTTACTTGGACCATAGTGCTCCTCTTGTTGCCTGTGGTGGAAGTGGCCGGCGGTTCTGCCTCGCAGTCACACGGGGAAACCGCCCCGTCAAACAGCCACTGTGGAGCCGGAATGACTCAACTTCTTCCACTCAATCAGATCCTCCGAACACTCGGTGACCCGCGATGATGTCACTCTGCGTGCGCCCGTCTCCGATTGTTCGCCGTCTTTAGGTTGATCCTCCGGGGGCGAAACAGCCATTGTTAATGTAAAGCCTTTCTTTTTCCATTACAGCGAAAGGTCAACAACTGATCATTTTGAATCATTTTTCTCTCATCGCCGCCAAATTGTTTGGAAATAACGTCTTCACCAATCATGCGAGAATTTGGAAGCCGGTGAAAGATCTTGGCAACCATAACACGGTGGCAGAGAATGCAGCGTAATTTGCAATTATTATTTATTTATTTTCTTTTCCAGCGAACCGTTTGGACCAAAACCCACATGGGTGCTAATAGTGGGAAGAGTCACTGGTATTTGATGGTAGGAATGCAGTCTTTGGGAGATTTTTAATAGGACTGTCTTTTTTTTTTTTACATCATTTTGACAGTCCACATCGCTTTGTGTGAAATCTCAGTATTTAGCCGCAGTGCTAAAAAAGCTACCTGCTAGCCAGTGGTCACTAAAAGATCTTGCCCCTAACGTTTCCTTTGCACTTATGCTGACCATACACTACAAGACTCTGAGAAGAGTTTGTAAAGACTTTTGAAAGACTGAAGTCTGACACCCTCTCACATCTAAAGACAGCGTCACAGTTTCTCAGACTATGATTTTGCAAAGACTGGGGATCATGCAGGGTCGCTTTTTGAGCACCCGGTGGAAATTTACAAGCAGATAAACCCTTTCCTTCCGCTGTATAGTGATACAGATGGGAAAATACTTTGTCTGGACATGTGAAGATCTGAGGCTCAGCTCAGTTCGCTGTAGAGCTGTTTACTCTGGCAGATCATCACCCAGATTTTTATTAATTAAGCTGTAAAGTGTGTAGTTACTTTTAATTTAACAATGATTTAAACATCAACAAAACATGCAGTGATTCAGCGCTGTTGATTGGGTGTCATGAACTAAACCATAAAACAAAATAAAACCACTGAAAGCAAAAAAAAAAACAAAACAAAAAAAAACATTGATGATTCTTCAGTAATGTCATAAATAAAGTCGTCTGCATATTTCCTTACATCACTGTTAGACTCAGCCAACCTGGAATATTAAAACAGCCAGTTTACATTTTTAAGATGATATGATTGTTTTAAAGGGGAGCAGATTTGCCATTTTTACAGAGATTTCAGGCTCTCACGCATTCTCACTCTCACTCTCTCTCTCTCTGTCTCTCTCTCTCTCTCTCGCTCTCTCACGTGCTCTCTCTCTCTCTCTCGCTCTCTCTCTCTCCCTCCCTCCCTTTCTCTCTCTCTCTCTCTCTCTCTCTCCCTCCCTTTTTCTCTCTCTCTCTCTCACTCTCACTCTCTCTCTCTCTCTCCCTTTTTCTCTCTCTCCCTTTCTCTCTCTCTCTCTCTCTCTCTCTCTCTCTCTCTCTCTCTCTCTCTCTCTCTCTCTCTCTCTCTCTCTCGCCCCGGCACGTCACTATTTGCATGAGCCAAGACTCAAAACTTACGATAATATTAAACACGGTCGATTTTGTTGTAACGTCAAGACGAGACTTAAGACTGGTTTAAGACGGCCGCTCTGACCACCTCACACAAAACGATCGAGACAACGCGAGTGTGACGCAACTCTCGCAAGACTCTCGTGATTTTAGTCCGACACTGCAAATTTGTCTGCGACAGTGAAATCACTTGAAAAGCCGTTTGGTGTGAAGCGGTTTGGTGTGAAGCGGTTTGGTGTGAGGTGGTTTGGTGTGAAGCGGTTTGGTGTGAAGCCGTTTGGTGTGAGGCGGTTTGGTGTGAAGCGGTTTGGTGTGAAGCCGTTTGGTGTGAAGCCGTTTGGTGTGAGGCGGTTTGGTGTGAAGCGGTTTGGTGTGAAGCCGTTTGGTGTGAGGCGGTTTGGTGTGAAGCGGTTTGGTGTGAAGCCGTTTGGTGTGAAGCGGTTTGGTGTGAAGCCGTTTGGTGTGAGGCGGTTTGGTGTGAAGCGGTTTGGTGTGAAGCGGTTTGGTGTGAGGCCGGCATTCAGTGAGTTTTGTAAAGACCCTTCAGGGATTGTTTGAGTGGAAAGTGAATAAAAGTTTCAGCACTTAAATTTCTGACAGTTACAAAATTTCAATTTACATCTTTTAAATGTGGAATTCGTCCCATAGCTGGCCGTTTTGACCATTGTGCTGACGGAATGGAAATCTGATATTTTTAGTCAGTAAAATGAAATAAAATATTATTCATTCATTTATTTTGGTGAACATTTTAGTCTCTGATTTGGGAGATTTGATTGTGAGTTTTTTGGGTTTGCGGCACCATTAAATGTAACTCACAATCACAAAATATTTGCATTTAGTCATCTTTTTTTTAACCATCATGATTTTTTTTCCTCATATTGTATTTTTCCTCTAAGGTCCATTTATAAAGTTTCTGTGCTTTTATGCTCCAAAAACGTTTATTTTTACACAAACCTCCCTTTATCTATTAAAATTAAACAGGCTTTTGTTTTGGTTACTGTGCAAAAACAATCGTCCGTCTTAATGTAAGTCGATGTAAAGAGGTTTTATTCCATGTCATTTTTGACCATTTCTCTTGTTTCATTAAGCGGCTACTGTGTTCAAATGAGGATCGATCTGACTTCAGCCAATGAAATCGCAGTTTTTGCTGAAGGAAACATTTAGTAGCTCCAACCTGCTTTCAGTGTTTTAGTCCTATTTTCATGTTTAGAATAGTGTTGCAATCTACGCTGGACAAGAGCTACACTCTAAGGGTTCTTTAGTGAAGAAATTGGTTCTATATAGACCCCAAAAAGGGTTCTTTTATCGTTAGACATTGTAACAACAGAAGAAGCCGTTTGGGTGCTTTCTATTGGAAAATGGCCTAAATTTACACTTGTGAAAATAACACATTTACATTGATTTAATATAAATATTTGTCATTTATTTTGTATATATATTTATTTTTAAGATAATTTTGATTTCTTTTAAACTAATTGAAGTTAGAAACCGCTTGGGTGCTAAATAGAACCATTTTCAAAGTGGTTCTATATAGAACCATTAACACATGTGGCAGATCAACAGTCTCAGACACTGTTTACTTTTGGGGGGTCGCAAACTGTTACCGTTCGCCATTAGAGCCGTCATTACGGGTGAATATCGTTTATAATAAAGCTTCAAATACGGTCATTAAAATAAAAGACACTGCTAGTCTTTATCTGGACTGTTCTACCAAATTAGTTAATTTTTTTTAATTAAAAATGAAACATTCAGACAGATATTCACAGTATTATGTTATCTGTTTACACACAAGTCATAGATTAAGAAAGTAAATATATATAAAAATCATCATTTATAGGATACTGTCTATGGGAAAATGGCCTAAATTTACACCTGTGAAAATAATACATTTACATTTATTTAATAACCAGGTGACGTTAGAAACCGTTTGGGTGCTAAATAGAACCATTTTCAAAAAGGTTCTATACAGAACCATCTGCAACTCACATCAATCTGAAGAACCCTTTCATGATGCAGAGAACCCTTTAATCATGTAAACGGTTCTTTGACTGTTCATGGTTTTTTATATAACCATTTTCTTTACTAAAGAACCCTTAAAGAACCATCATTTTAAGAGTGTAGCTGTACTAACATTGCAGTCGTCATAGTTACCACACAAAATACAGAGCGTTTTTTTTTCCTCCGTATGGAAAACTGTACTGTGCCTTTGATGCGGTGAAGACAGAGAGGCTGGTGAGGTGATTTGTCGCTTGCCGTGTGGAAAGCCTGTAAGACTTGACCTGTAATCACAATGAAACTGAACGATATAATTAAATAAAAATCTCAGACTGAGAGCTGGAAGGTATCTGAGAAGTCAGCCTCAGTAGAGACACTTGAGCTCCGAGAGGCTCGTAAAACAGAGCACTGACTGGATTAGCGGGTCAGACAGTTTAACCGGTCCTCCAATTAACAGCGCATGTGTTAACAGGGCCTCCAATGTGTGGCTAATTAACCCGGTATGTGTAATTAACACACGTGGCAGATCAACAGTCTCAGACACTGCTTACTTTTGGGGGGTCGCAAACTGTTACCGTTCGCCATTAGAGCCGTCATTACGGGGGAATATCGTTTATAATAAAGCTTCAAATACGGCCATTAAAATAAAAGATACTGCTAGTCTTTATCTGGACTGTCCTACCAAATTAGTTTTAATTAAAAATGAAGCATTCAGACAGATATTCACAGGATTATGTTATCTGTTTACACACAAGTCATAGATTAAGAAAGTAAATATATATAAAAATCATCATTTATTGGATACTTTCTATGGGAAAATGGCCTAAATTTACACCTGTGAAAATAATACATTTACATTTATTTAATAGAAAAAAAATTTATATTTTTATAGTTTTTTTGAATTTGTTTTATATTATTATAATTTTTAAAAATATTTATAAATTGTTTTTTTATGAGTAATAATGTTGTTTTATTTTTTTATTTTTAAGATAATTTTGATTTCTTTTAAACTGGTTGAAGTTAAAAGATTTAGATTCATCATGAGCTCAAATTTGATTTTGTCCCACATTTTCATGTCCTTTTAGTCCAGGGGTGGAGCCTTATTTTAGCCACGCCCCTGTATTTTAGAGCAGGGAGTGAGGCTGCATCCCTGTCCCTCGTGGCCACATAGTGAGCAGTTAGATCCCACTGTTTTGAAATGAATGTGTCTCCAAGTCTGAAAATCAGTGTGGAACATTAAGAATGTCACTACTGAAACACACAGTTTTCTGCAGTTTATTAAACTTATTTTGTGTTTTAATGAAAAATATGATGATTTTCTGTGTGAACAGCTGCGTTTCCTGCTTTTTTGAGCTCAAAATGAGCTAAAATTGAAATGTTTGGTGAAGTTTTAGTAGCATTATGTATGTTTATAATGTTCCATCGTTTATTTGAAGAAAATAAACTTAACTAAAGGTGAGTCCTGGTCAGTTAAGTCCAAAATTTTGACTTTGACTTTGAAGCAGTTCAGTACAATGATCCGTACAGCAATGATCGTTTTAGTCAGAAAATTTTGGTTAATACATACTTCCTTTTACTACTGGAAAAACATGAATTACATGTGTTATAACCCTTTTGTAATTACATGAGAGAGAATAGGCTGTTACAACTATTAAGATACACTTGTGTAATTACATGAGGCGAAACTGAAGTTGATACACATGTAATTACATATGCTGTAGTTCTGTAATCCTTCTGTAACAGTGACTAAATCATTAGTAGTTACATTGTTGTTGCATATGTTGTTCACATGTAACTACACAGCTATTAGAGACACTTAATATAAAGTGGGACCGCAGCGTTTCGCTACTATGCTGCTCTTAAATGGACCCAGTTGACAGAGAGCATTAGAAGAGCCCCAACACTGGACACTCCTGTTAGAGCAGCTCTCAGCTCAGTTTCAACACTGTTAGCGTTTCTGGCCTCTTTTCCTCTGTAACGACCGTTTTTCTTCAATCCTAATCTTTTAGTTTTTATTTTGATTGTTTAACTGTCCTAATTTAATTTCTAATTAGACTTTTTGATTTAATGATTTTCTCTTTTAAATTTGTTTTAGTCATGTTTTAATTATGTTTTTAACGTTGTTTTTAATTTGTATTTCCTTTTTTTAAACTCTGACTCTGAATTTTCTCATTTTAAAGCACTTTGAGTGACAGCAGTGTTTGAAAGGTGCTATATAAATAAACTTGCCTTGCTAGCTTAAACAGATGAATTTTAATCTGGAAACATTATACAACAGAGGTCACTTATAGGCGGACCGTGGTCTGAGTCCGGACCCAGACGCTGTCCTATGCAGACCTGGACCTATAACCGATAAACTACGGAGAATTATTTAATTTTGCCTGGGTGGTCCTGTTTTAATCGCCGTAACATTTCTAGCCTTTACTGTAGCTTTAGCGGCTCCGGGAGACTCACAGACCAATCACATTAGTTGTAAATATCACACGTGACGCCACTCAGCCAATCAGATCTGTGCATTACGATGAGCACTGAGATTTCAGTGAGTGACGCACATGCAGGGGAGGGACGAGGTGAGAAACAGCAGTCGGAGAAGAAAGTGAGCCAGAGGGAAGTTATTTCACATGTCGTGCTCTAAAAAGAGAAAACTGACAATAAATATTGTTGAAATCTGACTGAACTGTACTTTATTTGATTTGATATTCAGTTGTTGACTGTATAAGATGTTGATATACCTACTAGGCTACTTCAGTAAACAGTATATGGCACTGAATCATAAAGCAAGTTAGACATTATGATGTTCTGGACCTTTGCTTGAGGAAATTTTCTTTGACTGGACCTTACTGCATTTTAATTAAAGACCCCTGTTATACAACATTATACACCTTCAGATTTAAAAGTCTGCTCTGATAAGTCTTGCGGGTGGTAAGATTTGTACATTTCAGTTTAATAGCTAATATTTTTGAGTGATTAAAGATGCTCCTCTCGTATTTTAGCTAGCTGTCTGGTTGAATCAGTTGCCTTGTGTAATTCGGCCTCGTGTTTTGATAAGGATAAAACTCGACCTGCTACTTGTTTAGGTAACATTAGTTGTGCGGCTCGTCAGCCCTAAGGCAAACTCTTACTCGTCCCAAAAGGATTTCGTTTTTTCCGCCCTTTTTTCGTGGATAACTAGGACACAAAGCGTCCGAAGCTAAACGTGCTGGGCTCAAGTCCTTGGCCTACCCCTGGAATCCAATTTATTTTCAACACCTCCCCTTCTCTCTTTCCCCAAATTGTTTGTATTGGAGTCCTAAATCAAATGTCTCGGGTGAACTCGAGTGGGCGGTTATGAAAATACAGCCCCCAGTGAGAGATAGCCATGAGGAAATGAGCACAATGTGCACAGGCCTCCTGTTCGGGACCCCTTTTGACAAGCAGACCCCTGTCTGTCTGAGGGCCCAGAGCTTTTGGACCCAGTTATTTATAATGTGGGCTTGCCTGAGCCCCAAAAGCCTCATGCTAATTAATCACCGTTTGTTTTGGCAAAGTCTCGCTGCGTCTGTTTTGGTCAGGTGATACGAGGAGAGCGCCCGATGTGACCGTTTTTTCCCTTTTTCCTCCGCACTGTGGGACATTTTCTGGCCCTCAAGCAATTAGTATGTGAAACAGACACGCTTTTATCTGCTTCCACTAGACACTTGCCAATAGTTGTGCTATTCGTCTTCCTGCATCATTTCCTGTCATTACATTTTGACATTTATTGATTATTTTCTTCCTGCTAAAGGTGGGCGATATGGGCAACAATATAATATTGCGATACTATAAGAAATTTTTATGTCATGGTATTTATCTTTTCAGACATCTGATCAGAACCATTAGTGCTACATTTTTAAAAAATACTATCAAAAACTGTGAATACAGTGATTTTTATTCAATATTTGCATTCTGTGTTGCACTAAATCCATTAAACGGGACTAATTTTGCTCTGTTATAATGAAACATGCAGTTGGTCAGTGTCTGAAAGTACTGACGATATGCATGATATGTTCAGAAAAGCATATTGTATTGTACTGTGACATGATTGTCATATTGCCCTGAAAAAAAAAACTGAAAAATGTCAAAAATGGATTTATGAGGTTTTCTTCTGACAACAGTACATATATATAAATAATACACACACATTATATTAGGGGTGGGGGGGGAATCGATTCTTAGATGTATCGCGATGCGGACGTAGACGATTCTGAATCGATTCACAAATGTCAGAAATCAATTTTCTAAATTTTAATTTATACTGTAATGTTGACGGAACGCAAAGGGCGGAACTTGGAAGTGGGTAAGTGCAGCGCCCGGACAGTTTGTGACGGCACATAACAAAAACACAACTGGATGAGTGAGAAATCCGACCGGCTCCCTCTGCATTAAAGCCAGGTTAGATCAGGAGTCACAACACAAATGATAAGAAGAGCCATTTTGACCTTTCAACAAAAATCAAATCACCTTGGGAGCCACAGCATTTAATGTCCAGTATGTCTCAGTATGTATTAATGTCCTAGTATAGGCTAAACATTATAAACAAAAACACAGATTTACTCTGCTCTGCTTTAAGCTTTAACTACAGCCGCTTTCCTCCCGTCTCCTCCAGAAAATGTTTCCTCAATAGTAGAACAGTTTCTTGTAAAATGTCTCTCAACGTTCGACTGTTTTACGAGACTGAAGTCAGTTTCTCATTCTCCAGCTTCTGGTTCGAATTTTCCCGTTCCACCTTAAATTCTGCCTGAGGCGCCGAACGTAAATGTGGCACCATTTAAGGTGGAACGGGGAAGTTCGAAAGAGAAGCGACTTCATCTTCGCAACTTCTTAGTGTTTGACAGTCTCTCATTGCAGGTTTAACGTTCCAGGAAACGAACTGCGCTGCTTATAAACACAGATAAGTCCATTCGACTCCAATTGTTCATCTTAAACCTCTCTTTGCCTTTTCGTAGCTGCTGGCCAGGCGAGACTGCGTTGCTAAGTGACCTGCAGTCTGGGCGCCAGTTCTCAGAACCAGGGCTTTCGCGCTATGTTGCACACTTTGGAGCCGAGATTCAGCGTCCAGTCTCGAAGATATTTTACTGACACAGCGATTTGTTCTTCCTTGCCCAAAGCCCCGACATATGATGGTTTTTAAAATCTAAACTATTCTGTGCTGTGGTTTTTTTTAATTATTGTCTTAATCACTTACAAAAATAAAAAAAATAAACTAAACAAAAATAAAAAGGGTATTAAACCAAAAATAAAAGAAAGTAGAATAAAAGACTTCAGCCGCTGATTTCTTGTGGAAGGGAGAAAAAGACTTCTTCTTTATTTCAGCATCAGGTGGCACAGGGTCTCGAGAGACCCCAACTGTGCAAATACAGTGTTCCCAACAACAGTCTATACCATTTATCTGGGGTAGTTTGATATCCCCCCGCCTTACTGCTCAGATCTTGATATCAGCTCATTCTCTAACTGGTGCATCTCTTCGTCCATCAGTTTGGCCATCGCATGATGAGCTCACTCCTCAAAAGTGGCTTCAACAGGTTTTTACCAGCCTGCTCTACCATTCAAGGTCAACTTGCCCCTCTCTTCACTGGGTCAGTAGGTACACACAGGCCTGTCTGTGAACCCAGCTGCTTTCTAGCGTCCAGAATCTCCTATGCAGACAGACTAAGGCCGACCCTCTGTGAGAGAATTATTATTCTCTGTTAGGCAAGACTTCCTATTTGGTTATTGATTACAACATCTAATCTATTTGATTACTGATTAAGGGAATATTTGCTGGAGCCTGTCCCAGCTGTCACTGGGCGGAAGGCAGGATACATACGTACATACATATGTGTGTGTGTGTATATATACATATATGTATTTCTAGTGAGAGCAGCTTTAATCATTGTTTGAACTCCAGTTTTGGAAGCTCCTGTTTTTTCACTTATTTTTCTCCTTGCTTATGCAAGTGGATTATCCTGTATCTAATCTCCTCTGCAATGTCTCCGGAAGATGAATAACTTACGTACTTAATGTATTTAACTGTTCACATACTGCTCATCGCTATTTTTAGTTATGCTCATGGATTTTCGACATCATCAGATTAATACCTCTTACCAGCTTCCTCGCCTGCTTAATCAAACAAGCAGAATCTCATATACTTCCCTGCACTTGTATCTCTGTTATGGAACATTTCTCTGATAGGCGTTTTACAGTATTTTTCTGTGGAAGAGAAAAGAGAGCAGATTGTTTAGAATAGACTCAAACTTTATTGTCCCGCTAATGAATGAATAATTGACTTTGGCATCACCTTGAGCGTGTGTTTATGAAATGATGGCTTTTATATGAGCTGGAAGGCCCGTGTTCTCCAATCTTGCTCCATTCATGACGTTTTAAACTGAAGAAACTGCCTTAGGAGGGGAAAAAGTCCTATTGAGACGGTGGAATCATAAAACATCCATTGTGTGGCCACACAGAGAGGCTGCGTGAACAGCACATGGAACACGGCTTTGGGAAGCCCCTCTTTCTGCTGTGGGTGCTTCATCAGTGAAGATAAAGGCCCGTATTTATCGAACTCCTAGGAGTGAGGAGCTGATCTGGAGTCGGTTTGTGCCTTTTGCACAGCCCTGTAAAGAACAGGAGTCGACAACATGCGGCTCCAGAGCTGCATGCGGCTCTTTTGCTGCCCTGTTGCTGCTCCACAGCAGAATTAGATTCTTTGAACATGTTGGTTTGACGAAGCCAGCTGATCACGTCAAAATGGTGGAAGACTGTTGATGGTTGTCAGAGTGTTGGTAAAATGTTGCTAGGTGGTTCCTACGGTCTCCCAGGTGGATGTTGATGTGTTGCTAAGTGCCACCTTAAACTGCTTCCTTAAATCTGCCACCTTAAATTCAGCACCACCTTGAATGTAATCATAACTCAAATTCACTGCCATCTTAAATTTGTTGATATTTTAAATACAGTGCCACCTTAAATTCACCGAAACCTTAAATACACTGCCACCTTAAATTTATTGATATTTTAAATACTGTGCCACCTTAAATTCACAGAAACCTTAAATACGCTGCCGCCTTAAGTTCACTGCCACCTTAAATGTAATCATAACTCAAATTCACTGCCACCTTAAATTTGTTGATATTTTAAATACACTGCCACCTTAAGTTCACTGCCACCTTAAATACACTGCCTCCTTAAGTTCACTGCCACCTTGAATTCACTGCCACCTTAAATACACTGATACCTTAAATACACTGCCGCCTTAAGTTCACTGCCACCTTTAATTTACTGATACCTTAAATACGCTGCCACCTTAAATTTACTGCCAGGCCAAATTTACTGATACTTTAAATTTGTTGCCACCTTAAATTTATTGTTATCTTAAATAAACGGCCACATTAAATTTACTGATACCCTAAATACACTGCCACCTTAAATTCACTGATATCTAAATACACTGCCACATTAAGTTCACTGCCGTCTTAAATGATCTGAAGCCTCTGAATTCACTGCCACCTTTAATTTACTGATACCTTAAATATGCTGCCACCTTAAATTTACTGGTACCTTAAATTTACTGCCAGCCTAAATTTACTGATACTTTTTAAATTCACTGCCACCTTAAATTTGTTGTTATCTTAAATACACTGCCACCTTAAATTCAGTGCCATCTTAAATTACATACGAAGAACAGTAAATTGGCTTTTTCAAGTAATTTTTTCTAATCTTGTTCTTCAAACTGGACTAAATCCAACCATTACATTTACTGTGCACTCTGAAGCTGATGAAACTCAACTCTTCCACAAAAATCCCCATTTGAGTTTGTTTGAATGCACTGAGAAGCCCTTTGTAGCGGCCTGCGTGGATAAAGGATGGCGGACAGGGGACGCGGGTCAGAGGCTCATGCATCCATCCTGCGCCTGTGCTTCCAGAAGCAGAGCGAGGTGTGCCTGGGAAATGGCCTCTGGCTTGGCTCTGGATTTGCCTGGATGACGAGGCGCTGGGGTCAGTGATTGATGCCTGCTGGTTCAACTCTGCTGTCTTAAACTCTGACCACTGGGTCACTGCAGAGATGAACCGCAAATGTTAACCTCTTGCAGACAAATGCCCCATTAAAGATTACTCACCAGGCTCCAGATGGGTAGCCTAAAAAGTGGTGCTGTGGCCCAACTGCAAGCTAAACACTAAATCTAACCCTTTTTTAAGCCTAGGCATATGGTGTGCAGTATATTGTAATATGTCGAGTATAGCCCTGTAGTACGTAGTGTATTTTAATATATTAAGCCTATGGTATGTAGTATACTGCTAATTATTTATATATTTATTTATTGTCAGTATATTGCATACTATAGGCCTATAATCTGTAGGCCTGTAGTATGGAGTATATGATAAAATATTGATCATAGGCCCATAGTATGTAGTACATCGAGTATATGTCTATAGTATATAGTATATTGGAGTATATTGGGTATACGGCTATATTATGTATTATATTGTAATATACTGAGTGTAGATATTAAGTGTAGGCTGTACGCAATATATTACAATATACAAAATAGGTCACCTACGAAATTCGTGCAGATCCAAGGACAATTTTTAGTGAGTGGGTGTGGCAGGGGGCTCTGGCGGCCAACAACAGCAGAAGTTTAGAAAGACTTGTTTACTTTTCGACTGCATTTTTTCCCACCTGCATTCTGCGAAGACCCGCCCTTACTCATCCTCGGATAAGATTGGCTCTGACCTCGATATTCCTACCCTAACCAAAGTTTGTTCACTCGACGACTCGCTTTGCAAAGCCGTTGATCAGTTATTTCCAGCCCTTTGAGACGAGGCACGTCTCTTTGAAGAGAAAATCTTACAGAATTTTTCCATTTTTTTGGAAAAATGGTGTAAACGTTTCTAGATGTTGAATAGACTAATAGAAATAGAAGTGAAATCTCATTTTATTATTTTAAAGTTCTCTTTTTTCTTGTCCTGTTGTCCCATTTCTGGAATATTGTGTTTTATTTCATTTTTAATTGGGACGTAGCATGGGACTTATAATGTATGCAGATTGTTGGGCAGGACGTGCATGGTGTGCTATTAGCCCTAACAACATGCATTCCTCCATTTTATTTGTGTTTATGCTCTATTAGTGCTGAATATGAGGTTAGATTTGTGTAACTTTTCTTTCCAAAGTTGTGAGACGCCAATACATTTCCCTATAATAGCGTCATTTTTCCCTATTGTGTTTTTTTCTTGCAGGTTTGTAAAGCCAGCGCCCATGTTCCTCGACAGAAACTTTAAGCGGCTAGGCAAAGTCAGCAGTTTTTTACCTCCATTTGGATTCAAGACACAAGGTATGGAAACCTCTTCTAAGTTTCATAAACGTACTGTGCTTTGATGTGCTTTTTTAGGTGAACGTGTTAATAAAACTATCAGCTGGATTTATTGGGTTTAGTACACAGATCAGATTTTCATAAAGACCATTTATTGCATCAGAATTCCAAACTTTTATCGGTTTTAGCCCTGGCTCTGCCGCCAATCTGTGTAATTCACTGTGCAGATTAGCCTTTATAAAGACACACGGTGAATGCACTCCTGGCAGAAGGGGTGGTTCGGTTAAACAGTGCTAAAATAGCTAATAATGAGTGAAAACCTGCTTTACCAGTTAGCATGAGGTCATACTAGCTGGTAGCTAAGGCTGTGTGATATGGAAAAAATATAACATCACGATACTTGAAGGCATTTGCACGTAATTTTCATCACAGTATAAAACAATACAGCAAGTAGGACTCAAGCCTTTTTAAAAAAAGGCTGAAAAACTGTGAATATAATGTTTTTAGTATTATAAATTAAATTTTTGCGAAGAAGATCAAAAAAATCTCCAACAAACAAAGGAATCAAACTGTACTTAAATGTCTGTTTCAGGATTTATTTATTGTCTATGTTTATGTTAGAGTCCGCTAAAAATGTGAATGGACATAATCATTAGCTTGATATTAATATTACATTGGAATTCTTATTGACAGGCTAATGGAAATTAACCTTTGATACAAAATGCTACTTTTAAGGCCAAGTAAAATGTTTCTGGATCAAAACAATGCTGTGTAGTGTGGACGTGGGCATGGAGATGGCATTAGAGATGGTATTAGTCTGAATCTCTGACTGGGTTAATTTTACATAGAAGAGGAATTCATCAGATTCACAGAGTGGAAACTTACAGACTCAGATGTCTTTACAGTGGTGGTGATAGGAACCAGGGGTCACCATGACTACAACACAAATATAGACATTTTATTTACTATCAAAACCACCAGTGAACCTACACGAGTCTTCTGAGTGTTTATGTGGAATGTTGATGATGGGAAAATAAGGTAATTTGTGTTAGAACTTGCTGTAGCTTTTAGAGGTGGACGTCTGGTTCCTATCACCACCACTGTGAACAGTTCTGACTCGGTAAGTTTCTCTAGAACAGAGCGTTTCACACCAAACCACTCGGAATGACTCTGTTTACATCTCAATCAATTAATTATGTAGAAATTTTGAAAGGCTGGTGGAATTCCCCTGTAAGAGCATCATATAAAAGCTGAGGTAACACATGTGTTCTGTCATCAAAGTATGAGAACATACCTTCTAGAAGAATCCCTCTGCAGAATGGTGCCTTTGTGCCAGCCTCTCTGTGTCTAGATGATTTGAAGTGATGGTGTCTGTGATCAGTAGGTTGCCAGTGTATTCCAGCGCTGTAAGCATGAATGCATGTTTTATCGTCACGCACAGCTGCTTGAAACTGTGTGATTAGATCCGAACGCATCTGAATAGATAGCTTAGGTTTCAGCGTTTTGTCAGATTTTCCGGCACTTGAAGGCTGAATGTAACCTTTGTGCTCGGCCGAGGGCTGCCGTGTGCTCACTCACGGAGGCTTTCTAAAGACGGCGGCCTGTGTTTACACTACGCCGGGTTGCTCTTTTCTCCACGGATCGTGGGAGCAGTGTACCTTTCCTTTGAGCTTTATTCGCTCGGAGAGGTGATACGTGTGGGTCGTGAATAGAACCGCACAAAACACTGCGAGACATAAAAATAGCTGTTCCTTCGCTGCCAATTTTAGTGCGAACGATTCCTTTGGCCACCTGCAGCTGTGATTTCTGATCTGATTGTGCTTTCACTAATTAAACAGCCCATATCTGACATTTTTCTTGTATTTTATTTTTTTTCCCCATGAGACCCAGTAGAGACATTTGTTTGGGTTAACATACCAAAATGAGACGTAATTCATTTTTACAGGACCGTTTCCCAACCTCTCTTTATCACTTAATTAAACAGGACACTGCATTTAAGACTGATGAGTCATATATAGACGTGTGTGTGTGTGTGTGTGTGTGTGTGTGTATATATATATATATATATATATATATATATATATATATATATATATATATATATATATATTTGAAAATGCCTGTTGCTCTTTACGTTGTGTGTAAATTTCATGATGAATTGACCAAAAGAAACGGCCCAAAATTAATTGGAAAAAGTTCTGGTTCCATTGACTTACATTAAAAGTAAAGTAGTTTTTTCCTTCTCCTGTAAAATTACTATTTTGGAGATACGAGGTTTTATATACAACTAAATAAATACATAATAAAACCTCTTTTCTGTCTGTTTTGAGTGACGGAGAGAACATATTGCACTTGATGGACCCTGTATGTGTAGAAATCAATAAATTATCAACGCTTAATAAAAGCAAGACGTGCCAGATATTAAACTGGGCTCCTCAGAAAGCTTAAGTGATGTCACTTATTCTTCATCCTGATACTTAATGTGATAAGTAGGATGGTGTGCGAAGCTGAGGACACAGATCCATGATTATATTCTTCTTTTAATGATAATTTTATATATGTATCATTAACGTGGGAGCAGATCTGAGCAGGGCAAACGCCTGATGTTAATATAAATCTTATTTAGAAATATTTGATATTTGTATATTATTATATATTATATTATACAGTAACCCGATGATGATGATGATGTTGATGTTAGATTGATATATTTGATATATACGTGAGAGATAATGTCAATGACTGTCTATACGAACTCGTAAAATTCCTAAAAAAAAATTGTACAAAAAAAAAAATGAACATTGAATTCATTCATTCAAACACAAGCAGGTTTCTGTCTCTAATCAAAGGCATCAAATGTGACTGAAACTGCACTCTTTTCATGAAATCATATTTAAACCAGCTCTGTTCTGATTGGCTGTCGTGTATTGCGCCCTGTTAACAAAGCAGTCTGGGCTGAAACACTCCTTATGACCTCAGTGTGAGTGGGCGGGGCTGAATTGCTGTGTGCTGAATATGCAGATGCATGCAAATGTGTTGGTTTTCATGGCATCACAAATACAGTGAGTTCAGAACAGCCTGTTTTTGCAGCTTAGTTTCCATATATGGACTGTGTGGACTGGAGAGTGACTTATTTACATACTTACATCAAACTTTATTAACTTTATTTTCATTATTTAGAAATGTGAGGATACAAAGTTGATACAAGAAAAGACTTTTTATGGAGCGGACTGTCGTGTCCAAAAGTTTGGGCAGCCCTGGTCAAAGTGTCAGAGTTTTGTTGATTTTCTAAATGGGGAAAAAAAGTTAATAGATCACTCTAGAGAGACTTCTGCACATTTTAATGCACACTTGCTGTTTATTTGCTGAATTGAAAAAAAATTTTGGGGAAAAATTTTGCACAAAGTGTGGACTGCAAAAGTTATAGCACATTTTATATGTTATGTTCCCATTTTTGCCATAATGTTAAAGCGGAATTCCACTGATTTTTCAAAATTTCTGCGTAATTCAGTCGTTCAGATGTAAAGAGAGTCATTCAGAGTGGTTTGGTGTGAAACGCTCCGTTCTAGAGAAACTTAGAGTCAGAATTGTTCACAGTGGTGGTGATAGGAACCAGACGTCCACCTCTAAAAGCTACAGAAAGTCTGACCACAAAATACCTTTTTTTTTCAGATTTATGACTGTTTTCCCATCAATCGTTGATCGTAGAGACTCAGATTTCTTCTATATTTTGTTTTATTTTTTCCCAATATGTTAAACTCAGCAATAAAACAGAAATCGCCAGTAACACAAAGTGCCACATTTAAGTTTTTAACTGGGGATTTTAGAACTGTAAGTAAGTTGACACATTGTGCAACTTCTAAAAAGCTTTCAGTGACTCAATATGAGTCACTTGGAGCAGCCTTGAATGACCCGTGGCGCTCTTTAGTGGTTATTGGATGGTTTGCAGTGTGTACCGAGCGGACACATGCTTTTGATGAGTCATTCTTGAGGCCCTTGCTTTGGTATGTTGTTCAGACATCACAACCAGCTCCAGCACTTCACAGCGCAATTAAAATGTTCAACTTGCTTTCTTGTTGAAAAAACAAAAGCAGGAATGTTCTCCTCGTGACCGCTGCTCCTGCTGCAGTGACTTCCCGTTAAGGCTGGGCGAAGACAATAACTACGCACCGATATGGGAATCATGGGCTGATGCTGAAGTCTGAAATTTTTCATGGACAGTCGTGTGGAAAAGTTTGAACAGCCCTGGTCAGATCAGATGCTTTTTTGATTTTCTAAGTGAAAATAGCATTTTCTGAAAATGCTGGTGCTCAGTTTCTGTGTATTTGCTTGTCATAAGTTTTGAACAGGCCATGTTTGTGTTTTGTGTGTTAAATTCAGCAAATAAACAGTAATTGCACATTAAAATGTGCAGTGTGTTCTCTGTAGAGGACGTGTTCGCTTATTTACAATTAGAAAATCAACAAAACAAATATATTCAGGTTTCATAAAATGTGGGAATTGGGGATGCCTGAATTAGAATTACAATAAAAATATAACATTTATTTCTGTAAGGTTACAAATGCAGTAAAAAGAATGTAAGAAAGTGGAAAAAGAAGGAAAAAGTGACGCAGAGAAACTTGTTCTTGCATTTGTTGCAAGCAGAGTTGATCACTGTAATGACCTTCTTACTGGACTTCTTAAGAAAACGGTACATCCTTTACAACTCGTGCAAAATGTACAGCATCCTCACAAAAACAACACAGAGAGATCAGATCAGTCCTGTTTTAAAAGAGCTGCACTGGCTGTCTGTATCGTTCAGGATAGACTTTAAAGTCCTGCTACTAGTTTTTAGGGTTTTAAATGACCTTAAAGCACCGCTTACATCACAGAGTGTCATGGAGAGACTCGTTCAGTTATTCTGCTTCTAAACTGTGGAGCTCAGTTCTTTTATTAGACCGTCGAGCTCAGTGGTCACTTTTAAGAAGCATCTAAAAACGCAGCTCTTTAACTTAGTAATTAATTAAAACTACGTCTCGTGGTTTTTATCGTCTCATTTGATCTGTGTATAATTCCTTATATTACTGTTCAGCTTTATCACCTGTCTCTAAAGCACTTTGAGCTGCCACCAGCATGAAAATGATAATATAAATAAAAATGATTATTAATTATTATTATAACATTTCTAAATGTCTGAAGGTAGAACACGACTGTGCCTCAGTAGAATCTTTTCTAACGAGGACTGATTTCGAGTTGTGGCATCGTTGATGATGATGATGATGATGATGATGATGATGAAGGTGGCTCTGCATGTTCGTTGTCTCCCATGTTCTTTGTTTTAACGAGACGGTTCTTCAGAGTCTTTGTCTGTTTCGTTTGTCCCTTCAATGCCTGTCTGATTTGTTCCCCCTGTTATTCATCATTTCTCCCCTGCGAGTTTCTTTTTCTCCACTGTAGGTTTACCCTATTCATTTGATTAGCGCCGTAGCGCCACCTTGTGGAGTAGTATGGAGTAGTAAATCTGCTAATTCAAATTGGAGGCGGAGTCCGTTTAGAGCGTTTACAGCGCAGACATGTTTCAATAAATAAATTCGGCGCCAGTGTATCGATAACGTAGCGATACGATATATCGCCGTATCGATATCTTGTCCCACCCCTAATCATCATATCGCCCAGCCCTGCCACATTCTGAGAGTGTTTGTATGACACCCAGCCCTTTCCACTATAATTCACGCTCTGATTTTCCCTGCCAAAACAGTGTATGTTGAAGGTGAGGGGTTGGTTTGTTCTGGAGAAATGCTTGGATGAAGTGTTTATCCCATTATCTGAAAACGATTAGCAGCCATTGCTCTTAGCAGTTTTTTAAAGGAACCTGCCGCAGTGACGCTCACTCCCTCGTTTCAGCGCGCTCTCCGCGCTGTTTATGCTGGCATCGGTGATGCTTGATGGCAGCTGTCGGCAATTCGTCCAAACACTGACCGCTGGTTTTCCCTTCAACTCTTTAATCATTACGCTCGCGGTTATGGTTGATATTGCTTACAGCAGGAATTCCAGCTCTTACAACAGCCTTCATGCTACATCAGCCGTCAGTGAGAAGCGGGAGGGGAGACTTATAGCTGCTTAAGGTTCTTCACACTTAGTCATGTTTTAGGATATTACAGTCGTTGAGATCAAGCTAAGGTTAAGATCTACACTCTTAAAAAAAAGATGGTTCTTCAAGGGTTCTTTAGTATAGAAAGTGGTTCATGAACACTCAAAGAACCCTTTGCAGAATTAAGTGTTTCTTTGCGCGGTGAAAGGTTCTTCAGGTTGATATATTGAATGTGCTGCAAATGATTCTATGTAGAACCTTTTTGAAAGGTGTTCTGTATAGCGCCAAAAAGGGTTCTTCTATTGTTACAAACTTGACATTGTAACTGTAGGAGAACCGTTTTTGAAAAGGTTCTACATAGTCATTTTCAGCACGTTCTCCGTCAATTTGAAGAACGCTCTCACTGTGCAGAGACACACTTCATTCTGCAAAGGGTTCTTTGAGTGTTCATGGTTCTAAATACGACCATTTTCTTTACTAAAGAACTCTTGAAGAACCGTCACCACTACAGTGAGATATTTACGTTTGAGTAAATAGAAGACGAATGATTACTGGATGAGATGCCAAGTATTTTTTAAGTGCACTAATTTCTAAAATATTTTACAGTGAATATGCGAGTGGGCCTGTATGGTGTGAGGACCTATTAGGGCCTTTCCCTCTGTGTTATATAAGACTGAGTTTCTTCACTTCAGAGTTTAAGAAATGTGACAGTTGAGATCTGACAGTCGGTCACATCTCACAGTTTATGTAATTATATATGTTCTTAGTTATGTTTATTCTTTATTGTGTTGTAACTGCCTCATACCACTTAGTGCAATACTTACTGCTCTCATCTAAATACAACAGATCTTATATGCTGTTTAAATATGCAAATAGATATACTTTTATTTTTACTCTCTCATATTTTAACTTATGTCTTTTTCTGTTTCTGCCTAATTTATGTTTATTTTTGTTTCTATTTTTATTTCTGCCTAATGTGTGTGCAATTATAGATCTTGTCTGTCTGCCTGTTTCTATCTGTCTGTCTATCTATCTGCCTCTGTCAGTCTATCTATCTATCTCTCTGTCTGTCTGTCTGTCTGTCTCTCTACCTGTCTCTCTACCTGTCTGTCTATATGTCTATCTATCTGTCTCTGTCTGTCTGTCTGTCTAAATCTATCTATCTGTCTGTCTCTGTCTGTCTGACTGTCTTTCTTTGTCTGTCTGTCTGTCTGTCTTTCTTTCTTTGTCTGTCTGTCTCTCTACCTGTCTGTCTGTCTGTCTGTCTGTCTATCTGTCTCTGTCTGTCTCTCTACCTGTCTGTCTGTCTGTCTGTCTATCTGTCTCTGTCTGTCTCTCTACCTGTCTCTCTACCTGTCTGTCTGTCTATCTATCTGTCTCTGTCTGTATCTATCTATCTATCTATCTGTCTGTCTCTGTCTGCCTGTATTTCTTTCTCTGTCTGTCTGTCTGTCTGTCTCTCTCTCTACCTGTCTGTCTATCTATCTATCTATCTATCTATCTATCTATCTATCTATCTATCTATCTGTCTGTCTGTCTGTCTGTCTGTCTGTCTGTCTGCTGTCTTTCTTTGTCTGTCTGTCTGTCTCTCTATCTATCTATCTATCTATCTATCTATCTGCCTGTCTGTCTACCTGTCTGTCTGTCTGTCTGTCTGTCTGTCTCTCTCTCTATCTCTATCTCTATCTGTCTATCTGTCTATCTATCTATCTGTTTAACTGAAACCGTTGAAGTCTGTTCAGTTCTTTATTGTATAAAATAATTGCTTTAAAATTAGTATTAGTGACAGATTTCATCGGTCAGGCTCTGCTGACCATCCCCTCCCTACAGTGTTACTGGACTGTTTGTGTTTTTTTCTGTGGTCCCCCTGCTGTGTTCTCCAAATAGGCAAAATGAGTGGATAACATTGCCCCACATGCTGAGTCTGATGGTGTGTGGCTGGGTTGCCCAGTCCGTCTTGGCCTGGTTACCTTTCCACAGTGTGATTTTATCCTCCCTGTGTAATCTAAGCAGTGCTGAACTGTATCCATCAGCACGTTTTAGAGGTACTCATTACCATTAAGCGCACACGCTGCCTCGCAGGCCTCTTTCTGCTCAGCGAACATTTATCCTCGATATTAAAACTTCCTCCAAATGACAGGAAATCAGATATTGCAGTATGAAGGCACCTTTTATGAGTGGTAATAGTTTTTAGACCAAATCCAGGTGCACACATTAGTCATGAGCTTCTGTCAATGGAGTATGACTTCCTTTCTGCTCTGCTCTGCTCTCCCACACAGCCAGTCAGCCTTTCATAGAGCGAGTCATGGGGGTCTGAGATGCTGTGTAGGAAATGTTTGACCTTAGTAGTGGGCGGCATGACTAAAAATTGGTATTATGGTATAATTACAATTTCTGGACATATATCCAAACAAAACCTCATATTTCAAAAATTATAACTTTACAAGAGAAAGGAAAGCAGGAAAACACAGCTTTAACCTGTAATGGAACCAGATTTTTTACAGATTTCTGTTGTTTTTTACAGATTTCTGTTGTTTTTTTTACAGATTTCTGTTGGTCCATTCATCATAAATTATGCAAAAGAAGTAAAACTGAAAAAAGTAAAAAGACAAAAAGAGACAGACAAACTTAACACTCCTCTATAGAGAACACACCTCTGCACATTTTCATGCACAATTACTGTTTATTTGCTGAATCTAATATTTAAAAACAAAAAAGCTGTATGTTTTATTTTTTTTCCAATATTATAGTCAGCAAATAAATCGAAACTGTGCACTAAAATTTGCAGAAAACATCATATTTACCCCCCACTAAGAACATTTTTAGATGCTTAACTTGTATTTCTAGTTTTAACAGTTGTTGTTGTGAAATGTTGAATGTCTGGAATGCACTTTTAATAGGAACTATATTTAACAACTCAAAACATCTGGTATGGTGATGCAAACTGAGTCTGTTCTACAGTTTCTCATTAGGCTGAATGAATAACTGACTCTAAATGTAGGTATTGTGATATAAACCGAGTCTGTTCTACAGTTTCTCATTAGGCTGAATGAATAACCGACTCTAAATGTAGGTATTGTGATATAAACCGAGTCTGTTCTACAGTTTCTCATTAGGCTGAATGAATAACCAACTCTAAATGTAGGTATTGTGATATAAACTCAGTCTGTTCTACAGTTTCTCATTAGGCTGAATGAATAACCGACTCTAAATGTAGGTATTGTGATATAAACCGAGTCTGTTCTACAGTTTCTCATTAGGCTGAATGAATAACCGACTCTAAATGTAGGTATTGTGATATAAACTGAGTCTGTTCTACAGTTTCTCATTAGGCTGAATGAATAACCGACTCTAAATGTAGGTATTGTGATATAAATTCAGTCTGTTCTACAGTTTCTCATTAGGCTGAATGAATAACCGACTCTAAATGTAGGTATTGTGATATAAACCGAGTCTGTTCTACAGTTTCTCATTAGGTTGAATGAATAACTGACTCTAAATGTAGGTATTGTGATATAAACAGAGTCTGTTCTACAGTTTCTCATTAGGCTGAATGAATAACTGACTCTAAATGTAGGTATTGTGATATAAACCGAGTCTGTTCTACAGTTTCTCATTAGGCTGAATGAATAACTGACTCTAAATGTAGGTATTGTGATATAAACTGAGTCTGTTCTACAGTTTCTCATTAGGCTGAATGAATAACCGACTCTAAATGTAGGTATTGTGATATAAACCGAGTCTGTTCTACAGTTTCTCATTAGGTTGAATGAATAACCGACTCTAAATGTAGGTATTGTGATATAAACCGAGTCTGTTCTACAGTTTCTCATTAGGCTGAATGAATAACTGACTCTAAATGTAGGTATTGTGATATAAACCGAGTCTGTTCTACAGTTTCTCATTAGGCTGAATGAATAACCGACTCTAAATGTAGGTATTGTGATATAAACCGAGTCTGTTCTACAGTTTCTCATTAGGCTGAATGAATAACCGACTCTAAATGTAGGTATTGTGATATAAACTGAGTCTGTTCTACAGTTTCTCATTAGGCTGAATGAATAACCGACTCTAAATGTAGGTATTGTGATATAAACTGAGCTTCTCATTAGGTTGAATGGGATTTTTACCAGTGTTCTGTAAAGCTCCTCCAGTCTAGCAGCCGTAGTTATGAAAGCATGGCTCGATCAGTTGTTGTGGTTCCACTGCTGGGAAGTGGAGCACCGTGGCGCTGCGAGCCGTGGCGTCTGTCTGCGCTGAATTCTCTACGCGGGCATCAGAGGAATGCTCACTATGACCAAACATCTCTGTAAATTTACATCAGGAGCTGACACGCTCGGTGTCTGAGGGCATTAAATTGTGGACTTTGTCACAGGAATGTGCTTGTTTGAAAATGACATTCCTGTTTTACAGGCCGCTTTTTCCATCACCCTGGATTCCGCTTCCCAATAAACCTTTCAGCAGGCACACAGTCATCTTTCTCCATCAGACCACCGCGAGCGCGGCGTTGCTGATATTAGAAAACTATGTGCTCAGCCTGTTCTGGTGCTTCCCGTTTGATTCCCATCGCTCTGGTTGATTAATGCGTTTGTCCTTCTGTTTCCTTTGCAGAAAGAATCATAGACACCATATTATCTGTCACAAAGAATTATGGACTGAGTCCAGAGCTTGAGAGGTGAGTATGTGAGATGCATATCGAAGACCACCATGAACACACAACCTTACAAAAGTCTTCAGGGCTGCACAGTATGGAAAACACTAGTGTCGTTTCTATGAGCAGCTCAAGTATTACGTTTTATCATTGAACACAAGGCTCTCAGTTTAGTACATGCAGCTGTCGACCAATCTATTCAAAAGACTGGTGCAAATAAAGTACTCGTTTTAATACTCAATGTGTTGCATAAGTAATTTGTAATGTACACCGATCAGGCATAACATTATGACCACCTCCTTGTTTCTACGCTCATTGTCCATTTGATCAGCTCCACTTACTATATAGGTGCACTTTGTAGTTCTACAGTTACAGACTGTAGTCCATCTGTTTCTCTGATACTTTGTTAGCCCCCTTTTACCCTGTTCTTCAATGGTCAGGACCCCCATGGACCCTCACAGAGCAGGTACTATTTGGGTGGTGGATCAGACACAGCAGTGCTGCTGGAGTTTTTAAACACTCTGTCCACTTACTGTCCACTCTATTACCTTGCCAGTTCACCTTGTAGATGTAAAGTCAGAGACGATAGCTCATCTGCTGCTGCACAGTTTGTGTTGGTCATCCTCTAGCCCTTCATCAGTGGTCACAGGACGCTGCCCACAGGACACTGTTGGCTGGATATTTTTGGTTGGTGGGTCATAATGTTATGTACAAACCCAATTCAGAAAGCGGTGATTTATATTATGTTTATAAATCTACTTTGATTTGCACAAAAGTTATGGCAAAAAAGTTATTAAAAACAGTACAAAGACAAGATATTCAATGCTTTACACTAGGGGTGGGAATCTTTAGGCACCTCGATTCGATTACGATTCAGAGGCTGCGATGCGATTATAAAACGATTATCGATGCATCTTTTTTCTCTATACAGGATTTCTATCTTCATACTGTCTGAGGACTTGGTAGTTTTAAAGCAAAGTATTTGTAATGATCTATAATGTAAATGCATTACGGATCATTACAAATACTTTGCTTTAAATATCTAAAATATCTTTTATTAATAAATCAAATGGAAGTGATGTGGCAAGTGAACTAGAAGGCTCTCATTCAGAGACGCTGCTGCCACTCATCTGTGCTAAAATGCGCTGTTACCCTGAAATAAGATCCAGTGGTGATAGGTGTCCACACAGCACGTTACAGCCGTCCTTCCTGTTTTCTTTAGTGATCTTATAACTTCGGTGTTGGTCTCGTTGTAGAGAATGTGTGTGTGTGTGTGTGTGTGTGTGTGTGTGTGTGTGTTGGGGGGGTGTATTTTCGAGACTGGACGCTGAATCTTGGTTCCAAAGTGCGCAGCATAGCGCGAAAGCCCTGGTTCTCAGCGACTGAGAACAGACAGCAGACAGCAGGTCACATAGCCCCGAGGTCTGGCCTCGCCAGTAGCGAAACGAAAAAACAGAGATTCAGACGAACATTTGGAGACTTATTCGCATTTATAAGCAGCGCGGTTGGTTAAATCTGCTGAGAGACTGTCTTTCTTTAAAACGTTGCAAAAATGAACTCGCTTCTCTTTCGAATTTTCCCATTCCACCTTAAATGGTGCAGCAGTTACATTTGGCGCCTAAGGCAGAATTTAAGGTGGAACAGGTGGAAAATTAGAACGAGAAGCGACTTCAGCCTCGTAAAACAGCCGGACGCTGAGACATTTTACAAGAAACTCTTCTAGTTTTGAAGAAAAGTTTTCTGGAGGAGATGGGAGGAAAGCGGCTAAAGCTGAAGCTTAAAGCAGAGCGGAGTAAATCTGCACTCTCGTTTATGTTGTTTAGTCTATACTAGGACATTAACACACACTGAGACATACTGGACATTAAATGTTGTGGCTCCCAAGGTGGTTTGATATTGTTGAAAGGACAAAATGGCTCTTCTAAACATTTGTGTTGTGACTCCTGACCTAACCTGGCTTTAATGCAGAGGGAGCCGGTCGGATTTCTCACTCATCCAGTTGTGTTTTTGTTGTGTGTCACTACAGACTGTCCGGGCGCTGCACTTCCGCACTTCGAGTTCCGCCTTTTGCGTTCCGTCAACGTTACGTTATAAATTAAATATTTAGAAAATCGATTTTTGACATTTATGAATCGATTCAGAATCGCTCACGTCCGCATCGCGATACATCTCAGAATCAATTTTTTCCCGCACCCCTACTTTATACACTTAAAAATGATGGTTCTTCACGGATTCTTTATGGTTCTATATAGAACCATGAACACTCAAAGAACCCTCTGCTTGATTAAAGGGTTCTTTGCATCATGAAAGGGTTCTTCGACTTGGAGAATGTGCTGTAGATGGTTCTATTTAGAACCTTTTTGAAAAGGGTTCTGTATAGCACCAGAAAGGGTTCTTTTATAGTTTATTATTCTTATATTATTACGATGTGAAGCCTGTAGGTTTTAGGATCTGTGTAGAACCATCTACAGCACATCATCTCCATCACTCTGAAGAACCATTTTATGATGCAAAGAATCATGCAGAGGGTACTTTGAGTGTTCATAGTTCTGGATAGAACCATTTTACTTTACTAAAGTGCCCTTGAAGAAATCTTTAAGTATGTACCTTTACGGAAACTGATGCTTGCAACACGTTCCAGAGAAGTTGTGAAATGTTTAAAGAACATCTGAAACAGGTCTTGTAGTAATGCTTGGGTATAAAATGAGCGTCCAGGAAAGGCCTTTATCTTTAACGAGTAAGGATGGGTCGAGTCTCGCCACTCTGCCAAAAATGCATCATCAAAAAATCCAACAGTTTTATAAAACGGAGAGTTCTGGTCCTAAAATCTGATTGGCTGAGCTGCGTTCGAAGCTGTTGTAAAATCCACCATATACGCACACCTATGACCGCCTCACAGCGACTGACCTTATGTTCTTAACTAGAACTAGGCTGGTCAGGTAGCAAACAAACTGAAACATCATTAATCTCCATCATTAATATCACAGGCTTGAATTAAAGCACTTACAGTGATTAACTGTAAAACTGCAGTATAAAAGTCTAAAAATGTCACTTGAATGGATTAAGCGTTTCAAATGTTCATGTTTCAGTCATAAGTCACGTCAAACCCAGGCTGAATCCCAAACGACTCCCTAAATACTGTTCTAGCTGTGAAAGTTTAGAAATTCTAGCCTCTACAGCCAAACAGTGCTTTATTTATCGAGTGTGGATGTTTCTGAATCCCAAATGACTGTTTCTTAGCTGTATTTTGCTCTGTTGGGCTGCAGGATCCAGTATTTAAACTCCTAAGTAGTGCACTATGTAGGGAGCAGGGAGCTGTTTGAGATTCAGCCCCAGTGTGAGAAGAGGGCGCCGCTGGATTGGTGCTAAATAAGACTCACGGTGGTGATTTGGTGACCAAAAAGTTCTTATAAAGAGAAAGTTTTTGCATTAAACAGTGCTGTGATATGTTCATAGTTATACGACAAACAGTTAAAAAGTTCATGAAATGACCACAATATACAGCGATGGGCGACCAAGCGTTCTCCTCCTCATTCAGCAGTTGCTTGGCAACGACACCTTATGCTGAAGGAACTACATTTCTTGGCAGAATACTTGTTTGATCATTATTAATAATAACTTAAATTATTTTCCAGAAAAGTGTGACTTTTTATGTTGGCCGTTGTTTTTATAAAAGCAATAAGCCATTTGAGGCTGTGCGTTACTGTGTTTTACTTCACGTTACGCTGTGCCTAAGAACACGCATGGCCAAAATCCCCAGTGGAATGCGGGTGACCTTCAACCCCTCAGACAGCATTGCATTAAAAATCAGCATGTTTTTCTGATGGATGTTGCTGCTTGGGCTTTGCTGGCGGCTTCTCTGAACTGGAGTTCATCTGAAATAGACTGATGTTCAGTGGAAACGTGTATTGTGGTCGGACGAGTCAACCTCTTTAGATTGTTTATGAAAATAATGGACGTTGTGTTCTCTGGGATAAAGAAGAAAGGACCATCCTGATTGTTACCAGTGTAAAGTTTCAAATCCAGAGTCTATCATGGTGTGAGGGGGTATTAGAGGGTAGAGGTTGGAGGCTCAGTTGCACATTGCTGCTACCTGCAGTATCAGCACCGCAAGCCAAGACTGCAATAATGATTAGCAAAAAATATATTGTGCAGCCCAGAAAGTTGTGAAGTTTTATGTAATTATAAGATTGTGTTTAATTGTGCTTTTTTTGTGTTTCCTCTTTTGCAGTTTGAGCTGTAAAAGATGTATAATTGTAGGAAATGGAGGAATCCTCGCCAATAAGTCTTTGGGCTCCCGTATTGACGAATATGATATTGTGGTGAGGTGAGTATTTGCAGACAATATGGTTTAATTTGTGGGTGGTACGGATGGGTGGTACCCACTTTTGTCGTACTGTCAAACTGTCTCCAGATATTACCGCGATATTTGGTAACACCAAAAAAAAAAGTGTAAAAATGCATAAAAGTGAAACTTATTCAATAAAACTCAAAACAGCAATGTAACAACAATTGCTAAGGTTAAACAGTGCTCCCAGCTAAGAGAGAGGAGCTGGTTGGCATTAGTGTAGCTAGCATGATAACAGATTTGCTTACCACAGAACTTGTTAGATGAACTTGTTAGATCTGATTGAATACATTCTGATTAAGACTGAGTTGTTTATTCTCACTCTATTCAACAATCTGATGGAAAATCTCCGTTTACATGCTCACTACAAGTAATCCGATCCAAAATTACACGCATGCATAGAGAACCACTTAGTGTAGATGTTACCATGACAACCAGCATCACGTGAGTCCAGTCAGAGTGAGATGAGCAGCAGTGAGCAGCACTTGTGTTTTTAACTGCTTTAAAATGATGTCAGACTCAGGAAAACGTCCTTCACACGTCCTTATTAAAGAAGGCCGAGAGGAAGACGTCGTGTTCTGAGACACATAAGCTGGACGTCCGTCCCACCGCCGTCTTTTAAAGATCAGAGCATAAACTTCGTCTCCTCTGCAGACCAGTTTCTGCTCCGCCATGTTGAACGGTATAAACTTTCACTGTGACGCGACGAACATGATCAGAACAGACTTAAACTTTCCGATAGGGAATGTAATCAGATACAGGCGTTTACACGGATACTATTCTTCTGTTTAACAGGTTGTTTACTGGATTACCCACCTCGATCAGTCAGATAGGAATTATATTCTGAACGGCCTCAGTCTGACTAGTCTATTCTGATCGATGTGTTTACCTGGGCGTATTCTATTGCAATTGAGATATTAGTCGGATTATTAACGGATTATTAGAGAGAGCAAAGTTGAGTGAACGAACACTTCGTTGAGTCTGTTCTGTGGTGTTTGGAGCTATAGCTTGTCAGCTAACGTTAAGCTAACGATGGCTTACTTAGCAGATCAAAAGTGCCGCACACTGCAGGCTCAGTTGTCGCTAACTGATATTCAAATTACAACATTTAGAAATTAGACTCGTATCTCACAGCTCAGAGTCGAGTGAATGGTGTTGTAACGGCCGAAATCAAACGTGTTCTGTGCCATGTAGCTGTTCTGATTTAAATATCAGGTAAAAAAAGATACCGTAACTGGTACAGCGAGACTGTGGGAACTAGTTTTGACTCTGCAGTGGAGGTTGAAAGAATCTTTGTTCTTCTAACTACATTCTTCATGAATTTTGCACAGTGCTCTACATGTAATCTGTACAGTATGACATATTTTGAAAGCATTTTTAAAATATCTATTACTTCATTTCAAAAATATATGTTCTTATGTTGATTTTTTCCTAGATTAAATGAGGCTCCAGTTAGTGGTTATACCAGAGATGTGGGCACTAAGACCACCATGAGGATAACCTACCCTGAAGGTGCCATCCAGAAACCAGAGCGCTATGAGAAAGACTCCCTCTTCGTCTTCTCCGCCTTCAAACCTCTGGACTTTAAATGGCTGAGGCAGATGATCTTCAGAGAGAAACTGGTGAGAGCAGTAGTTTAACTGATGAGGAGAAGATGAGGCCTCTTATGATGTTACAGCCAGCAAATGCATTGTTTCATAGCTAATGTTGCTAGGCTAGACAAGCTTTACAGAAAGCTGGCCAAAATCCCTTTCAGCCTAATGAGAAACTGTAGAACAGACTCAGTTTCTATCACAATACCTACATTTAGAGTCAGTTATTCATTCAGCCTAATGAGAAACTGTAGAACAGACTCGGTTTATATCACAATACCTACATTTAGAGTCGGTTATTCATTCAGCCTAATGAGAAACTGTAGAACAGACTCGGTTTATATCACAATACCTACATTTAGAGTCGGTTATTCATTCAGCCTAATGAGAAACTGTAGAACAGACTCGGTTTATATCACAATACCTACATTTAGAGTCGGTTATTCATTCAGCCTAATGAGAAACTGTAGAACAGACTCAGTTTACATCACAATACCTACATTTAGAGTCAGTTATTCGTTCAGTCATTCAGACTCCAGCTTAAATTCATTAGGCTGAATAGAATTTTTGCCCGTCGTTGCTAAAGCTTGTACAGAACTGTTGCTATGACAGAATGCATTTGCAGGCAGACAATGGATAGGTCACTTTTTGAATGATGGCCTAACAATGCATTCCCATATCCATATCCTACATCTAAGCAATATTGTATTTATATATCGTTGATCTCAGTACAAAACCTTGTACCTCCAAAATGGTATCTTTACAGGAGAAGGCAAATATATCATTAACTTTAAATGGAAGTAAATGTAACCAGATTTTTTTTCCAAGTAATTTTGGACCGTTTCTATTGGTCCATTTATTATGTAAAAAATGATGTAAAAGAAAGTTTTTAAACAACAAAAATGGAGATAGAAGGTTTTGTTTCTGACAGCAACGTTATGTTATTGCTCACATGCTAACTTTGCACAGCTCCTACTTCCCTTATACTGATGACTGATGAGTTTGAGGAGGTTACAGATTTGTCCCCTTTTTATATCTGAAGCGTCACATGCATTTAGAGTGTTCATTCGACTCTGACCCCCTCTAATGAATCTGCAAGCTTCGGATTGCAATTCTGACGACAAAAGAATTTAAATAGGAGCTGCTGTATTGGTCCATGTTGAGGGAACACAGCTTATTGTTCTTTCAGTTCCATTTTTGACAGGCGGTAAAGCCGGTTCCTGTCAGGCTTGACTGACGGCCGGCGAATTAGCCCTTTAATCGCGAGGGGTCGTCCTGGCTGAATGAGTTTCCTCTTATCTCAGCTGAGGAAGGGATGGCAAATTTAATGACTGCGCTTCCATCCCGCCTCTTATCACCCAGAGAGCACACAAGCACTTCGCTTTCCTCTTAGGTAGAGGCCTTGGAGAGGGCACGCCCGGTGCACCTCAAGGGCACATCTTCTTTTTTTATATTGGCTTTCACATGAACTCCTTAAACTCTAAGGGTTTGTGTGTGGGTCCACACTTCAGTCCTTAATTCTGTGTAACCTACATATATGCAAGGTGCAAAATACGTGTTGTCCTGGTGGGACATTCCCAGTTAGCCCTTTGGACCCCCTGAAGACAAGTCAAGTCAAGTCAAGAGGCTTTTATTGTCATTCCATCTATGTACAAGTACACAGTGGAGCGAAATTATGTTCCTCCGGGAACAACACGGTGCAACAAGGAACGAGAAGTACAAAGTGCAAACGTGCAGACGTGAGTGTGCAAACAAAAATTAAGCTACAAACAATACAATAAATGCGCTAAATTAAACAGACATTAGACACAGTAAACAGACAGGACAGTGCAGCGCCGACACAGCACTCGTTTCTGAGCGTGAGGTAGGGTTGTGGAATAAGGTGCAGACATATTTAACATGCTGTGATCTGTCAGATAACATATGTATATGAAAAGTATATGAATATACCTATGACTGAAAATATACCAATGACATTGTCCATTTGAGAAAAATAGATGCTCAAATATGAGTTCAGGGAAATGTCAGTGTTGCTGTGCTTTATTTTAGCCTGATTTTACCCACAAATGACAAGTTTCTGTCTTCTGTGTTCTTATGTAACTAGAGAAGCAGCACTGGTCTGGTTCACTGTTGGAAATTGGTAGCTTAGCAAATGTAACTAGTGTTGCACTGATACTGTGTCGGTATCGGTGCCGATACTGGCTCTTAAACGCAGTATCGGTATCGGTGATGGGGATACCGATACCTATGACCGATACCGCAAAGTGTTTTCTGACGTGTGCATGCGCACCGGTAGACAGAAGACCACAAGCAGCAGTAAAAATGCTCATGGTAGAATCTGTAACAGCAGTTTTTGATGCTAAGAACATGCTAGCTGAGCCGTTTACCTGGCTGAGCTGCTTCTTTCAGTAATCACTCGTCTGCCGCTGTGTGGTCACTCACAGTCTGAGATAATGTTATTGAGAGGGCGGAAGGAGCCGCCGGACTCTCGGTGTAATGATAGCCTTTAGTCTTGATTTAGCCTATGGCATAGCAGCCCGGTAGCGGGGCCGGTGCGTCCACTCACCCCACCTGCGGTGCACCTCCGTCGGTCAGCAGTGGACGAGAAAAAAGAGAAAAACACTGACAGCGCGAACGACGGTGGTGTTTACTGAACTGACGCTCAGAGATGCAGCACGTGAAACAACATTCAGCTCCGTTTTTGAGCCAGAGTAGCCGCTGTGTACTGATGTGTAAACGCCACGGGTTTATCTGTTTACTGTTCAGCTCTGTTTTTAAGATATTTTACATTTACTTAAGTTGTTAAAAATGGTTCTTAGTACTAATTATATAATAGCCAATACTAAATATATGCAGTAAATAGAAATAAGTGCTCTTGGGCATATAGTAAATATAATCCAACAAGTAAATGTCATTTAACCAAGCTGAGCGTGTTTTATTTGTGACGGAGAACATAGATTGTACCAAAAATAAAATATTTTAAAAATATTATTGTATAAATATCAGGACTTATAGGTGAGTTAGGTTAGATAGAGTTAGTATTGGTATTGGTACTCTGTATCGGCCGATACTAAAGGATCAGGTATTAGTATCACTATCGGAAGGGAAGAAGTGGTATCGGTGCACCTCTGACAAGCTTTCAGAGCTTTAACCTTTTAACTGTCCCCCATTTTTGCCTTAAATGGCACACCCAACGTAACAGGAGCTCTGTTCCCGCATACTTTGGGCTACAGTCATGATCTTGGTCTCGTTTAAAAGGTAAGAATCAAGTTTTTTTTCCTGACCGTCAGAATAACTGTATGAATTAGTGACTCAGAGTAACAGAGTCTAGAATGGAGTTTATTTCCTCCTGACTCATAGATCTCTAAACTGATCTCTGACTCTTGCTGTGTTATCAGACGTCATGTTTTGGATGATGGAGAGGCTCTGATGCTCTGAGTGCTGATGTTGCAAATGAGGCAATTGTAACTGTTGTGAATAACACATGAAAAGGTTTATGGGAGTCAAGCTTGTGGAGCAGTTTTGGTGTCTACCAGGTCTTCCAGGTGGTTGTTAGGAGTCCCATTTTCTCTGGAGCTCTTAATTATTTTTGTACTCCTGTTTTTTTTTTACTTTTCCCTTGGTTTTCTCATTGCTTGTGCGAGTGGATTATCTTGTATCTTATCTCCTCACAGAATATCTCCTGAAAAACAAAACAACTTGTGCTTAGTGGCTGTTTTGGCCAGAAATCAAGTAAATGAAGTGTCTTAGCGAGGATGGCTGGTTAGCGATTTCTTATTTAACTTATTTAACTTTCTTATTTAACTTTAATTTCATTGTTATCTGAGCATTTTGCTGCCATTCTGTCTAGCAACAGTTATCTGGCACACTGCATATGTGTATAACTCTCATTGTACTGCTCAATATTTCATAGCAGTTACTGAATAATAAGTCTTAGGCTTAGTAACTGAATAATAACCCTGCAGTTAAAGGGTTTAACAAAGACCTGGCAGGTTTAGGAGATTAATGATTGCTCTTTTTCCCCCCCTTATTGTAGGAGTGTAAAATGCATCAGTGCATTGATGTACATCAGTGTCGGCCAAAATAAATTCCTCTTTTAATTTGAAATCTAACAGCCCAAAACAATATTGGTGTATTTTTTATTAGGAATGGTACCAGAGTTTGAGTTTTTCTGTTGATTTCCTAAGGAATCACAATCGAATTCTATCAGGTCAGAGAAATTCACAACCCAACTTTCTCTAGTCCAGCTTTACTCTGTCATCTTCTGCAGAGGCAGTTCTGCTTTGTTTTTTTCCTCTCAGCCGAGTGTGAATCTGGCAACCCTGCGGTCCAAAAGCTCGCAGCCAGCACAGCTGCATGACTTTAAGGGAGCGACAGCACAGTGGAATTTTTACAGGGTGACATTTGTCAGCGTGCGAGAGGCTCAGCAGAGGAAGAAAAATTGCGGGCTGTTTGATTAGCCCGCTTTGGCTTTGAAAAGGCCAGATTTTTTTCTGAATGTCGGATTGTAAGGGACAGGACAGTGGAAAAGCATGCAGATAATGGATCTGCCCTCTGGCATCTGATAGATTGCCTTTGATCTCATAGTAGCAAGAGTTTCGTTTTTTTTCCAAGTCTGGGGTCAGGAAAGCTCCAGCGTCTGCCATAATATTAGTAACAGCGCTTATACAAGGAACACCCATTTGTAATCTCGGGCAGTGCGTTCGCACAGTAACATGGAAAGGTTTCCATTTAATGTTGATTGCATCTCCATCAAGACACAGATTATCTTAATTAAGGCCATTTTTCCACTGTACATCCAGAATCTTTCTTTTTGGGAAACTTGCTTGCAGCTTATCAAAGAAATCTGCAGTGATATTTTTCCAGAGTTTGGTCTTAGAAGTTGGTTGGGCTTTCTGTTTCTCGTGATCCGTAATGTTGAGTTGTACACTGCAAAAAATGGCATCTTAAAAAATGAAAACACCTTAAATGTAGGCAGTATATCTGATATTTCTCATTATTAGATTGATGTAGGTGTATTAGAAGATTATTTAACCTGTTTCTGGACATTTTTTACTTATTTTAAGTAGTTTTCTCTAGTTAAAGTGTGTGATTCATTGGCAGATCATTTTACTTAGTTTGAGAAATGATGCAGATCATTTTGCTTAATTAAAGAAATCAGGCTTGAAACCAGTAAAATGATCTGCCAGTGGAATAAGACACTTTCATAAGATACAATTACTCAAAACAAGTAAAAGAAGTTACATAATCTCATAATATTCTTACAACAATATCATAATGAGAAATATTACATATATTGATTAGATTTAAGATTTTTTTCACTTACTAAGACACCATTTCTTGAAGTGTAAGAGCTTCTTGACAGCTACACATCCTTTCAGACCCACAGCGCTGAGTCGTCTTCTCACAGTGGAAGGATGGACAGAAACACCTGTGGATGTTTTCAGATCTGAAGCAGCTTGATTTTCTCCTCTCTCTCAGAGATGAAAGCTTTAAGTGCTGTTTATCTGATGGGGGCAGTTTTGGGGTCTACCAGCTCTTCCAGGTGGTTGTTAGGAGCCCGATTGTCTCTGTAGCTTTTATTAATTATTTGAATGATTACTCTATAATTTGTATCTATCAGAAAAGTTAAAACAACCAGCAATTACAATCACGTTTACTAACTGAAACTCAAAATGACTCTGGGTTTGAACTGAAAACGCACTGAAAGAGCTGGAACATTAATGGAACAAACATCAGTGTCTTTTTCCTTTATGTAGGTCAGTATTTAGCATTTAATTTGGGTCAGTATTTTGTTGTGTATCTCTTCTTTTGGATGTCAGCTTTAAGACATGAATGCTCTGATGCTCAGCTGGGCTTTTTCGACATTCTCTTTTGGATGGTCAGAGTCAGAGCATGGCAGGTTTTGAACCCATCCAGTCTCTTTCCACCACTTCAGTACATTTTTCATATTTGATTATGGGAGTTAAAGTATTTGGGATTTAAAGAGTCCCTGCATTTAGTGTCCCAACATTTGTAAGTAAACAGGTGGTTTAGGTGAATGATTTCAAGTTTGCTATTATGCAGTTGGACTCAAAGTATTGATTAAGGAGTCATATAGCTGGAATGATGTACTTTTGAATATGGAGAAGCACAATTTCCCAATATTAACCAATTAAATTATTAAAAAAAAAACAAATGATGATAGAAGTGCCCCAGAACTGCCATTGAGCATCTGGAAAAATGAATAAATTCTACTTAATGGCTGTTTTGACTGGAAATTAAAGAAATAAAGGGTGGTCTGTGGCTTTTTCACAGCACTGTATGTTGAAGTGAAGAACATTTTCAGCTTCTTTTGCAATTGGCATTTCAGAAATGCAACAGCGACAAAACGTTGTGTATATAGATAGTGAGAAGTACCGGACCGTCGACAGACTGGCTCACAAAGCTCTGGCTTCTATGCACACGATTATGCAAGGTTAGCCTCACGTCTAACACATCTTTTGTAATTGTTTTCCTTTTCTGGGCAACGGGAACGCACAGCTGTAAAAGATGTTTAGAGACAGCCAGTCTTCAGCGTGACCTTGCGTGTATGTATTAAGTTGTAGGAGTATCATGTTTAAAGTGGCTTTTTTAAGTGTTTGTCACTTGACAAATGAGGGCCATCACTGTTGTGCGTTCTTAATGAAAAATGATTCTGAGTGTTGTGCCTCGCCGCAGATACGTTAACATCGGCTCGGCTCAGGGAGCCTCCCACGTTCCCTCGTCCGGCCTTTAAGCACTTTAGCCCAGGTCCTGTTTTTTAATGGCCTTGTTAAACGAAGCTATCGAGCGCTCGGGGAAAAATACGACTTCGCTTGAATCTGCTTTGTTCTCCTTGCGGATGTCTCTTTGAATCATTGAGATCATAACAAAGCAATAATAGAGCTTAATCATCACCAAATGATCACCGTCCTTAGCTGTAAGTAATTTGGGAGATACGGTAACAATACCTGCTCTTATTTAAAGGGTATTTTTCAAAAGCTATTAATAAATCACTTTGTTAAAATGTAAACAAAGCCATTAAGAGTGGTTTGGTGTTCTAGATAAACTTGCCAATTCAGTGGTTCACAGTAGTGATGATAGGAACCAGATGTCCACCTCTAAAAGCTCCCTCACAGAAAGTTACTACATGAAATGGTTGTGAATTCACTGCCTGATGACTGAGACGCTGTTTTAAGACAGATTTGAGAAGGTTTTGGTCTAAAACTGGTCTAAAAAAAAGGGTAGGTAAGGTAGACCACTGCTGTGGTGCCCCAGGTGGTTGCTAATATGTGGTTAAACATTTGTGCTAGAATGTATGTGAGTCTTCTGATTGGCTGAGCTGCGTTTGAAGCCGTTGTAAAATCCACGATATACCCACACCTATGACCGCCTCACAGTGACTGAACTCTGTATCACTGCGCCACGGCACGAAAAACCCTGGTGCTGTTAGTGGAATAGTCTTTGACTCTCATGCTGCTCACATGGACCACCGAGTGTACTGATGAAGTAAGAACCCGTTTTTTTTGTTTAAACTGAGGGGCTGACGACTTATGTTCTTAACTAAAACTGGGCTGGTCAGCTAGCTAACAGGCTAAAAGAGCCAACAGCCTAAACAGCTCCTTCATTAATATCACAGGCTTGAATTGAAGCACTTACAGTCTGATTAACCGTAAAACTGCAGTATAAAAGTCTAAAAATGTCACTTGCATGTCTTTCACACTTCAAATGTTCGTGTTTGTCAGAAGTCACGTCAAACCCAGACTGAATCCCAAACGGCTCTGTACTCCCTAGATAGTGTTCTAGCTATAAAAGTCTAGAAATTCTAGCTTCTACAGCCAAACAGTGCATCATTTATTGAGCGTAGATGTGTCTGAATCCCAAATGCCTGTTTCTTAGCTGTATTATTCACTGTTGGGCTGCAGGTTCCAGTAATTAAATCCCTACGTAGTGCACTATGTAGGGAGCAGGGAGCTATTTGAGATTCAGCCCCAGCGTGAGAACATGGTTTTGCGCTGTATAAGGCCTGCGGTGGTGATTTAGTGACCAAAAAGTACTTATAAAGCATTTCTGCATTAAACTGTGCTGCGTTATTATATGTTCATTGTTGTACGACAGAAATATCATGAAATGACTGCATTATGCAGCGACCAAACATTCTCCTCATTCAGAGGTCCATGGTTGCTTGGCAATGAAAAAAAGGAACTACATTTCTTGGTGGAATACATATTTATGTTGATTATTAATAATAAATTATTTCATGAAAAATTGTGTACTTTATCATATTTTATGTTGGCCGTTGCTTCGCGTCGTGCCTAACAACACCCTTCCCCGTGATAAAATTGCAGTAACGCACAGCCTCTCGTGGCTCGTTGCTTTAGTATGTAACGCCTGTGAGGGACAGTGTGCGAGACGTCTTTTGTAACATCATTTTAGATTTTTCTCAGCATTTCTCAACATCTCAGCTATCCAGCTTATTCCTGCATCTCATGATGCTTTGAGTCGCTTATGGACAGAACCTCTGGCAAAGTGTAAAAAAGACAATTTGTTAAATGTTTATAACATCCTAACATGATAGAAATGTGGGGAAAAATATATATAGAAATAATCTTTATTGTTGGAATGCTTGAATGCTTGTGTGCAATGTGGCTTTGCTGTTCTTGCTGTATTTTCACCTTTGCTCAGCTGTAGTGACTGCAAACTACACAGTGTCCCAGAATTGCCTCAGAGACATTTAAGGGGACAAAACAATAACTTGAAACGTAAATACACTCTCTCTGACTTTCCCTAACCTGATATTGCAGCCATAATCTGTAAATGCAGTGATGACATGAAAAATAGGGTGGATGTTTGTTTATTTATTTTTTTGCTTATTTTTAGGATCCCCATTAGCTGCTATCACAATAGCCACTATTCTTCCTGGGGTTCAGTAGACATACCATACAAAATAGTGCATTAACAAACAGAACAAATCATACAATGATTTGTTCTGTTCCATGAAACATGGAAAATAACAGTAAAACAATTTAAAACATAAAGTAACAGAAAAGGATGGGTAACTAAAGTCGTGTTTGAACGAACGCAGTACGAAAGCTGTACATGCGGTCCGTCCTAAAAATGCAAGCACAATATTCCTGTATTGGCCTTCAGTCCTGCTACGTTTTCTGGTTCTAGCTGAAAACTGCGACCCGTGAAAAAGGAAATAAAGCTATGAAACTGTCTCTGGGGCAGTTCCCCTCTTATCACTGGGGTGGGTCCCTCAAGGGTCCATCTCAGTACCTTTAGTCAGGGAACATAACTGAACCATAATCCACTGAAATGATATGTTCTAAGCTGTACTGACTCCACACACCCCGTCTCGTCTCCAGGCTTTTATTTTACTGTTCTGTTTAAAACATTCGGTTATGAAAAGGTACAAATACGAACTTTTCACCTGGAAAAACTTATTTAAGGTTCACAATCAGACCTTAAAACCACTGTTGGAGCTTTGAGGGAACATTTACACTGTTTGTACCTTGATGAACGTAAAATGTACCTGAACAGAACCTTTATTTCTAACACTAACTTAACTTGTTATCAATTAATGAGTTTTGCTTTGACCTCTGAAAGTTAGCCACTGTAGTTGTAGGGAAATCCCTCGGTACTCGCCTCTTCTAGAGTCTCAGGAACACACTTTACCAAACTTTTGGTGATCATTTTAGTAAACCCTGCATCGCGGGGTCATTAATGTCCCTGCAGAGCTCTATGGGTTAACTCTTGGAAATGTCATCGCTATGAAGAATCTGGTGTTGAGTGACTTGCGGTCAGAAACGCAGTGGCCCTCTCTGTAGTACCTGGAAACCTGGTGGAAAAATAACACAACACTTTTGTTTTCTGCGCTCAGCGGCTGCGGCTAGTCAGAGCCATTGTGCGACGACGTTTTTCACTCGCCTGTACCAACAGAGAGAAGCCGGGAGTCTTCGAGCACACAAAGGCGTGCGTAACTGTGTGGACAGTCAGCTTTAGAAAAGCCTGCCTTTAGACTCGAGTCTAATCCTCAGATAGAGGCGTCTCTTCTCTCCCCTCTCTCGCTCTCCCACAGTCGGACTAGCGTTACTTTGAACAGTGGCGAGTGGAAGCTTTGAAGTGACTTGTTTCTGCGCTGCTTTGTGTGGTACAGACGCTCAACGGGTGGAAAGAATGCGAGTCTTTTCAGCGCCTCTGCGGTATTCAAAGGAGACGCTGTTGATGGTGTAGGAGGCTGATGCTTTCGCAATGCCAAAGACACTCAGGCTCACCTGACTCAACAGGACCTGTGTTCTCAAAGTGGGACCGAAGAGAAGATCCAGGGGACGATCCAGGGATCGTGATCGCTTTAATGAAGGAACCTGGTCCTGAGTCTGCAGTTTTGGGAGGTGCATTTAAAAATAAAGGTTCCTGATAGGTTCTTGAAATCTTCAAGTGGAAGAGAATGTTTACCTTATGTGAAACTTTTAAAACAAATCTCACGTAGAACGTTTTTCCAAGAACCATCCATAAAAAGGTTCTTCAGGGAATGATAAATGGCTCCGAAGAACCGTTTTCGGCACCTTTGTTGGGATGAGTGTCTAAGCTTTGGCCCCTGTCATTGGGATTGGTGCTTTGATACTTGGTGGTGCCATGGCCATCCGTATCTGGGAGTCCAAGGAAAACATACTCTCACTCTCACTCTCACTCTCACTCTCTCTCTCTCTCTCTCTCTCTCTCTCTCTCTCTCTCTCTCTCTCTCTCTCTCTGAGTGGGTAAGGTGGTCCTCACTGCCCCCCCCATTCAACCAGCATGGTGCCATCCATACCTGGGAGTCCAAGGAAGCATAGTGCTCTCTCTCTCTCTCTCTCTCTCTCTCTCTCTCTCTCTCTCTCTCTCTCTCTCTCTCTCTCTCTGAGTGGGTAAGGTGGTCCTCACTGCCCCCCCCATTCAACCAGCATGGTGCCATCCATACCTGGGAGTCCAAGGAAGCATAGTGTTCTCTCTCTCTCTCTCTCTCTCTCTCTCTCTCTCTCTCTCTCTCTCTCTCTCTCTCTCTCTCTCTCTCTCTCTGAGTGGGTAAGGTGGTCCTCACTGTCCCCCCCCAATCAACCAGCATAGTGCCATCCGTACCTGGGAGTCCAAGGAAAACATACTCACTCACTCACTCACTCACTCACTCACTCACTCACACTCTCTCTCTCTCTCTCTCTCTCTCTCTCTCTCTCTCTCTCTCTCTCTCTCTCTCTCTGAGTGGGTAAGGTGGTCCTCACTGTCCCCCCCATTCAACCAGCATGGTGCCATCCGTACCTGGGAGTCATAGTATTCTCTCTCTCTCTCTCGCCCCCCCCCTCTCTCGCCCCCCCCCCTCTCTTCCCCTCCCCCTCTGTGTGGGTAGGGTGGTCCTCGCTGCCCCCCCCAATCAACCAGCATGGTGCTAGCCAATAGAGGTGTCTGTTAGTTGACGTGGCAGAGTTGACGTGGCAGAATTACCATTCTCCACCCAGAGCTCCGGTGATGTTGCGTCAGATGTGGTGGAGCTCTGGGACACGGGACGGTGTTTTTAGTTGGGGTTGCTAAAATTTTAAGCAGCATATGAGTGACGTGGATGATGATGTCATGCCAAATAATTTGCCATTTTTTCATTTACATTTTTTCGATAATTTCCATCAAACACACACGTAACTGGCACGTCAAACCGCCAGTTCACAGTCTCATTTCTTTGTTCTCCTCCTGGACAAACTTCGTGCAAATGAGTTGAGTGGTGTCCAATCAGATCGTTGATCTATGGTGCGATTGACAGTGAAACAAATGTATTAAAAACCTGGGATATTATTATGTTTTTTAAGATCAGCGTTAGTCAGCTTCCAGGCACAGAACTGGCCGAAAGCTCTGGACTTACTTTCCTTCCTTGCACTTTGACCTGCTTGTGTTTTTTGGTGACGCCGCCAAAGCATCCAGTAGTTGTCACGGGAAGCGGTTCAGCTCACTGTAATGAAAAAACAGCGTTAGCTTAAACAGTGCGCAGCTACTGCAGGTTAAATAGATCAGTTTTGGTTTATTGATGAAGTTGTGTTTGAATGTTTCTATCTGTAATTTAATGTCACAACCTGTTTATCTTCTCTGACTTCCCGAAAACCTACTAAGTACTTGCTGTTTATTTTATTACTTGTTAATATTTTTCCAGCGGAAAGGTTGTGCAAGTTCTGGCATATAGAGCTGTTTGAGCACTTTCCATTTAGAAAGGCTGTAGACTTTTCTGCCCGTCTCTCTCAGTAAGAGCTGAGAAATGGCAGCGCTCCTTTTAAAAACACTCCTCAGGCCTGCCTTTTTTATACTGCGGAAAAAAACATATTGCAGCATATCAGGTATCTATAAACAATTACCTGCTAAAGATGAACGGAAAATAAATTGTCAGCGTCCGTAATATTACTGATAATTTCAGTTCCCAAAGCCTGCATAGTGTAACGAGACAGAACTAGTCAGACGCTTGTGGATGAAAATATCAAAAGAAGCTTTACTAGTCAGTTTCTGATCCAAAGTTGACGTCAAAAAACAGGCAAAAAAAGACAAGATACAAAAATAGATAAACGTAACAAAATAAGACCAGGCGAACAAATCCATCAGGACACAGAACCTGAACTGTATACAACACAGGAAAGAGAGCTCAGTAGCTCTAGAAGAGAAGCAGAACCTCACAGAGACTGAAACCAGAGCCTGGGCTAATAAACTGTCTAACACAGATCATATCAGTCAGTCAGTCAATCAATCAATCAGTCAACCTTTAATTAACCTTGGAGAACATTGAGGGTGACCCTCATCCACAATGTTGCCGAGTTGATGCAGGAAAAAGGGATTGATAACGTATAAGAACATATCAAATGATAAAAATACATTTAATAGGAAAAATGACTCAAATCAGGTGAGTATATAAAAAAATTAAATAATAAAAAAATATATTAATAATAAAAATAAATAAAAAAACCCTAGAAAATAAAAAACAATAATTAAAGCGGAACTAAAATGTAAAAGTTGCTATAATCAGAAGAAGATAAATAAAACCAAAATGATCAAAAAAGGAAAATAAATTAATTAAAATGATTAAAATAATAATAAATATTAAAACAAGAAAAATAATATGAATAATAACAAATAAACATAAATAAAGGGGAAAAAATAAAATAACTAGAATAATGAAAATAAGTGGAAGTCAAGTGAAACAGAACGTGTGAGTAGAATCAGTAATCCAGTGAAGCAGATCTCTGATAGGTGGTTTGTGGTGACGTCACAGTCGTGTGTTCACTCGGAGGGTTCTGGGAATTGGAGTCCACCAGTGAGTCAGGGCTGGAGGGACGCGTAACACATAGACGAACTTTTAAAGTGTTAAAATGCTTTTTGAATCATTTTTTGCACGAGAAACATGGGAACTGTGGGATGTGGGAGAAATTATTAGTGGGTGAAAATTAGCAGCGGCTGAATTTGGGAGAAAATTGGTTTAAAAAGTGTAGTCAACACACACATCATCTAAACCGCTTATCCTTCTGGGTCATGGTGGGGCACTGGAGCCTGTCCTAGCTGTCATCGGGCGGAAGGCAGGATACACCCTGGACAGGTCGCCAGTCCATCGCAGGGCAGACAGACAGACATACACATTCACACACACTCACACCTAGGGGCAATTCAGCATGTCCAATCAGCCTGACTGCATGTCTTTGGACCGTGGGAGGAAACCAGAGTACCCGGAGGAAACCCACGGGGAGAACAGGCAAACTCCACACAGAAATGACCCTGGTCACCTGGCCGGGAATCGAACCCAGGCCATTCTTGCTGTGCACTGCGCCACCGTGCCGCCCAAGTGTAGTCAAGTCAAGTCAAATTTATTTGTATAGCGCTTTTTACAACTGATGTCACAAAGCAGCTTCACAGAAATCCATTAAAGACAAAGTTTTAACATGAAATGTAAATCCTCCAGGTGAGCAAGCCAGGGGCGACAGTGGCCAGGAAAAACTCCCTCAGCTGGGGAAGAAACCTTCGGGAGGAACCAAGGCTCACAAGGGGGGACCCATCCTCCTCTGGTCAAACTACCTACAAAATTATTATACTACTAATATTAATAGTAGTAGCAGTAGCAGTAGTAGTAGTAGTAATAGTTAGGAGTTCATGAAAACTTCAGTGTAGGGTGGGCAGCTAGTCCAAGTGGCGGTAGCTGGGCAAGTGGCGGTGACTGGGGCGTGGGCAACTGGTCTGAAGCGGATAGCAGGAGAGCTTAAAAAGTGTACTGCATACAGTTCATATTAACCCAGTGTCTGCGACACTTACACTCTTTAATCACACACACGGGAGGGCATAAAGAGATGTGAAGTAGGTTTAATAAATGTGTAATATTCCATCAAATTTAATAGGAAGAGTTCAGCCTTAAAAACAAATACTGTTATAATAATATTAATTACATTTATCAAGATTCAAGATACTTGGTCATTGCACAGAGTGCAACAAACTTGGGCAGCAATCCTAACGGTGCGTAAATAAAAAATTAAACTAGGAATAAAACAAAAATATAAGCTAATATAAAACGCAAGATATTAAGGGAAAGACTGTATAATTTAAAATGAGAGTCAAATAAAAAAGGGTGGGTATGAAAAGAGCTGGGTATTGCATATGAGGGTATTGCATGTTAGATTTCAGCAGTTTAGGTGTTTCTAATTTAAAAGAGGGCATTGGGCAAAAAATCGTTATCATAATCAAGTTATTGGTATTTATATCGTTAAAAAGACTAAAAATACTCAGCATTAGTCAGATTATCCTTCTTAAAAATGACAAATGGAGGGAAACCTTCTGGTCAGTGATCACAGTCCGCCACGCCCTGTGTCCGTCATGGTGTTCTCAAACATGCATCTACGTTTTTTGGAACCTAAACCTGGTTCTTTCTTTTCTGTGGACGCCACCAATCAGCATTAACACGGATCTGGAATGTTAGGCTTCTCTGGACCTGCCTGAGAACCTTTCCCTGCCTGTGAGCTGTTTAATCATCAGGAATAGATTAACCCCTCAGAGTTCACGGCGTTGAATGTGGGGAAGCGAAGGGTCTCAGTCGGTAGATAATGAGCAGGCATCCAGCGTGACTACAGTAAACTGAATTAAAAGGTTCTAGAGGTCATGAGGACCATATCGCTCTCAGGAGAATTTCTCTCCTTCACAATAACCTTTACCTGCTAATCCTCTGCCTTCAGGGCCTCGTATTTATCTCCCGCTTCCTGTTTCCATTAATGTCTTAATCCCTCATTACTGCAGCCCTAGATGGTCAGGCTGGAGCACTTCAGTCTTCCTGCATTTCCTGTTGGTTAGTATACACACTTAAAAATGATTGGTTCTTCAAGGGTTCCTCAGCAAGTGGTTCTATAGAGAACTGTGAACACTCAAAGAACCCTTTGCATGAATAAAGTGTTCTTCAGACTGATAGAGAATGTGCTGTTCATGGTTCTATGTAGAACCTTTTTGAAAAGGGGTCTGTAAAGCACCAAAAAGGGTTCTTCTATTGTAACAAGCCTGAAGTTGTAACAATAGAAGAACGCTTTTTGGTGATATATACCATCTCTAGCACATTCTCCATCAATCTAAAGAACCCTTTCATGATGCAAAGGGTTCTTTGGGTGTTCATGGTTCTATGTAGAACCCCTGACAAACCAGCATTTTTAAGAGGGTAGCTTTTAATATCACGTTGTGTTATGCAGCACTCAGTTTTGCAGCATTGCATCCCTCATAGTTCATGATTTTGTGCCCTTTTATGCTTTTTCAACCATGCATATTCTGTCACTACAATACCCAGCATGCATCAGGCAAAAGCGTCAAAGCATGTTAGCGTAGCCAATGATGTGGAGGTTAAAAAAAATAATATATATATATATATATACACACCAAATTAGGCTCTAGATACTGTTGTGGCAGCACTGTAGGAGGTCATTAGGTGTATCATAAGCCGTAGTGGTGAAGTGTTCTATGTTGATCGTGTGCCTGTAAAACTACATTTGTGCATCAATCTCTCCTGCTTTATTTTAATCTACGTGCTGAAATTCGTCTGCTGGAGTCCAAACTGTATAGCGTCCCTTTCTTTGTTTATACCAGAGCTCGTCTATGTTGATGCCTGGAGAAAGCGTGGCTTTGTTTACTCCGAAGTCTCCAGGAAAGGTGACTCACAGAGCACCTCTAAAATGCAGCACGGTCGCGAAGGGGAACCAGCAGCGAAAGAATAACGATCCATGGCTTGGAGACGCGTTCATGCTGCTAGGGGCCGTAATAGGGGCCGTGTACTTACATAAGAAACAGGTTTAAACCTTAGACCAGGGGTGTCAAACTCAACCAGTAAAAGGGCCACATTAAAACAATCTCATCAGATCTGTGGGTCAGACAGAAATGTTTTAATTTCATTTTTAATCAATGTTGTGCTGTAACCCGAACCGGCCTTCGTTTATTCAAAATATGCAGAAACTTCAACAGTAGACCTTGAAATATTAGATGGACACTTCAAGTATTCAAAATGTAAATGTCCCCAGGTGTTCTGTCTTTTAAACCTACCTGTTTGTTTGAATTAATAATAGATAATATTAATAGATAATAAGAGAAAATTAAAATACTTTTCCGGGCCGGAGATTGTGTGGCGGGCCTGATCTGGCCGACGGGCCTTGTGTGTGACGCATGGGCCTTGGACGTTCGTGGTAAATGCTGACATTCCATTGTTCATATCAGTTATGTTGCATAATTATACACAATAAATTTCATAGTTCTATAATGGATTACATGTACATTTGATTGACATTCTGTTTTGGTTATTTGTCTGCGCTTCTGTTATTTTTAGTTTGTTTTGATGGCGTAAAAAAGTGCTGAAAATACAGCAGAAATTTGATGTTTCACTCCACAAAACTACACTGTACACCCAACAGTTCACATCGTAATGAAGTATCTCCTCTCTTGCTGATGAACACAGATGTGGTATTGATTGAACGTTTCGAATCTGCACCTCCCACACAGTTTCTCCTCTTCTTTCAATGAGCTATATAATTAAATGTAAGGAGGCGTATTAAGGTACACATTGTCGGATCCACAAAACAGTAACGGGAGAAACAGTAAACTTACCTTGCAATATAAGTTAATGCAGCAAGATTTTATTCTAAGTCATTTTGGGACATTTCTGTTCCTCCATTCATCATGAATTTTTGAGGCAGTGTAAAGGGCATCTGACATTTTTCAATAAAAATGAAAAACGGCAATAATGGAGATGCAAGGTTTAGTTCCGACACTGATGATCTGGACCTGAGGCAGACACAGAGTCACTGATACAGCCACTTTAACCCCTCTTTTTTATTTATATTGCGATTTCTGAATTATATTGTTTATTTGATATGTAAAGAATGCAAAAAACAAAAAAATCTTAAAAGGCATTTATTCAGTTTGTGTCACAAACTTCCTTTTTGAACAAGAAAACATATTAATAGGAATTTCAGTCAGTCGTGCTTTTTCGTTAATCTGACTAAACACAACAGTAATAAGCTGTTATTGATCTGAACTGTGTTCCGAATGAGCTCTCAGAAAAACCTGGTGCATCCAACAGCAAAGGAAGACTCGTGTATCTTTTACACAGTGATAGTAAACACTAAAACTCACTGAAAGTTCAGATTCTACATGCTGAATTTCGAAAACGATTTCACTGCTGCTAACAGGGACATGCACTCGTCCACGGCAGCTGTGTGGTGGTCACATGACGGCTAACGTGACCCCAGTAACCCTGGTCAAATGACATGTTTGTGTTGATTTTATAAGTGAAAATAAGTTAACACATGCTTTACAGAGAACACACTGAAGTATGACATTTATTCTGCAAATTTTAGTTTAACATATTGGAAAAAAATAAAACATTTCAATATAACGTGCAGTAATTTTTGCATAGGTCACCAGAGCGCCTGTCCACTCTCTGACAGTGCAAGAACATAAAATGCTTTTAAGAGTAGCCTTTGTTATTGGTTATTTCAAATGAAATTTATTTTTTACTTATTTTATGTGGTTTTTAGAACAGATTTTTTTCTGAACAAATATTTTTACAAGTGTTTTTTCTTTCAAAAAGATTTTCTGCATAAATTTATATACATAATATGCTCTCAGGAAAAAACGGTATGAAACTGTCACTGGGGCAGTCCCCCTCTTGTCACTGGGGTGGTTCCCTCAAGAGTTCATCTCAGTACCTTCAGTCAGGAAACATAACTGTACCATAATGATATGTTCTAAGCTGTACTGACTCCACACACCCCGTCTCGTCTCCAGGCTTTTATTTTACTGTTCTGTTTAAAACATTCGGTTATGAAAAGGTACAAATACGAACTTTTCACCTGGAAAACTTATTTAAGGTTCACAGTCAGACCTTAAAACCACTGTTGCTTGGACTTATAATTAATAGTTAAGCATTTCAAAGTTCACTCATGTCGGTTTGTTTATCCGAACCTTTGTAAACAAGAAATTTGATGTAACTGAACCTCTCGAAGTTCCACCAGCCGTATTTTACTGTTAAATCTCTTGCATGGAAATCTATCACTTTACCTGAATGCTGAGAACTCAGGGTCCCTCGCTGTGGCATGTGCTCGGCTGTGGGAGTGTAAATGCACGTTTCACACACAGGATAACCGCGGTGAGTTAGGAAAGAAGAACAGTCTGAGAAGGAGAGAGAGGTCAGAGTCAGTACAAAGGACCAGAAAAGGGCTAAATGCCTCGGATTCTTTCTAACAAAAGAAAAGCCATCAAAGTATTCTGTGGACCTTTTGTACCGGTAACAAACAACAGGATCTCCATTTCATGAACCTGACCTGCTTCGGATGAGTGCTCCTCCAAATGCACTCGCCCATGTCCGCTACTGCCAAAACCGCTCGTCTAGTGGCTCCTTGAGTGTACCCGAGTGCCCTCGGCCTGCCCATAACCCTCTGACACCGTCAGGATGTGTGTTACTGCAGATTTAGATCTCTGTAGCCGTCAGTGATGCAGAAATGCAGCAGTGCATCTTAAAGGTTTTGGAATGATCTCGTTTATAATAATGTCCAGTAAAGTATCCGTTAGGGATGTTAAAGTTAACATGTTAAAGTGATAAATTACTAACGGCTCGACTTGCTTGACTCTTCGACCCATCCGTAGTAGTGCAGGCTGAAGCCCAGCTGCAGCGCTGTATGTTAGTCTGATAGGAACAGTGATTGTTGTGCTCTCTTCAAATACAGCTTTTAAATGTCTTTTAGAGTGAGACCTACAGCACCCGCAGCAGACGACACTGGACGGACGCTCTTAGTAGAACTATGGATAAATCAACAAGCAGCAAACTAACAAAAGCAGCAGCAAAGTGGAGCTTGAGTTCCCCTCGAGAACCTCCACTGTGACAAGAACCCACGAGCTGTATGAGTGAGAGCAAGAGATTCAATCACAGAGGAGCTGAACCACTGACTGCATATATGATATATATAATATATACACCCCCTGACTGTATGTATGGTATATATGATATATACACTCACTGACTGTATATGATATGTATGATATATACAGTCATTGACTGCATGTATCATATGTGATATACACTTATTGATTGTATGTATGATATATTTGATATATACACTCATTGACTGTATGTATCATATGTAATATATATATATACACTTATTGACTGTATGTAGGATATATATTTTATAAACAGTCATTGACTGTATGTATAATATACGTGATACAAACACTCATTGTATGTATGATGTATTTGATATATACACTCGTTGAATGTATGTATCATATATATGATATATACCCCCATTAGCTGGAACATGCAGACACTACTGCTCTCACTGATGAAAATTGGAATCTGCGTTCACTCTGTGCAAATCGTGATTTTCTTGTTCAAGTTCTGCGTTCAAAACAATGTTATGAATTATTGAAAGTACTAAAGACATTCAGATGAAGCTTATTTTGTCCACTTATATACATATAGCACAATGCACTGCTTTATAAATGGAACATAATCTGTCTTTAGGGTCAAATTTGAGCACTTAAAACATAATCGCGATTTTCACAAAATAAGATGATTTATCTCAATTTGTTTTATTCGTTTTTACAGTCCTAGTAGTATTAGCATTAGTAGTTGTAGTAATTTTTGTCCAAAATAAAATTCTTAGACTATTTTTAAAATATGTATATTTTTTATTTTTTATTGCAAAAGTTATGGCTCATTTTATATTTTGTTTTTTTTTCCAACATGTAAAATCCATTAAATAAATAGACCCGCACTAAAACTTACGGAAAAATATGTGTATAAAGTCCTCTGTATAGGATGTGTTAACGTATTTTCACTTAGAAACTCAACAAAACGTAATTTTGTTGTGTTTAGTCTTTTGCGTACAACTGTATATCACTACTGTATAAAGTAGCCACCTTTGTGTCTTCGTTTTATTTTTGAAGATAGTTCTGAATCGAACCAAAATAATCAATCAGTGGTGAAATTTCTATTGAATCATTTCCCATAAAATCCTAATCTGATTAAAACCTGTTGAGGTCTGAGATTTACAGCCCCACTGGCCATAGACCAGATTTGTGTGTGATGGTGGCTCGTACTTTAGCTGCCATCGTCTTAATGCCCTCAGCAATCAGAGCATGGCAGCTCAAGCAGCAGGAGCACATCTGTCCTACAGCTCTCAGGGGCACACTCTCCAAGCAGTTCGGTCGGCTAGAGCGTCCACCATAAAAACAGTTCGTTTCACTTTAACTGCGCACCTCCTCGGTTTATTGACCCTTTAAATATAACCCTGAAGATAAACAGGAAGCCCTGCAAAAATGGTCCGTGTTTGCCTCTGGTGTGTGAACCTCGTAGAGAGGTGGGTTTTCTGAATGTTGTTAGAAGGTTTTTGCGTAACCTATGGTGCAGTCCTTATAGAATAAAGCGAGTTTCCCGCTGCTGCTGCTGCTGCTAAATATGTGGGAGGTGGTTTGGTGCACCTGTGGAATGGGTCATCAGATGGTTCATCGGAGTCATTTCCATGGATCACTGCCAGGCTTTTATTCTAGCTTTTTTCCCTCCGATGTGCTGTAGCCTGAAGACACAGGTCGAATTTCCTCCTTAAGTTCTCCTAGAGTCTGAAAATTGCCAAATTTGCTCAATACCACCAAGGTGGAGCTCTCCAAGAACAGACTGTGATCAAAGCAAGGAATTTCTCAAATTACTAGCTGGCTAGTGTCCAGTTAGGAGCACATTTGTAGGCCTTGCTTTATATATATAAACCAATTAGGCATAGCATTATGACTACCTCCTTGTTTCTACGCTCATTGTCCATTTGCGTATTGTACATTCCAGCAGCACTGCTGTGTCTGATCCACTTGTACCAGCGCAACACACACTAACACACCACCACCACGTCAGTGTTACTGCAGTGCTGAGAATGACCCACCACCCAAATAGTACCTGCTCTGTGAGGGTCCATGGGGGTCCTGACCACTGAAGAACAGGGTAAAAGGGGGCTAACAAAGTATCAGAGAAACAGATGGACTACAGTCTGTAACTGTAGAACTACAAAGTGCACCTATATAGTAAGTGGAGCTGATAAAATGGACAATGAGTGTAGAAACAAGGAGGTGGTCAGAATGTTATGCCTGATCGGTGTATAGTCAGCATCAGGAAAAAGCAAAAAACAACAGCTAAATATAGTATCATTTTTTCAGTGTCCAGTGAGTCGCTCTTTCCCTTTATTCCAGCTTCCATTCTTTTCAGGAGACTCACTTTCAGCTCCTCAAAGAATCTGCAGACACACCTCCAAAGTTCAGTCTTAGAAGCTGGTTGATCATTTTCTGAAGTAATCAAACACATTCAGTGGTGTTGAGGTCTGGACTCTGGGGTGGTCAGTCCATTGTTCAGCTTCTTTGTTTGATGTGTCCGTCTCCTTTTCTCAGTGAGGTTCTTCTTGATCAGCTACACATCCTTTCAGACCCACAGCGCTGAGTCGTCTTCTCACAGTGGAAGGATGGACAGAAACACCTGTGGAAGTAATCAAAAACATTCAGTGCTGTTGAGGTCTGGATTCTGGGGTGGTCAGTCCATTGTTCTGAGAACAGCAGCAGCTTCTTTGTTTGGTGCGTCTGTTTGGGGTTTGATCCCCTGAAGTGGGACCTCTTTATAAAAGTTTAAATACTGTAGATGTAAATCTCCTCAAATTAAAGCTGACAATCCGCACTTTCACCTTTAAAACTAGTTTAATTTTAAATCCAAAATAACCCACTAGACTCTCACTGTCCGACTTGCGCGCTGTTTCTGAAACGAGGCCTGTTGTTTGGCCGCTGTTGCTTTCTCGCTTATCTCAGGATGCCTTGTATACCCCTGTTACTAAACAACCTCTTCACTTTTTCCACCCAGATTGATCTCCCCATCGAAACCACCCATGATCTTTGCTCTTCCTTGCATACTGTCCTGCTACGGGTCCATTAAAGCTCAAGTGTTTAGTAGCAGAGGAGAGGCTCAATTTGAAGCTCCTCATTGGCGCTCACACTTTGACTCGTTGTGCTTGTTTTGGGGTTGCCGCATGTTTGTAGAATTCCTTGGAACATAAACATGGTATATGGAAGTTTTCCCAGAAGAAACATGCAAAGGAACAACCTATTACAAATAACCCTAAATGTTGTGTTCCTGGTTGCCTGCCGGGTTTATGAACCTGAATCCTGGAATGAGGATGGTGTGGCTGCTGATTTCCTCAGTCGAATTCCTAAAAAATCCAGTAATTGAAAGTGTGGGAAAACACTGCCAGTTGTTAGCAGAGTTTCTCTAAGTGAATACCAGGGGTGTAACGATTCACAAAATTTAGAATTCCATTCAATATGGTACAGTATTTTTGATACAGCAAGAATAAGAAGTTGCTGAAAATGTGTCCCACATTAATGATTTAATTAATTTATTGTAAATGTTAGTCAGATTTGAGAGAATTCAAGTTTATAAAAATGCAGTAGTTGAAACGGAAGTTGCACTTTACAGGTTCCTGATGTAATGCTCTAGCCACAGGCTATGCGCAATACAATGCGATACAGTACAATACAATAACAATGATACAGTATTATTGACTGTGATACAATACGGAGCAATACGATCCACTGTGATACAGTACAATACATTGGCAATGATACAATAATATTGACTGTGATACATCACGATACAATATCAAATGCTGTGATACAATACGATACAGTATGGTACGGTGCAATACAATACGATACCCTGTGATACAAAATGGTACAATGCGATACAATACAATATGTTACAATATGCCTTAATATGCCTTACGATATAATATGCAGTACAACGATACACTGTGAAACACTGAGATGACATACAATATGCTCTAATATAGTACAGTACGCTGTGATACAATACAATACCAATATATTACAATACAATACACTGTTATAATAGAATACAACAATATGATACAAAGACAATAAAATAACAATATGATGCTACATGATGTGCTGTGATACAGTACAATAACATTATGATAAAATATGATATGCTGTGTTAAAATACAATACAATTTGAATCAATGCAAAACTCTGATGTGATGCAGTACAATAACAATATGATACAATACAGTATGCTGATGCAATATGATACAACACTATTCTGTGATGCAATAAAATACAGGGTAATACAATACACTAATACACTATAGTACAATACACTGTAGTACAATACACTGTAACACAATACACTGTAGTACAATACACTGTAGTACAACACAATAATACAATACACTGTAGTACAATACACTGTAACACAATATACTGTTTTACAGTACACTGTACTACAATACACTGTAGTACAATACACTAACACAATATACTGTTTTACAGTACACTGTAGTACAATACACTGTAATACAATATACTGTAATACAATACACTGTAATACAATACACTGTAATACAATACACTGTAGTACAATACACTGTGGTACAATACACTGTAGCACAATGCACTGTAGTACAATACACTGTAGCACAATGCACTGTAGTACAATACACTGTAGTACAATACACTGTAGCACAATACACTGTAGCACAATACACTAATACAATACACTGTAGTACAATACACTAATACAATACACTGTAGTACAATACACTAATACAATACACTGTAGTACAATACACTGTAGCACAATGCACTGTAGTACAATACACTGTAGTACAATACACTGTAGTACAATACACTGTAGCACAATACACTGTAGTACTATACACTGTTGTACAATACACTGTAGTACAATACACTGTAGCACAATACACTGTTGTACAATACACTGTAGCACAATACACTGTAGTACAATACACTGTAGCACAATACACTGTAGCACAATACATTGTAGTACAATACACTGTAGCACAATACACTGTAGCACAATACACTGTAACACAATATACTGTTTTACAGTACACTGTAGTACAATACACTGTAGTACAATACACTGTAGCACAATACACTGTAGCACAATACACTTAGTACAACATACTACACTGTAGTCACAATACACTATACATACACTGTAGCATACACTGTAGTACAATACACTGTGGTACAATACACTGTAGTACAATACACTGTGGTACAATACACTGTAGCACAATGCACTGTAGTACAATACACTGTAGCACAATACACTGTAGCACAATACACTAGCACAATACACTGTAGTACAATACACTGTAGTACAATACACTGTAGCACAATACACTGTAGCACAATACACTGTAGCACAATACACTGTTGTACAATACACTGTAGCACAATACACTGTAGTACAATACACTAATACAATACACTGTAGCACAATATACTGTAATACAATACACTGTAGTACAATACACTAATACAATACACTGTAGTACAATACACTAATACAATACACTAATACAATACACTGTAGTACAATACACTGTAGTACAATACACTGTTGTACAATACACTGTAGTACAATACACTGTAGTACAATACACTGTAGTACAATACACTATACATACACTGTGTACAATACACTGTAGTACAATACACTGTAGCACAATGCACTGTAGTACAATACACTGTAGTACAATACACTGTAGTACAATACACTGTAGTACAATACACTGTAGTACAATACACTGTAGTACAATACACTGTAGCACAATACACTGTAGTACAATACACTGTTGTACAATACACTGTTGTACAATACACTGTTGTACAATACACTGTAGTACAATACACTAGCACAGTACACTGTAGCACAATACACTGTAGTACTATACACTGTAGCACAATACACTGTTGTACAATACACTGTAGCACAATACACTGTAGTACAATACACTGTAGCACAATACACTGTAGCACAATACATTGTAGTACAATACACTGTAGCACAATACACTGTAGCACAATACACTGTAGTACAATACACTAATACAATACACTGTAGTACAATACACTGTTGTACAATATACTGTAGTACAATACACTAATACAATACACTGTAGTACAATATACTGTAGTACAATATACTGTAGTACAATACACTAATACAATACACTGTAGTACAATACACTAATACAATACACTAATACAATACACTGTAGTACAGTACACTGTAGTACAATACACTGTTGTACAATACACTGTAGTACAATACACTAATACAATACACTGTAGTACAATACACTGTTGTACAATATACTGTAGTACAATACACTAATACAATACACTGTAGTACAATACACTGTAGTACAATACACTGTTGTACAATACACTGTAGTACAATACACTAATACAATACACTAATACAATACACTGTAGTACAATACACTGTAGTACAATACACTAATACAATACACTGTAGTACAATACACTGTTGTACAATATACTGTAGTACAATACACTGAATACAATACACTGTAGTACAATACACTGTGTACATACACTGTAGTACAATACACTAATACAATACACTGTAGTACAATACACTGTTGTACACTGTATACATACCTGTTGTACAATATGCAATACACTGTAGTACAATACACTAATACAATACACTGTAGTACAATACACTGTTGTACAATATACTGTAGTACAATACACTGTAGTACAATACACTAATACAATACACTGTAGTACAATACACTAATACAATACACTGTAGTACAGTACACTGTAGTACAATATACTGTAGTACAATATACTGTAGTACAATACACTGTAGTACAATATACTGTAGTACAATACACTAATACAATACACTGTAGTACAATATACTGTAGCACAATACACTGTAATACAATATACTGTAATACAATACAATAATACAATACACTGTAGTACAATAAACTGTAGTACTATACATTGTAGTACAATATAAGACATTGTGATACTGTATGATACTGTATTGTTACAGCCCTAGGCAAGAATGTCAGGTATCATCTTTTTGTGGAAATGAATGAAAGGGTAGAATTCTTGTTCCATCATTCCAGAAACCTTCAGACTGAAGAGATGTGTTTACATGGCTTTTTGACATAGCGGAGAAAACAAGACACTGAACATTTGGAGCCAGGTTGAGACTTTTTTTTTCAAACGTTCAGGCACAACTTGTTTCAAAGTTTGCGAAGTTTGAAAATCAAGCACAACAACCTGTCATGAGAGGAGATTAGCCTCTTCAGCACCCTGCAGAACATCGGGGAAAGAACTTCTCGTTATTTGCCAAGGCTGTAGGTTAAGACTGTGAATGACCTCAGCTCCACTTCACTGAACTGAAGTTCCTATCAAAGTTCGTATGTTTTACATGCCTGGTTAGTTGCTGTTATACTATGTCTGGTTTGCCCCTCAGTCTGCAGCTCTTCAAGAGCTTTTTAGGATGGAGTTTAGTGCGTAGCAGGTATCCTGCCTTTTAGCCAGAGCTTTGCCTTGCTTCTCTATATGAACACTAAAAAAAGTGACACGATTTGCACGTATTCTGAATCAGAAACGTTACCATCGCTATACCTGTTGTAAACATGATTACTGGCATCTGAGTGTGGTGTCGCTTTGGTCTCTAGAGTGAGTTTTTTGGATTAAGGACTGGGAAAGCCCCCTTCTGATGATGAGTCTGGACACTGAGAACTTTAGACAAACTCAACTGCTTTGGGGTGGAGACTGAAGGAAGACAGATGGCTTACTGCTCACAGATCCTCCCACTTTCTGAAAATGCATCTTAAGGGTGGGAGAAACTTTTATAAACCGCGCCGTTTTTGGCGTGGGTTGTTTTTGTTTGCTGGTGAGCGCAGAAGGAAGGCAGATCGCTAACTAATGTTACTGCTAGGAAGATAAATATCTTATTGCAGCTGTTTACGTGTAGTAACAGTCCTCAAACTGTCAGTACAACTGAAAGAATGGATTACTCGAACGTCAGAAATGACTGAGGAGAACATGGAGTTAAAAACTAAAGCTAGCAAAATATTTAGCTACCATATACACACCGGTCAGGCATAACATCATGACCACCTCCTTGTTTCTACGCTCATTGTCCATTTTATCAGCTCCACTTACTATATAGGTGCACTTTGTAGTTCTACAGTTACAGACTGTAGTCCATCTGTTTCTCTGATACTTTGTTAGCCCCCTTTTACCCTGTTCTTCAGTGGTCAGGACCCCCATGGACCCTCACAGAGCAGGTACTATTTGGGTGGTGGATCATTCTCAGCACTGCAGTAACACTGACGTGGTGGTGGTGTGTTAGTGTGTGTTGTGCTGGTATGAGTGGATCAGACACAGCAGTGCTGCTGGAGTATTTAAACACTGTGTCCACTCACTGTCCACTCTATTAGACACTCCTACCTTGTCGGTCCACCCTGTAGATGTAAAGTCAGAGACGATAGCTCATCTGCTGCTGCACAGTTTGTGCTGGTCATCCACTAGTCCTTCATCAGTGGTCACAGGACGCTGCCCACAGGACACTGTTGACTGGACATTTTTGGTTGGTGGACTATTCTCAGTCCAGCAGTGACACTGAGGTGTTTAAAAACTCCAGCAGCACTGCTGTGTCTGATCCACTCATACCAGCACAACACACACTAACACACCACCACCACGTCAGTGTTACTGCAGTGCTAAGAATGATCCACCACCCAAATAGTACCTGCTCTGTGAGGGTCCATGGGGGTCCTGACCACTGAAGAACAGGGTAAAAGGGGGCTAACAAAGTATCAGAGAAACAGATGGACTACAGTCTGTAACTGTAGAACTACAAAGTGCACCTATATAGTAAGTGGAGCTGATAAAATGGACAGTGACAGTGTGTGTGAGGCTCACTGGTTTTTGCAGAAAACTGCAAAATGTAAATTTTTTTCCTGCATCATTTGAGCACGACAGCTGTCCTTTAAATTGGGTGAAAGTTTTGTGATGAACAGACCAATAGAAATGCTCCAAAATTACTTAACCTCTTCAACTCCTTGGAACCACCGGTGGTTCCAAAACGCACTTCGTCATATTCTTCATAACTTTCATATTTCATAAGCTACAGTCTAAAGGTGGGGGTCGTATGAGAGCTGTAACTGTCTTCTTTCCAGTCAAATAGATGGGTGATGTCATTTTAAACCCTTATAATAAAAGAAGCTCAACTCACAATTTTTTTTCTACTGAAAGTCGACCCATTTTTCCACAAATCTGGGCTATAAACTATAAACAGATGGCGTCTCTTCAGTGATCTGCTCTGTAAACATTATTTTTATAAAATAATACAAAGAGCGTCTGAGATTTTTGGCTTTCAGCAGTAAATTGTAAGCCTATAGAAATATATATATGATCATAAAACACCTTCTGTTAATTTGAGGAGAGCTCAGTAAAATAATAGTAAAATTTACATTTATTTCATGCAGCTACTGAATAATTTGCCGAACGATTTGGTCATGGAAATTCAGATGGGAAAAACCAAAGTATACCCTGGAGAATAAGAGATTAAATAAAAACAAATCCCAGTACAGTGGCTCATATTAAAGTAGAGAAAGCTTTTGCCGTCTCCTGGAAAGTTACTATTTTGGGCATTTTTGAACATTAAAGATATTAAACTCTACTTTTATGCCCCTTTAAAAGTATATTAAATTCAAAGCATTTTGTCCTTTAGTCTACTTACTTTTGGAAATATGTGTGTTGAGATGTTTATGTGGAATTGATAGTGAAGTCAGTGGATAAATTTTTTTCAGCTGTAAATTCATCATGCGGGGACGGCCTGTTCCTCAGTGCAGATGTTGCAGTTCCAGTCGTTTCCCCTGACCACTTGTTCTCAGCACTGGAGTGAGTTGGGGGGGGCCGGCGATGTGGCCTGTGACTTTTATAGAGTGATTTAACACTCGGCGGCCATGCTGGAAGCTTGTTAAGGGCATGCTGGATCTGTGCTGGGGGACTGCGAGGCCTCTCTCACCTGCTGCTTTATTGGACAGATCGGTTACAGGGGCAGTCCTGTTTGATGCGAAGCTCGGTCGTTAGCGACCCCGCACTGCAAACGACTTGTGGTTTGGAGGGCTAGGAGAGGTGATCCGTCAGGGGGTCCCCCCCCCCTCTCTCCCTCTCTCTCTCTCTGCTGTCAGTCTGGCTGTGGTTCTCTGAAGGAATGCTGGAAAGAGGTGTGTTTGGACTAGAGCCAGGCAGGACCAGCGGAGGACTTCAACAACAGCACTATGTTTAGAATGGCCATGTCTAACTTTGCTAGGGACGTAACATGAACCAGACGCTGACCGAAACCCGGCTATGAAAATAGTTGTCATAGAGGAAGTCAAACTATTTAAACATAATAAATGCAATATTGCGTCAGAGAGTGGACAGATCCAGCTACTTGGCTTTCATAACAGCACTATATTACATTGTTTCCCCCTTAAGCTTTAAGGCAGGGGTCTCAAATTACCTGCCAGCTTCATACAGCCCGTCATATATTTACAACATATACTTAAACCTTTTACTACATCTGATGGGTAGATTTGCTTCACCCACTAGACACTGTGGCTGCTTAATGAGCATAAACTACATAAAATGAGCTCAGACCGGTTATTACGGTCTTAACAGCAGAACCACGAAGAGGAACCATTCAAAGAAAACCTGACGCAGCATGAATGCTGCAGACTGAGCGCATATGACCGTAATTTAGCTGCAGCTAACTTAGCTGTTGTTCTAATTTAGACCGATAGCTGGTTAAACCTGCCTGTGTGGATTCATTCATGACGGAGTGGAAGATACAGAGCATAAGAATTCCGAATTTAATGAATGGTTTAATGAAATAGTGTTTAATAAAGTGTTATTATACACTGTCTTTATACTACTGCTTCATACAACTGTTACTACGACTAGTACTACTGATTATAATAATAATTATTAATATTTTCAGTAGTAGGTTTGTGGTTAAACGAGCACTATATGATTCTGGAGAACGATTGTTGATATTTGAACTCAACAGCAAAACAAACACACCCCTCCCTTCAGTGCTCCTTCAGAAACCCCACCCCCCAAATTCAAGGACGCCCACTGTCGAGGCTGAACCAACACAGCTTTTTAGATCTTTGTGGCCGTAAAACCTTCGCAAACCTTACACACAAATAATATGATATAATGTTAGAGTGAAAAACGACACAGTGAGCAATGTAGCAAACTTTAGCTCGGTAGTGAGTTAGCAACAGTCGCTACAGTTGCTGCTGTGAAGCTAAACAGTTGCTATTACAAACATTTACAAATAAGACAAAACAATACTGACTTATCGATTCCGTGAAACAGCAAAGTTAATGTAGAACACCTGTCCAGCAGGAGCGACCTCCTCATCCCTTTTCAAACACATCAGCTCTCAGTGAAGTTGAAGTAGCTTCTTTTTCGCCAGCTTCTTGTTCGGATTTTCCCATTCCACCTTAAATTGTGCATGCATGCTGTGTGGGCGGTCACTGTTTGGGGAGGGCAAAACAAAACGTGGGGAGGGCCGACGTGGTCACAGGGTGGGACTAACATGCACGTGCAGCCATCCCGGCTATGAAAACTAAAAACAGAGAAGCTCTGATTGCAGCACACACACAGAGGGGGCGGGGCTTCATTCTCTGATCAGGACGCTGTTACTCCACTATGTCTTTACATAGAAAATAATGGTTTGTATATGTAGTGAAAATCCATTTTTGGAGAACAAATATATTTCCAGTGCTTTTGTTTAAAAGGTTTAAAATTCATTCATATTTTTTCTCTGCATTTTTTTTCATCCACCTCCCCATTGGAGAAGACCACATGGATAGTGGCCCCCAGGTACTTTGAGACTGAGACCCCTGCTTTGGGGAAAAGTCCTGTGAAGAGATATTTATTTAAAATGTCTCTGCGTGTTGGACTGTACACGTGCGTCCTTTCCTTATGGCCTCTACACAGCTAGTAAAAGTCTGAGTTTTATCGTCCTGATGGAGCCTAAGTGTGTTTGGCTGGCCTCTCACTCAGCCTGTTAAAGTTACAGTGTCCCTCTGCCTGTGAAACACCTGTAGAAAGGCCAGCCAGACCAATGACTCCAGTCTCCCTGACGGCCTTCAAATCACACGCATGTCATCTGGGCTGCGGTCAGCTTACATTTCAGTAAAGCTCTAGTCACACTAGGAAATTGCTCTGGTGAGGACAGTGACGAGGCAGGTGTGGAAACACTTTTACCGCAGCTGCCTGCTCTGCGCAATACACAGCAAACATCTTTGAAAGTGTCACATGTCAAAATTAGTTGTTGTTTTCAAATATTTTGGTGAAGTAAATTCACCAGATTGACTTTGAAGAGCAGAGTTAACACTCAGAATTTTTAAGTTCTTGCTTTAGTTTTGCTGAACTGTTTGAATGAAAGTATATAATTACACAACTAACCACAAAGTTATGTAATTAATTATATTTCCATTCAATTTATAGTCAGTGTCAAGAGATTCGAGTCTGCTTTCAGACTCTTTTCCATTTGTTTTGATGTCAGGAAGCAAAGCATGTCATGGACCAGGCTTGTAAATCACTCACTCGCTCATGTTTAGCAGGCCAGGGGGCTTTTGGTGCTTCACGTCGATGACTGTGTTTGTTCCACAAAACAATACTGTACATGCAACATTAACTTTTTATTAAATTCAAATGATAATAAAATATCTGCAGTTCTACTTGCAAATATATATGTGTCCAATATGTTTTCCAAGCAAGTGGCTAAATCAAGGATAAACAGACAGAATGGTGTGGTTTTGAGCTGAGTCAGTGCCTGTTGGTCTCAGTTAAAGCAAAGAAAATATAAAGAACCAATTTTTTATATGGTAGTTGGTCTCGGTTGAGATGAGACTTAATTTGGTGAGTCCAGTGGCCGAGATTAAGACAAGTCCGAGTGTAAATACTACCGAGCCTGAGATAAAAAGTGCTTAAGGCATCTAGTAGAGGATTAACCTCTTAAAATCCCAGGCTTGTTAAATTCTAATGCCTAGTATTCAGTAACTACAGGGACTTCAACGCAGACTGGCTGATCTATTCTTAGGTTATAGAAGTGTGTAATAGAATTCTGGGGCTGCCGGTGAGCCCTGACCATTTAAGGGGTTAAAAGAGGTTTGCCAACTTTGGTGGAGGTTTTAAAAATGACGTTTCCTGTCAGCGATCCTGCGTAAATATGCCTAATTATGCAACACTGTAAGAATGCAGTAACCCCTCATACATTATGGCATCTTTGTCCACTGTATGTACAGCAGACGCCCTCCACTATCTCTCTGTCTGGCCATTGGTCAGGAAGGAATGCATAAGAAGCTCCCAGAGGCGTCCTGCTGTGCCTGAGTGATTTGTAAAGGAATCAGTCTGTGGCTTCCTGTGTTATCCGTCTTCAAACAACCCATCACTCTCATTTTGCCAAACAGCCCTGGGGTCAGATTTCAGATGCCAGCGCTGGCCCTGCACGCTCGCCATTATGTAGAATGCTTCTTTTCAGTCATTTGTTAAGTGGACGGTCTGGCACAGCAAGAGGAGCAAACCACTAACAATGGCGCAACACAATACATCCTTTGTTAATTGACTTTTATAATACTGAAATGGCTGATTTATGCAAATAGCTTCTAACAAATCACAGCATGTTTCATTGTATCATGACTTACATTTGAAGCTCCAGATTAGTGTTTCTGTGGGTTTATGAATGAGAACCAAAGCCAACAAAAATTGTTTTGGTCAAAAGAATGCTTTTAACCAGTTTGGTTCAAGTGTTCGCCAGTGTGTTTCTCATATACTGTGAGTGAAATCACACTCACAATACTTAGAAATACAATTACAGCGTGATATATTAAAATATCATATATATACAATATATACACCGATCAGGCATAACATTATGACCACCTCCTTGTTTCTACTCATTCTATACTCTCTCCACTTACTATATAGGTGCACTTTGTAGTTCTACAGTTACAGACTGTAGTCCATCTGTTTCTCTGATACTTTGTTAGCCCCCTTTTACCCTGTTCTTCAGTGGTCAGGACCCCCATGGACCCTCACAGAGCAGGTACTATTTGGGTGGTGGGTCATTCTCAGCACTGCAGTAACACTGACATGGTGGTGGTGGTGTGTTAGTGTGCGTTGCGCTGGTCTGAGTGGATCAGACACAGCAATGCTACTGGAGTTTTTAAACACCTCAGTTTCACTGCTGGACTGAGAATAGTCCACCAACCAAAAATGTCCAGCCAACAGCGTCCTGTGGGCAGCGTCCTGTAACCACTGATGAAGGACTAGAGGATGACCAACACAAACTGTGCAGCAGCAGATGAGCTATCGACTCTGACCTTACATCTCAAGGTGAACTGGCAAGGAAATAGAGTGGACAGTGAGTGGACACAGTGTTTAAATACTCCAGCAGCACTGCTGTGTCTGATCCACTCGTACCAGCACAACACACACTAACACACCACCACCACATCAGTGTTACTGCAGTGCTGAGAATGATCCATCACCCAAATAGTACCTGCTCTGTGAGGGTCCATGGGGGTCCTGACCACTGAAGAACAGGGTAAAAGGGGGCTAACAAAGTATCAGAGAAACAGATGGACTACAGTCTGTAACTGTAGAACTACAAAGTGCACCTATACAGTAAGTGGAGCTGATATAATGGACAATATGATCATAACGGTGTATAGTTATGGTTACACATATTATGGTTAATAATTTTGCTTTTGTTGCAGCTGAGAGGGACAATGTTCTGTCTATTTAGCATTTTTCTGAATAAAAATACCACAGCTCTCCCTCATTTTTTATTGGCTCATGCTTTCGAAGATCACGATTTGCAGGGTAAAGTTCCCTTGGATAAATTTTAATGCTCCCAAATTTTTTTAATCCAAGCAAATCAGCTTTTTCACAGAACACATTTCACATCTATTTTGTGTGACTGCAGCTTTTGGCCTTGTGTGTGCTAAATCCTCAACAATCCGCTTGGGTGACTCCAGCATTACAGATTAAAAATTAAAGGAGATGAACAAAAGCAAGGCAACCTGTTAAACCTGTTAAAAGTGGGAGGCAAACGTGACATTTGAACCTGACCCAAGCGAGCCTGATACATATTCGGGAAATGCCATCTAAGCCCTTCCAAACCCGTCCGAACCTGACTGAATCCAACGCAAGGGGTCCCGTCGGGTTCAGACAGATATTTCAAGCCCTAGCGGACACTCTTCGTGTTTGGGTATATGTACCCAGGCAGTGTTGAACATGATCTGACATTGTGATTTATTTTGCTAGGTGAGTTCTTCTCCGCACACGTTCATACACCTGCTTGAGGTTGCAGCAGATTTCTGTTGTGCCGCTTCTTAAGCGCAAACCCCCCTGTTGACAGGCGGGATGGTGTGTTTTTGCCGTGGCTTGCACTGGGGCGGCAAGGGCTGAAAGAAAAATGTTCAAAGCATTTTGCCCGGCTCAACGGCTGCTCCCATTATTTGACAATATCAAAGGCAGCGTCTGCTTATTTGAACAGGTGACTCCCATTAAATCGGATGACCCGGCTGGCGCTTTGCCAGCAGCCCTGTTGCGGCCTTGCCTAGCCCAGCGTTCGCAGCTCCTAATGCCTGATGAGCTCAATGCGAGGCTGCCGATTGAATAATTGCTCAGCTGCGGCGCTTGGCCGGTCTCCTGAGTAATTGGTATGAAAGGACCTGGGGGCTGCCACGGATCCCCTAACACCCGTGGAGGTCAGGATCTCATTTGTCCACTTCCTGTGGGCCTGTCCAACATGGACGCGCTGTCTCACTTTTAATGAAAGCCGCCCCTGCCGTCGCCCTCCGGACACGTTCTTCTGCACTATCAGTATGCAGTGATGGCATGTTCGAGCCTTTTTCTCATGTCTGTGGAATAAAATATCGCGTATGGAACTTGTTTTTGAATTCCATTTTTTAATAACAGCCAGCTTGCGAGAAAAAGGTGTCGATCGCTTCATTTTATATTCAGTCTTAATGCAAACCCGTCTAAGTGTGGTGCCTTTCTGTCTTTGGCTCTTCAGCAGGGTACAGAGGGCTTCTGGAAGTCTGTGGCCCGTTACGTGCCCAGGGAGCCTTCGGAGATGCGGATCCTCAACCCTTACTTCATCCAAGAAGCTGCCTTCCAGTTCATTGGCCTGCCTCTGAACAACGGCCTCATGGGCAAAGGGGTAAGTGCCAAGCCTGTTGTAGAGTCTGAAAGGTTATAATTAAATGCTTTCCATTGGCCGCTTTCTGCAGCGCCCCCAAGTGGCCATTCTGCCGGCAGAATGTAAGTCGACTTGGATATTTTTAATTAATATAATCAAATAAAATATTTTCCCCCACAACTCTGTAATCAGATGAACTACGACGCTGTTGTGAAATGTTTTGCCTCTGTGTTGAGCTGCTAGTGAGCAATGATGGGTGAAAACCCCCTGATGTCAAACCAGTTCACACCTCTCCAAGACAGCAGTGCCGAGATGGACAACTTTTAAAAAATCACGTACAACTGTCACAATAAAAATAGCTTTTAAATATAATAAACACACCTTTATAAAAGTTATATATTCATCATTTATAAAATTTGTGCTAATGTCAGTATGTGGATGAAGAAAATACATTCCTGGGTGTGTTTATGTCGGATTTTTCATGTGGTCAAGTGAAATCTGAACACGATCCGGTCACTGAAAACACGTCCATGCAAGGTGTAAACAGCCTCTATATGTTTTCAAGATCATCATTTCTTCAGATTGTACGTCTGAAGAGAAGTTGACCTTTCTGGAACTGGTAGCGCCGTTGAGGGACCGACTGGGTCTGCTCAGACTTTCTGAAATGGCGGGCTGTTCCTTGTAGGCAATTTTATGGAAATAGGGGTCACAGGAAGTCTTGGGCACGTGTTTCCTCAAATGGACTGTAATTACCATAAAGGTGACCATAGGTCAATGACAGCATGGCTAATCCTCGGCAGTGGGACAGATTAAACCCCACACTGTGTCAAAAGCAGGCCGCCCTGTTTTATTTTACGCTTTCTGCCTCGAGAACTTAAGGGTCAGACATAAACACGAGGAAACATGTTATTTCTGTAGAAAGTCTAAAGCTTATTTCACACATGACACCTCTTCATGGTGTAGCACAACCCAGACACGGCAGAGCATTTAGAGAACAGGCATCGAGCGCAGTACAGTGAAATGAACTATGAAGACCAGTGAAACGAAGAAGACAGCTGAAATTAAAAAAATGCAGTTTCTACAACACGGCTCTCTCAGATCCTTAAAAAAAGTAGACTGAAAAACAAAACGTGGCAAAGCGGCACTGTGCAGCTGACGGACTGCACTCTTAAAGATGGTTCTTCAAGGGTTCTTTAGTAAAAGAAAATGGTTCTATATAGAACCATGAACACTTGCATGCTTAAAGCGTTCTTTGCATCATGAAACTGTTCTGCAGATTGCAGAGAATGCGTTGTATAGAATTCTGTATAGAACCTTTTTGTAAATGGTTCTATATGGAACCATATACAACACATTTTCCATCAGTCTGATTCACAAATTCACATTCGTTGAGAGTTCATGGTTCTATGGTTCTATATAGAATTGTTTTCTTATCTAAAGAACCCTTGAAGAACCATCTTTTTAAGAGCTTCTTGTTCAAATGTTCCCGTTCCACCTTAAATGGCGCAGCAGTTCTATTCTGGCGCCTCAGGCACCATTTAAGGTGGAACGGGAAAATTTGAACGAGAAGCTGGTGAACGAGAAGCGACTTCAGCCTCGTGAAAAGTCGAATGTTGAGACATTTTATAAGAAAAGTTTCCTGCCAGAGATGTGAGAAAAGCAGCTGTAGTTGAGGTAAAGTTTAAAGTAGAGTAAAGCAAGTCTGCGTTTTTGTTTATTATATTTTTTAGCCTATTTTAGTACATCAGCACATACTGAGACAGCCAAGATGGTAAAATGGACATGAAATGTTGTGGCTCCCAAGGTGGTTAGATTTTTGTTGAAAGGACAGAATGGCTCTTCTTAACATTTGGGTTGTGACCCCTTAACTAGGCCAGTGCTTAGACAGTTGCATCACTTGGGTGTCTACAAATCATCTTTGAATTGAGCAAAATAACTGATTCAGTTATTGATCCATTTGGAAAAAAGAATGTAGAACTTGCTTGCGGAGGCGTTCACAGTGCAGGCGCTGTATGAATGAATGGCTGCAGCTGTAGCAGTGTAGTTTTTAAGAATCAGGCCTCAGAGGAAGATTTTCCTGTCAGAGCTTGATAAAAACTCTCCTTAAGCGTTGGGTTCACCGCACGACTTTTAAAGTCTTAACAGATTATAAAAGACTGGAATCTCACACTATCGGACTGGTTTTTGGTGTCTAAAAATGTTGAGAATCACACCCTAAATGATTAGGGAACACATGCTACTCAACTTTCAGGCTGTTGCTGAACCAAATGGAACTCCCTGAACTCACTGAACTCACGTGATATCACGCTTTCTCCCGTTACTAGGAAACGCAGATAAACAAACGTGTAGCGGCGCCTGCTGTTTTTTTCGTCTGCCGCTGAAACAGTAAAGAAGCAGCAGGTAAACATGTTTAAGTGAGGATCGTGGATTTAAAAATGTGATCAGTTTGGTATTTTTTAGTTTTAAATGTACATAAACTTGATTGTGCCTCAAACTCAGCTTCGCCCCACACGCGAGTGACTTTTTGCCATTTTTCCTTTTCTTTTTGTCATTTTCTTCTTTCATGCTCTGTTTTCATTGGCTATGGCAGAAGTCTGTTCAGATTGAGTCGTCGATCAGTTTACGCTAGATTAAACTCCGAGTCAGACATGTCTGATAAACTCTGACTGGTCTGAAACGCGATCGGGAGGCCAAAAATCGGAGTCTGCGCCCCTCACACACGACTCGATTCCCGGGGTGAAAGTCATATAGTGTAACCCCGGCTTTGTCATGGGTACTTCAGCATTCTTGAGCTCTGCTAGTAAAACGCATCATGATTATCCAGGAAAAGCCTGAAACACGCAGCGTGTCATCTGGTTGTGATCTCTCTGATCTCACTGCTCTGCTCTGGCCGCCCTCAGAATGCCTTCCCTATTCGTAAACACAGGCCTTGCTCAGAAATGTTGTGTAGTCTGCGGGGGGCCCGGGAGTAGCTGCCTAACTGCATAGTCATATGAAAAGTGAGTGTGACATGCGCCGAACATGACTGGGGATGTCCAGTGTATCTGAAAGATTTCCGATTCTTTGCTAAGGCTGTTTTAACACTGCTGTCTGTTTGTCATAGACTTGATGGAATCTGACATTATCCACAACTTGGGACAGGGAGGCACATTTCCAGACATTAACAAGCAGCCTTAATGACTACATTGTGGAGCTATTTTAAACAAAAGCCAAACAGCCTGTCTACTGTGCCAGTGTTTCGACTGCAGGGAAGGTAGCCATGCTATGTTAAAACATTGTTAAATTAGCCACACATAAAATTTAAGTATGCTTTGCAGTAACAGCGCATTTATAACCAAGAAATATGAGCACTTTGCGCATTAGAACAGCTTGAAATATGTGTATTTCGTAAGCTGGGCAGAGACCTGTAATTTTTGGAGAAGCACAGTTCACTTGTTTGGTGACGACCCAAGCATGGGTGGCCTGTTCACACCTGCCAGAATGAACCGAATTAAAGAAAAGGTTTGATTTGACCACACCCAGCAACGTAGATGTGAAACTTTTCCTCAGTAGCCATACAGTGCGGTTTTCGCCTGTTCTGGTGGTCCCTCAGTTTTTGCGATATGCAAATTGTTCTTTAGGACTATACATTTCAGTGGAAATGTGTATGATTTACAAAACCAGAAGCAAGCTGGATTTTTGTCTTTTGTAGGTGAGCAGGCAAGTCAGTGTTTATGATGTGTTTAAAAGTTTAGTTTGTACAGGATTGTTTATGTAGAAAGCTGCGGTTGCCCATTTTATCTCGGCATGACCGTCTTTGTGGAGAGGAGAATAGTTTTTCACAGCAGGGGGTTCTGACGCCTCCTCTTTCGCAACTCATTGCTCACTAGCAGCTCAACAGAGTCACATTTCACACAGAGAGGCAACAGAGTTCTAGTTAGTGGGGGGAAATATTTTATTTCATGATAATGATAAAAAACAATTTCTGAGTCAATTTCCAGTTTTCTTGCAGATGGCCACGAGAGCGCCTGCAGAAAGGGGTTTTAACTCTTTTTCACAGAAGCTAGAAAATGCAATTTTAGCTTGTTTGGGAGCTCCATCGGTTCAGCCTTGAATTTTTTGTATTTTTAATCACTGCAAAAAAAATCTTAAATCTAGTCGATATATCTACCACTTCCCATTTTGAGATTGTTGTGCACTTATTATAAGATTATCTACCTTATTTAATCTAAGATTATCTTATTTCTAGAAATCTTTTATTTGTTTTAGGTCATTTTATTAAGTAATACTGTCTCACTATACTGGCAGACAATTGTGCTGGTTTCAAGCACATTTCTCACAACAAGCAAAGTTATTTGCCAGTATAATGAGAATTTAATTGAATAAAATTACCTAAAACAAGTAAAAATGTCTAGAAATAAATAACCACTCAGATTGTTTGGTTGCCTTGATTTAAGATAGTTTTACTTGACAATATACCATTTTTTGCAGTGATTAGATTTGAAGTAAAAAATATTTTCGTTCAATTTTAATCATATTTTGAATTAAACACTTTTATTTGATTACATTTAGAAAAAATGTCCATAAAATTGATTTTACTAATCAGATTGGTACTTCAACAGATACTGGATATTAAAACTCTCTGAGGCGGAAAAAAGCTTCATCGAGAACTCGAGGAGTTCCCATTTCGGGAAATTAGACTCCAGAAAGAAAGAATAACCTGTGTGAGCTTTTGCTTCCATTTCTGAAGGCTCACCTGGTTTGCTTCTCGAAGCACGCTGGGCTCGGCTTGATAAAGCTGTCAGCCAGCCCCTCGCGGAATGCGCAGGGACAGTTCTGGAGCAGATTTGAGGCTGAAGACCACCACCCTCTTTGAACTGCGAAAAACATGTGCGGAGCACGTGGGGGCCACCCCCCAGGCCCCTGAGGGCGTGTGGGTAGGAGGGCAGCTCAGGAGGGAAGCTGTCCCATACGGTACTGATCAAGGCGGGATACACTTTGACACATCCTTCCCCTTTTGAGTCCTCCTAACACTCACCTGCTGGGGGTGGGCACGTTGCCCGGACCCCCACCCCACCCGACCGAGTGTGTGGGAGCATGTGTGTTCCAGTGCATGCGTGCGTGTGTGCAAGCTGTACCCTGGGCTTCAGCCAGCTAATGATTTCGAATGGTTCCCCACCCCTGGGAGATGAGGAAGTGGGGGTCCGTCTGCTGAAATTGGCGTGTCATGGGTGGGGGGGCTGTTTAAGCTAATTGTTAATCACACGCAGCTCAAGATGAGTTAACAACTGCTGGCCTGAACAAAGCCAGAAACGCTCAGCCAGCCGGGCCTGGAGAGGAATAGGTTTAGAAGGAGACCACAGACTCAGCGGTGCTGATCAACTCTAAACAGCACACAGCAAACTTTGCTCAGTGTTGCAGGTTTTCAGCTCGTGCGACCAACCCGTACTGGTCCAAGGGTCTGCTGAGTAGTGCTGGGCGATATGACCTCAAATCAATATCACGATTAATTGAATATTTTACCTCGATTACGATTAATGAACGATTATTTCGTTGTTTTTTTTTTGCCCTCATAATTCATGCACATCTTAATGGAAATTGTCTCAACAGCCAGATTGGAGTTCACACGGCTTTTACGTCAATCCAACTCAACATTCGCCATAATTTCACGCAGCTGAGACTCATAAACATTTAGGGTGATATTTCTGTACAAAAATTAGAAGAGACTCATCTAAACTCCTCCGTGTTTAAAGAGATTTGAACTGTCCGAACGCGGCCGCAGGAGAACGAGGCTGCAGCGTCAAAAGACAGTTAAAAGTCTGAAAGTAAAGTTTAAGAATCTGAGGACGCGAACCAAAGAAGTGACCGCGCCCTTTTTACGGCTTGAACACATTCTGGGTGATGAGCCCAGCTGTCAGTCAGTGAAGCTTCATGATGGCTCCTGTAACTATAAGTAATGAAGCTTAAACCCCAACAATTAGCATAATTAAAAATGTTGCTGACATTGTATAGTTTAACGCAGCAGTTCTCAATTTTTCAAGTCTAAGGCCTCCTTTATGGATAGTAAATGCTGTTACACCCCCATTCCGCACTCCACCTCGCCCTCTAGCCCCCCCTACACATACAGATGTTTGGCACATATTTCACCATTTAGGAACAAGTGCCATGTTAATATAATAAACTGGCAAAATTAAAACTTACTAAGTAAAGATACAACTTCCGAGATTTTTCTCCAGCCCCCTTACCACCCACTCTGTGGCCCCCAAGAACCACTGGTATTGTGTTTTTCTGTTACTTGGACAAAATGAATGGAAGAGGACCACACGTTTTGTTTTTTGCTAGATAACTTCAAAGGTATTTAGGCAAAATGAATATTTGTTATACAGTGAACCCGTAGATCTCTTCTACAAATGAAGATGCACACTTTGTTTCCAGCACCTACCGTTTTTGAACAATTCAGCTGAAAGCCGAGTGAGCACAAATGTTACTGAACTCATAGGTGGTGTTAACTGTAACAGAGGGGCTTGTGGTAACAGTCATGTACATTGATGCAAAACACAATGAAGTCAATAGTGTTTCAAGCAGAAAAGCTTTGCTACCTAAGCAGAAGAGCAAATATCAGCACTGTAAAATATTTTATTCACGACAACTTTTTTCTTGAGTCTGTGCAGTTAGGTGGCCCACTCGTTTGTCACTAGCAAGCATGAAGGCCGACAAGAAAACAAAGCACAGCTTTCTGGCTTAAAAGCTTCATTTTTGGGAAATGTTTAGTACAGTGTGTCCACTCCTGCAATAATGACCAGGCATCAGTGAAATTTGTGTTTTTGCAACACGATTTCTTTTAGTAGAGTTGCAGGTGGACAGCTTAAAGACTGGGGGAAAATATTTTGGTTTTAGAGTCAAGAGGTAAAAAAATTTCGTCGGCCTTGTATTAATGTTTACCATTTGGAAACATTTCATAGTTCTTTTTTATTGTTAAGTCAATTCTTTTTTATTTTTATGACAAAGTGCCATCGCAGGCCCACTATGGACCACTGGCACCCCTCAGTATTGGCCCGAAGACCAACAGAGGGTGTTTCAAGGCTCACTACTCGGCCACGGCCCAGTGGTTGAGAACCCCTGCTCTACTTGAGCCATTTTAGCTACATAGGGGCTTGCTCTCCCCTACGTCCTCTTACCCTGTGTGCGGAGTAAGGGGACATACTCACTAGGTGTTTATGGTGGTCTGCGATGGTGCAGTGAAACAACCCCCTGGATAGCAAAGACACTACAGCAAATACTCCGCAAAGCCGGTGGAGATCAGACACTGCAGCGCAGCATTTGAGCTTCATTCTTCTTTCCACAGAACATTCCAACACTGGGTACCGTCGCCATAACGATGGCTCTTCATAACTGCGATGAAGTCGCTGTTGCTGGATTTGGCTACGACATGAACACCCCTCATGCACCATTGCACTACTACGAGACAGTCAAAATGTCTGCCATCAAAGAGGTACAGCTTTTCTTTTTCTCTTTCTTCTGGTGTTTCGTTAAGTTTTGAATCTAAAATGTCAGCTGTGTGGATTTTGGGATAATGGATGTAATTAACATGCAGTATTTGAACAGGCGGGTCAGGCTTGTTCTTGAACTATGAGCTCAGCGTGTGGACCTTTATCTGACCTTCTTCTCGTCCTGTTTAACTGTTCAGTGAATGAATATTGCAGCTGCTCTAATTAGAGGAATAAAGCAGGCTTCCTCTTCCATCCTGTGTTTGCTCGGGTGTTTTTTCAGGCTAGTCCTGATGAAGATGACCTTTATTTTGTCCGTGTAATAAAATTCCTCTCTCCTTTTATTTGCCATGGCTTTAAAAGACTCTCATAAATGTTAAAATTTGGTGGCTTCTACTTGCTACTGGAACATCCAGTCAAACACTGGGACGCAGGAAGGTGCTTTGAGTTAGAGGTGCTGATTTCAGGCGACATATAAGTGACATAAACAGAACGTCATATGATGCTATAATGACAGCCGGTTATTAAATGACACGATTAATCAATAATAATTTTTGAATTGTGGAAATATTTTAGGTGAATAAGTAGTTATTATTAATGTAAACTTTTCTAAACATTAATAATTAAAGATGGACAGATCTGTGTTTGGGGCCGATACCGATGGCCTTTCAGCGTGATTGAACGACAGTCGATACTGATCAAGGGCGGGGCTGGATGCCACGTTTTTTTTTTTGTTTTTTTTTTAATTTTTACCCGATTTTTCTCCCCAATTTAGTCGTCTCCAATTCCACCCGCTAGTTAGGACTCCCCCAATCACACGATGCTATCAACGCTAGGAGGGTGAAGTCTAACACAGGCTCCCTCCGAGACCTGTGAAGCTCCACCGCTTCTTTTCAAACTGCCGCTCACGCAACGTCACTGGACAGCCGAACGCGCTCGGAGGAAAGCGCCAACCGCCAGATCTGTTACGTCAGCTAACAGACGCCTGCGCTGACTAGCATCGCGCTGAGTGATGGGGGGAGAAGGAGGGGCCATCCTACCCACCCCGAGAGAGCGAGGCCAGTTGTGCTCTCTCGGACTCCCAGCTAAGGACGGCTGTAGCATCACCAGGGATCGAACTCGCGATCTCCTGATGACAGGGCCAACGCTTAGACGGTTGCGCCACTCGGGAGCTGGATGCCACGTTTAAAGGCGCAGTTAGTGATGCTCCTTCAGAAGCTCCACCCCCAAATTCATGGACGCACACTGCCAAGGCATAATTTGTGTTTATGACAGTGGTGTAAAAGTGAAATACACTTCACAACTCTAGGGGGAGCCCATGAGCAGAAAATCCCAATTCTCGCATAATGCTGCTTTAAAAAGTACTACTGCTAATTCTGAAAATATATGAATAAAATATGAAATAACAATATGAGCTCCACCCTTAAACAAGCACGCAGCTTTTTACTACGCTCAGTTTACTATTTTTAATTATTTGTAGCTGTTGCATTTAAACAGTTCTGAAGTCTGGGGGTGCTGCAGCCCCCGCATTGTCATAGAAAGTCATTATTTTGGGTTACTAAGTCAAAATTGTGATAAAATTTGTTATTTTGACATAGTAAGTCAAAATTCTGAGAATCGTAATTATTTCGAGATGCTGAGTCGATAGTTTGAGAAGATCATTATATCAAGGTACCAAACACCAACATAATGCTGCCAAGAATAAGCTTTGATGCATTAATAACGTGTTACCTCAGTACATTTTTAATGACTTTTTTATTTTTATGCCAATAACGCATTTTCCTAGTTTGGCCCTTTGAACCATCTGTAGTACTGCAGGCTGGAATAGAAGAAGGAAATGGCTAAACTAAAGTTGTTCATTGAAAAAAGACTTGAGTACTTACTGTGAGTGACACAAACTCCACCCTAATTCAAGCCACAAAGGTCTTCATTATGCTTATAGTATTATTTCTATATATATTCTTCAGCAGTTGCAGTTAAACAGCCCTGAAATCTGCTGCAGCCCCCTTAGCACCCACTCTTCCAGCGTTCCTGGTCGAACAAGCAAACTCGGAATTTTACCGATGTGTGGATTGGTCAGCGGCTTCATGACGCAGGTTATGAGGCAGCTTGTTGAATCACAATTGACTTTCACTGCATCCAACTAAACACTGTGTGAGTAACCTGAGAATAACAGACTCGTGCCTGCCTCACATTTTTCGGGCCGTTTGTTATGGTCCTCGGTTGTTTAAGTAGTACTTGTTTACGAAGTGACTCACGGCGAGCAGCAGATGCAGCGGTTGCTCCCGGCTTCTCCAGCAGAGACCTGTTTCTCTAACTATAGGCCTATATGGAACATACGGAAGAGGGATTGTTTCCGGCCTTCTCCTTCTCCCTGTCCGCCCCCCAGGCCTGAAGAGATTCAGACCCTTCCATTCACTCGACCCTTTTCTTTCCTCCTGAAACCCTACTCCTGGATCTGCTCGTTTCGCCGTGGTTGCCATTCTTCAAACAGGCCGGCAGACAGCCCAGGGACTTTGGACCAGGACCTCCAGCAAGAGGCAAAGAAAGAGAGGCAGCTGTGCATCCCTCCATCCCTTCATTCCCTCCCACACAGCCCCAGAAACCTCACAGGAACCCAAAGCTCTGGTTTCAACCATTGAGCTGTAGGTCCCAAGCTCCAGTGCTGTGGGGCTTACGGCCCGAACCCAACCAAAAGTCTGTCCGTGCTAACAGGAAGCATGACCTCCTTTCACTGCAGTTGGATTACGTCCCGAAAATCACAAAGAAGAAAAATTGCATATGGCAGACTGTTTTGGTGATCTGTCTCTAGTTGTGATTGGTGGGAGATGCCCTGACCTGAGAAGAGACGGTTCAGATAGTTTTCACAGGAGTGCGTAGTGCTCTGCTCCCCAAAGTACTGCATTATAAACCTCTCTGTAGCTTCTGTTACGACTGTAAGGAAATATATCATAAATTTGGAAAATTTCCAAAAAATTGTCAAATTTTAAGGCCTCCTCCTCTCCTGACTGACTAAAAATACTTATTTCCTACTAATATCGACATAAAATGCTGACTTAATGATTTAGTATCTCAAAATAAATATTTGTCAAATTTGGACTTAGTAGCCCTGAGATGATTACTTACTTTCTTGAAATTTAATAACTCATGTTTTCAGCATATTATGCACATCTTTCATCTTAAAAACTCAGAAAATTGTGAAGAACATACGTCATTATTTTGACCAAGTCAAAAAAAAAATAGACAAAATAAGATTTGTTTTGTTTATGTTTTGTTTTTTTTTCCTGATGCTCAAAAATGAAGAATTTGTACTTAAGGACCATTTTGAAAAAATTAATTAAATAAATGAATGGTGGTCGCTATCTGCGCCTTAGCTATAATAAAAGGCACTGTTTTTTAAATGGAAAAGAATCTTTCTTTAGGATTAAATTTGGCTCGTACAATTAATTAACCAATAAATTATTATTTGATTTTTAGCGTTTGACAGCCCTACATTTAATTGGTAGATTTGTCAGCCCATAATTGGTCATAAGCTTTTTTTTAAGCTCACACAGCTCTACTAAGTTTTAAGGCTGCGTTTGTGTGATTACATTGAGACCTGATGACTGATACAATATGTTTTAGATTTCATGACAGGAAAACCTTCATTAGCCTGATAATCCATTAATAATCTGACTGTAAAAGCTAAATCGGAATAGAATTTGTCCATGTATACACCTCAGTTGGAATAGACTAGTCCGCTTGAGGCCAGTCAGATTGATCGAGGTGGGTAATCCTGTAAATAATCCGTTAAATAGAAGAATAATATCCGTGTAAACGCCTGTATCTGATTACATTCCCTATCGGAAAGTTTAAGTCCGTTCTGATCATGTTCGTCGCATCATAGTGAAAGTTTGTACCGTTCAACATGGCGGAGCAGAAACTGGTCTGCAGAGGAGACGAAGTTTATGCTCTGATCTTTAAAAGACGGCGGTGGGACGGACGTCCAGCTTATGTGTCTCAGAACACGACGTCTTCCTCTCGGCCATCTTTAATGAGGACGTGTGAAGGACGTTTTCCTGAGTCCGACATCATTTTAAAGCAATTAAAAACACAAGCACTGCTCACTGCTGCTCATCTCACTCTGACTGGACTCACGTGATGCTGGTTGTCATGGTAACGTCTACACTAAGTGGTTCTCTACACATGCACATTGGGATCAGATTACTCGTAGTGGGCATGTAAACGGAGATTTTCTATTTTGTTGAGTAGAGTGAGAATAAACACCTCAGTCTTAGTCTGTAATCGGAATGTGTTCAATCGGGTTGGCGAAAATCTTTGCATGTAAACACAGACATTGAGATTTAGCGACATTTAGATGTGATGAAAGTTCACAATTCTCTCTCTTCTTATCCCACAGTCTTGGACTCACAACATTTCGAAGGAGAAGGAGTTTCTTCAGAAGCTGGTGAAGGCCAACGTCATCACGGACTTGACGAAGGGGATTTGAGTCTTCGAAGTTTGAGTGCCTTTCCCAGAGAACGACCAAACCGAGAATGCTGGGAAATCCAGGCCAAGGACCAGAGAACACTGAGGTGTTCAGCTGCAGCAGAAAAGACGCCTCAGTGCAAAAGCACACGTGCCTTCAGACTGACAAGCTTCCTCTGAGCAGGACGCTCCAGAGGATATAAGGGGTTCTTGAATGTCTCAGGAGACAACCGATCTCTGTCCCAAACTTCATCCTCACCCACCATACGAACACTTACCGAACGCTATCAAAGGCCGCAGAGGTTGCGAACTGAAACGGCGCTGCAGAGTGAACTGGACTGATTGTGCCAAATGTACCTCTCTCAGAGGAGACGGCCCCTCCTCTACAGCCTGAATGTATTCACTGTGTAGGTATCTAAGATCTTACAATCTCATCGGCCTTTATGGAAGATTCCGTCCAGACAAGCACGTGGTCATCTTGCCCACACTACTGGAAGGCCAGAGGACGGCCTTCGTCTTCTTTCCTTTGAGCCTGCGAGGCTGTCCACCTCCTGATTGTCAGACTTGTGTGTTATTCTCTCTTCTTTCCAAGGAGGCTTGTTCTTTTTAAATTATTTATTTTCGTACAAGATTGTAAGCCTTTTTAAGCGAAGAGGATTTAAAAAAATTTGTGTTGATTCTTGTTTTTTTTTTTTTTTTCATTAATTATTTCCTTTTTTTTCTTTCCTTTAATTGTTTATATCATATACGCTACAAATCGTGTACATTTACTCAAACAGGCCTTGCGAAATTTCCTGGAACAGTATGGTAACCTGCCATGCATCATCTGCCTTTTCGTCAAAGCGCTTCTCTCTGAAAGTACCTGAGAATACCAATGTTTACTTTTTGATACACTTTCGGCTTTGTGAGGTGACGTTTCTTTTCCAAAAATAGTTTTGGTTTTGTACTTTTGGACGATTTACGCTCTGTATTTCTATGCTCTGTGGATTTCTATGGACATTTGTCATTTGCAGTTCTTTGTCATTTGAAAAGTGGTTCGTTTCACAGAAAGGATGCAACATCGTCCTCAACCTCGATGCTATTTTCTGTTTTTGTCACCGTAGATATCGTCACGTAGAGGGTTTACAGAGATCCAGACCTGAACCTGCAGCAAGCAAGGCAAAGGTGTGAGGAAAAAACTCACCAGATAGAATAAAGAAGGAGACAGAAAACAGCAGAACATCAGTTCTCAGAGGTTAGAAGTTGGGGAATTCCTCTGACGTTTCAAAATTTCTACATAATTCAGTGTTTGAGATGTAAACAGAGAGATTCAGAGTGGTTTGGTGTGAAATGGTTCAGACGTCCTTACAGTGGTGGTGATAGGAACCAGGGGTCGCCATGACTACAACACAAATATAGACATTTTATTTACTATCCAGAACCACCAGTGAACCTACACGAGTCTGTTGATGTTAAAATTGGTAAAATGTTAAAAAATGGTGGTAAAATTATGATAAATCTCAAACTGATGTGTTTTTCTTGTTTGTTTGTTTTTTGGTGGCTATTTCACTCTGCATGTACATCTCTGTCAAGAAAGGGGTTAAAAATGTCTTTTAGGCCAAAACTTTATCTTAAAAATATCGTAAAACAGTGTCTCAGGCATCAGGCAGTGAATTCATAACCATCTCATGTAGTAACTTTCTGTGAGGGAGCTTTTCAAAGTGGACGTCTGGTTCCTATCACCACCACTGTGAACAATTCGCAGTCTGCATTTCACTTCAGATCACTCAATGACTGAAACTGGTGGAATTCCCCTTTATGGGCAAAAAATCAAGATAACCAAAAATATCGGCTGATATAATTTTAGATTTTAATTTTATGGTCCAGTCGTTTTAGTGAAACAGTGCTTTACTGACTGATACAATTGTCAGTTCTCAATTTTCACAGTTCTTTTGAAAATAACACAAACTCAATCTTAAACAATAAGAAATATTGTAGCACCGGCGATGGAGTTACCTGGAATTCCTTTTGATTTGGTTTCTGTTAATTACTTCATGTTTTTCATTAGTTTTCTTCTTTCAAACAGGCTTTTTTGTGTTGTGACATGTTATTCTCTAAGGATTAGTTTAATTTGTGTTCAGATTCTGCAGTTCTCTTGTTTTACTATGATCCATTTAAGCAGATGGCGACTCATACTCATACTACTCCCCAGTGGCCAGCCATTTAAGGTTTTGCCCCATTGAATCCCAACAAAACCCACATTTCTTGGCATGTCATTGGCAGTATTTAATTTTACAATACAGAGAAAACCACAAGCCATCAATATTTGCTGATATTATTGGCCGGCTGATATATTGGTCAGCCCTAATTAGACGTTTAGATTAGATCCACCTGCAGGAAATTAATTAAAGCTAGAGTCAATCAAGAATTACTATACAAGAACAAATGCCAAACAAATATCTGTTGTTATATTACAAATATCATAACAGAAAATTGACTAGGGCTGGGTATCACAAGTCAATCTCATTGGTACTAGTGATGTTTGGGTGAGAAATACAGGGGGTCCGAGAGGGTTCTGGACCTCCTAACGAACTTCTTGGACCCTCTGAATATCTCAAAGAGTATTTCGAATATCTCGAAACAATTTTTGGGGGGGGTGGTCCTTGAAAATAAATGTATTATGATGGTGTGCTGTCATTATCAGCTGCTTCACCGACAGTAAGCTTCTGTCTTTGCTATTCTTAACTACCTAGAGCTGCAGCACTGCTCTGCCTCAGGGTGGCGCTGTAGCAGACTGGTTCACCCAGTTGGTCCTTCATAGCCTAGAAACTGCAACTCCGCCCAGGATGCCTCTGAAAAACTTTACAGTGTGCCGTAACATATTTGTAAATCTGAAAACTCCCCCAGGAGTTTGCAGTGAAGAGTGACTGTTCCTCATTTCTCACACTGAAGACAGAAGAGGAGACGAGGAAGATCTCAGTTAATGTGAGGAAGAGCACAGAACCGCACTAGAACAGAGACTCTACAGAAGAGGAGACGAGGAAGATCTCAGTTAATGTGAGGAAGAGCGCAGAACCGCACTAGAACAGAGACTTTACAGAAGAACAATTGCGGAACCAAACATTCTGTTGCCATTAAAGCATCGGCGCCGCTGTGGCAAATGAGCTGTCAGCTGACCTTGGATTAGCGAGACAACATGAGAACCCCGACTGGCAGGGAGTGTTTTGCACACTGGACAAGACATACATGATGCTTACACTTGACAGGTCTCTATGTAGCCTAACATAAGTTAGACAAAGGTCCACAACCATCACCGTCCACAACCAATCATACCTCAGTTAGCAAATCACAGCAGGAACTATTTTCAGCCAGGATACACCAGTAACAATTAACTAGCTGTCTATTTATCTATCATCCTATGTATCTATACTATAGGGACAAAAGTATTGGGACACCTACATGTCACACCTACAGGAGCTTTTATGAATCCACAGGCATTAATATGGAGTTGGTCCCCCTTTGCAGCTCTAACAGCTTCCACTCTTCTGGGAAGCTTCTACAAGATGTTGGAGAGTCTGTGGGAATTTCTGCCCATTCATCCAGAAGAGCATTTGTGAGGTCAGACACTGATGTTGGACGAGAGGGCCTGGCTCACAAACTCCACCCTGGTTCATCCCAAAGGTGTCTGATGGGGTTGAGGTCAGGGCTCTGTGAGGGCCAGTCAAGTTCTTCCACACCAAACTCACCCAGTCAGACCTTTATGGAGCTGCTTTGTGCACAGGGGCTCAGTCATGCTGGAACAGAACAGGTTCTTCCCCAAACTGTTCCACAGAGTTGGAAGTGTACAATTATCCAAAATGTCTTGCTGCTGAAGCATTAAGGTTCCCCTTCACTGGAACTAAGGGTTCTAGACCAACCCCTGAAAAACAGCCCCATATCATCATCCCTCCTCCACCAAACTTTACAGCTGGTACAGTGCAGTCAGGCAGGTAACGTTCTCCTGGCATTCACCAAACCCAGACTCGTCCATCAGACTGACAGATAGAGAAGCTGATTCGTCGCTCCACAGAATACGTTTCACTGCTCCAGAGTCCAGTGGCGGCGCTTTACACCACTCCATCTGACGCTTGGCATTGTGCTTAGGTGTAAGGCTTGCATGCAGTTGCTCAGCCATGGAAACCCAGGCCATGAAGCTCCCGGTGCAGTTTCTGTGCTGATGTTGAAGACAGAGGAGGTTTGAACTCTGCAGTTATTGATCAGCAGAGCGTTGGAGACTTTTATGCTCTATGCTCCTCAGCACTCGGCGACTCGCTCTGTAACTTTACGTTGTCTGTGGTTCCTAAACACTTGCTCTTTTCAATAATACCACTCGCAGTTGATCGTGGAAAATCTAGGAGGGAAGAAATTTCGCAAACTGCCTTGTTGCAACGGTGGCATCCTATTACAGCACTACACTCAAATTCAGTGAGCCACACCCTTTACTAACAGGAGTGTAAAATCAAGCACATAGCCTTCTGTTCGGCTTGATCTTCCCCTGTCAGCTGTAAGTTGGACAGATCTAGGAGCCGCAACAGCTCAGCCACGAAGCGGTAGAGCACGCAAACTCACAAAGAAGAGCCGCCAACCGCTGAAATGTGTAAAATTCGCCTATCCTCTGTTGCATTGCTCACCACAGAGCTTGAAACGGCCTCTGGAAGCAACATCTGTACAAGAAGTGTGCATCGGGAGCTTCATGAAATGGGATTCTATAGTTAAGCAGCTGAACACAAGCCTAAGATCAGCATGCGCAGTGCCAAGCGTCGGCTGGAGTGGTGTAAAACGAGGTTCCTAAAGACATGATTTGACGAGTTTGACAGGTGGCCTGCACAGAGCCCTGACCTTAACCCCACTGAACACCTTTGGGATGAACTGGAACGTCGATTGTGAGCCAGGCCCTCCCGCACAACATCAGAGTCTGACCTCACAAATGTTTTTTCACTGAATTGATACAAATTCCCACAGATACACACCGAAATCTTGTGGAAAGCTTCCCAGAAGAGCTGTTACAGCTGCATGTCCTGGAAGCTCATATCGGTGTGATGGTCAGGTGTCCACATACTTTTGGCCAGCCAGCGTATCTATCTAAAATTACCTTCAGCTGGCACCTCAACTAGCTCATGATCTCAAGTTTTCTGAGCTGCTAATTTTTCTGAAATAGCTTTTTGACAAAATATCACTGTTTTGAAAAGTTGCTCCTTATCTGAGTGTAACTGTGCAGGTAAATGTTCCAAGTTCCTCTGACGTTTAGGGGAAATTACAGCTCTTTTCCTACTTCTTTTCGTTCTGTCTCGGTACCAGAAGATCAAATACAGCTAGGAGGGCTCTCAGAAAGGCTTTCTGTTCATTTTTATTTTCTTTATTAATTCTTCTTTATTAATTCTTACATATTTTCTTGTTTATTTTGCGGAATTCAAAGGCCATAGTGTATATAATGTGAGTTCTGTAGTACAGTTCTTTAAAGAAGTGCTCTTGTGCAGACACAGTGTCGGAATCAAATTCAAGCTACCAATAAAAAAAAAAAATACAGAAACATTTCAAACGATACCCAGCCCTAAACATAACTGGAAAAAATCTGTGATTCTTAAATTGTGTTCTTACCATAAAGTACAGCACCAATCAGGATTATCAGTTCCCATATTCACTGAATGAATCGTCCCAAATTGTTTTTTCAAAGACGTAATAATTGTGTTGGCCAGTTGGGCCATTTTAAGTTGAATTTGGAGCTCTTTTGCGATTATCTTAGCCTTGTTCGACCATCTTTACACTTGTGAACTGTGTTATTGTTTCATGCTGCAACTTTACACAGAAAACGTATGGATGAGATGGTCAAACCAGGCTAAATGTGTCGTTAACATATGTATTATGTTGGGAGATGTGTGCAAAACTGGATACAAAGTATCTGGATCTCATGCCAAAGATATGTATGCAGTAATGTAGTATTTTGAAGTGCTTCCTGATCCGTGTTCTTGTCTCTGCGCCTGAAGAACGGAGCAACGTCCTAAAGCCGTGACTGACTCAACACTACAGTATTGCCTGACACTTCTGACCAAACACATGCTGTCATCAGGGAGCCTCGGATGCTCCAGCATGCTGCAGACTTGGGATGTGGATTTGGAATCGCACCGTCCTGAAGCAGCAGCTAAAACTGCTGTCGAAACAACTGCCAGCTCATCAGTCGTAGCATATGCATGGTCATGGTTATTGTCGTGTGGCCGTTTCTCAAGACAGGTGGAGCTGTGTGCTTTCATTTTATGTAAAAATTAAATAAATAAATATATATAAATATTGACTGACATTAATGAATGTTCTGAGTTGTTGTTCTTTGCAGATCTCCCAGTGGATTCATATAGTTTTTTTTGTTTATTTAATTTCGTCAACACAGCCATTAAAAACAAGTTATGCTTTACTTTTATATTTCTAAGGATGTTAGATATAACAATCCACTTGCATAAGAAAGAAGAAAGTGTGGAAAAAACAGGAGTTCCAAAACTGATTAAAAGCTATAAAGAAAAACTCTATCAACCTCCTAACAACCACCTGGAAGACAGAGCTTTAATGATGAGAGGCTCCTTATAGTCTACTTTGTTAGCTTAAATATATGCGCAGGTAGGACATCATTTTAAAGAACTGACCAGTTTCATTAGGCTGTAAATCTCCAGTTTAGTTGTGTCCATTTCCACTCACCAACTAGGTCTCCTCCTATTACAACCTCCGTGAAGCTGGCCCCCCATGTGGTCAGAAATGGAATAAAAATGCTACTATTTGTTGGTGCTGCGTTTTTGCCGTAAAAATCAGTAAAGCCACAAACAAAGCCACAGATGTTGGACGAGTGACGTAGCACAAATGAATGTCACTCCAACATTTGTGGCTTTATAACTGGAGAATTAAAACAGCTGGAAAGTTTCTTTTAACGGCACAAACCAGCACAAACGAATGAGACCCTTTTGGTGCGATTTGGACGCTGATGGGGGCTGCATGATGTCACAGGCAATAAACTGTAATGTTCAATTTCTTAAAAACGGTGCCAGCCCAAACGATGATTTCTACGGCACAAACCAGCAAAAACGCAGCACCAACAAAAACTAGCATTTTTATTCCATTTCTGACCACATGGGGGGCCAGCTTCACGGAGGTCCTGTTACATGATGCTACCAAGAAGGTTGAAGTCTATCAAATTCTTCCTCCAAGACATGAAGCTCCTCCTTATCCTTACAAACTGCCACTAACACAGCATCATCGGAGCTCAACAGGCTTAAAGGAGAACGCTAACTGCTAATTCTGTTATGTCAGCTAACAGATGCCTGCTAGCATTGTGCAGAGTGAGGGGGGAGAGGGAGGACCATCATACCCACCCAGAGAGAGAGAGAGGACAGTTACGATCTCTTGGACTCCAGTTAACAGATGGCTGTGGCATCATTGATGGTGGGGCCAATGCTTAGACCGTTGCACCACTCAGGAGCTCTGAATGGGATTTTTACCAGCATTCTGTAAAGCTTGGCCAACATAGCAACAGTTAATTGAATAGTTTGGTCTAAAATAACATAATTATTAACATTTATATGTAAACTTGAGTATAATATTTACATTTATACTCACAGTTGGCCATCTGGTCCAGAAGGAGCTTTTGAAAAGCGGGAGACGAAGCTATAGGAAGCCAATGGTCTATTTCCTGTCACCTTGCCTTGCGTTTATTTTCTTTCCCCTCGCTTTATTTACTCTCTATTGCTTGTGTTGAATTTTAGGGGGATTCAGTTTCATTGCAGTGGCCCCAGAAGACCCTCAGACAGCTAGGCTGGGATGGACACTAGAGCAGATGTGGTCACTGCGCTCTGAGCGGGGGACACTCGATCCTTTTAAAGGGCTAGCGGTGCTGTCCATCCTGCTATTAAACACACCAGCAATATAATCTTTCACACTCTGGCTTCAGGACCAGGACTCACACTATAAAAGTCCCTTAAAGCACACAAATGTTATTACTGTCGTTTTGTTGTATTATTTATATGTAGTTATTAATTAGTTACTAATATATTACATATTACATTTTGTATCAACAGGCTTGAGTCTGTTCTGACTTTTTCTGTTTGTTTTAATGTCAGAAAAATGACAAAAACATGGTCTCTATAATTAAAAATTCTATAATTATAATACTACTAATACTATCAATAATAATAATTATTACCAACTTACTGTCTTTTCTACTGTGAGTTATTCAGTATTATAACTATAATAAATTACTTAAGTACAATGAATTATTTAGTGTCTGCTGTAATTTATTACTATGAATTATTGAATAACTACTGTGCACTGTTATGAATACTATGAATTATTAAAGAACTACTATATTCAATAACTAATTTAAATTATTTAGCAACTACTATAATTTATTCACTATCCACTGTTAATTATCTACTATAAATTATCCAGTAACTTTAATGAATGCCAGTTTCTACTATAAATGATTCAGTATCTACTATGAATTATTCAGTGTCTATTATGAATGATTCAGTATCTATTATGAATTTTTCAGTATCCAGTATAAATTATTTTGTATCTACTATGAATTATTCATTAACTACTATAAATCATTCAGAAAGTTCACAGTATCTGTATTTCCTATAAATCTATTAATTAAGTTCATGTTGAGAGTGAGGAACTGAAATGCGGACCCTCATACAGACCCTCAGAGTTTGATGAGTTTACAGACTGAGGAGCTCTGCTCATTTACACTGAGTCTCTCAGGCCTCATTTAAGCAGATCAGTCTCTACTGATGGACTCCTTGACACAGCAGAGCCGTTCCAGCACAGATACTCCCATCATTCTGCGCTGTGTTTATTTGCAGTGACAGTTGTCCACACCACCCTGTCCCCTGTCTGTTACGGGATACTCTGCACGGCCCTCCGGCTGAAACCCCACCACTTCATAAACCGAGAGGTGGAAAAACAGCAATTCTTCGTATACGTTATGTCAAACGTTTAACTCTTAGAAAGGAAGGTTTTACTGCTGTTACGCTGCACTGTTGAAGTGAGATTGTGAGCACTGCTGTGCAAAACCCCTCATTTAGTTATTGCTTGTGCCATTTTGCACAAGTTATTCATTTATCACAGACGCTTTAATAACCAAATATCAGATGTTTGACTGTTCAGTGAGTCACTCTTCACCTTTATTCCAGCTTCCATTCTTTTCAGGAGACTCACTTTCAGCTCCTCAAAGAATCTGCAGACACACCTCCAAAGTTCTTAGAAGCTGGTTGATGATTTTCTGAAGTAATCAAACACATTCAGTGGTGTTGAGGTCTGGACTCTGGGGTGGTCAGTCCATTGTTCAGCTTCTTTGTTTGATGTGTCCGTCTCCTTTTCTCAGTGAGGTTCTTCTTGACAGCTACACATCCTTTCAGACCCACAGCGCTGAGTCGTCTTCTCACAGTGGAAGGATGGACAGAAACACCTGTGGATGTTTTCAGATCTGAAGCAGCTTGATTTTCTCCTCTCTCTCAGAGACGAAAGCTTTAAGTGCTGTTTATCTGATGGGGGCAGTTTTGGTGTCTACCAGGTCTTCCAGGTGGTTGTTAGGAGCCCCATTATCTCCTCAGAAACATCTGAAAAATCAATAACTTGTCCTTAAGGGCAGTTTCAACTGTATATTAAATATATAAGGGAGGGTCTCTGACTTTTGCAGAGCTACAAGTAGAAATAATTCATATAAAATGACAGCATGCCTTTGTTATCATTGGTTATAAGGTCTTCTAAGGGTTAAAGTTTGTTTAAGTCACATGGTGTGATCCGCCAGTTTGTGGTTGTTCCAGTGTTTGTTCTTTTCTTGGAAATGTCGGGAGTAATCCTCCGAAATCGAGCAGATATTGTGTTTCCTGTTTGATTTAGAACCAAACCTGATGCTTGAAAGGGGCTCACAGTCTCGAATATATCCAACAGCACATCAACACAACAGCTCGCGAGTACACAAACAAGCATCCGTGAGACACGGTGACCTCTATCAAAACAGGAACACATTTCCTAATTACCCATAGGGCCATAGTCTAGACCCCAAACTAGTGTGTGCTTTGAAGCAATGTGAGTTAATTACATTGGTTAGAGGGGGAAAAAGCTCTAAAAGGCAGTTATACAACTCAAACTTTCATCATGTCACCCAGACCCGACCCTGCTGTTCCACTAATGCAGCTCAACTCCTGGAAGTCAAGTCTTGCTGTCGTCTTGCTGTACAATTTAAATATATTTGCATAAAGTATTGCGTTTATATTAAATTTACATTCAAGTCTGAGGTCAGCTTAGGAGCTAATGTTTCATCCTCTACTCATTATGGATGCTTTTGGCCTAAAATAATGTCCAAAAATAAGTCTAAAATAAATGTACCTTATACATACAATAAAACTGTTCTGGTTTATTTTCCTTTGATGTTCCATCTAGATCAGCAACATGCGGCTCTCTTACTGCCCTGTTGTGGCTCCACGGCTGAATTAGATTAGTAGGTAAAAATAAAATAATCCTCCTTTACAGTAAAATAAAGCTCTGCTGATCTTTCAGCACAGTTTAACAGTAAATGGTCTTAAACTCTGGAGTTCATGTAGAACTGCTTATTCACCCTTTAACCCTGAAGATCAGTGCAGACTGCTGGTCACCATAGCAACAGCAACACTCACCTAGCTAGTAGCTAACGAACATGCAGAGGAAAATCGATAATTTGGAGACAAATGGACTTGCTTGCATTTATAAGCAGTCCTGGTATGTTTAATCTACAGAAACTGTCAAACACTAAAAAGTCACGAGGCTGAAGTCGCTTCTCATTCGCCAGCTTATCGTTCAAATTTTCTGGTTCTACCTTAAATGGTGCAGCAGTTGCACTCTTTAAGGTGGAACGGGAAAATCTGAACAAGAACCTGGCGAATGAGAAGCGAATTCAGCCCCGTAAAAAGTCGAACGCTGAGAGGCATTTTACAAGAAACTATTCTAATTTTGCAGAAAAGTTTCCTGCCAGAGATGCGAGAAAAGCAGCTGTAGGTGAGCTAAAGAGCAAAGCAGAGCAAAGGCTGCGTTTCTGTTTGTATTATATTTTTAGTCTATACTAGGACGTTAGCAAATACGGAGACATATTTACAGCCAAGATGGTAAAACGTTACTTCAGCAAAATAGACACAAAATGTTGTGGCTCCCAAGTTGGTCTGTTAAAAGGACAAATTGGCTCTTCTTAACATTTGGGTTGTGACCCCTGATCTAGATGGAAATGAAGCATTCATCGAGGGTAATGTGATTTTGTTACACTATTTAAATGTTAAACAACACACAATACATAACTTGCACTGCATGATACACAACTGTATTATGTCTGCACTTCAGTCTTTTTCTGTTTGTTTTGAAAAACAGTGGTTGCATTTCCTCACTGTCTTGGCGAGAAGTGGGGTTTCTGTTGAAGATCTTGTTGATGTGTGTAACACCCTCATTAGGCCATGCCTAGAGTATGGGTGTCTGCTGGTGGGCTGCGCAGAAAAACAGCGAGCAGCTATGGACAGAGTTCAGAAAAGAGCCATCAGAGTCGTGACGCGGTTTCATACGATTCCTCTACACCTTCCAGATCTACAGAAACGGTGGGAGCAGGTCAACGTAAAACTGATAAAAGACCAACAGCCCAATCATCCTTTACAGGACCTCCTTCCGCTCAGTGAGGGTGAGAGAACCAATCGCCTCCTGCAGAAAAACTTCCATCTGTCGCATGTATGTGCAAGAACCAATAGACCATTAAACTCCACTATTCCATGTGGCATCGGGCTGTTTAGTTCATTGTAGTGTGGTTATAGGTATCTGTGTATGTATTTTTATATATTTATTATTTTAAATGTTTTGTAGTATATTTTGTATGTTCTGCAAAATTCAGTTTTTGGATTGCAAGTCAGAATGTTTTGTAAATAAACTAAACTAAACTAAAAATGACAAAAACATAAAAAATAAGATGTTTTTCTTTCATCAAATCAAGGCTGCTTTAAATTTTTAATTTTAAATGAATAATCTATAATATAATTATTCAGTATCTACTATAAATTATTCATTTATCATTATTTAGTAATTATTCAGTAACTACTATGAATTATTGTGTCTTCTATAAATTATACTGTATCTAATAAGAATTATTCAGTATCTACTATAAATTATTCAGTATCTACTATGAATTATTCAGTATCTACTATAAATTTTTCAGTGTCTACTATGAATTATTCAGTATCTACTATGAATTATTCAGTATCTACTATGAATTATTCAGAAGCTAAGATGAATTATTTTGTATTGTTATTATTGCTATAAATATTAATTACATATAAAATTGCAGCGTGGTTTTGTTATCGCCGTTGACAAGTGTGACATGTTAAACTCATTCTTTGCAGTTCTGGATAAAACATTAAATCCGATGTTGTAGAGAAGTGAAATGCTCTGATTGGGGCTGGACGCTCAGTCGTGGTTCCTGCTGGAAGCCTTAAACGCGTATTTCTCCCTCGTTCTCCACGGTGCTTCTGAGAACTAGAAAAGAAAACAAAAGGAAAGGAGAAGAGAGGTGAATGGCGAGTTTGTGTGAGCCTCTGGAGGAAAGGTGTGAACAGGAAGTGGAGAGAGGATGGGAAGGGTGAGCAGGACAGAAGAACCGCAGGGAAAACTTTTACTCTTAAGAGTGTCCTTCACATCTGGACACACAATGCACACTTCCCCCTCCTGCTATGACCGAGCAGTCCCCTGATATACATTAATGCAGAGGCTTGAACCTGTGAGCCTTTATAAACATATCATGAGCATACTGTTTATCTTGGACATCAGATAAGCCTCAATAAGTCAGATATGAGGGGAGATCAAACCTTTCACTGATGTGGATGAACTAACATCAGCTTTAAGCCCTAGAAGAAGATTTTTGTTTTGCTATAATGTTTTAGTTTAATTACATAATTACATTATTCATTACATAATCATGTAATGAACTACATCTACATCCAATTAAAGTTCTGTTGATATCATATCTGTGGCCATGAAAGTTTTCTGCCTGGCTCTCTCACATAACCCTCAATGTTTTAATTTTCCTAACATTAACTTCCATAGACACAGATTATCATTACAGGTATTGTTTCTTGACTGCTATGAATTGTTCAGTAACTGTTATGAACCAGTCCTGTCTCCCCATCCACATACGCTTGCAAATGAACCAGCCCTATTCTCCATCCCCATTACCCATACCAGTGGACCAGCCCTACTCCCCTTACCCCTACCAGTGAGCCAGCCCTGTCTCCCCATCCCCATTACCCATACCAGTGGACCAGACCTACTCCCCATACCCCTACCAATGAGCCAGCCCTGTCTCCCCATCCCCATTACCCATACCAGTGGACCAGAACTACTCCCCATATCCCTACCAATGAGCCAGCCCTGTCTCCCCATCCCCATTACCCATACCAGTGGACCAGAACTACTCCCCATCCCCATACCCCCACCAATGAACAAGCCCTATCTCCCCATACCCCTACCAATGAGCCAGCAGTACTCCCCATCCAAATACCCCTGCCAATGAACCAACCCTAATGCCCTTCCCCATACCCCTACCAATGAGCCAGCAGTACTCCCCATCCAAATACCCCTGCCAATAAACCAGCCCTAATGCCCTTCCCCATACCCCTACCAATGAACCAGCACTACTCCCCATCCAAATACCCCTACCAATGAACCAGCCCTAATCCCCATCCAAATACCCCTACCAATGAACCAGCACTACTCCCCATCCAAATACCCCTACCAATGAACCAGCCCTAATGCCCATCCAAATACCCCTACCAATGAACCAGCCCTAATCCCCTTCTCCATACCCCTACTAATGAACAGCCCTGTCTCCCCATACCCCTACCAATGAAACAGTGCCACTCCCCATCCAAATACCCCTACCAATGAACCAGCCCTGTTTCCCCATACCCCTACCAGTGAACCAGGCCCACTCCCCACCCCCATACCTCTACCAGTGTACCAGCCCCACTCCCCATACCCCTGCCGTTTTACAGATGTAAATACAAGGCTTTTTTTAGACTCCAGGATGTAAAAGTGAATCTGCTGCTGTGCTACTGGACACATTTTATGCTGTAAGTGACAGAACAGTAAGAGGTTGTCAGAGCGAATCATAAAAGCTCTCATGTTCTGTCACTCAGAGAACACACCTCTGTGTTTACTTTCTGTCCTTCTTACGGATTCATCAGCCAACAAAACTGCTCAGTCAAGATTTTCAGATATGACGATGACGCCATCATTGCTGGACTGATTTCAATGATGAAGCAACAGAAGCTCTTCTACACTCTTAAGGGGTTCTAATGCAATCTAATAAAAAATTCGGCATAATTCAGTGTTTCAGATGTAAACAGTCATTCAGAGTGGTTCAGTTGGTTCATTGCAGAATCTCGGATTTCTTTACAGTGATATTCCCCAATTGGTTTCACCCTTTGTAAACCGAAATGTGATTGGTTGATTCCTCTGTCACTTCCTAATTATGTTGATAGGTATTTTTTTTGTGTGTCCAGCTCCTAAAGTCCTAACCAATGGGAGAGCTTGCTTGGCTGCATTCAGCTAAAACTACCTAGGCATCTAAAAAAATTAACCCTTTTGTTTCCAGTCAAAAATTAACAATGAAATAACAGTATTACTGCAATGCTTAGTCTTTCCATGAAGGCCAACTTCCTTTACACACATAGCTGTACAACTGTGCATACTGTGAGTAATTGCAGTTCTTAATGTCATTGCTTTCCCTTATTTTGTGCCTCATTTTTGTACTTTATTGACCATGCTTTGCACTTTTTGTTTGGATACACAGGTGTGCACCAAATAAAAAGTACCACAAACCTTGTTGTGTGACAGCACGGTTTCCTGGATCTTTGATCTTGGGTGACCCTTGCTCTGTTTTCTATGCATTGCATGTTCAGACGATGGTACAGGGAGGAACTACAAACAAATCCGAGGAGTGTCAATACTGTCTTAGCGCAGCTACATGCACTCTGTAGCTTTATGTCTCGTAGTTTCCTCCTGCAAACTGCCTATGAGCTTTTAATTCGGTTTTAGATTGCTAAGACACTTTATGCTGACGTACCAGTTCTTTGGCACTTATTCATATCCACGTTAGGTTATTTTGTAACAGGTTAATGCCTGTCAGATTTCAGGGAATTTAGATGACACATACCTGTTCTTGATTCTGCGCCCAGTGTTAATCCTCTGGAGAGACAGAAACTTTGATTAAACACGCTTACGTTACAGATCTAGAAAGAATATAGAGAAACTATGTTTGTCTATGTAAAGGCAATTAAGTTTGATTAAATATATACAGTACTGTGCAAAAGTCAGAGCCCACCTTCTTTTTTAAATTTCAGTCAAAACAGCCATTAATAAATACATTATCCATGTTTGAGCACCACAAAAACAGCAAAAGCATATTGGAACAGAAAATTACATTCTTTTCAGGAGACTCGCTTTCAGTTGCTCAAAGAAATCTGCAGACACACCTCCAAAGTTCAGCTGTTTAGCAGTTTCTGAAGTAATCCCAAAGTGATGTGGAGGACTCTGGACTCTGGGAATGGTCAGTCCATTGTTCTGAGTTCTGAGAACACCAGCATTTTCTTTATATATATATATGTATCAAGAAAGTTGGGACATTGATCGTCATTTAAACCCTATATTTCATTGAAAATAGTACAAAGACATTAAATCAAATGTTGAAACTGAGAAATTTTATTTTTTTTAGAAAAATAAATGGCAATTTTGAATTTGATGGCAGCAACACGTTCCAAAAAAGTTGGGACGGGGGCCTGTTTACCACTGTGCTACATCACCTCTTCTTTTAAACAACACTCTGTGAGCGTTTGGGAACTGAGGAGACACTGCTGTAGTTTTGAAAGTGAAATGTTTTCCTGTTCTTGTTTGATACAGGATTTCAGCTGCTCATCAGTTCGGGGTCTAATTTCAACATTATGAGCTTGGCTAATTTTTTTTTTGTATGGGAGCGTGTGATCAGATTTTTATTTGATCATGTGATTTGGTTATTATTTTGATTTTAGTCGATCTGTGTTGCAGATCAATCAAACAAAAAACATGAGCTCTGGGCCAGTTTGGCTGTAAAGAAATCAGAATCGGACCTGACCATAAAAATTCATGCTTGTTGGACTTCAGTTGTGATTGGTGCGTCACTCAGGAGAAAATCAAGGTCACTTTTGCTTCCTCAGGTGTTCTGGACCACTAAAACTGCCCCCATCAGATAAACAGCACTTAAAGCTCTTATCTCTGAGAGAGAGGAGAAAATCAAGCTGCTTCAGATCTGAAAACATCCACAGGTGTTTCTGTCCATCCTTCCACTGTGAGAAGACGACTCAGCTCACCCTAAGCATAACCATAACCGTGTTGAGAATCAGCCAGGTTTCACCAGATAGTTTATTGATCATTTCAACATCTGTAGATAGTTTATTCTGAGCTATCCCAGTAAAGTGGGGCTGAAACATACATACATACATACATACATCATCTAAACCACTTATCCTTCTGGGTCGCGGTGGGGTGCTGGAGCCTATCCCAGCTGTCATTGGGCAGAAGGCAGGATACACCCTGGACAGGTCGCCAGTCCATCGCAGGGGGCTGAAACAAATATCTGATAATATATTTTGTTGCTGAGCCTTTTGTATAATTTTCCTGACTCTGAAAATGAATTTGGACTTGAACAGTCTCTTGCACAGTACTGTAAATAGTTTCCTTTGATTTCCAATGTGACCAAAGGTAGAAAACGTAAGCACAACTGATAATAGCACGTTAGCAAGCTGGAACACAGACAACAAGGGACAGGACACCTGCCAAGAGGATTGACGATGGTGGGAGTGGACTTGCAGAAAATGTCTGTAGTATGTGCCTCAGCCTAATTAAACTTGGCCGAGTATGAGCCGCATGTGTACTCGGTGCCTACGTTTGTTGTTCCTGTGCTCAGAGGCTTAGCGAAGAGCACACAGCGGCAGTCTTCCTCGAATCTGCTCAATAACGCAAGCTCGTGTTCATCGCTCAAGCTGACAGCCAGGTATTATGTCAGAGTAGGTGTCGCCTTCTTTTGAAGGCATGCGTTGTCACTGACGAGTGGATTGTTTTCTTGTTTGGGTGCTTTTGCTTCACCATTAGCAATGAAAAGACATGTACAGTGCATGCCTCAGGTGACTGGCTAATTAGCGCCGTCACAGCATGTAGGCCAATGAGACAATGCTTTTTCTCAGATTGATTGCACTAGCAATAGTCTTTACCATGTCTTTGTATCAGTAGTTCCACAGTTTGTCTGTTCGTGGTTCCACAGTGTGAATTCTCAGTGGGAAAATACCTGGACTGCACCTGAGAGCAGATGGTTGCTGGAGAAAGCCCTACATGGGACATGCTTTGGTGCTTCTGAAAAGCACCTTGGAAATCCTCACAGCTCAAATATTCACCAGTGTTATCTGATCAAACCTGAATGGTTAGCTACCGAAATCTGCAGGGGTTGCCTGACGAGATGGCAGATCAGTATCCCTTCATGTTGGTGATGCTTCTTCCACCCACGGCTGGAGTACCTGTCATGAGAGCTGAATCTCATTCTTTCATCTTGTACTCAGCTGCATGCATTGTTGCTTTGGTCTATTAATAGGGCAGCAGGGAGCCTCCCTGCATTTGTCTTGCCGTTTTTCTTGTTGAGAGGAAGGCAAGCGAGGCCTTGTTTGCCCAGGGCTTTGTGCTCTGAGCTTGGTGTTTGCAGTGGAAGGAGTGCCAGAAGAACGAGTGCATGTTTGTGGGTGGAGAAAGCTCAGCTGGAGAGAGGGGGTGGGAGGCTGGAGGAGGTTTGGGCAGGCAAAGGTGTTCCTGAGAACCGGAGCCAAGGAATGCCTGGCTTCAGCGGAATCCCCTTTCTACCGTCGGCTTGGTAACTCCGTCAAAATCATGACCACATTAACACAACATAAAACGCATTGATGCTGACTTACGGTGAGCAGAGGCATATCATATGATAATAAGAGTGACATTTGAACCAGGTGTGTGCCACGCAATATATTCAGCATTTTAAGATACCTGAGACAGACTTTATCTGTTCATTAAGGTGTTCCAGCAAATTAGTGGTTTTCTTGCACCAAAAACATTAAACATGTGCTTCACTTTTCTTAGGGTGATGGCTGGGAAGCAAAAATCTTCACAAAGTTGTCATCAGAACCTTCTAGATGCTGCTTCCTGTGACTTGGATGTCACTAATTTTAAGCATTTTAATTAACCTCGTGGTAATAGCCAGATTCTATGGATTTCAGTCATGGTGTACCTCAGGGTTATGTAACTGGCCCCTTTTTGTTCTGGTATTAAGTCCTTTCTTAACATGTTTAAGTTGTTAGTTAAAATATAACTGATGGGAAAATGTTCCCTAATCAGTGATAAGGTTCAGACAATTCGAAAAATAGACATTTCAAGTTCAGTTCAGGTTTAAATGTCTTGATTAATTAGCTCCGTGTCATCCTTGTTGTGCCTCAGCCTGAAACATTTTGGCCGGCTGACTTATTATGAATGAAATTGACTAAGCTGTGATATTTCGCTTGAACCTCTAAGAACCAAATGAGAACTAATACACTCACATTACTTATTTCCGGCACATAATTCCTTTCCATCCCACAGCAGACGTTCCCTCTCAGTGAATTACACAATGATATGGAAACTGAACTCTCTGAAAGGTTGTGATGTAACCGACTGATTTGCCGTTGTGACGGTCATGAACAGTTGATGCAGTTTGCTGACTGACAGCATACAGACACTTTGTCTGGCAACATGGAATCATCATAATCCATCAGAGTGATTTGAAGAGGTGTATTTAGTCATTGTAGGCCCTGTTCTTTTTCAAGGCGGTAGCCTTGAGAATTGGATCAGGGCATGTGGGGTTCACTTCTGGTGCAAGGGGTTACGTACCCTCCTCAAGGGCACATTCTCCACTTTTCAACATACCAAGCCAATTTAGAGATTTATCTAAGGAATTAACATAGTTTACTTAGAGTAGAACGAGTGCGTGGATCAAATAACCGATTCAAGCGATCAAAATGGTGATAAACAGTAGGCTTGTGATAATGCATGACCACTAAACTCCTGTTCCTGGGAGGTCACAGCTCTGGTCATGATTCGGTCGACTCCTTCACCCAACGTTTTTTTGTGAACATATGTTTGGCAAGCACGTCAAGTTATAAAAGTTTTAGGTTTCACTGCGGTTCTGTTCTGCTGCAGAGCATTATTCACAGGTTTGGTGGACGTGACAGCTGTTTGTGTAGTGTGCGCACAGTGTATGAATCATGGGTCAGTCTAATCTATATCAGCGATTGCAACAATAATCCTGCTGTTTTTATAGGTAATCAATCAGTCTGCACGTTTCACAACACGTTTGAAAATGAAGAGTGAGTGGGGGGTGAAAAATATCTGACTAATCGCCGTGTTCTGGCGCTGTTAGAGGAGCTGGACAGGTGAGTTTGTTTAGTGCACATTCAAGTTTATAAAGCGTAGCGCGTTCCTTCTGTGGGCTCAGATGCAGCCTTTGAAACCCACACAGTTTGCTGAGGGATTGTGAAAGGTTGTGCTGTATGAGCCGCAGGTCCCGGGGGAGTCTCCACTGTGCTTACTCAGAAAGACAGAAGGGAAGAAGCTGCGTGGATCCATCAGCCTGAACTCCCCAAACTCCAGAGAGCAACACTCTGCGTAAACCAAGGAACACAGAGGAGGAACAGAGGAGATATTAAGGATGTGCGTTTGTTCTGGATGTGTTTTTCAAGCTGGATTTATCTTTAGAACATTGTCCTGCATTGTCAATGGATACCGTTTATGGAGAAAAGTTCATGATCGTTTTTTTTGAGACTCATCTGAGCCTAATTTAATTGATTCATTTCTGACAAGCAAAAAATCATGTTGTCTACTTTGGGAGTTCACAGTTTAATAAATAACAATAATAATAATAATAATAATAATAATAATAATAATAATAACAACAATGTTTGTATTATTATTGTTGTTATTGTTATTGTCATTGTGGTTGCCATTGGTTGCTGTTGGTATAAAAAAAAAACTGGAACTGATTTGAAGTTGAATTGAATTCAGAACAAAAAATATTTGATATTTAAAAGACTTAAAATGATAAAGAACTATCAGTAATTGTTCTCTAAATCAGTTTTCATCCTTTATAAACAGTGTTATGCAGAAACAACTGAAATTATTGTTAACATAATTATTCATTGTTATTATTGTATTATTATTATTATTATTATTATTATTATTATCACCATTGTTGCTGCTGCTGTTGTTGCTGCTGCTGTTGTTGCTGCTGCTGTTGCTGTGGTTAATGTTATTACTGTGGTTGTTATTGTTGCTGCGGGTGTTGTTGTTGCTGCGGGTGTTGTTGTTGCTGCGGGTGTTAGTGTTGCTGCTGTTGCTACTGCATTTTGAAAATTATTGCTGCTGCTGCTGTTGGTTGATGTTTTGTTGCTGTTGCTGTTGTTATAGTTGTTGTTCCTGTGGTTGTTCCTGCTGCTGTTGCTGTTGCTGTAGTTGATGTTACTAATGTGGTCGTTCTGGCTGTTGTTTCTATGGTTCTTGGTGTTGCTGTGGTTGTTATTGTTGTGGCAGTTGGTGTCACTGTTGTTGCTGCGATTGTTGTCACTATTGTTGCTTTAGTAAATGTTTAGTAGTTACTTTTGTTGCTGTTGGTGTTTGTTATTGTTGCGGTTATTGTCACTGTTGTTGCTTTGGTTGATGTTTTGTTGCTATTGTTGTTGTTATAGTTGTTGTTCCTGTGGTTGTTGCTGTTGCTGTAGCTGATGTTACTACTGTGGTTGTTCTGGCTGTTGTTGCTATGGTTCTTGGTGTTGCTGTGGTTGTTATTGTTGTTGCTGTTGTCACTGTTGTTGCTGCGATTGTTGTCACTATTGTTGCTTTAGTAGATGTTTAGTAGTTACTGTTGTTGCTGTGGTTCTTGGTGTTGCTGTGGTTGTTATTGTTGTGCTAGTTGGTGTCACTGTTGTTGCTGCGATTGTTGTCACTATTGTTGCTTTAGTTGATGTTTTGTGGATGCTGTGGTTCTTGTTGTTGCAGTGGTTGTTATTGTTGCTGTGGTTATTGTCACAGTTGTTGCTTTGGTTGATGTTTTGTTGCTATTGCTGTTGTTATAGTTGTTGTTCCTGTGGTTGTTGCTGCTGCTGTTGCTGTTGCTGTAGTTGATGTTACTACTGTGTTCGCTCTGGCTGTTGTTTCTATGGTTCATGGTGTTGCTGTGGTTGTTATTGTTGTTGCGATTGTTGTCACTATTGTTGCTTTAGTAGATCTTTAGTAGTTACTGTTGTTGCTGTGGTTCTTGGTGTTGCTGTGGTTGTTGTTGTTGCTGCAGTTGGTGTCGCTGTTGTTGCTGCGATTGTTGTCACTATTGTTGCTTTAGTTGATGTTTTGTTGATGCTGTGGTTCTTGTTGTTGCAGTCTTTGTTATTGTTGCTGCGGTTGGTGTTGCTGTTGGTGCTGCGTCTCTTGTCATTGCTTTGGTTGCTGTTTTCTTGTTGCTGTGGCTGTTGCTGTGGTTGTTGCTGCTGTGATTAAAAAACTAAGTATGAAAATTAAAGGTTTCATAGATGTAAATTTGAAACGTCTCGAGAAAACTCATAGCAATGACAGAGGTTAAAATATATGAAGATAAACTTGCAGATCATTTGCTCTGAACCAGCCAGTCAGTGGGCTGTTGTACAGTCTAACAGTGACATACAGGAACAGCAGGAAATTGTAGTTGTCAGTATTATTGCTATTATTAGTAGTAGTAGTATTAGTATTAGTATTATTGTTGTTGCTGGTGCTGATTGGTGTGGTGTAAGAGTGCTTGGCCCCAGAGGGAGGTGCTTCCTCCTTCTCCTCCTCCTGCTGCTGTTGCTGCTCCTCCTGTTTAAAGCCTGTGTGGAGTTTAGCTCCTGCAGTGTTAACCTGCGCAGCTTCACCGTTTCTGCTCCTCACGCCTCGTGGACTTTGGGTTCGGAGACACGCGCGGACACGCTCGGCATGTTGGGTAGGCAGCTTTAATCTCATTATCGACTCTCACTTTCACTTCTGATGAGACTTGGCCTTTAATTCGAGTCTGATAAGTGCACTGGCTGGGTCTGTGCTGGTTGTGTGAGCGAGTCAGCAGCTCTGTTTTGACTGTGTGGAGTGTCGGGGTGTGTTTGGCGGCTGGAGGTGCTGCTGTTTGTAACTCTCTGGTTTGTCTGGAAGTGTCAGAAAGGCTGAGAATGGTGTCACATTGATTCAGTACCTTTCCTGCAGACTCAAAAACAGCCTGTAATGGGGCAGGGTGAGAGTGTAGAGCGGGTCATTCTGCTACAGTTGAGTCTAAAGTTCCTTAATTGACCAGTTCATGATACACTTTTACTATAATAAACTCATGATCCACTATTTCTAAATCATGATGAACTATTTTTATGATAAACTTGTGATTAACTATTTTTGAGTCACAACAAATTGATTTTAAGTCACACCTCATCCGCTTCATCCCCTCTTCGGGATGTTACAGTGAATATTGGTAGATTTGGATGAAGTGCTCTGAAGTCCAGCTCAGAGATGGATTATTTACACCATTCATACTTAGCTAATTACAAAATTAAACTTGTGCAATATTACGTAGTTATTAGATATACAGTTGACAGAGAACACACTTAAATACAAAAAAATTAAAATATAAAATTAAATGTACAAATTTCAGAGCATAATTTCAATTTATTTGCTGAACATATTTAAAAACATAACAATAAACATAACATATAAAATGTGCCTTAACTTTTTGCCAAGGCCACATTTTATGTTGTATTATTTTTTAACCAATTTGTTAAATTCAATAAATAAACAGTAACTGTGGATTTATTTTCACTCAACAAAACAAAACAAATAAAAATAATTCAGTCTATTGAAAATTTGAAATTTCCATTTTTTACATTTGAAATTTTAAAGCACTACATTTTCGGTAGACGTCAGCATTTTTAGGATGCACCACAAAAAACTACCATAGACACGGTTACTTACTTAGAAGAACCACTTTTGGTTCCTTAAAGAACCACATTTAATTAAAGAGATTTGATTTTAAAGGCTTAAAAAGAATAAAAGAATCCTCACATATTGAAAAAGTTTCTTTAGCAGTTCAAAACCTTTACATTACATCTCATTTACAAAAGTTTCATCCACGAAAAGGTTCTTTAGGGAACCAAAAGTGGTTCTTTAATGGTTTTGGACTTTTGGCCCCTTTAATTTTTATAAAGTTCGTGATAAACTACGTTTTTCGTGGCGCATCCTAAAAACACCAGTTATTTTAAAGCTTTTATATGTTCAATTTACCAAAAAATACAAAGTGTGACATATTTCTAATAACTAAGGAATATCATACATGCTTGATTTTGTGATTAGTCTGATGTGAATGTTAATGAGGCTGAGTGATAATCTGTTTCTGAGCTGGACGTCAGAGCAGCTCATCCAAATCTGTGAATGTTTGCTGTATCGTCCCGTTGAGGGTATGAAGTTCTCACGCATTGACTCTGATTTACATCTCCTGGTCAGTTCGTACTTTCATATGAGCTCAGCAGAGCAGAGAACGTCACGCTTGTTAGGTTTTCGCCTGATTACACGTCCGTGTGCGTTTCTGTGAGGCTCCTTTGAGCTGTTCAGTTCAGCGTCTGCGTCTTTTCTCACGGACACACTGCGAGTGATCCAGAGGTCATGTGTACGGAATCGGGACGGGCACTGATTTAGAGGATATACTGGAGGATTAAACCCAGTTTAAATTGAATAAGTCTAGTAAGTTTAAATAAGTCTAATAACCATGTGTGATTTTTGGAATTGTAACAGTGGAAAACATAACAGTGGAAGTAAAAATCTCTACATGTTTACACAGTTTTGATCTGAACAGTAAACAGCAGCCGTGCCGTTAATAGTTTCATATTTATTTCAGTTGTAAATTGTTGATTTTTTGGTGTTATAAGGAAATACAGGAAATGTGTTTGCAGGCCCCCTGACCCCAGAGTCTGACAAAAAATACATAAAATAACTTTAAAGGGCCCATATTATGGAAATTATAGCTCCTCTATTTTAATATAGTATGTACTATGTACTATATACTATAGTACTGTTTACTTTTCGGTCCATATACTGGAAACTAAGCTGTAAAAACAGCTTAACAGCCTGTTTTGACTTTGTGTTTCTGTGATGTCATAAAAACCAGTGTATGTGCATATATCTTCCTCTTGAGTCTATAGCAGTTTAGCCCCACCTACTCTTGCTGAAATTAAAAGGAAACTGATTTTTTAAATTGGCACAGCCAATCAGAATAGATCTCATTTACATACATCAGTCTTAAAGGCACAGTAACAAAGCCAAACTGTTTAATTCTGAGGGATAAAGAGAGGTTATGGAAAAATGAATTATGGCTGTGTTTCATAAATACTTATTTTCACTCAACAAAACAAGTAAAAATAGTTCTCTCTATTAAATATGTGAAATTTACATTCTTTTAATTTAGATCATTTGAAATTTTAAAGCACTACATTTTTGGTGGACGTCTGTATTTTTAGGACGCACCACAGAAAACTGACCATAGACACAGTTACTTACTTACTAGAGCCACTTTTGGTTCCTTAAAGAACCACAGTTAAATAGAGAGATTTGATGTTAAAGGCTTAAAGAATCTTCATATATTGTAAAAAGTTTCTGTAGCAAATGAAAACCTTTACATTATATCCCATTTACAAAAGTGGCTTTCTAAAGAACCTTACACTAAAAGGTTCTTTGGGGAACCAAAAGCAGCTCTTTAATGGCTTCAGACTCTTTTTGGCCCCTTTATTTTTTATAGTTCATGATAAACCATATTTTCAGTGGTGCGTCCTAAAAATACCAGCAAATTTAAAGCTTTAAATGTTTGATTACCCCAAAAATACAAAATGTGATATATTTCTAATAACTAAGGAATTTCATACATGCTTCATTTTGTAATGCATTTGCTGTGTGTGGCTGTTTTTCATACATAAACCCCCATAAATGTTAAGTGGACATCAAGGGAAACTATTATATAATATTTAATATAGATAATATTATATTATTATTACAATATTAATAAATGTTGAATATAGGCCCTTTAAATTAATAATAAGTGAGTTATTAAAATGTACGTAAGTATAAGCCTTTTTCACTGGGCCTCAGATTTAAAAGCTTGCTTTGTGGAGACTGTTCAAGTAGGATCAAAGTGTGAATGACCAGCTCTGGACATTTCTGTGTCCACAAGCACACTTTGTCCAGCTCAGGAGCACAGAAGGCGTCTCAGATGGTCTCCAGACGGCTGCGCTGACCCTCTAACCTGAATGATAAATCATGTGCGATAGCCATTTATTTCTTGTAGTTATGTTTCGGCACACTTTAGGTGTCACGAAGGCTTTTTAATTTTATTTTGAATATAAAAACAGGGTGTCTGCATTTATGTAGTCATTACATATAAGGGCTGTTCATTCATCTAATGTTTGCATCTGTAGTGGACTATCCTTGGAGACAGTGGGCTGAGGTCCACCAAAGACCCTGGTGGTCAGGGGCCTTGGTCGACCCCGGTAATTCATCTCTGTACAGGAGTTTAACAGATATCTATCAATAAAGTTGCTGTAGTGAATTGATTTTAATGTGTATTTGTGCTTTTTAAACATTCTTATTGTATTTTAACAGTAACACAATGACAATATTGATAGTTTAGGTCACTGCTGTCATGATTCCGTCCCATCGCTGGTAGACAGTGAGAGTTTTTCAGTCTCTCCTAAATTCCTTTGTGCTAACAAGACACTCCTGTTTCCACTTCCACCACCTCCACTCTGATTTTGCTCTTGACGTTGATGGTGGTCTTGAGAGCCAGCATAACGTCAGTGTTACGACAAAACACCGTATCTCTGAAATGGTAACTTTACAGAAGAAGCAAAAACATTTGTAGCTGTAATGTTAATGTAACATTGCCATCATGTTACTTACATTAATGTAATAAGATTTATTTCCATAATATTCCACCGTTTCTATTCGTCTGTTCATTATGACACAAAGAGCTGCACACTTAAAAAATAAAGGTGCCAAAAAGGGTTCTTTGGAAAAATACCACACAAAAAAAGAAAAAAAAAAACACGTTCTTTAAAGAATTTTTCACTGGATGGTTCTTTAAAGAAGCAATAATGTAAATGAGTATATGAGTGCGAAGAACCTTACAGTCCACATAGGTTCTATAGAAATTCAAGGGTTTTCCCAGAACACAAGACTCTTAGCAGAAAGGGTTCTACATAGTGACAAAGTTTATGTGACAATAGCTGCTTGTACTGAATCGAATGATGCCATAGAAGAACCACTTTTGTTTCTCTAAAGAACCACATTTGAAAAGAGATTTGTGAGCGTGAAGAACATTTTACAGGCTTTGCATAATATAAATATTCTTTACCAATGTTAAGGGTTCTTCCTAGAACCTTTAGATCATGTAGAGGCTCTTTCAACCTTAGAAGAGTTCTTAAAATAACACATCTCCATTACAAACATAGAGATGGTTCTCTAAAGAACCGTCCCATAAAAAGGGATCTTCTCGTTGTGTAAAGAAGCATTTCTGGCACCTTTATATTTGAGAGTGTTTGTAGAACGTTGTTTAAAGAACCATAAACTGGTTTTCCATCATAGATAAGAACCTAGCCATGAATAAGCAAGAAGCATTCATGCATTCAAATAGTTCTATAAGTCTTCAGTGAGTGTGTTTACATGCACTTAATAATCCGATAACTGCAGAAAATCTGATTTTGTTAGTAATCCGATCAATGCGTTTACATGCAGTTGAGTAATCAGATAATAGGGAAACTCCAGATCTACATGAGTCAGACAGTAATCAGATTTCTGCTTTACAACCAGCCAGTAAACTCACAGAAGAAGACGTGACATAACCATAATATAAAACTCAAACTTCGTGCCGCGGCTTTTTTCAAAACATCGCCACTTTACCTGAAAATATGAACAAACATCATCTAGAAGATGAAAAATATTTAAATCCTTTATTTCGTCAAGCATGAATTCGGTTTCAGTGTGGCTCCAAAAGCGTTTCGCTGCATCTCCCGGCGACGCTGCTCGCTTATTTCTGGTACCGCCGTCTGTTTTCGCACATGCTCAGACTGAGAAATCCGAAAGAAATCAGAGTAAGAGTTCACATGCACTGAGAAATCTGATTACTGAGCTAAGCCTCTTTATCAGATTTCTTAATCAGATTTCTAGACCTTACTCCAATCTAAGAAATCAGAGTGTGCTGTTCACATGACCATTTGAATAATCAGATAACTGCAGAAATCCATTATGATCGGATTATTGAGCGCATGTAAACACACTCACTGTTCTATATGTAACCACTGCATTTACTAAAGAACCCTGGTAGAACCCTTTAATAAACTTCAAATAAGGCTGGTCTCTGATTTTTTTTTACAGTACTGTACAGACACACATTAATTGTGACATACTGTAAATTAGCAGACTCACTTGGTTTTGTGTAGTGCTGCTTTAGCAACTGTCTGTCAAAAGTTTGGGGACACCTTCCAAATTTGAAACATGAGTTCTCTCACTGTTATTTTTTCATCAAACAAGGTTTAGTTTAGTTCAAGGGTTACTCTTCTATATTCTATTGCATTTACTAAAGAACCCTGGAAAAACCCTTTGGGAAACCTTTTAAAAGTAAAAACTGGAAAACAGTGGGTAGTGATGATAGGAATGTCCTTTCATTTTCATTTTCAAGCTTCTATTTAAAGCAGAGCAGCAGAAAAGAACAGGCGCTGAATAGTTAGAGCAGGGGTGTCAAACTCAACCACTAAAAGGGCCATATTAAAAAATCCAAACAAATCTCTGGGCCAGCTGTGTTTTTATTTCATTTTCAGCTTACATTTTGCCACGACCCGAATGGGCCACTGTTTATTCAAAATATGCCCAAACTGCAACAGCAAAACAGGCATTGAGTACTTATTCAAAAATAATTCTAAATAAAATAAACTGTTTTTGGGCGGCACGGTGGCACAGTGGGTAGCGCTGTCACCTCACAGCAAGAATGGCCTGGGTTCGATTCCCGGCCAGGTGGCCAGGGTCATTTCTGTGTGGAGTTTGCCTGTTCTCCCCGTGTCTGTGTGGGTTTCCTCCGGGTACTCCGGTTTCCTCCCACAGTCCAAAAACATGCAGACATGCTGAATTGCCTCTAGGTGTGAGTGTGTATGTCTGTCTGTCTGCCCTGCAATGGACTGGCGACCTGTTCAGGGTGTATCCTGCCTTCCACCCAATGACAGCTGGGATAGGCTCCAGCACCCCACCATGACCCAGAAGGATAAGCGGTTTAGATGATGTATGTATGTATGTATGTATGTATGTATGTATGTATGTATGTATGTATGTATGTATGTATGTATGTAATGTATGTATAAACTGTTTTCTATAACTTTTTTGAAACTGCCTGTTTGCTTGAACCAGACACCAGGCATCTTTTCTTTGTATGTAACCACTGGTCTATAGTTTGTTGTTGGGGGTCAGAATGTGCACTATGTTGCAATGCATGCTGGGGTCTGTAGTCCATCTCAGGGTGAAACGGGCTAATAAGAATAGAAAATGAAAATAATTTTGCTGGCCGAAAAGGACTGTCACGGGCCTGACTTGGCCCGCAGGCCTTGTGTTTGACACGTGGGAGTTAGAGCTTGAAGAGTGAGTTTTAATGTTCTTAATGGTGCGCTGGCCTCCAGCAGGACCGTGAGATCGGGCCATATAAACCTGTCAGAGGTCGTGCAGTTTAATGGGCATTTGACGCTGAAAGAGATGGTGGAGAAAGTTTGTGTCTATATGTGCTGGCGGTGGAGGAGAGGCGGTTATGTCTGTGTGTGAAGATGTGTTAGAATATTCTCACCATCTGGACAATAATATCTAAACTGCTAAACGAGTATGTGATGATTTGAACAATAACTCAGGCCTGATACAAACATCAGAGACCACCTTCATTTAGGGAAGGAAAACTACACAGAAGCCTCAACAACTAAATCTAATCTCAGATGTTTGACTGTTCAGTGAGTCACTCTTCACCTTTATTCCAGCTTCCATTCTTTCCAGGAGACTCACTTTCAGTTCCTCAAAGAATCTGCAGACACGCCTCCAAAGTTCAGTCTTAGAAGCTGGTTGATGATTTTCTGAAGTAATCAAACACATTCAGTGGTGTTGAGGTCTGGACTCTGGGGTGGTCAGTCCATCGTTCAGCTTCTTTGTTTGATGTGTCCGTCTCCTTTTCTCAGTGAGGTTCTTCTTGACAGCTACACATCCTTTCAGACCCACAGCGCTGAGTCGTCTTCTCACAGTGGAAGGATGGACAGAAACACCTGTGGATGTTTTCAGATCTGAAGCAGCTTGATTTTCTCCTCTCTCTCAGAGATGAAAGCTTTAAGCGCTGTTTATCTGATGGGGGCAGTTTTAGGTGTCCACCAGGTCTTCCAGGTGGTTGTTAGGAGCCCTATTTTCTATCTCCTTCCTTTTGCAGGTGGATTATCTTAGATCTAATCTTCTCAGAAATATTGCCTGAAAAAATAACAGCTGTTTTCACTTGAAATTAAATAAATGAAGGCTGGTCTCTGATTTTTTCACAGTACTGTACAGACCAGACGTTAGTTGTGACATACTGTAAATTAGCAGACTCACCTGGTTGTGTATAGTGCTGCTTTAGCAACTGTTTGGGGACACCTTCCAAAGTGAGTTCTATCATGGTTATTTTTCAACAAACCAGCAAAGGTTTAGTTTATCATAAAGCAGCCGTGCTAATGCTTTGTATCTATTTATCTTCAACACTCAGCTTGTTCATCAACGTGTCCTTGATATGAGGGCAGGTTTTATCTATAATAATAATGCTTTGACAGTTTTCTTTACTGAAACTGTTGTTAAAAGCACAAATTGGTGGCAAAGTTGCTTTAAACACATGAAATGTTTGAATCCTGATGAGTTCTGACATCACAACTAGGGGAGAAAATGGGTGTGGCTTTGGCTTCATTCCCAAACTAGCATTAATATTTACATAATTAATATTACGTAATATTATTTTCCTCTAAATAAACCTGATTAAGTTTCAATATAGTAAGTTATTGCAAACTGACATGAGATCATTTGTATAAAACCCCCAAACTTTTGAGGCCAGTATAATTAATTTATTTAATATTTGAGTAATCTGCGTTGGTATGTGCCCGCATGAACGCGTAAATCGTAATCTTATCTGGTATCTTTTCCCATCCCTGCCTGAAAGAGCGGGTTGTAACTGAATGAATGAGGAGCGCTGACTTACGGTCTGTTGCGACTTTTCCTCAAAAAGGACACAGTTTGGCCTTAGCTGACCTCGCTGAGGGTCAGCGCAGCCGTCTGGGGGCCATCTGAGAGGCCTTCTGTGCTCCTGAGCTGGACAAAGTATGCCTGTGGACACAGAAATGTCCAGAGCTGGTCATTCACACTTTGATCCTACCGAACAGCCTCCACAAAGCATGCTTTTAAATCTGAGGTCCAGTGAAAAAGGCTTATACTTATGTACATTTTAATAACTCACTTATTATTAATTTAAAGGGCCTTTATCATGGGAAACTTCACTCTACTCACCTTTTTTATTTGTGAATAGAAGAGACTGATGTGGTGTCAAGAAGTTTTAAATCAATATTGATTGATTATAATGATTATAATGATCATAAGTTTTATTAATATGTTTCGGCCTGAACTGCCTTTTAAATGAGGCACAACACAGGACAGCCAATCTGAACAGAGCTCATTTACATATATCAGTTTTAAAGACAGTAACAGTCTGTTTAATGTAACCTCTAAACGGCCCAAGGCCCACCCAAAGTTTTATTACACACTTTTATAGCCTAAGAATAACTCAGTTTGCATTGTAGTCTATGTAATTGCTGCACAATAAGCCTTGGTATGTAATAAGCAAGGTTGCAAAAAAATTAATTATGACAATTTCGGCACAGGAAAGCACACAAATGTAAGAAACATGTAGGATATGGGCCCTTTAATCATTCAATTGCTGTATAAACTCTCAATTTTTTGGCAAATTTAAAAGTTTGTGCTGAAAAAAACCTAAATTTACTAACAATGGGCCAAAGTATTAAAGGGACAGTTCTCAATTTCCCCCTTATCCCAAATGTAGTCAGGGTTTGACGTCTAAGGTTTGCTTTCAATGTAAAAATGCAGTTAGCGCCATGCTAATTTGTGAGCTATAGGCTTCCATTACTTGCTAGCCAGCGCAAAACTAAAGGGGCAAACTTCAAACGGTCAACGTGTCTCGGCTGATCAACTACACTTGGGTTAAGGGCGAAAACTGCGTACATCTGATTTTTCACTGGACTGTCCCTTTAACGTCTCTGCCCCGCTTCCCTTCAGGCCGTCTATCAAGGCCTCTGACATGACAGTTAGAACAGGACATTTTTGGGGGAAAACTAATGAAACCACAGATGTTCTGCTTGAAAAGTTGGAACTGACTTCCTCCCCCTTGTGGTTACAGAATAAAAAGTTTGACCTATTCATTCTGATATGTGTCCACCCCCACCCCCTCCCCCTCCCCCCCCCCCACCCCCAAACACCACCTTCAGCTATTTCTCTGCTGACTCCAGAATGCAGCGTAATTGTTGCCTCAGTCTAGTTATAGCCACAAATTGTCCCTGTAAGCTTAGCCTTTGACACTGCTGGGTAATTTGCCCTGATTGTGGCACAGGCCGAGCCAGAGTAAGAACAGCTCTCAGTGCCACGGGGCAGGCCGGGTCTGGAGCTGTTTATAAAACAGAGTTCCGGCTCTACGGTCTGATTGGCAGAGCCACGGTTGAAGCCGCTGTAAATAAAGCAGTAGGCTGTGGCTATTTCACTCAATACGTGTAATGACCGCACAAGAATTCATATCAATTAAAAACCATTCATATCAATTAGAAACCATTGCGCTGTTAATGAGACAATCTTCACTATGTTGCTTACGTTGCTTGGGGACCACAAGCCTACGGTTCATGAGCTACAGTACTTCGTGCGATTGTTTATTGCAGTCTTTACTAAATGGGTGATTCCACAGCTGAGCCCGTGTGATGAAAAGTATATATTATAAAAAAAATTTAAAAATCATATAAGCATGGTACGACATTGTTTAATGCGCTGTATCTGAAATTAACCCCTTAAAAGCCAAGGCCATTACATACTGAGGCTTATTATTAAGTACGTACAGGGTAATAAAACTTGAAATGAAAACTAAAACTGAAAATGAACCTAACTTGACACAGAAAGGCGCACAAATGCAAGTTAGAAAAGTAAAATACAAGAGACATGTAGGATATGGGCCCTTTAATCATTCAACTGGTGTATAAACTTCAAATGTTATGGCAAATTTGAAAGTTTGTGCTGAAAAAAGCATGAATTTATTAATAATGGGCCAAAGTATTAAAGGGATAGTTTTCAATTTTCCCCTTATCCCAAATGTAGTCAGGGTTTGGCATCTAAAGTTTGCTTTCGATTTAAAAATGCAGTTAGCGCCATGCTAATTTGTGAGCTATAGGCTTCCATTACTTGTTAGCCAGCGCAAAACTAAAGAGGCAAACTTCAGACACCCAACGTGTCTCGGCTGATCAACTACATTTGGGTTAAGGGCAAAAACTGGCCATTTAAGGGGTCACTAAAATAATAAATAAAAGCATAATAAATAAATATTATAAAATAATATATAAAGCATAGTGAGGCTTTTTTAAGCCAAAGGTTGTACAAATTAAAATAATGAGCAAAATAATAATAATCCAAAAATTGGTCCATATTTGGTTTTTCATTGGAGTGGCTCAGTTGTGATGCCATTAGCTTCTGTAATCTTTAAAATGTACCTTTTTATTATCATTTTTCAGCACTGAATTTAAGAAAACATGCATTTAACCTTTAAAAAAAGTGTTAACCTGGCTCAACAATATCTCATTTTTACAAAGCTTTTTTTTGGCTGACAATGACTTAAAGGGTAATTCCACACTTTTCATAATTCAGTGGTTGAGATGTAATCAGAGAGATTCAGAGTGGTTTGGTGTGAAATGGTTCAGATGACTTTACAGTGGTGGTGATAGGAACCAGGGGTCGCCATGACTACAACACAAATATAGACATTTTCAAAAAGGTTCCATATAGAACCATTTACAACACATTCTCCATCAATTGAAGAACGATTTCACCATGCAGAGAACCATTTAAGCATGAAATGGTTCTAAGTAGAACTCATGGTTCAAAACAGAACTACTGCCTTTACTGAAGAACCCTTGTAGAACCATCTTTTTTGGGTCTGTATCCCTACACTGTTAGAAATAAAGGTTCTATGCAGGTACACTTTTTCACTCATCAAGGTAAAAACAGTGTAAATGTTCCCTCAAAGGTACAACAGTGGTTTTAAGGTCTGATTGTGAACCTTAAATAAGTGTTTCCAGGTGAAAAGTTCGTATTTGTACCTTTTCATAACCGAATGTTTTAAACAGAGCAGTAAAATAAAAGCCTGGAGACGAGACGGGGTGTGTGGAGTCAGTACAGCTTAGAACATATCATTTCAGTGGATTATGGTTCAGTTATGTTCCCTGACTAAAGGTACTGAGATGGACCCTTGAGGGTCCCACCCCAGTGACAAGAGGGGAACTGACCCAGTGACTGTTTCATAACTTTTTTACTGAGAGTTTACATTACAGGGTTGGGAGGATTACTTTAAAAATCAATTCTGTTACAGATTACTGATGTAACTGTGACCTAATCCAAAGGATTACTAGGTTGAAGCAATGTAATATGATTGCTTTCTGTTATTTTCGGATTACTAGTCTTTTTAAACTTGTATAGTTAATTAAAGACAAGATAAAACATCTTTCAAAATAATTTCAACAAGACTTTTTCACTGAGAATTTAACTTAACACAAAACTGCTCTCCTTTATGAAACAGAATAATAAATAATAAGTGACTGAAATATTGTGCCTCACACAAACAGTCACTGATCTCACTTTTAACGAAACTAACAAATATTTTTAAATGTAAAGATGAAACATTTGTTCAGAAATCATGGCAGAAAAATGGAGTGACAGGAAAATGAAAGACTAAAAGGGAACACAGTGAAACAAGTAGTTGCTAAAGAAAAATCCAGTTCAACACGCAGATGCAAAAGCAAAAAAAGTTGTTAATTTCATATGAAAACTAAGAGGAAGCTGATCATCTTAGTTACAGATAACAATCATTTACACAAATGAACATTTTGCACCATCATTCAAACAAACTATCATTCAAAAACTACTGAAGAAAGAAATAATTCTTGTGAAAACTAAACTAGCTTTGCCGCTCTCTCTCTTTGCTCTCTTTTCACGAATCAAAGCTTTTCGTTAATGTCAGCTCACTTCAGCATTAAAATCTGGCAAGTTAACTTTCACATTTATATAGTATAATACATTTATATATATCACATCTTTATAGTCAAACAGTAGAATTTTACAGAGGCCCTGAAGGGACGTGGTGTATTTGTTTTTAGGTAAAAATTCATGCCAGATACGATCAAGTTGAAAAAAAAATTGTATGTATATATATATATACATATATATATATATATATATATATATATATATATATATATATTATACACACATGTGTCCATCTGTATATCCATAAACAGTCAGTCAAATAAAGTGACTTAAAGATGATAATGTAAGTTTATTTGTTCAGTTACTAATAGGTGCTCACCACATAGTATCGGGTGCTCACTTGATAGTATCTGGTGCACACTTGATAGTATTGGGTGCTCACCTGATAGTATTGGATGCTCACCTAAGAGTATCTGGTGCGGGACCAGATTTTTATGTAAAAACAATACACTACACCCCTTCAGGGCCTTCATTGAATTTCACAGAAATAGAATAAACAGTTCATTTCAGGAAAACGCTGCAGAGCTCAGTTCGGACAATAAAAACAAAATACTTACTAAAACACTGTGAACTGCTGCTGTGAGGGGGATCCTTCCGAAATCTCTCATGGCAGCAGATGGCTCCGCCCACCCTCTCCCCCAAATTAAAAACTCTTCAAATCTACACGATTCACGGAACAAATTTATCAATAAAAACGGCAGATTTAAACAAAAGGTGACAGCTCTGCGTGTCTGTGGTTTGAATGCAATTCTGCTAGTAATCTCCTCATTTTTATAACATACCCATAATCTGATTAATCTGATTACACTCGCTCCCAAGAGAGTCCAGAACGAATGGGTTAAGATGGAGCATTTGAGCAAAATCATAGTTCATAAATGCTTAAACCTTTTTTAAATGTAAAAGAATACAACCATTTCCTGAACACTGAACAGCATACAATATTTTAACACATTTTAATAACGTGGTTATATTTTTAAGAGCTTTTAAACTCGAGTTATAGAAGCTTAAAACGGCATCTCATGTACGTTCATGATGTCAGTGCGCACGAACAGCCAATGAGCTGCTCTGCTCGCCTACCAACTTTTTAGCCATTGAGCTCCGTTCACCCACATTCACTGAGAACTCGCTCGTGGGCGCCCTCTGGTGTTTTGCAGCATGTTTTTGATATAATGGGCGAAACAGGAAGAGGCCAGACTCCTCATAAACCAGCTCTGGTACACGTATTTTTTTCTATCCTGATTATGTATCATGAGTGTGTTTACATGCACTTAATAATCCGATAACTGCAGAAAATCAGATTTTGTCAGTAATCCGATCAACATGTTTACATGCACTTGAGTAATCAGATAATGGGGAAACTCCAGGTCTACATGATTCAGACAGTAATCAGGTTTCTGCTTTACAACCAGCCAATAAACTCAGAAGAAGACGCAACGTAAACATAACATAAAACTCAAAATTCATGCTGCAGGTTTTTTAAAAAACATTGCGCCACTTTACCTGAAAATATGAACATACATCGTATAGAAGATGAAGAAAATTGAAATCCTTCATTTCATCAAGCATGTGTTTGGTTTTATTGTCACTCCAAAAGTGTTTTGCTGCGTCTTGCGGATGCTGTGTTAAACGCTGCTTGCTTATTTCCGGTACCGCTGTCTGTTTCCGCACATGCTCAGACTGAGAAATCCGAAAGAAATCAGAGTAAGAGTTCACATGCACTGAGAATCTGATTACTGAGCTAAAAATCCAGCTGTCTTTATCTGAGTTCTTAATCAGATTTCTAGACCTTACCCTTATCTAAGAAATCAGAGTGTGCTGTTTGCATGACCGTTTGAATAATCAGATAACTGCAGAAATCTGATTATGATTGGATTATTGAGTGCATGTAAATACACTCACTGTTACATGTATTCCGTTACTACCAACACCTGTTGTCTTAAGTAGCTGCCTGCATCATTCAGCTACACGGTGAAGTCCACTTTCACAGCTCACAGTGAGTCACGCTGTGCCCTAAATAAGTCTGCATGACTTTAATGATGAGTTGGACGTGGTGTGAGCAGGTTTAGAGAAGTTTTGGGGTTTTATTTACAGAAAATATTTGGGTGACTATTGACTTCTAGTGTGAGCAACGTTAGCCTCGGAGCTCCAGAGCTAAACGAAAGAAGCTCAATTTGAACACCAAACATATCTTGGCTGATCGAGCCTTTAAGCCTGAGATTCTAATGGGTAAATGATAAATGAAGTGAACATTTGAACATCGGTGGGTTTTATCATATTGTATTTCATCGCCAGACCAATAACAATAACGACCCTTCGCTGTGGTGAAACCTTTGAATGGATTGTTGCTTTATTAACTACCAGTTCCATTCAGGCCTCTCGGGCCGTCAAGCGAATGCACTTTACAGTTATGTTGTAAAACATCATTCAGAAGCGAACAGGACCGTATTTGGCTCTTGAGTCTCAGCTTGTTGCTTCATACTTTACTCCAGTCCCCCATTCACATTACAACACGCAGAAACTGATGAAAGATACTACCTTTTCTCTTTATCAGATCATCTCTCACCAAAAGCCCCAAATTTCTTTTCTTTTTGTTGAGGAATGTTAAGTAGGCTTGTTTGTGTTTGTGGCTGGAAGCAGTTCTTTAATACAATAAGCTGTATTCTTCTGCAATTGCCAGGTCAGATGCATTAATCATGATGCCGTCGGAGCCTTTGAAAGGGCCGGCCAGGCTATTACTCGAAGCCAGTCTGGGGTTGAACCGGGGCGACATGGAAACGCTTTGAATGTCGTTTGTTCATCCAGACGCACTAATGGCCGTCTTTCCCCCCCTCCCTGAGCTTAATTTGAACAAATGAGACCTGAGCTACAGTCCGGGGCGGTGAGGATGAGGATGGGCCGGTCAGAGTGGAAACCTGACTCAAGTTATATACCTGAGGATTCATTCAGAGACTAAAAAGGAGGAAAAAATTAGAGCATCTGCTCAGTTTAACCCCTTAAAATCCCAGGTTTATTATACTACAAGGACTTCAGGGCAAACTGCAGAGCTATTCTTAGGGTATAGAAGCGTGCAGTAAAACCTTGGGCAGTGGGCCCTGGACATTTAAGGGGTTAATCATTCGATACTGAGCTTGACTTCAAAATAATTCAGTTTATATGCAGTTTTTTGGAGCTCGCTCTAATTGTAGGTATTATAATGTAAACTGAGTGGTAGTGAAAAGGCTCACCTTCTACCGGCTGCATGTTTGTTTAGCGTTGTTATAATAACATCTACTTTTGTTTGATTGTTTGTTTGATTGAGTCATATGAACTCTGAGATTAAGATTACTAAGTTAAGATTAGTTTAATAGACTCTTCAGTAGTAAAGTTTCCTTTCTCTGAACGTCTGTCTTCCTCTTAGGCTATTTCTTCTGCTTCTCTCTCTCTCTCTCTCTCTCTCTGTCATTCTCTCTTTTTATCTGTCTCTCTCTCCGTCCTTATTCCTCTCTCATTCCCTGCCCTCTCTCTCTCTCTCTCTCTCTCTCTCTCTCTCTCTCTCTCTCTCTCTCTCTCTGTCATTCTCTCTTTTTATCTGTCTCTCTCTCCATCCTTATTCCTCTCTCATTCCCTGCCCCTCTCTCTCTCTCTCTCTCTCTCTCTTTTTATCTGTCTCTCTCTCCGTCCTTATTCCTCTCCAATTCCCTGCCCTCTCTCTCTCTCTCTCTCTCTCTCTCTCTCTCTCTGTCATTCTCTCTTTTTATCTGTCTCTCTCTCCGTCCTTATTCCTCTCTCATTCCCTGACCTCTCTCTCTCTCTCTCTCTCTCTCTGTCATTCTCTCTTTTTATCTGTCTCTCCCTCCGTCCTTATTCCTCTCTCATTCCCTGCCCTCTCTCTCTCTCTCTCTCTCTGTCATTCTCTCTTTTTATCTGTCTCTCTCTCCATCCTTATTCCTCTCTCATTCCCTGCCCTCTCTCTCTCTCTCTCTCTCTTTGTCATTCTCTCTTTTTATCTGTCTCTCTCTCCATCCTTATTCCTCTCTCATTCCCTGCCCTCTCTCTCTCTCTCTCTCTCTCTCTCTCTCTCTCTCTCTCTCTCTTTGTCATTCTCTCTTTTTATCTGTCTCTCTCTCTGTCCTTATTCCTCTCTCATTCCCTGCCCTCTCTCTCTCTCTCTCTCTCTCTCTCTCTGTCATTCTCTCTTTTTATCTGTCTCTCTCTCCATCCTTATTCCTCTCTCATTCCCTCCCCTCTCTCTCTCTCTCTCTTTGTCATTCTCTCTTTTTATCTGTCTCTCTCTCCGTCCTTATTCCTCTCCAATTCCCTGCCCTCTCTCTCTCTCTCTCTCTCTCTCTCTCTCTGTCATTCTCTCTTTTTATCTGTCTCTCTCTCCGTCCTTATTCCTCTCTCATTCCCTGCCCCCCTTTCTCTCTCTCTCTCTCTCTCTCTCTCTCTCTCTCTCTCTCTTTGTCATTCTCTCTTTTTTATCTGTTTCTCTCTCTGTCCTTATTCCTCTCTCATTTCCTGCCCCTCCCCTCTTTCTCTCCCTCTGTCTCTTTCTCACCCTTTCTGTCTTTCTCTCTCTCTCTCTGGCTTTGTCTTTTTCTCTTGTCCTCACATTTTCTCTCTCTCTCTCTCTCTCTCTCTCTCTCTCTCTCTCTCACACACACCCTCTCTCTCTCACCCTCTCTATTCCCCCATCTGTCTACTTCTCTCTGTCTTTGTCTTGCTCACTTTCTTTCTCTTTCCTTTCTTCTCGTTCTCTCTCTTGTCTCTTTCTCAGACTCTGTCCCTTTTGCTCTTTCTCTCTGTTGTTTTTCTTTCTCGCTCACTCTCTCTCTCTCTGATTGTCTTTCTATCTCTCTCTTTCTCTGTTTGTCTGTCTCTCTGGCTGTCTCTCTCTCTCTCTCTCTCTCTCTCTCTCTCTGACCGTTCAGACAGAACCTCTGGAGTGAAATATTATCTCCTCCGTTGCCCCTCTCCCCCTTAATTTATTCCCATTTAAGGACTTGCTCACCCAACTGTTCCCTTTCTGTCATTCCCTCCTAAAATGCATTTAATCATGTCTGTATTTGGGTATCGTAGCGAAAGGCAAGACGAGAGAAGCTAAAGCTGTTTGTTCAGGAGATGCTTCAAAAAGAAGAGCAAAGAATCCCTGACACAGGGCGCAGTGTCCAGGATGATTAATTGAGAATCTCTAGGTCTGCAGTTGACCTCTCTGTGCTTCGCCTACAAGTGCATTCTTTCATAGCAACTGTTGCTAGGTTGGACAAGCTTTACAGAACTATGTCAACAATCCCATTCAGCCTAAAGAGAAACTGTAGCACATGACTGTTGTGAGTCTGTTCTACAGTTTCTCATTAGGCTGAATGAATAACTGACTCTAAATGTAGGTATTGTGATATAAACTGAGTCTGTTCTACAGTTTCTCATTAGGTTGAATGAATAACCGACTCTAAATGTAGGTATTGTGATATAAACTGAGTCTGTTCTGCAGTTTCTCATTAGGCTGAATGAATAACCGCTCTAAATGTAGGTATGTGATATAAACGATCGTTCTACAGTTTCTCATTAGGTTGAATGAATAACCGACTCTACATGTAGGTATTGTGATATAAACTGAGTCTGTTCTACAGTTTCTCATTAGGTTGAATGAATAACCGACTCTACATGTAGGTATTGTGACATAAACTGAGTCTGTTCTACAGTTTCTCATTAGGCTGAATGAATAACCGACTCTAAATGTAGGTATTGTGATATAAACTGAGTCTGTTCTACAGTTTCTCATTAGGTTGAATGAATAACCGACTCTACATGTAGGTATTGTGACATAAACTGAGCCTGTTCTACAGTTTCTCATTAGGCTGAATGAATAACCGACTCTACATGTAGGTATTGTGATATAAACTGAGTCTGTTCTACAGTTTCTCATTAGGCTGAATGAATAACTGACTCTAAATGTAGGTATTGTGATATAAACTGAGTCTGTTCTACAGTTTCTCATTAGCTTGAATGAGACAATCTGACAATTTGTTCAGGTTGAGTAATTAATTAATTGGTTGAATCAGGTGGAATTCAAAACTATTTCCGGAGGTCCAAGTATCATACTGAGTTCTCTCAACCTTTATTCATTCATTTATTTATTATTATTATTCTTTTTTTTACAGTTTATGCTATTATGCGTGTGTATACACAGCCGTATGAAAAAGTTTTAGCACCCCTAGTCAAATTACGTTATGTTGAATTTTTAGGTGAAACTAAGAGAACACACTTCTGCACATTTTAACGCACAATTACTGTTTATTGATTGAATTTAAGATATCGGGGAAAAAAATAACTATAAAATGTGGTCTGTGCAAAAGTTATGACACATTTTATTATTTAGATCATTTTTTCAATATGATAAACTTAACAAACAGAAATTGTGCACTAAAATTTGCAACAAAAAAGCCACACTTCAGTATGTTGTCTGTACAGGGTATGTTAATTAATTTCAACTTAGAACAAAACATGTAATTTGACCGGCTGTATGATGAGATTACACAAAATATACTGCAAACAAGACAAATAGAGTGTACAATCTGAACAATACAGATAGAATTAACTGGATTTAACTGTTTGTTTATATTAAACTTAGCAAAAAAGCAGAAATTTACTAAAATATGCAGACAAAATGCCATATTTAAGGCCGCTCCCTGTACAGGATGTGTTTTCACTGTAGTGGTGGGTGTCAGTCTCAAGGCAAACCCCATGGCATAATTTGTGTGTGTGTGGTCTGCAGGCTGTGTTGCTGTATGTAGAGGATGTGGTATTGGAGGGAAGTGCTGATCTACACGCTCGTGTGGAATGCAAACAGTGGCCACTGCGTTTGAGAAGCAAAAATAAAGAAATAAAGCCTCTGCACTAACCTGTCGCAGGCCTGCAGCACCACACTGCCCATTTCACTGCCCATTACTCTGCGCATGTGGCATGACTGCAGGAATCTGAGCTCGCGTTAAGAGCGTGTGTGGAATAACGCTGCAGGTTTGCCATGGATTTTAGGTGCATCATATTAAAGCTCTTTGGCAATCAGTGGAAAAAGATGGTCGAGATAAAGGGATAAAAGGGGAAATGTCTGTGGTGCCTTCCAGCTGCCTGCATCTAAGGCGACTTGCTTTGAAAAGCTGCAGCCTTACAGGCCACCTGACCTGTCCATGCTCCACCCATTTCTATAGACACTGTTGTGAGGTTGAGCAAGCTGTATAGAATATTGGCAGGAATAACATTTAGTCCAATGAGACATTGTAGCAAAGCAAAGCGTCTTTCAGGTTCTTTTTATTTTGAATGTAAGTGAAAGGTCATACTGCTAAATTAGATGGGGTGTATATATATGTATGCGATCAGGCATAACATTATGACCGCCTCCTTGTTTCTGCGCTCACTGTCCATTTTATCAGCTCCACTTACTATATAGGTGCACTTTGTAGTTCTACAGTTACAGACTGTAGTCCATCTGTTTCTCTGATACTTTGTTAGCCCCCTTTAACCCTGTTCTTCAGTGGTCAGGACCCCCATGGACCCTCACAGAGCAGGTACTATTTGGGTGGTGGATCATTCTCAGCACTGCAGTAACACTGACGTGGTGGTGGTGTGTTCGTGTGTGTTGTGCTAGTCTGAGTGGATCAGACACAGCAGTGCTGCTGGAGTTTTTAAACACCTCAGTGTCGCTGCTGGACTGAGAATAGTCCACCAACCAAAAATATCAGCCAGCAGCGTCCTGTGACCACTGATGAAGGACCAACACCAACTGTGCAGCAGCAGATATATACACACACACACACACACACACACACATCGCTACTGTTGGAACAAAACCTTGTATGTCCATTTTTGTTTTTCAGTTTTTGGCATAATTTGAAAATGCCTGTTGCCCTTTACATTGTGTGCAAATTTCAGGATGAATGGACCAAAATAAACAGCCCAAAATGACTTGGAAAAAGTCTGGTTCCATTGACTTCCATTAAAAGTAAAGTAGATTTTTGTTGTTGTTTTTGTTGTTGTAAATGTTAAGATATGTGTTATGTGTGTTGTGCTGTGGGGTTAGTTAGAGTGGTTTGTGTCTACACCATAAAAAGAAAACGTATTGCCGTATTGTTTTCAGCAGAAAAATGGCATTCTCCTCTTCTTCTTCTGCATATATGCTGTATAAATATATACTATATTTATGTATGATATGTACATACTGTAAAATGAATGCTTGTCTATAGGTGAAATGTCAACAACGTCTGCTAAGTAACAGTTTCACCTTCTGTAGCCCTATTTGAGCTGGATTAGTTTTACTTGTTGACCGGTTCCTGCACTGTCGTTTGTAAGGGATTCGACTGGCCGATTCGTATCTGTCTAGTTTCCTCAAATTAGATAGCCATGATCAAAACATCATAGCCCGGGCAAAAACTAACTTTCAGTTAAAACCATATTGAATAGCATTAGGCTAGTAAAGTGGGCGCAAGTTAACAAGTGTTGTTCAACAGGACCAAAATCATCTTACCTTGAAAGATGTACCTTCAGATGTTGAATCTCCTTCTCATTCAAATTAGCCCATCATTAAAATGCTTTAGATTACAGAGGCCCTGTTTTGACCTTGAAGATTTGAACAGGGCTATTACTGAAGCATTTCTCTCCTGTTATTTGTTCTTTTGAATGAGTTCACTTTACTGGCCTAATGCAAGTCTATCTACACATACAAAGGTAAATTCATTCATTCATTCATTCATTCATTTATTCATTCATTCATCTTCTTTAACTGCTTAATCCAGATAGGGTCACAGTAGCATTTGGGAGAGCAGAGAATCACAGACAACGCTGTCTCCCACAACCTCCTCCAGCTCATTCCAGGGGACCCCAAAGCCACTCCCAGGCCAACTTGGAGATATAATCCCTCCAAGCGGGTTCTAGGACAACCCCGGGGTCTCGTCCCAGTAGGCCGTGCCTGGTAAACCCCCAGAACCACCTCAACTGGCTCCTCTCCTTCCTGGATTGGGGCCTTGCTGTGGCAGAAGGGCTTGTGTTGTGTAGGGATCTTTGGGGCTAAATCGTCTGGAGCAGTATGCTCCTGGTAGGGTCTCCCAAGGCGAACAGGTCTGGAGTGAAGACCCAGACTAACACGATTCAAAATACTCCATGACTAATCCTCCAGGACACAAGAGATCGTTTACCCAGCCCAGGAGAGAGTTACCAGGACCTACCCCTGGAGCCGGGCCTGGGGGTAGTGTTCCTCGGCGAGCGCCTGGTGGCCGTTCAGCCCTTGTAACCCGGCTGGGCTCAGCCCAAAAAGGCAACGTGGGGGTGCCATGTGGGCCCACTACCCACATGGTCCAGCATGGGGGACCGGTGCAGTGCCATATAGGCAGTAGAAGATGGCAGGGAGGTCCTTGGCGGCATGGACCCCTGCGGTGGAAACTGGCTCTTGGTACAAAAGTAGAATGTGACAGTAATAAGGGACAGGTTTAAGTTTAAGCTTGTCCAAACTAGCAACAGTTGCTATGAAAGAAGTGAGCATGGATTGGTCAATAGTCTGTTCAAAGATGTGGTAAATGTAACCTCCCTGGCCACTTTATCAGAAACCCCTCTCCTCCTTGCTGGTGTACACTTAGACTGTAGCTCATCTGTTGAAGGACAGTTTGTGTTGGCCATCCTCGAGGCCCTCATCAATGGTCAGTTTCTGACCACAGAGCCACTCTTGACTGGACATTTTTGGGCGGTGGGCCACTCTCAAGCTAGCAATGAACATTTTAGCCTTCACTGCTGCACTGAGAATGGTCCTGTGGTCAGACACTGACTGCTGACGGGCAGGGAAGAGGGGGGCTGATAAATGCAGCAACAGATGGACTACAATCTGTAACTGTACACCTACATAGTGGACCTATACAGTAGATAGAGCTCATAAAGTGGCAAGTGAGTGTATATCTTAAAGCAAAGTGAGACTGTGGGCTGAAAAAGAACGAGGAACCTGCAGGATTTATGGAGGTAAACCGAAGCGTCTTTCTGGCAGCTTTCAATATCTCTAAAACTCTCCAGTGACTGGACGCTGACAGTAATGAAATCTAGCCTTCTGCCTGAGAGGGATTATTAAATTATAAGCTCAGATTTCACACTCGCTGACATGCTGTGATTAGACGAGAATTCTGCACCAAGAGCACTTAAATATGCAGTAAAACCGACATCCAGGACGTCTCGACATGCTTGATATACAGAGGCCCATAACTGAGTCAATCGGTAATATATATTCCAGAGGGAGGAACCGAGAGTTCAGGGCTTTGCAGGGAAACCCTGTTGTTTCTGAGTGAAGGTTGAGGGTGATGAAGCAGACTCAACACTGATACCGTAAATATATTACTCTATATTCTGTGCAGAGTTCACACCCCTGGATAAAAGCATGCCTGGCAATGATCAGGCCTTCCAGGCCGCTGCAGCTCCAGGTGTGCTTTATTGCGGCGCTGATTTAGAACGGCCGATCCCGCTCTGAGACACCTCATCATTACTGACAGGTAGACCTGGCACATGAAACACCTCTAATGGCCGAGGCCGAGGGGGGAGTGGACAGTGAAAGAACGCAGGACTCTCTCTCTTTCCGCTGCTTTCACACTGAGGCGTATGCAACAATCAAACCTCCAGAAAAGGCTCTTTTTGGCAGTTTCGTTTGGTTGCTAAGTCACCTTATTAGAACAATGCATGAAAATCTGTATATTTTGCTTGAATTTTCATGCTTTCTCATATTCTTAGTTTCCATGGTTTTATTAAGGGCCTTGGCAGGTTAGTTGAGTTCTGTTTTGTTGGTTCTATAAAAATTCTGCCTTGTATTTCCACTCACTGGCCACTTTATTAGAAACACCTACCTTGTGCTTCCTCTCACTGGCCACTTTATTAGAAACAACTACCTTGTGCTTTCACTCACCGGCCACTTTGGTAGAAACACCTACCTTATATTTACACTCACTGGTCACTTTATCAGAAACACCTACCTTATTCTTCCACTCACTGGCCACTTTATTAGAAACACCTACCTTATATTTTCACTCACTGGCCACTTTATCAGAAACACCTACCTTATTCTTCCACTCACTGGCCACTTTATTAGAAACACTGACCTTGTGCTTCTACTCACTGGCCACTTTAATTGAAACACCTACCTGGTACTTCCACTCACTGGCCACTTTATTAGAAACACCTACCTTGTGCTTCCACTCACTGTCCACGTTATTAGAAGCTCCACTGTATAGCCTAGGTGTACAGTTACAGATTGCAGTCCATCTGTTGCTGGGCAGTTAATCAGCACCCCTTTACCCCATTCATTACCGGTCAGTTTCTGACCAGAGGACTGCTGATGTCCAGATATTCTTGGGTAGTGGAACATTCTTAGCATTTGTACACATCAGTGTCACTGCTAGGTTGAGAGTAGACCACCACTTACCACCAGCAGCTCTATGGTCAGACCCTGACCACTGGTGAAGGGCCAGACAATTATGCATCAACAGCTAGGCTATGGTCTCTAACTGCACACCAGCAAGGTGGAGCTACAAGAGAGGGATTTCTGATAGAGTGGCCAGGTACTGTCCTGCCTCATGGTCTGGAAAAGTACCAGCTTTCCCAAACTAGTCCAAAACCAGCCAACACTCAAGCCCTTAGTCTAGTGACATTGGGGATAGTTTTGTATGTACAGTGGTCCTGTATTTATAGTACTGTATGTAAATATAGAGTTGAATTCAAGTATTACTTTGTAAACCCATATTGTTGTCTAATAAAGCATTTTTATACGAAACACCAAAAAAAAAAACACTTGTTGCCCTTTTCATTGGATGAACACTGTCTTCACTATGTTAAATGGACCAATACAAATGACTTGGACTAAAATCTTTTTACATTAACTTACATTAAGAATGATTTTTCTTTCTTCTATAAAGTGACCATGTTAAGGACACAAGGTTTTGTTCCAACAGCGACAATATGTACAGTACTATGCAAATGTAAGAGACTACCTGTCATTTATTTAATTAGCAGTCAAAACAGCCTTTAAGCGATTCATTTTCAGCAGAAAACAAATTTAACAGAAAATGACACAGAAACCTCAACAACTAAAAATAATATCAGATTGTTCAGTATTCAGTGTGTCCACTCACTGACTTTATTACAGCTCCTCAAAGAATCTGCAGACACACCTCCACAGTTCAGTCTTAGAAGCTGGTTGATCATTTTCTGAAGTGATCAAACACATTCAGTGGTGTTGAGGTCTGGACTCTGGGGTGGTCAGTCCATCGTTCAGCTTCTTTGTTTGATGTGTCCGTCTCCTTTTCTCAGTGAGGTTCTTCTTGATCAGCTACACATCCTTTCAGACCCACAGCGCTGAGTCGTCTTCTCACAGTGGAAGGATGGACAGAAACACCTGTGGATGTTTTCAGATCTGAAGCAGCTTGATTTTCTCCTCTCTCTCAGAGATGAAAGCTTTAAGTGCTGTTTATCTGATGGGGGCAGTTTTGGGGTCGACCAGCTCTTCCAGGTGGTTGTTAGGAGCCCCATTTTCTCTGTAGCTTGTAATCATTTCTGCTTTTTTCACTTTGACTTTTTCCTTCTTTTAGTGGATTATCTTATATCTAATCTCCTCAGAAAAGCCTGTTGAAAAAATAATAACTTGCACTTAAAGGCTGTTTTGAATGAAAAATAAATCAGTGAAGGATTCTCTCACAGTACTGTATCAATCTTTGTTGTGAAAACTGAAAGATCTAGCTACCTATGGTATGTAGCCTTCCTCCTGAATTTGTCCTGTCCATGCGGTCTCCCTGCTCTCCTGTCTTCCACCAGTGGCAGGTATGTGCTTGAGGGCAGAGGGAAGTTCTGGACCTGCTGAAGTTCTGCTTTAATCATTGAGCTCCAGCATCCAGGCCGTCAGCACCGTTCGCTCTGGAGCTCCCTACGGGCTCGCATGAGAACGGCCCCAACGCAGGAGAAGCAGAGACGCCTCCAAAGATGCTTAAACACAACCAGCTGAAAGGCTGAGAGAAACTCTGTTAGCTGGTCGAAAACAACACACTGCCAAAAACGGCATCTTGGCGAGTGAAAATATTGTAAATCTAGTCGATATGCTTAATATTTTCATTTTGCGACTATTCTAAGCTTATTATGAGATCATTAAACATCATTATAGGCATTTGTACTTGTTTTAATTGATTTAGTTGAGTCAAAGTAAAATTATTTCTTTCTTTCTTTTTCTTTCTTTCTTTGGCTCCTTCCTTCTTTTCTGTCTTTGTTTGTTTGTTTCTTTCTTTTTTCTTTTGCTTCGCTCCTTCCTTCTTTTCTTTTTTTCTTTCTTTCCTTCTTCCTTTCTTTCAATTAGCTCCTTCCTTCTTTTCTTTCTTCTTTCTTTCTTTCACTCCTTCCTTCTTTTCTTTCTTTTGGCTTGCTCCTTTCTACTTTTCTTTCTTTTTACCGTTTTTTAAAATTTACTTTGGTCTCTATTGTTGTTATTAAAACAAAACAAAATCTACATTTATTTTTATTTTTCTGCATTTCTAGAAGGAAACCCAGCTCTTTCCCTCATTTGATTTCCCTCGTTTGATCACATCATCATAATCCATCAGCAGTAAACTAAACAGGGTTCATTTTGTGGATCGTGACCTGCGGTTTGTTACGGACCCGAATGCGGGTGAGAGTGTTCACACGTGTCAAAATGGAGAACAAAGCTCCCCGAAACTTCTCCATCTCTGGCTGCAGCTGTCCGCATCGCAGACTTTATTCCAAAAGAAAGAGATAAAATATTACAAAAGACAAACTGTGCTGCGGCCTTTAGAAAACGACCTGGGTAGAAAACAGGCTGATGTTCTTCAGAGATGTTAGCTGGCAAATACTGCTGTCTGAGGCTGCAGCTACTGAAGCAGCATCAAAACTAACACTGACACTGTTCACGATCATGTTCAGAGGTGGGGAGAGGAGCCTAAATCAATACTCAAATAAAAGTATTGATACTTGCATAAAATAGTTAAGTGAAAGCAAAAGTACCTTCCCCAAAACAACTTGAGTAGAAATACAAAAGAAGCAGGTCGAAAATCTACTTAAGTACTGAGTACTGAGTACCGCAGTGGAACTTTTTACTACATCCAGTATTTATCAGCACAGGAACAGAAAATGGTGCTGATCTGTTCTTCTCCTTTTGGGATTATTTTTAGTCTAAAATACAAAGTCAGAGATGTAACCAATGAAAAAGCGATACAAATATTGCCACCATCAAAACAAACTGAAACTAAACACAAAAAAGAAGTGAAAGTATCATGATTTGAAAATGTTCAAGAGATTAAATGTCCATGAATATTTTAATTACATGTACCTGAGAAAATGTAAATGAAGAGGTTTGTAGAGTCATTAGCGTGACATGAAAGGCAATTTGAGTGACTGGCCTTATTGCATTTTGTCACTCAGCCAGCCACTTTTGGAGGTGTGGAGCCACTGATACAGTCTGATCATTTCACTGAAATCACTTAAAGCAAGTACAAATGTCAAAAACAGCCAGAAATGAGAAATATTAGATATGTCAGTTAGATATTAGATCATTTTACTTGCTAAGATACCAGTGACTGATCTGGGGTCTCTCTTCAGGATCTCTCGGCTCTGCTGTGTTTGTTTGACTGTATATTTCGAGTGGTTTCCTGCTGTGAACCCTCAGACCAGGCGGTGTTTCTCAGACCTGTATGGTTTTTCAGAGACGCCTCTGCAGTTTCTCAGCCTGCTTTCTTGTGCGGATGCAGTCATAGAATTATGACAGTGTTCGTTACGGCTTGATGGATCTATGATTAAGTCTGATTAAATCAGTTGATATTAATTAGCACAGAAATATTATCAATTAACCCATATAAATTTTAAATTTCCTTCCCTTACTTTCATTGTTTCTTTTCTTTTTTCTTTTTCTTTCTTACTTACTTTCTTTCTTTTTCTCCCTTACTTTCTTTCTTTCTCTCTTTAGTTCTTTTCCTCCATTCCACCATCTTTCTTTCTTTCTTTCTTTCTTTCTTTCTTTCTTTCTTTTTCTCCCTTACTTACTTTCTTTCTTTCTTTCTTTTCCTCATTCCACCATCTTTCTTTCTTTTTTCTTTCTTTCTTTCTTTGTTCACTCCACCATCTCTTTCTTTCTTTCTTTTTCCTGTTCCTCCATTCCACAATCTTTCTTTCTTTCTTTCTTTCTTTCTTTCTTTCTTTCTTTAGTTCTTTTCCTCCATTCCACCATCTTTCTTTCTTTCTTTCTTTCTTTCTTTCTTTCTTTCTTTTCCTCATTCCATCGTCTCTTGCTTTCTTTCTTTCCCTCATTCCACCATCTCTTTCTTTCTTTCTTTCTTTCTTTCTTTCTTTCTTTCTTTCTTTCTTTCGTTCCCTCATTCCACCATCTTTCTTTCTTTTTCTTTCTTTCTTTCTTTCTTTCTTTCCCTTACTTTCTTTCTTTCTTTGTTCATCCTTCTCTTTCTTTCTTTCTTTCCTGTTCCTTCATTCCACCAATCTCTTTCTTTCGCTTTCTTTTCCTCATTCCACCTCTTCTTTCTTTCTTTCTTTCTTTTTTTCTTTCTTTGTCCTGTTCCCTCATTCCACCATCTTTCTTTCTTTTTCTTTCTTTCTTTCTTTCTTTCTTTCCCTTACTTTCTTTCTTTCTTTGTTCACTCGACCATCTCTTTCTTTCTTTCTTTTTCCTGTTCCTCCATTCCACAATCTCTTTCTTTCTTTCTTTCTTTCTTTCTTTCTTTCTTTCTTTCTTTCTTTCTTTCCCTCATTCCACCATCTCTTTCTTTCTTTCTGTCTTTCTTTCTTTCTTTTTCTCCCTTACATTCTTTCTTTCTTTCTTTAGTTCTTTTCCTCCATTCCACCATCTTTCTTTCTTTCTTTCTTTTTCTTTCTTTCTTTCTTTTTCCTGTTCCTCCATTCCACCATCTCTCTCTTTCCTTCTTTCCTTCTAAATAGTGGGTCATTGGTTACTTCATGACTGTGTGAAATTATACTGGCCGTTGTTATTGAGTCCTGTAAGTTTTGTTTTGGAGACACTTTTCATTTTGAGTTTTTATTCTGATACACAGAAAACTGAGAAACACAGGAACCTGGTAAATGTAATGCAATACGTCATTAATGATCAGGGAAAGGCTTCGTTTGAGCTGCACACGATATCAAACGTGATCTTCATATTGTGAACAGGATCTCTGCTCCGCTCGGTCTCCTCTGATATTCACTCCTCTGCTTAGACATTAAAGAGACAGTCGTACTGTGTAGATATTTCACTGCTCCTGTGGGAATTTCGTGTCTCATAAACCTTATTGATAGCCCATTACAGACTCCCTGCAGGTAGTTGCATGTGCCCCGCCGTGTGTTTGGGAAGCAGATGCCGTTCTCATCGTGACCTTTGACTCGCTTGCCTGCATGAGCTCAGCTTACAGGAAGCCCTGAGACAGGTTAGGCCAAAAAAAAAAAACAGACCCACACAAAGCTAGCGTGCTAAAACGCAGGTCTAACTGCGCTCACAGTGCTGCGAAAGAAAGAGTTTGGTAAAAAAAATCTAATTTATACCTCCCCACTCCGTCCCACACCCCGCCACCCCCCCCACCGCTAGCTACCCTCATAGCAAACCTAAAGGAGCCAATGTAATGCAGTCTTCACTCTCCAGACAGACTGTCTGAGAAATGTGTCCATCTACAGCTCACACATCACTACATCAGCCGTTTTTCACTCTGGACAAAGTCAAAAACAGAGTCAAATATAAAGTTTATAACAAAAATCTGGCTTCCAATCAACCAGTGCTAAAGGATCTACCAGCCTGAAGGAGCTGACAGAGGAGAGTCAGGTAGAGTTCAGCCCCCAATAGTCAGATTAGGTCATTCAGCCCCCCAGATTCCCTCACTGAGGCCAGTAATAATTACTGTGCCTACATAATTACTTTCTTCATTTCTTAAAACTCTCAAACATTCATTTTAATAACTTTTATGATAACTTCTTTCTTTCTTTCTTTCTTTCTTTCTTTCTTTCTTTCTCTTACTTCCCTCATTCCTTCTTTTCTTTTTTTTCTTTCTTTCTTTCTTTTTCTTTCTTTCTTTCTTTTTATTTTGCTTCCCTCATTCCTTCTTTTTTCTTTCTTTCTTTCTTTCTTTCTTTCTTTCTTTCTTTTACATTCTTTCTTTCTTTCTCTTACTTCACTCATTCCTTCCTTCTTCTTTCTTTCTTCTTTCTTTCTTTCTTTTTCTCATACTTCCCTCATTCCTTTCTTTTTCTTTCTTTTTTCTTTCTGTTTATTTTGCTTCCCTCATTCCTTCTTTCATTCTTTCTTTCTTTCTTTATTTATTTCATTCATTTTTTCTCGTACTTCCCTCATTCCTTCCTTCTTCTCTCTTTCTTCTGTCTTTCTTTCTTTTTCTCGTACTTCCCTCATTCCTTTCTTTTTCCTTTCTGTTCATATTGCTTCCCTCATTCCTACTCTCCTTCTTTCTTTCTTTCTTTCTTTCTTTCTTTCTTTCTTTCTCTTTCTTTCCTCCTTTCTTCCTTTCCTTTCTTCGGTTCTTTCTCTTTTTCTCCTTTCCCTTTTCTTCTCTCCTTCTTTTCTCTTAACCTTTCTTTCTTCTTTTTGTTCTATCCTTCCTTTCTTACTTCTTTCTTTGCTTCTGTCTTTCTCATTTTATTACATTTGAGTTTCGTGACTCATTTCTCTGAAATATTATTCTGATATTTCCTTCTAGAACTGCAGGTTTACTCAGTGCAGTTAGTTCGGTTCTCTTTATTTTGCCAGATGTTCTTCTCTGTGTCTTAGTTTTGTGGAATTGATCACTATATTTTAGAATCAGAATCAGAGTCGACTCCAAACTGAACATGGTTAAGTGCTGCCTAATACAGAGCTTAGTAGCCAAGCAGGACGGACCGAGGCTGATGTGGCCAGAAACACGGCTTCGAACATCCAGTCGCAAAGGTCACAGCATGGCTGCACGAACAGCGGAGAGATAAACACACACGCAGACGTGTGCGTCCCGTGACAAATGGTAGCTGCGTTGCTGTTGGAGCAGTGGTTACGGAGCTGATTTTACTGAAGTTTGCCGCAGCTCTCAGCACTGCGCACTTTACAGAGCAAACTTAAAACAGACTCATTTGTGTTCAGTTAAAGCAGAGGTGCTTTAGAGCTGTGAACTGACAGAACCAGTGGAAATATAATACAATTCCCTCTTAATGTCAGTGCTGGTTTGGAGAAATGCTGAATGGATCCACCAGAGGAGGAATAAATACAGTCGTATGCAAAAGTGTGTGTGCCTCTGGTCAAATCACGAAATGTTTTGTTGATTCTATAAGTAAATTAAAGCATCTTCTACAGAGAACACACTTCTGTACATTTTAATGTGCTGTTTATTTGATTAATTTATTGTATATTGCTGTTGTCGGAAGAAAACCTCGTATCTCCATTTTTCAGTGTTTGACATAATTTAGAAATACCTGTTGTCCTTTACATTATTTGTAAATTTCATGATGAATGGACCAAAAGAAATGACCCAAAATGACTTGGAAAAATGTCTGGTTCCATTGACTTACATTAAAAGTGAAGTAGGTTTTTTCCTTCTCCTGTAAAGTTACCATTTTGGAGATGAGGTTGTCTTCTGACAACAAATAAAAAAAAAGGGGCACATATATTTATGGATTTATTTTTTTTTCAGTATATCAAACTTAAACAAATTAATAGAAATTGTGCAGTAAAATTGACAGAAAAATGCCATTTTTTTACATTTGTACAGGATGTATAAACTTATTTTTCACTAAAATCAACTAGACAATTAATCTGACAGGGTGTTCACACCTTTGCAGGCAACTCTACATCCTGTAGCAGTTAGAAATGGGACATATACATCCAAACTCCTCTCGAAGTAACTCTTGTACTCTATTTCATCATTAATTATAAATGTAAAACACTCATTGTAAATTTTACACTCAATTCCTGGCAGCAGAGTTGGCAAGAAACAACAATGAGCACACTGAAGAACCACAAATTGAATAGAACCATTTTCTTTGGTAAAGAACCATCTTTTTAAGCGTGTACTTTACTGCACTAGTTATTGTGAATCAGCTTCGTTAAAATGATGGAAATGTACATTAGTGAACTCTCCTGCCAGCAGATTCTTACAGAATGTACAGTAAATAGTTTTAAGTGTAAAGCTGTGGCAAATGTAGCTGATTCCATTTTGCATGTATTTTTTTACAGTACGCAAGAACTTTTGATTGGCTGTTTGTTTTGCATGTTCCAATAGAAACATACATACATACATACATCTTCTAAACCGCTTATCCTTCTGGGTCGCGGTGGGGTGCTGGAGCCTATCCCAGCTATCATTGGGCGGAAGGCAGGATACACCCTGGACAGGTCGCCAGTCCATCGCAGGGCAGACACCAATAGAAAGATTAAAAGCAAAATAAACATTACAGCAGGTGGAAGTTGCGGTAGAGCGAACACACCTGGCAACCGTGTGCTAAACTTGGTGTCTGATATTAAAGGCTGCACTGATGAACATACTGATGTTCGAATGCATCCCTCTGTACTGGCTTCATTATAGTGATGCGCTTGAAGCTGCTCAGACAGCTGTGGCTCTCCTGTTGATTCTCTCCTGAATAAAATGTGGCTCCTTTTAACCCTTGTGTGGTGTTCAGGTCTGTGGGACCCATTTTCTATGTTTACCAAAAGAAAAAATGATGTGATTTTTTATTATTTCAACCTCAGATTCTTGTCCTTTGATCATTTTCTTTGAAGAACATATAAAATAACCCTTTTTCGGTGTCTTCACTCTGTTCACCCCCCACACATTCATATTACACATATGGTGTTGGGCTGAACCCGCGGGGAGTAAAAGTGTGGAGGTGCTGTGTCCTTCACTCCGTTCTCCTCCTACATGGCCTGCTGTTAGTGTGTGTGTTTGTATATGTGTGTGTGTGGGTGTGTGTGTGAGGGTGGACAACATGGACAGCCTGCTGACTGGCTACAGCTGCTAAAGGAGAACCCTATGCTGGACGCTTGTGATATTTTAAACATCTGGTATTTTTACATAAATTATTATGGCTTTATTGATTTAAAAAACAATAATGTGGTGGGTCCAGCAGACCACTGAAGAACAAACACATCAACACCACACAAGGGTTAAATATGTTTTCATGGCGAATGGAAACGCTTTACAGATCATTTTCTGTGTGTTTGTGTGTGCAAATGCGCGTAAAAAGGAATAAACTGTTTAAAGTGTACTTTTTCTCTAGAGGTAATGAGGCTGACTGCTGCTCCTGCTGCACTTTGAAACATCTCTGCCCTCCTCACATTCACACTCAGTCCAGCTTGGATGAAACTCATATTTTAGGTTATGAATCTGTAGTATCATCTCTTTCTCTTTTGCTGATGCAAATTTTAGAACAAAAAAAGTGAAAAAAGGTAAATGGGATTATTATTTTTTAGTGAGTCAGGTTGTTGATGTTGTCCAGTCTGCTTGGACAGAAAGCTGTGGAGGTCTATACTCACCAGGTAGAGGAGAAAAAAAAAAATCACCTGTTTTTTTTTTCTTCTTTTCAGAATGTAAAAAAATTCGACTTTGAAAATAATGACATTTTCTCAAGAATTTGACTTAGTATCTGAAATATTTACTTAATTTCTCTAAACTTTACTTTGTATCTTGAAACAACTACTTATTTTCTAAAATGGACAAAATGATGACCTATTTCCTCAGATTTTTGACTCAAAATAATAAATTATTTCCTCAAGAATTGACATAGTATCTCAAAATAATGACTGGCATTTCAAAAATGTTGACTTTTAGAATCTTGAAATCTCACTTATTACCACGTTTTTTTCTTAAAATAATGAGTTTCCTGCATTTCAGGAAAATAAATCATTCTTAGATTGCATTATTGGCGACAGTTTGAAAAGATGCGGTGGCGCTTCACAGGTCTCGGGGAAAGCCTGTGCTAGTCTTCACCCTCCTAGTGCTGGTGGTATCATGTGTCTGGGGGAGACCTAACTAGTGTGTGGAATTAGATACATTTAAATTGGGGAAAAAATACAAAAATAATTAAAAAAAAAGATATGGGTTTAATATTTTGAGAAATTACATAAATATTTGGAGACACTAAGAAAGTCCAAAAGTTTCAAGTCAAAGTTATTTATATAGCGCTTTTTATAACACAAAGCAGCTTTACAGAAAATCCGGGTCCAAGCACCGATGAGTGTTGCCAGTGGTGACAGTGGCAAGAAAAACTCCCTAAGAGCAGGAGGAACAAAGACCAGATAGCAAAAACAATAAAACACGAGCAAAATGAACAAAGGATAAGATTTTACAAATCATATACAATATTGAATATAGAGAAAAAGGGAAACCAGCCTGTGATTGGACAGAACTATTTACATTAACCAATGATAACTGAGGATTATAGGCCTGTCAGTGTAACACTGAGAAACAGATCTACGAAAGCCAGTCAGTGAGTGTGCACTTAATAACCCAACAACTGCAGAAAATCTGATTTTGTCAGTAATCCGATTGATGCGTTTACATGCACTTGAGTAATCAGATAATGCGGGAAACTCCAGGTCTACATGAGTCAGACAGTAATCAGATTTCTGCTTTACAACCAGCCAATAAACTCACAGAAGAAGAACTTGAACTTCATGCCGCAGCTTTTTTTGAACATCGCCACTTTACCTGAAAATATGAACATACATCATCTAGAAGATGAAGAATATTTAAATCTTTCATTTCATCAGACATGTATTTGTTTTAGCATCGCCCCAAAAGTGTTTTGCTGCGTCTCGCAGTGACGCTGCTTGCTGTTTCCAGTGCCACAGTCTGTTTTTGCACATGCTCCGAAAATCCGAAAGAAATCAGAGTAAGAGTTTACATGCACTGAGAAATCTGATTACTGAGCTAAACTCCAGCTCTCAGATTTTTAATTGGATTTCTAGACCTTAGTCTGATCTAAGAAATCAGTATGCTGTTTATATGACCATTTGAATCGGATAACTGCAGAAATCCGATTACTCACATGCACTCAGTGTTACCAGTGAAAACCAGTGACTGCTGTTAGGAGGGAATCACAGTGAGAATGAGAGCTTAATCCATGAACACCAATGACCACTGTAATTATGTAATTAAATAAGTCATTATTTCAGGATACTAATTTTTTGATATACTGCCACCAGACAGAGGAGCAAAGAAATAATTGTGTTTGTGCTTAGAGAACAGACTGCCCCCTGCTGCATGGGCAATGCTACTGCAAACAAAAGCTAGCAACCTCACTTTCTAACAACATAAAGCTGATCTAGAACCAGTTAACTTCACTTTTACTGGCAGATCTTCCCAATGTACCCATTTTTGGACGTGCCTCCATCGTGTAAGACATCATGGCTGGTATCTGATCCTGCTTGACTTGGAATCCTCACAAGAGAGAAAGCAAAAGTTTTGAACCCATCCTCCGTCACAACTAAATAAAACCACCCATGAGTCCAAGCATGACACGCTTCCCTCACTCAGCCATTATTCACTTTCTGCAGGCAAATAATTGCCCCGTCTTCATCAATCATTTTCAGCGCTCCTCTGTTTGGCACAGTCCCGCTGCCTGAGCGGTGCCGAGGGAGGCGACGGTGGCCTTGTTTTAAACTCCGATATAAATCAGAAGGCTCAGGCGGCGCGAGGTTATTCAGTCACACGCTGCAATGAGTCAATAAACATCTGCAGTGCTGAGGGCCCTTATCAGCCAGGCTGCATCTCTGTGGTTTGGGAGAAACCCCCTTGGAGGCCCGAGACCCCACTGTTCTTCCTCTACACAGGCTAATCTAACCAAGGCAAGAATGCTTTTGACAGGGTTTACCTAAAGGCTGTTTATCCAGCGGACAACGGCTGTCTTTAACACTGTAGCTTTGTCCGCAGGCATGTCGACACTGGCCGCACGCAGTGATTACATTGGCCTCTCTCCGGGCAACGACGATAAGCATGATTTCCGAAGGCATTGTGCCCGTGATTTATGAGACACCTTTGGTTGTAAATGCGGATGCATGTGTACGTGTTGCCCGCATGTCGCCCTCCAAGTTTACAGCGCCTGTCAAAGAGTCTGGGGACACCCTGCGTCCTTTAGGAATGCTTGATTTTACATTCAATAACTTTTGCTTGCTTTCAGTTACTTTCACTTGCCAACATGTAGCAGCTATGTATGTATGGCATGAAGAGCAGGTTTGGCCTTAATAATGATTGACACTTTGCCCCCCCAACTATTGGTAAAAGCATTCATGAGGCTACAGGACACCTACATGGACCTTTCTACTGAATCAGTACTGTAGTTTTACAGTAAAGAAACTAAATATATACAAGCTAAATATATACAAATCCATCATTTATAGGGTGCTTTCTGTTACGAGGTGTCTGTCCCAAACCCTAACCCCTAAATTTACACTTGTGAAAAAACAAAAAATTATATATATATATATGCATTTTTTCAATGTTGTTTCTTTTGATTTCTTGTAAAGTGAAATTTCTTGTAAACTTGAAAGATTCAGTTTTATCAAGGGTTTAGAGTCTGTGGGCGGAGCCTTATTTTAGCCACGCCCCTGCATTTAAGAGCAGGAAGTGAGACTGCATCCCTGTCCCTCATGGTCACATGCTGAGCAGTTAGATCTGATTGTTTTGAAGTAAATGTGTCCCAAAGTCTGAAAATCAGCATGGAACGTTAAAAATTGTCACTACAGAAACACAAATTTACTACAAAAGTACTTTGTGTTTTCAGTGAAAAATATTATGAATTAAGTGTATTCAAAGCTACAATTGTCACTACTGAAACACTTGGTAAAAATTTGGTAGTGTTATGACTGGAATGTTCCATCATTTGTTTTAATAATATAAACATAATTAAGGTGTAGGGTCTCTCAAAGCAAAAGGATTGTAGTCTAAAGTCCAAGTGAGTTTAAAGTCCGAGATGTTTTTTTCAACTCTGACTTTGAACCAGTTCAGTAGAATGATCCATATAAGCCTTTCACAACAATTGGCATAAATATACATTAACATTTACAAAGGCTTATTCCAATAAGCAACAGGCTGCTTTTTCAATTTGTCATTTCACCTCAGAAAGCGTTATGACTGATTCCTCGGGTGTCATGAGAGGCTTACGTAGGTGTTGTGTAGCCTTATGAACGCTGCCCTTCAGTAAAGCGCAGGGTGCCGGTGGTGGCTACATTCCCAAAGAAGAGCTTTGGTCAGTTTTGCAGATTTTATAAAGAAAAACAGCCCAGCTTTCTGTTTACTAAGGCACATTATTGCAAACCAGCAATAAATATGCTTATCTATCAAATCATATTGAAAGGCTAGGTGTCCTCAGCCAGCAGGCAGCGTACGTCATTATGCTCTTGGAAGAGTGACATCTGTGGTGTTCTCTCCGAACAGGTGAAAGATGGTGGAGGAAAGTTCGGGGCAGACAAAAGATGTCCACCATGCTGTCCAAAACCAGTGATGCCCCCTTTCACAGAAGAAACTGGAAGGTATTTACAGACAAATACTGTCACTTCCCAGATTACACCAGTACAAACGTTTCTTACAAGTTGCCAACAGCAGCCGCACCAAAATCTAGATTTGATTCAAGGAAGCGAGTTAACAAAACTGTATTATTTGTCTCATCCTTGCAACAAAGAGCTAAAGATATATGCTGTCAGCGAATGTTAGATAAAAATTTGGGATCATTTTATGATTTTATGATTGCAAATGAATTCAGTAAACTGCAAGCTAAGGCAAGCGCTAGCTAATATTAACCAAAGTCAGCTTGGCGTATACTGAAAGCAATGTGGTTAGCTAGCTACATGTAGCACAAACTACAAGGGGGGACAATCTGTCCCCACTCTAGTGTTCACGCTCATTCCATTTTTAAACTTACCACGTCCCGTTTCCATCAGCAAGTGACCACTCGTGTTAGGCATGCATGATTAAAGGCTTTGTAGGAAAGTTTGCACACTCAGCGTCCATCTTGGCAACATCCCCGCACAGTTATTTCCTCAAAAACAGTATAAAGAGTTTGTAGCTTTTAACTCACAAAAAATTGTCTTTCGGGTTGATCTGGCTTCTATGCACCCCCATAACAAGTTACCAACAAGGCGACTGTTGTTGAAGTGTGTAACTTTCCACAATACAGTCCCTATGTTGAGCATTGCGAGCTACTCCATTCATTTTTCAACCAGTGAATTGACTCTGAATCCTTTATAATGTTCCTGGTAAGATGCAGATGCAAAGTTTAGAAGGGTGGACGAGAAGTCAACAAGAAAAAGAAATTGCATGCACTGCAGATGAAACACTTACTGAACTCTTTGTTGTTTCTACAGATGGTTTTGTGGGTGCTTGTATCTCTGCTGCCCCTAGTGGTTGGAGAGAGGCCTGGGTTTAGAGAAGGTCCTGAGGGCGCAGTGGGTTTAGTCAGTGCCACGCTAGACGAGCAGCCTTTAGATACCTTACCCCAAGAAGAAGAAGAAATGGGAGACGGGGACAGCCACTCTCCATGGCAGAGCCTATTTGGTGAGTTTACTTACCGAGAATGATCTAGGCTGTTCAGTTAGTCAATTTCTATTAGCCATTGTTGTTCTGCCTTCTCCTGTTAAAGATCACAATGTATGGTCAGGCTATCTACTCCCTGTGGTGGTGTTTGACATTTTGTGAACCCTTTATAATTTTCTATATTTCTGCATAAATTTGACCTAAAACTTCATCAGACTTTCATTTCCATTTGTACACAATCTGTCTGACTGTGGATTGCTGGAGTCCAAGCTCTGCTTCTGAGGTCCTCAGGAGTCTCCTTTGTTCATGCCATGATACACTTTCACAAACGTGTGTTGTGAAGATCAGACTGCGATAGATCCTTGTTCTTTAAACAAAACAGGGTGGTCACTCACACCTGATTGCCATCCCATTGATAGAAAACACCTTACGCCTTCAAAGTATCTGCTAATCCTAAAGGTTCATATATACGTTTGCCGCTCACAGATCTGTAATACTGGATCATTTTCCTCAATAAATAAATAATCAAGTCTAAAGTTTTTGTCTTATTTGTTTAATCTGGTTCTCTTTATCTACTTTTAGGACTTGACGTTTTAGGTCAAATTTATGCAGAAATATAGAAAATACACAAACTTCCAAGCACCACTGGACCTCAAGACACTCATCATTGAAAAGCAAGCTAGAACTATTGTCCAACCTAGAACAGCAGATACTTTCATGAAGTGATGTACAATTTAATTGCTGAAAACTTGATGTGAGCCCGTGTCATTTTGCATACACAAAGTGACGGTGAAAATAGGAATAGAAATGGTTATTTTACCAGTAGAATGGAATAAGACTGCCATTCCCTCTTCTAACAGTGTGAATTCAGTGATTAGCATTCTCATCTAAAAGTGTTGAAGCATCTACTTTGGTCAGCATACTGAAAAGACATTTTGACAAGCTTCATAAGCAGCACTCGTGCACTGAAAGTGGTTATATAGTTGTAGAGAGGTCCTGAAGAATCTCGTTTAGGATGCTGATGAAGACAGAATTCTATGGCAAGCTAGTTTGGCCTGAAGTAATATCCTCTCATTCTCTTTGTTGCTTTCAGAGCCATCTGTTTTCGTAGAGGAGGAGCGTCCAGCTCGGTGGGAGCGCTCACCCCGTTCCTCAGAGGCTTCAGATGCTCAGTCAAAGGGATCACGCAAGAAAAAGAAGAAGAAGAAGAAAGAGAAAGGTGACAGAAAGCAAGGCCACAGCCCACGGGACTGCCGGCTGGAGAGGCGAGAGATGCGGGTGAGAGACCTGGGCATGGGCCACGACTCGGATGAGATCATCCTCTTCAAGTTCTGTGTGGGCTCATGTCAGAGCTCCCGGGGGAACTACGATCTGGCGTTGAGGGCACTGCTGACCAACGGCAGCCTGCCCAAGCGAACTGCTCGAAAAATCAGTGCCCAGCCATGCTGCCGGCCAACAGGCTACGAGTCTGTCTCCTTCATGGATGCCTCCACCACCTGGAGGACCATTGACAAAGTCTCGGCCTCTGACTGTGAATGCGTAGGCTGAGAGAAGCAGGAAAGGAATCAATCTCCTCTCAAGGCTCTGAAACAGAGGCACTGAGAAAATGAGGCAGCATAGAGCCCAAGGTTGCAGCTTCAGGGAGAGCGGAGACATACAGAGTGAAGGCTAAACAGTGAGATACCTGTGGAAGGATACACCAGGGACTTGATTACGAACATACCTAAGCACTTATGGTAAATTCCTGCTCGCTGGCGCGTTGAACCTGACCCTTGTAACCCAATAATGCTATACGGAGTGGACTTTGCAGTGGTTGGATAGCATGGTGGATAATACCTGCCACACGTAATGATGAGAGGATCTTTTCCTATACATGCAGTAACAACAAGTGTGCTTGGATTGGACTCCTCATGCCACATTTCTCTACCATTGTGACTTGCTTTGGGTAAAAGTGATATATACGTACATTTATGTTTGTGGCGATATAGCTATGGAATGATACCGGTGAGAGCTACAGAGGGATACCGAGTGGCCTCCAGGACATGCACCATATATTCTATATTTCCAAAGGACGGAGCTAGAAAGTGTTGGCTGAGCTCTGCTGGAAGAAATCAAAACCTCTTTGAGGCCAAGAAACAGAAGCACCTGGAAAGAGAGGCAACATGAAACCAGAGGCACCCCAGGTTGCAACTTCAGGGATCGGGGACATGCAGGGTTAAGACCCCACAGAGCTGTTCCCCGTGAGAAAGTTTGGGAGGGATACAGCAGGACATGGTATCTGGGACATGTACTGTATATATTATAGTAGTGTTTCTCAACCCAATCCTTCTACCAGATGGTCCACATTGCTCTATCCCAACTCCGAACACACTAGAACCAAGCCTTAAAATCAAAGGTCTGGCAAAAATCAAATTCACCCAATTTCCTCATTAACAAAAATACAGTCAGTCAGCTAAGACATAGTGCTTCTGAAGTGTGGGACTTTGTTTTGGCACATGTTAGCATGACTATGTCATAAGTCGGCTTAAAAAGATTTCTGACAACCACTATGTGGTTTCCAACACTGTGGGACCTACTCTTATCTACGGATAAAGGACTTTGCATAGCTAAGCATAGATGGATGGCTGCTATTACTGTTTTTAAGCTATGCAATATTAGCTATACTGCTATATCTGTGCATTTGTTGATTTTTGTAGATAACAGGGTGTCATAAGTCTCAGAAACCACATAATCAAGTCTGAGTTAGGTTACTTAACAACTTGATGCAGTTTGAGGCATGTGTGATGATTTAGCCATGCAGGTTGGTCAATGCCAATGAGTGTCAATGAGCTTGTTAGCTACATTACCCCTGTAACTAAAGTGCAGAATTTTACAAAGCAAACTTTTCACACTAAAGATGTCTTGGCTGATTATCAGTATCTGAGACAAGGTTGATTTTTGGCTGGCTGGCAATGTCATCGCTAGAACACCATTAAATTTCTGGTACAGGTGTACTGGGAGCTAGGCTAGAGCAAAAACGTAGAGGACTGGATCGAGAAACACTGTTTTATGTTATCAAATCCCTTCAAAATGCTGGTGCCAGACTAGATCAAGGCTGCAAAACATGGAGAGTCTTTTTGGAATCTCTTTGGTGGAGAAACGCTGGAGACTAAACGACTGCGGCTTTACTCGAACAAGATGTTTTTCTTTCATAAGACTAATATTACACGAAACCTTCCTGTTTCATTTCATCTGTCCGTTTGTTACTGGAGGATGTCAGCGCTCAGCCTCTGTATCAGCCAGTACTGGCAGCGTGTGCAAAACCTCAAGTCACTGTAACTCATTTCATTGCAGCATAGAAACAGTGGTTTGAATGAAACCATTTCAGGCTGGGCAGAATCAACAACAGCTAAGTACCAGCCAACAACAGCTGGTACTTAATGCTAATCTTTGCCTTCACTCTTCATATTCAGGTTACACAAACTAGATTACAAAAAACAATTGGCTGGCTTGACATGGTGAAACTTTCATGCAACTAGTTTCGATGCAACTTAATGCAAATGCAGTCAAAATCATATGGAATACATTTCATTACTCCACTCATTAGCCATCAGGACGAGCTCGTTTTCAACCATCCAATAAACCAACTTTTATTTCATTTTGTTGTCTATTGATCCAGTGAAATCAATCATTTAAAACAGTGTTGTTTGACAAGATTACATGAGGTGTTATGAGTGGCTGTTTCATGTAACCTGTTCCACTATCCACCTGTTTTAATTCTGGTTTTAACACGCCCTCATTTACTTGCATTATCTTTTTTAGCTCAAGTAAAATTTGTTAGACAAACCCTTAGAGGGGCGAGTGAAAACAAGTGTCGACTTATCAGCAGAACTTACCCAGATAGCATTGCAGTCTGATGCAATTCCCTTTCCAAACCTGAAAATAATGATGGAAAAAACTGTTTTTAAGCCGTTTTTAAAATGCTTAATATTTCAAAACTATAACATTCAGATTGCTGGGCTTTAAGTTGCAAAGTACTCTGTATGTTATGCATGACTGCTCATGCAATGTCATCACGCTCTGCCAGCTTGCTAGTTAGCAGCTTACAGCTATGCAGCGAACAACAACAGAAAGGCACTACTCCAAGTTTATTGCCAGACAAAGCAGTTATGCTCAGATTTCTGCATGGCTAGCTGATTAGCTCACTGAAGCTAACCTAGATGAGGGTGAGTGCATTCCAGTTGAATAATCTAAAGTTGAGACGGTTGCAACTGTTGCGGCAGAATTTCCAACAAGTTGCATGAAACTTTACAATACGTGACTCAAGTGAAATTGAGTTGCATGAAAGTTTTACTGTGTAAAACCAGCTTTAAACTTGTACAATACTGAGAAGTTCAATTCATGTTCACCCTTACAGACAATGCTTTACTGAAGAACGCTATGGCCTGAGGAAGCCCATGAAGGGTTAACATGACTGCTGGCCCAACACCAAAGTGTCGTCTGATGTGGTCAGCATGGACCAGCGTGGTCAGGGTGTTTTTCATCGATGTAGCTGCAGACCACAATGCATTTTGTCATTGTTTACCTTAGTGCTACAAAACTGGATGCTGTGCATCTCTTAGCATTTACTGTATGCATAATAGGTCAAATATTTATTTTTTCAACTAAGTTATTTATTTATTCTTGTGTATAAAGATGTCTTTTAAACTTTTTATATTTATTAATGTGTACAGTATGTTCAATGTGCTTTATTATCACCTCATTCTATCTACGAACAACAAGGCCTTGATGTCAGTTTCAAACCTCCAAAATGCAAAACCTCAAACCTCTTATGCAAAAGTTTGGGCGCCCCCGGTCAAATCACGTGTTTTGTTGATTTTCTAATTGCAAATAAGGGAACGCATCTTCTTACAGGGAACACACTGAAATATGGTGTTTTAAGAACAGAATTTCTAATTATTTGATGAACTTTGGCAGTAAGTTTTGCAATATGTTCAATTTTGCAAATGAATAGGAACTTTAAATGTGCATTGTTTTCACTTTAATCAATGTGCACTTTGACCAGCGCTGCCCAATGCATAAGACTGTATTTACAAGATGTAATGATTATGTTTGTGGAGGGGCTGCAACACACTGAGTGATTCAAAAATGCAGAATTAATTTCTTTTCTGACCGTGTCAATCAGTTTGCATATCAACTGACCAAACTGACCATGAGAGCCTCGTTGTTCTGAATTCTCCACTTAAGAAAAGCTGCTCTTGAGGAAATACTCAAAACTCAAATGTACAACAGTAGTTCTAGAAGACATTTAATAGTTTTCCACAGTATTTGCATCAAATTATTGTTATTATTATTATTATTATTATTATTATTATTATCCTTTATTTTTGTACAACCATGTTTCTTGTATAGAAATAAAGCTGTTTTTATGAAAAATAAGTGATGTTTCTCTTCCTTCCTCTTCACTTCAAAAAAATCAAAGATCAATGTATGTTTAATAGAGATTATGTTTGTTATTAGCCCATATCAGTCTGTCTAGGTAAACATGTTCTTTATTGTGTACCTAATTTGGTAAGACAAAAACAAACACTTGTGCAAAAATGTGTGAAAACAGGGCTATTAACATACATATATAATATATATAACATTTAGGGGTAGTCTCTTTTTGCATGCCCCCTAGTGGTCATTAGCGGTTTTCTGAGGGCTTCCTTTAGAGCAGTGGTCAACAGGAGATCTACTTTCCTGCAGAGTTTACTTCCCACCTGGATCTAACATGTTGCTCCTCCCCTCACCTAACGCAATTGCATCTGATCCAGCCAATCAAGGTCTTCTGAAGGAGTTAATTAGCAGGAGCAGGTATGGCAGATTGCAGTCAGATCTAGACTCTTCAGGAAGGATCCCAGGATCTCCAGGACCAGGGTTGGTGACCACTGCTCTAGAGGCATGAAGTTAAAGCCAGAGCCATCCTATACCCACAAACTTGAGGGGTGGCTTATCAGGCCTGAGCAGTAACGCTAAATTTGAGACTTGAACCCACACCGATGCACAAGGCTGAAGTTGACATGAATGCAAGGGCGTTACAAGGCGTTCCCTGCAAAATCCAATTTATAATCCTGCTAAGTTGATATTTATGTAAATAATGCTTATAGTTTTTGAACAATCATTGAGTCAATGTAGTATGCATCATCTTACTAATATTCTTCAAAACTTTAATAAGGTTAAACTCGGCCAGATTAGAATTTAGATCATTGATTACCACTTCAGTTCGACATCAGTTATTTCAATTGATCACATTTTGAAAGTAAACAGTAAGTAAATTAGCTTTCGCTGCTGGTCTTCAGTTTCGGACAGAAACGTTTGAAAAGCGGAATCAATGTTTCATACCTTGAGCTGCAGACACAAATCACACAAACACCAGCTGCCTCCTGATAAACACATCATTTTGACCAGATTCTTTTGCATAAAGTTCAGCTCTGTTTAACTTTTCAATGTGCTGCATCACTCTTGTTTTATGGACTAAACGGTCTTGATGACCCGAAGTTGATTTGAAGTGTGATTCGAGGTATCCGTTTGATCGAGGTGGGTAATCCTGTAAATAATCCGTTAAATAGAAGAATAATATCCGTGTAAACGCCTGTATCTGATTACATTCCCTATCGGAAAGTTTAAGTCAGTTCTGATCATGTTCGTCGCATCATAGTGAGAGTTTATACCGTTCAACATGGCGGAGCAGAAACTGGTCTGCAGAGGAGACGAAGTTTATGCTCTGATCTTTAAAAGACGGCGGTGGGACGGACGTCCAGCTTATGTGTCTCAGAACACGACGTCTTCCTCTCGGCCTTCTTTAATAAGGACATGTGAAGGACGTTTTCCTGAGTCCGACATCATTTTAAAGCAATTAAAAACACAAGCGCTGCTCACTGCTGCTCATCTCACTCTGAGTGGACTCACATGATGCTGGTTGTCATGGTAACGTCTACACTAAGTGGCTGTCTATGCATGAGCATAATTTTGGATCTGATTACTTGTAGTGTGAATGTAAACGGAGATTTTCATCAGATTGTTGAGTAGAGTGAGAATAAACAACTCAGTCTTAATCTATAATCGGACTGTATTCAATCAGATTGGCAATAATCTTTGCATGTAAACACAGCCAGTGAAACAAACAACATTCACACCTCTCCACAAACTCTGCTGAAAAAGGGTCATTAAAAACCACTAGGATTAAAACCTAACAGTTCTGCTTTCTAATTGGCTTAATTGTTTCCAATAGAGACCACTAGTTTCCTGTAGAACCCCCTTCAGATACCATTAGGAAACCCATCAAATGCATTTAGAATCAGCCACTGTTCAACTGTTAAACCAATAGGATCCTTTACATTGTAATATCAACCTATTAAAGAAGCCAAAACACATTACAAAACAATCAGGAACCAATAGACACACGTAATGGTTTCTATGGGTTTTCTTCAGCAGGGAAGATGACCATGCTGAGATAGGATGGTTCTTCAAGGGTTCTTTAGTAAAGGAAATGGTTCTATATAGAACCATGAACACTCAATAAACCCTTTGCATGATTTAAATGGTTCTTTGCATGGTGAAATGGTTCTTCAGGTTGACGGAGAATGTGTTGTATATGGTTCTATACAGAACCTTTTTAAAAAGAGTTCTATAGAGCACCAAAAAGGGTTCTTCTATTGTTACGACATCAAGCTTGCTACAATACAAAAACCCTTTTTGGTGTTTTATAGAAGATTCTCCGTCAAACTGTAGAACAATTTCACCATGCAAAGAACCGTTTAAGCATGCAAAGGGTTCTTTGAGTGTTCATGGTTCTATGTAGAACCGCTTTCTCTACAGAAGAACCCTTGAAGAGTCAGCTTTTTTAAGAGTGTGGTTCAGCTGAGGGAACGCAAACACTGGCTTGAGGGCAAAAGGGTTAATGAAGATGAAAATGTGTGTGAAATGACAATATGAAGCACAGACTAGTTTCCATTTTGATGTTTGTTTTCCTTTTATGATGTTTCACAAAAGAGAGATGCCTCCCTCTTTTCATGCGTGTAAAGAATCGCAGTCGTTCCACTGATATCCTACAGACTGTAGCTTTGGTGCTTCAAACAAACTAGCTGTAGAAAGAACGTTTCCATCTGCTGGATGGCTCCTAATGAGCCTGTCTCACACAAACCGACCCACCGGCGGCTCAGGGGCCTCAGCCTGCACCTCTCTGTGTGGTTAAGGTTAATTAATACTAGATGGTGCCTCTCCTACGTTTCTACGGATTTATGCTATTGGAAACAGATGCAGGTGGAAAAAGAGATACGGTTGTTTTGCGCTCTTGTGCTAAAGACCACACCGTACGATCACACTGCGTTACACTCAGTCTACAGCGCTGCGCAAAAGTGAGGCCGCCTTTCATTTATTCATATTCATTTTAAGTCAAAATAGCCATAAGGTACATATTGCTGCTGTCGGAACAAAACCTCGTATCTGTATTTTTGTCGTTTTTCAGTTTTTGACCTAATCTGAAAATGCCTGTTGCCCTTTACATTGAGTTTCATGATAAACGGACCAAAATAAACAGCCCAAAATGACTTGGAAAAAATTCTGGTTCCATTGACTTACATTAGAAGCAAAGTATGTTTTTCAGGAGATATTACTGAGGAGACTAGATTCACAATATTCTACTTGCAAATAGACGGGAAAGTCAATCTGTGAAAACAAGAGTTTCCAAAAATGATGAAAGCTACAGAGAAAATGGGGCTTCCTAACAACCACCTGGAAGACCTGGTTGACCCCAAAACTGCCCCCATCAGATAAACAGCACTTAAAGCTTTCATCTTTGAGAGAGAGGAGAAAATCAAGCTGCTTCAGATCTGAAAACATCCACAGGTGTTTCTGTCCATCCTTCCACTGCGAGAAGACGACTCAGCGCTGTGGGTCTGAAAGGATGTGTAGCTTTCAAGAAGAACCTCACTGAGAAAAGGAGACGGACACATCAAACAAAGAAAGAAGCTGAACGATGGACTGACCACCCCAGAGTCCGGACCTCAACACCACTGAATGTGTTTGATCACTTCAGAAAATCATCAACCAGCTTCTAAGACTGAACTTTGGAGGTGTGTCTGCAGATTCTTTGAGGAGCTGAAAGTGAGTCTCAGTCAGTCTCTTGTCTTTTGCCTTAGAGACCAGCAGCATGAGAGATATCACAATCTTAATTGTGATATCTCGATCCTAATGGTTTACCAGGTGACCGATGGCTGATCTAGAAATTCGTGATAGTCTGTAATGTGTTTCGGGATGAAAGCCTTCATGTAGAAACTGTACATCCAGTATCAAAAAATGTAAATAAAAATAAAAAGTAAATGATTTTATGCATAAAACGAACAGCTGTTCTGTTTTTGTGGTGGTGATGTTTTGTGGGCAGTGCAGAGACAGAGAATTGGCGTAGTTGTGGGCAGTTTCATTTTACACTGACATGAATAAAATTGGACGTTTTAACAATAAAAAATAATTAGTTGCCACTTGAATGATTGGTGAGGGGAAAAACTCTAGTCTATGAGATTTATAACATATACCTTGAAGGACTGTATGAAAATGTAAGGAGCTTAAGTACGGTGACTGAGGTGCCCCGGGCGCCGTGGATAGGGCTGCCCACCGCTCCAAGCAAGTATGTTCACTGCCCCCTAGTGTGTGTGTTCACTAGCATGTATGTGGTGTTTCACTGCATGGATGGGTTAGAATGTGGAGATGAAATTTCCCTGTTGTGGGACTAATAAGGGTCACTCAATCACTAACAAGTCACAAACTGTCCCGTCCAGTCACTGAGGAACAGAAATGACCACACAGAGCACACTAAAACCATTTACAGATACATTCTATATTTCCCCCAAAGTATAATCACAATAACCTTCACACACGCAGTCTGAAGGTCCTTTAAGATGAAGAGCTCGTCTCGAATTCTGTGTGCCTTTATGAATTATGCATCATGGTCATCTGCAGTTTGATATGCAGGAGGTACTTTAATCTTCAGATGGATCACCCGCATAACTAAATACTTGCAGTAAATGACCAAGGCTGGTATGGTCAGCCTGACCCCTGTAATCCAATAGTCCTATACAGAGTTTGTTCAATGGAAAGCTTTTATTAGATTTAAAGTTAGCTGGTGCATTAATCATGACTGACCCCAGAAAATGATCCGATTACTGCTGTAGCTTTTCAATTTTAGTGTAATAAAACTCCAGGAACTCATTATAAATATCATGCAACACTGACATCTGTTGGTCAGAATACACTCCCTTCAGCAAAACACCGGCAGCTCATACTTTCATACCTTTCATAAATTTAAAGGTACAAATTCAAGATTATGATCAGAGTTTTGGGTGGAAATGTGCAAAATTAACTGACCAGAATTTGGTGTATAACCTCTAGCTCAAACATATAAGCCATTTATTATATAAAAAAAGACACAATATTATGTACTTATTATTATTATTATTATTATTATTATTATTGTTATCATTGTATTTTATGCTTGCAAAAAAGTAATTTGGGGAAACATTTAAATTACAGAATTATTCATTTATGTATTTATTATTAAAACAAATAAGCATGCAAAGAAATAAACGGATAAATAAATAATTTGGGGAAACTTCTAAAGTTTCTACAGAATATTTTATTATTTATGCTTATTATTATTATTATTATTATTATTATAGACACAAACAAGCAAGCACACAAACAAATAAAAAACAAATAAATAAATAACCTGGGGAAAATATTCTGAAATACATATTCATTTCTTAATTTATGTATGTAGGTGTATGTATGTATAATTTGTGCTAGTACTGGAAAATCGTATTAAAATTAATAATGACATTGAGTAAGTTTGAACATCCTATTCCACACATTTTAATGCACAATTTTTATTTATTCGCTGAGCTTAACATACTGGGAAAACAAAAACATAAATTATGTGCCACAATGTTATATTTTTAGGTCAGATTCAGCAAATAAACAGCAATTGTGCACTAAAATGTGCAGAAGTGTGTTCTCTGTATAGGATGTGTTAATTTTGATGTGCCCAAACTTTTGCACGTGCCTGTAGTTCAGCTTCAGTTCTAGTTTCGACTGAATCCTCAGGTTCAGCCACAGTCCGTGTTCCTGTGTTGTGCTGCCTCCTTCTGGCTGAATGTGCACAGTGAAAATCCCATTCACATAGCAGTGACGATTGGAGCTACGGCACCAGGGGTCTTTGTCTTGTGACCCCTGAGTAAACACTGAGTGTAATAAGAAGTAAATGATTGTTCAAAGAGAATCTACAACAACAGTTCTTTCATTTTTATTGTCAATACATAATTCACAGTTTTACACCATTAACCCAGCATGCAAGGCCAACATCGTACAGCATAAAGCAGCACATAAATAATCCTTTATACATTCACATTTGGCGAATATAAAAGAGCAGACGCAGAATGTCTTACGTGTTCGGAAATACTTCTTTCCTGATCCGCAGAAATGGATCGTTTGATATCAAAAGTATGTTAATTCACAGAATTCACTTTCCTAGAAATCTTAAGATGTGCACAGTACGAACATGACTGTTACTCACATTTACAATTTGGACCAAAACATGAGAAATAATCATGAAAAATAAGAAAGGCACCAAAATATTAACATGCATACTGTGCCTGTCACAACTTTTCAGCTCTTCCTCACTGATCCAGCTGCAAACACCATAGCATGTAGGGGCGGAACGATACTCATATAGTCCGATTCAATACAATTCGATTCAGATTTTCGATATTTTATGTGTTAAAATGTTTTGAGCCCACAGAGCTTTAAACAAGCCCTTGAATTTATAACCTCCTGTGACAAACGCCCAGTCATTTGAGTGTGGGTGTGGCCCCGCCCATTCTCCGCCCAGTTTACTCTGATAGGCTGAACCCAGAGCCTAGTTTTGATCACTGACAGTGGCTTCTAGGACAGATGATACATTAGAGACGCCCTAAAGAGAGTGAGGGGCGCAGAGTTACAGTGATAAAGTCCCAGTGAACACAGTAAAACACTAATAATGCTTGTATGCTACAAATAACAAAAAAAAAAGACAGAAATATAATAAAACATGGCTTTAAAAACGCTGACCAGGCCTATCTGACCCCTGTAATCTAATACAGAGTTTGTTCAATGAAAAACTGTTCTTAGATTTAAAGTTAGCTTGTGCATGAATCGTGACTGACCTTAGAAAATGATCTTATTAATGCTGTAGCTTTTAAATTTTAGGGTAATAAAACTCCACGAACTCGTTGCGAAAATCATGCCACGCTGACATCTGTTGGTCAGAATACGCTTCCTTCAGCAAAACACCAGCAGGTCATACTTTTCATACGTGTAATAATTTTAAAGGTGCAAATTCCAGGAGTTTTGGATGGAAATATGCAAAATGAACTGACCAGAATTTGGTGTATAGCCTCTAACTGACATTATTGTTCCAAGCAAACAAATAAATAAATGAAATGAATGAAAAAAAAAGATAGAAATATAATAAAACATGGCTTTAAAAAGTGCTGACCAGGCCTATATGAGTACTCGTAAGTGACATCCTTCAGTTCAACACCCCCAACCTGCTACACCACTGTAGCAGAAGAAAACTATTGGATTACTTCACTGTGTTCATAGCTCTCTAAAGACGTTATCTGGCTTTTATGTGGCGATGTCTGAAAGAAGGTAACGTTCTTCTTCATTTTACTGAGGAATGGGAATGCTGCCAGGCTGAACAAATGTACAGATGGACAAACAAGTAAATAAATGAATGCACGAACAAAACAGACAGAAGACAGGTGGACGTCTCAGTCAGGCTTGCCATGTAAGCTTTCGCTTGGTGGTTAGCTTTCTCAAAGTTTCCCATAGAACTCAAAGAGACCGAGAAGGTGTAGGAAGAGTTTTGTTAAACCTGTGAGGGCGGGACAAACCACCTCAGCCTTGCGATTGGTGAGGATACTGCTTATGTAAGCATTACTTAAGGGCCCAATCCCATTTCACCCCTCGTCCCTACCACTTAACCCTACCCCTCTGTTGTGCGTGTTCGTGTCTAGGGGTTGGGTGTCCCAATTCTTGTTGAGATAGAGGGGGAGGGTGAAGTGTTGGGGCTACATGACCCTCCAAACAGAGGTTTTTCAGAGACTCCAAACAGAGTGATATGGGAAAAAAAGATGGCTGAGCAAGAGACGGAAGAAACCCACAAATGTGAGAATTTTCTCTGTTAAAAAATGACAATAACCACTGTATTATCTTAGTTTAATGTCGTTTCAGTGTATTATGATCCTTTTTTCATAACAAGTATAAAAATTGCTAATCGTATGCTGATGTCTCAGTAGCTAGCTAGATAACTTTCCCGTTCCACCTTAAATAGTCCAGCAGTTCTGACGCCTGAAGCTCCAGAATGTAACTGCTGCTCCATTTAAGGCGGAACGGGAACATTTGAACAAGAATCTGGAAAATATCTGACTTCAGCTTCATATCACTGAAGAATTAGGGGTGGGTGATAATAAATAATTGCCCCCCTCTTTGAAGGCATATGATGCCCTAAATGTAACTAAAGCCCAGCAGTGAGGAGCTGAACTTTACCCTCCTCTGCTGTCACTGCAGACTGGCAGGGTCGCCTACAGAGCAGCTCTGGTAGCTGTTAATGAAGTGATGCTCTTTTTATTTGAGGGTCCCATTTCAGAGGGAAGATTTCAACCACGACCCCTTATAACTCAGTTCCAAGGGGTTAGGGTGACACTCGAAAACAAGGGGTAGGGGTCAAAATAAGAAATGGGATTGGGGCTAAGACTAGGATTGCCCACTTTACACTGAAAGAAGAGAACACTGGCCAAATAGATCGGCCATTTATTGGACAGTGGAAAGCTACTCACAGGACATACTTTGTAAAAGAAAGCATGGATTTAGGTTCCCTGGGGCTTTAAGTAATAAACAGTTTCAAATATTCATTTTTGATTTTTTGATACTGTGCTGAAATGTATAGTTTGGTCATGTGGAAATATTATATTATCCAACGCTCTTTTCTGACAAGCAGGAGCTCGGCGTGCTGAAGGTGCATGTGACCATCTCGGCTTTATTTTCATGCTCTTTTGTGCAGGACGTCGGCGTGTGAATGCATCCGACGGACCCAACATTGTCCACTTTAGAGCTGGATGCTGTTTCACTCTCGGAACCCAAAACTGGCTCCTGCTCCACGCTGAACGGATGGAAACCGTCCATCGCAGTGTCGAAGTCCCACGCCTGGCGGAGAGCTAAGTCCACATAAGGTTTGGTGTCCATTGCAGTCTGTTTTACAGCGGCATTCCTGCACGTCGCCATGCGTAGCGATGCATAACTGGTGTCGTTGCTGTGTGTTAATGATGGCGGCGAATGCTGGCTGCTCACCCAACCCAGCGTACGCTCATGCTTCTCTCTACTGCGGCCCACGGTGCGTTTAAGCCACTCGCAGCCTTTGGTGAACAGACTTTTCCGGCACAGGATGTACACCCATGGGTCCAGTATGGGGTTGAAGGAAGCGAATCGAATGGCCAGGAGGTCGCTGCGATAATCAGGCTTCCCGCCAGCAGCGATTTCAGCAGGTCCGTAAATCTGATTAACAAAGATGCGCACCTGGGAAGAGGACAGAAAACAGAGAATGGTTACGGAATGCTTCGGACACAAATGTAGTCTATTTATACCAACTGTTGCAAGGTTGGGCAAGCTCTACAGAACGCTGGCAAAATCCCATTTAACCTAATGAAAAACTGTGGAACACAAGTCAGAAATACCGATATTAACAGTGCATTCTCCATTTCAAATGCTGTTTATTTGTATATTGCTGTTGGAACAAAACCTCGTATCTCCAAAATGGTAACTTTACAGGAGAAGGGAAAAACCTACTTTACTTTTAATGTAAGTCAATGGAACCAGACATCTTTTTAAGTCATTTTGGGTCATTTCTTTTGGTCCATTCATCATGAAATGTACACACAATGTAAAGGACAACAGGTATTTTCAAATTACGTCAAAAACTGGAAAACGACCAAAATGGAGATGCGTGGTTTTGTTCTGACAGCAGCGCTATGTGAATGGTTACACTATTGAGATAGACTGGGTGTAGTGCTGTGTAGTCAGGCTAACATGTTGCTTCCAACTTGCCTAGTTATGATTAGCGACAACAACACAGTCCGTAACTGGACATCTGAGATGTGGAGTGAGGTTTTATGGACTGACGAGTCCAAATTTGGATTACTTGGAGAGAGAAAAGCAGAAAATGCAACTTCCAAGACTGAACTTTGGAATTTAAATATATGAGGGGTGGTCACTCACAGTACTGTACATAGTAAACACAGTAACATAAGTACACACCAATTTGTTTTCTTCCACTCCTTTCTCATCCCTTCTTTTCTCATCACTTCATCAACCTACAGAAACCCTTTTTCGCTACGCATTTAACTGTGAAGCCAGAGCCATCAACCTTGATGAAAAGATTTAAATATTGAACAAAAAAGCAAAACTGCACTTCATACTGAGAGCACATGTCCATGTAACTCTCCTTATCCTTCCTTTCATTCCTCCATTGCTCCTTGAAAATGTTGATAATCCTTGGATTTTCAAGCTCGAACCAACAAACCTGGTATGAAGATGTAACATGAAGTGTATGATTCAGTTTCAAACTGATATCTAACTCTGGCATTCTTTCTTTTGTCCCTCCATCCCTTTACAGAAACCACTGATTTCAAGAGACCTCAAGACTTTAACATATAACTACCAACTTTTAGACAAAGCCTGTGAGAACAAAGCTGCATTTCATACTGATGCCACTTCTCTAATACAGCTATAGTTCTTTCTTCTCTCTGCAGTCGTACACAAAAAGACATGCCTGTAATTCAAAGTGATAGTACAATGATAGAACACAGCTCTTTCAAATTGCATGCAGACCTGCTCATTTCCAAGATTCAAGCAATTCTCATAAACAACAGGAGCCACTGGCTTCTGTTATAAATGTGTTGTTTTCTGTTCAGGGAAAACTGTCTGTATTACTGTCCATGATAAGTGACCACACACTACAGATAGGCAGACAGCAATTAGGTTGAAAATGCCGTGCTCATGTAACGGCATTCGACAAGCTGACGTAAAGCTGCACTATGTAAGTTTTGGGGATTTGGAGACCTTTCGTAAAGCCTTGGGTTCACTACACGACTATTAAAGTTTTAAAAGATCCCCCAAAAAATGGTCATCTCACACTATACAACTGTTTTTGCAGGCTTTTTCGGCCGATATTGGGGATCACACACTAAATGATTAGGGATTACACACTACTCAACTTTTAAGTTGCTGCTGAACCGAACGGGTCTTACTGAACTCGCATGAACTCATGCAAACTATCACGTTCTCCTGTTACTTGGAAACCCAAATAAACAAACGTGGAGCTGCTGCTGCTGTTTTTGCTGCCCTCTGCGCTGAAACAGTAAAGAAGCAGCAGGTAAACATGTTTAAATGAGGATCATGGATTTAAAAATGTGATCAGTTTGGTATTTTAAAGAGTTTTAAAGAGTTTAAAGAGTTTTAAATGTACATAAACTCGACTGTGGCTTAAACTCAGCTCATTAAAAAGCTTTGCCCCACACGTAAATGACTTTTTGTCAAGTAAACACTTGTTTACTTTCTTCTTTCTCACTCTCAGTTTTCATTGGCTGTTGCAGGAATCCGTTCAGATTGAGTCGTTGATCAGTTCACACTAGATTACACTTGGAATCAGGTCTGAAAAATCAAACGTTCGATAAACTCCGACTGGTCTGAAATCAATCGGGAGGCTGTAAATCTGAGTCTGCGCGCCTCAGACACGACTCGACTCTGTCTCCAACTGTCGACTCCGACTGACACAAAAATCTGCAGACTAGAGCCGACCAGCTCAGACTCAGCCAGACTGAGAATCGGGGCTTAAATCAGGGTAAAAGTCTATTATAGGCTATACACTATTAACAAACATGGTTCTATGTAATACCCAAAAAAGATTACATGACAACAATGATTACATAATTACATAAAACCTTTTTTCAAAAGGTTCTTTAGAGCACCAAGTACCACAGGTACTTAATCATGAAGAACCATTTAAAAATTCATGGGCCTATAAATAGCCCCTGCCTGTACTAAAGAACTTGCAAAGTCACAATTAGTGACCACAGGGCCACTGCTGACCAGATATCCTTTGGGTTATGATCATTGCTGGGGTTTTTTTTGCACATATCAATATCACTGCTAGGTTGAGAATCATATCCAGCCAAGAACTGCTCTGTGGTCAGAACCTGACCACTGAATCAACAGATGGCCTAGAGTCTTCAACTGTGCACCAGCAAAGTGGAACTACAAGAGAGGCATTTCTAATAGAGTGGCCAGTTACTGTTCAGCAAAGTGTAAGAAAGTCTGAGTGCGCATGCCAAGCAGTGCACAGAGGCGTAGCCAAGAGGTGGCCAGTGCCACTTTAGAGTAAAGCGTTGTTACTCACTGGCCACCCCAGTTACGGAACGTGAGACAGCCAGCTATTAATAATAAAGCATCATTTACCTTTATGGTGAAAATCAGTTATAAGAGTATGTTGATGCTGCATTTAATAATGTGACAGGTTAATCTGCTGAGTGAACAGGCGAGTGTGTTGTGTCCGTTCAGCAGTGCTGCTCTGTCAGCTACATTATAAAGAAATCTATGCCAAGGCGAGTTAAGTGTCAAAAACTAGCCAGCTGTAATAGTTTATCATGCTGATTACTCTTTTGCAGTTGAATGTGTGCTGAGCTTTCTAGTCATTAGACTCATGTATAACCTGTAGCGAGGGCAGCCTAAATGAATTCTTCTATGGTCTGTCTATATGAAATGATGGGCCTGGGTTCGATTCCCCGCCCGGGCGACCAGTGTCCTCTCTGTGTGGAGTTTGCATGTTCTCCCCGTGTCTGTGTGGGTTTCCTCTGCGTGCTCTAGCTTCTTCCCACAGTCCAAAGACATGCAGCCAGGAGACCTGGAGATGCCAAACTGCCCCTAGGTGTGAGTGTACTGGTGGCCTGTCCAGGGTGTTTCCTGCCTTCCGCCCAGTGAGCACTGAGATAGGCTCCAGCACCCTCCGCGACCCAGGAGGATAAGCGTCTTAGACAATGTGTGTGTGATTCTAACACATCCTTTCCTCATGAATGACTAAAACACATCAACACAGTTTTGTCCTTCAGTTTACTTTTGGTAATAATTGTATTGATGTATTATTTTATGGTAACATTTTATTTAGAGTGGTTTTTGGTGGACGATTAATAAACTCTTAACTGAGGATCAGTAACACATCAACAACATATCAGTGAAGGAGCAGCAGTGAAGCATCTGAATGCACTGAAGTAAATATCCTGTAGATGTTCTGTTGATACATTACTTACATTAAGCAAAGCCTAACCTTACCAACCTTAACCCTGGCCCTAATCCTAATCCTAACCTCAGCCTGACCCCAATCCTAACCCTAACCTTAACCAAAACCTAATTGAGTTAAGCTCCTAGTACAGAATGGGGTCAGCAGCATGTCTATACCAACTTGCTGAGGATGCTGAAATGGTGTGTATTACAGGTTAAACATCTACAGATCTGAACTTGGACACCAAATAAAGTGAAAAACAACTGAACTCAGCAGATTCTAAACAAATCTTATTTACACAGTTAATTAAAACTCTCTTAATGATCTACTGAATGTATTCAATGCTGCTACATCACTGATGTGCTGTTTATATGTTACTGAAAGTCTGTTGAGTGTTTATTTCATCTCAGACGGACCACTCAGAACAAAGCATCGCCTGTTTTATTCATGTGGAAATAATGGACAGATTAAATTAAGCACAGAGAAAAGCCAATGCATCACTTTTATGTCATTTTAATAGAGTAACACTGTTATTTAGGGTTTTTTCTCCTGTAACCCCCAAATCTAAAAGTTCTAGATACGCCCCTGGCAGTGCACAGGAGTATGTACTGCTGTCCTACACGCTCCTCTGGAGTGAAAGGGAGTAACAGACGGAGCACCCGAGAGTAACAGACACCGCTGTCTGCGCTTTACTCACCACCAGCGGGATGGAGCAGATGAGGAACACGACGGTCATGATGATCAACATCCAAAACATCTGGATCTCCGCCGCCGACGTCACGGCGGGCAGCCCGGCGAGCGCGCGCCTCCCGGTGCCTCCGGCGCGCGTCTCGCGGCTCATACGCACGAGCGAGCGGCACGCCGCGCAGTTGCAGGCGACGGTCACGGCGACGAGCGCGAGCATGACGCCGCCATACAGGTAGGAATAGGCTGCGCCCGGAGCGTCCGTCGCGCGCCAGTCCAGAAAGCACCAGGTTCCAGGCACGTGGCGCGCGTGCCTGCCGAAGCCGAGGCTGGGGAGCGCGCAGAGCGCGGCGTTGGCCGCGTAGACGGCGAGGAGAGCGGCGCGCGCCGTGCGTCTGTCCACGCGCTTGGAGTAGAAGTAGGCATGGTCGATGGCCACGTAGCGCTCCACGGCCATGGCGCACAGGATGGACATGCCGGCCGAGCCGAAGAACAGCATGGAGAAGGAGAAGAAGTGGCAGAGGCGTGCGCCGCCGGGCCACCGGCCGGCCACGTAGGTGGCGATCACCACGGGGCTCGTGAAGCACGTGCCCAGCAGGTCGGTCACGGCCATGCCGCACACGAGCGTGTAGAATGCAGTCTCTTTCTGCTCGCGCCTGCTCGCGCACAGCACGGCCGCGGCCACCACGTTGCCCAGCACGCCCACGGCGAACATGCTGGCCGAGGTGACCAAAGAGCGCACGTCCAGCCGCAGGGGGGCGCGCGGGGAGCCGCCGTCAGCCAGCAGCACCGAGTCGTTCATGGTTCAGGTGGAGCGGAGCGTGCGTAAAGGCTTCTTCTGCGCGCGGGCTGTCCGGCTCATCTCCAGCGAGCTCTAGCTTTGTGAGGTGTAAAGGAAGCCACGCGGAGCACATATAAACTCACTGGCCCCGCCCCTCCTCCACTGTGACGCCCTCAGCGTTCCACTCCTTCGCTGTGACGTCTGCCTGTGCCAGCCCTTCACTGTGACGTCAAGGCAGCTCCATGACCATCTGTCTTGTTCCACCAATGCCCCAGCTCCACATTATGATTGTATTACTTGTGCCGCACCATCACCTGTCTGACGTCATTAACCCCCACCACCACTGCCCCCTCACCCCCTGATGACAGAACGTGTCCCCCAGTACCCCTCAGTATAATCTGCTTCTCCACTTTGGTGTCTGTGGGTTCATAGTGATGTCATCGAAACAAAACCACTAACTTGAGGAGATGATTTGAATATTCAGCTTTTATTCAAATTCAATATTCAAATAAGTCAGTTTAAAGTAATTCATTAGTAAACACAAACCTTTGATGATATATTTAGTCATAACAAGATCCCTACAAACAAGTGTCGATTCAGCATTTACAGTGTTGCATTAACCTTTGCAATGTTCCGTAATATCTTGCAGAAAAATCACATGCCCTTCACATGTGATCATGTATGCAGTGCCTAAACAGCACATGTTCATAAGTAAACACGTGGCATAACGTGACTACGTGATCACAGGTGAAATAATGGGAGTAATGTGCAATCACATGTGACATAACCTGATTTGTGATCAGATGTGACCCAACGTCAATAAAATGTGATGATGTGACATAACATAAATAAGATGGGATCAACTGACTGTGATCACCTGTGACACCTGTGAAGTGAATAATGTGATTCTATGTGACATCAACTTGAATTATATGTAAGGACATGATACAGCATGAATCGAATGTGGTCACGTTTGACATAACATGGATAGTGTATGAAAGCAGATGACAAAATATGATCATGTGATGATGTGATCTTTTGTGACTTTTCACATGATTGATGTGGGATCATATAAGACTCAACATGGATAAAATTTAAACATAACATGAATAAGATGGGATAACCTGACTGTGATCACCTTCGACACAACGTGAATAGTATGTAATGACTTGACATAGCGTGAATCATTCGTGATCACTTGTGACATAACATGGACAGTATATGATCATGTGACATAATGTGATTCATGATCACATGTGACACAACATGAACAAAATATGATCTTTTGATAAAATGTGAAAAACGTGATCATTTGTGACTTGCCACACGATTAATCTATGATCACATGTGACATAACTTGAATAAGATGGGGTCACCTGACTGTGAAAAATCTGTGATCACCTGTGACATCGATATGAATAATATTTAATGATATGACATAGCATGAATCATATGTGACCGCACGTGACATAATATGAACAAATATGCTCATGTGACAAAATGTGAAAAATGTTATTACTTGTGACTTGCCGTGTGTTAACATGTTCACATGTGATATGATATGAATAGGTGAACACAAGACAGTGTGAACAATTGTGATCAAGTGACATAACATGATTTGTCATCACATGTGACCCAACATGGATAAATGTGATTATGTGACATAACATGAATAACATAGGATCACCTGACATAGAGTGAAAGATCTGTGATCACCAGTGCCACAACATGAATAAGGTGATCATGTGATATATGTGTAATGTCATGATATACCATGAATCATATGCGATCATGTGCCATAACATGAACGATATGTGATCATGTTACATAACATGATTTGTGATCATGTGACAACATGAGAAAAAATAATCATGTGACAAAATGTGAAAAAATGTCATCGCCCATGACCCAACATGGATAATATATGATCGCATGTGATATAATGTTAATAAAATGTGATCGAGTGACATAACAAAATATGTGATCACAAGTAACGTTACTTTTTTAGCAAGGAATTATAAACGTGGAACATGCAAATGAATGAATCGTGATGAGAGAAAATCACAAATGAAAAATTAAAATGTGCATCACATGTGAAAACCATTTAAAGTCATGTGATATTTCTGTAATAGAAATCCATTTGGACACATATTCACACTATAAAAGTGAAATGAACAGAAGATTTTACTGTAATGTTCTATGTTTTCTTTGTCACAGTGTTTAATGTTAATTTTCAGTCAGGAATGATTTATTTACATAAGACTAAACCATTAAACCCTTACATGGCCACGGATTCTCCGGCAGGCCCAACGTTTTATTACACACTTCTATAACCTAAGAATAGCTCAGCCATTTTGCACTGAAGTCCCTGTAGTTACTGAATAATAAGCCTTAGTATTAATAAGCCTGGGATATTAAGGGGTTAACGTGTATGTATACACTCAGTACAGTAGATACAAAGAGTTAGTGAGTATTTGAAAGCAGTGAGCTTACACGTTTTTGTTTATTAATTTTAACACAATGTATGTAGAGAGTGGATAGTATTTAGAAGCTGACAGCTCACTTACTCCTCAGTATTTATTAATCATTTATAAGTCTCAAGCTTTAGTATTCAGTTACTACTATTAATTATTGAGCAACTATTATGAAATTGATATTGAGTTATAAGACTGAGGGGTGGAAGTCTGTCTGCTACTCAAATTAAACCGTTTAAAGTGAAAACATTTCACTCATTTTGTGTTTCTTTAATGTTATACTGTTAATTACATTAGAACAAAATAGCCTTGAAGCTAAACATTTTCATAGAAAGCCTCATGTATTCAGGGCCATGTTCAACATTTTTCTTGGATTTTATTTTTCTGTTATAAAGCTGTTGTAAGCTAAAGTCTATTGTATCTCATTTTCCAGCCTCTCTTTATCCCTTAGAATCAAACAGGCTGTTTTTGTTACTGTGCTTTTGAAGACTGTTATATGTAAATGAGCTCTGTTTGATTGGCTGTCCTGTACTGTGCCTCATTCAAAAAGCAGTCCAGGCTGAAACACTCCTTATAACTTCAGTGTGTGTAGAGCTAAACTGCTGTAGGCTGAATAGTTGGATACGTGTAAACAGCTTTGCTTTTGTGACATCACAAAAACAATGACCTCAATACAGCAGCATAGTTTCCATATATGGACTGGATGGAATGGGTGAGTGATCTGTATGCTTTAAAACTTGAACAATGTTTACATACCATATCACTTTTCTTTAAAAGCTGAGGAAGTTTTCTGCCTTTATGGCTGATATATGTAAATGAGCTCTGTTATGATTGGTTGCCCTGTACTGTGCCTCATTCAAAAAGCAGTTCGGGCCAAAACACTCCTTATAACTTCAGTGTGAATGAGTGGAGCCAAGCTGCTGTAGGCTGAACAGTGTACAGTGTCCAGATGACTGCTGTAGGCTGAGCAGTATCCAGTGTCCAGATGTCCAGATTAGTGAATTGTATGTTTTAAGAAATGTTTACATTCTATATCAAACACATTTATTTAAAAAATGAGGACATTTTCCATGATAAAGGCCCTTTAAAGTGAGAGTAAACAACTCTAAAGCGATCATTTTAAAGATTTAAGCTGAAGATGGTTAATAGAATCAACAAGCCTTGTGATTGTTTTGTTTACAGGCCTTTAAAACTAGTGACCGCACCTGCTTAAAGAGGAAGATGGGGATGACCTCAGAGGTCAATGCTGTGGCATCTGAACAGGCTAATGATAGCCAGCCATTCCCAAAACAGACATAAGGACTTAGCAACTCTTCCAGTTATGCGTGTACAGTGCACAGTGGTTAAACATGCCATGTCAGAGTCACTGCTGTGCTGAGAATGATTGGACCACAACCCAAATAGTATCTACTCAGTGGTGGTCCCGAAGTGGTCCACTTTCAATTGGTGGATGGGGAGGAGGGGGGCTCCAACAGATGCACCAACAGTTAGCTACATGATTAGTGTTTCTGATAAAATGGCCAGCGAGTCTAGGTAAGAGCGCATAATGAACTGGCAAATCAGTGTACAGCATTTATAGGAATGGTTCGTTGAAAAATCAAATTTACACAATTTCACTGACCCCAGATGCAGTTTATCGGCCAAGCGTCCAATTTTACTTCGTTAAATTAGTGCAAGGCTAACGTTGCTAACAAACACTAGAAGTCAATAGTCGCCTGAATGTTTGCTGTAAACACATCAAAACTTCTCTCAACCTGCTCAAACCACATCCAGCTCTGCATTAAGATTGTACAGACTTGTTGATGTGGTTCAGTTTGACTTAAGCTAAACTAAAGAAGCAAAATTTGGACACCAAACATGTCTTCACTGATCAGCTGCATCTGGGGTTGGGAATTGTGCAAAATATATTTTTTCAAGGCTGGGGTTTCTCCACAGGGAGGAAAACATGCAGGGAAAAAAGTGTCCATGTATGAATTTGAACTAAATAACATCTACACTCGCTTAAGCACATCTAAGCCAATGATTATTAGCGATTCCTCTGTTACCACAAACCACAACAGCCACTACTAGGGGCGTCTCTAGGATTTGAAAACATCTGGGGCTTCAGACAAAACATCCTGGGCTGCTGGGGAGATTCAAAGTTTGTTCTTATATTTTCACACCGTTGACGACACTTAACAACCTAGATAAAGCCTTGTTTGTTAAGAAATTATAGCGCCTAGTAACGTGGGCATCTGAGGCATAACTATATTCTCACACTCTACAGGCTACAATGCACATCAGCTTCATAGGCGGAGGATTTTTTGTCTGCCAAGCACTTTAAACCTCACAGCATTTATAGACTGAATGACATCCGTGTCTAGGAGCAGGATGACTCACTGAGTGTTTTTGCCCTAACAATACCCCTGACTACTACAACTGATAATAATAATAATAATCATAATAATAATAATAATAATAATAATAATGACTATTATTATTATTATTAGTAGTAGTAGTAGTGGTAGTATCCATATATATAAATAAAGTCTTTAATAAATATTTAAGTGTTCAATTTAATCATGTAAACTTACATTTAACAGAACAGCATTGAATAGAATCATATGGGACTCTTATTTTGAAAGGAATGGCGTTCCTGCTGAACGTGAGTGAAGTCATTATGAGAAAAGTGCCATCATTTTAGTTCTGACGTGCTGTAAATGCAGCTGTGTCCTGAATGAATCCACACAGGCAGATTTAACTAGCTAGGCTGTTCTTGTTACTCTGCCTTTATGGGCTGATATATGTAAATGAGCTCTGTTATGATTGGTTGCCCTGTACTGTGCCTCATTCAAAAAGTGGATCGGGCCAAAACACTCCTTATAACTTCAGTGTGAATGAGTGGAGCCAAACTGCTGTAGGCTGAACAGTGTACAGTGTCCAGATGTCCAGATTAGTGAATTGTATGTTTTAAAAAATGTTTACATTCTATATCAAACACATTTATTTAAAAAATTAGGACATTTTCCATGATAAAGGCCCTTTAAAGTGAGGGTAAGCGATCTTAAAGCAATTGTTTTAAAGATATGACTAGAAGATGGTAAATGCAGCCAACAAGCCTACTGATTGTTTTGTTTACATGCCTTTAAAGCCAGTGACCACACTTGCTAAAAAGGGAGATGGGGATGACCTCGGGGATCACTGCTTTGGCATCTGAACTCTGTCTAATGATAGCCAGGCATTCCCGAAACATACGTAAGGGCTTACCAACTTACCACTGCATTTGTTTGATAATTGCATTAATTTCTTAATTATGATGCTGTATAAATATAAATATGTATTTAATTTACATAAAAACAGTTAAGTATTTAAAATGGAAAATGATTTGCAGGCTGGATTTAAGGCTCAATTGTTGGACCCAGTCCCATTTCACCCCTCGCCCCTAACACTGAGCCCTCCGTTTTGTGTGCTCACGTCTAGGGGTTGGGTGTCCCGATTCTTGTTGAGATAGAGGGGGTAGGGCGAAGTGTTGGGGCTACATGACCCTCCAAACAGAGGTTTTTCAGAGACTCCAAACAGAGAGTTATGAGAAAAAAGAAGACCTGACAAGATGGAGCACAAGAGACCAAAGAAACCCACAAATGTGAGAATTTTCTCTGTTAATAAATTACAATAATCACTGTTTTATCTTAGTTTAATGTCGCTTCAGTGTGTTTTGGTCGTTTTCTCCATAACAAGCATACAAAAACGCTGATAGTATGCTGATGTCTTGGTAGCTAGCTAACTAAATTTCCCGTTCCACCTTAAATAGTCCAGCAGTTCTGATGCCTGAGGTGCCAGAATGTAACTGCTGCTCCATTTAAGGTGGAACAGGGAAAATTTGAACAAGAAGCTGGAGAATATCTGACTTCAGCTTCATATCACTGAAGAATTAGGGGTGGGTGATAATAAATAATTGCCCCCCTCTTTGAAGATCATATGATGCCCTAAATGTAACTAAAGCCCAGCAGTGAGGAGCTGAACTTTACCCTCCTCTGCTGTCACTGCAGACTGGCAGGGTCGCCTACAGAGCAGCGCTAGTAGCTGTTAATGAAGTGATGCTCTTTTTATTTGAGGGTCCCATTTCAGAGGGAAGATTTCAACCACGACCCCTTGTAACTCAGTTCCAAGGGGCAAGGAGACACTCGAAAACAATGGGTAGGGGTAAAAAGAACAAATGGGATTGGGCCAAAATGTGTGATGGGCTGTAAGAAGCAGTGTCGTTTGAGACCTCTGCTTTAAGGCCTTGTTGGCAGTGTGATATGGACTTGTGAGCGAGATTGAGGTGAACATGTTGGCAAATTTGGTTTCGGATGGAACTAAAACCAGAGAGATGCAGCAGCCACAGTCCTGGTGGGTGATCTCAGAGGAATCTTACAGGAATGCGCTGCCCAGTAGAGTCACAGACAAAAATAACGTGAGCGAACTCTGAGGAGCTGCTTTGAAATTAGCCTTATGTTCTCAGAGCCACAGACCCCAGGAGCAGGACTGCAATATCCTTATTGTTAATTGTTTTCTGTAATATTGGCCTTTGTAATATTCATATCACAGAAGGCTACTGCAGCAAATGAGCCTCTAACAGATCACTGAGTATTTGATTGTGTGCTGTGAGCTACATGACTAATCACAGATGCTCCAGATGAGTTTGTTTATATAAATTTGAGGCAGTAACGTGATCCAACAGACATAATATTGGGTCAAAATAGTGTCCATTCACAGCACATCAGGGTTTCACTATGTGTCTTATTATTAATAATGTCACTGTCACATCATTCATTCATTTATTACACTATTTGAAAAAATGATATTGTTGCTGATCACGAAAGTGGCAACTTTACAGGACAGAGCAAAAACACTCTTAACTTTCAATGCAAGTTAATGTGAAGAAATTTTATTTAAAACAATTTTGGAACATTTCTATTGCTTAATTCATCATGAAGGTTTCAAACAATGTGCCTATATTTAAATGATAAAGAAAAATAAAAAATGGGAAAGCATATAAACATGTATATATGCAAAGTACTGTAATATGTTTGTATATGCAAAGTACTGTATACTTTGAGAAGTATATGAGAAGATGACATGTAAAGCTGTTTATCTGGGAAGTAGACAAATACAAACAACACTTTGTGGGTCCCTTAATTCACATGAATTTCACATTTTAAAAAACGTGGCTTTTGCATACTTCACACATCAGAAAAGTGTGATTGCTTGTAAACAAGTGGTTTTTGCACACTTCATATGTTAAATACATATGACTTTTCTGTATGGTGAGTGTTAAACATTTCCAAAGCTCTCCTCGAGGAAGAGCAGTACTTACAGTCACCATCCAATAAATTGCCTATTTGGCAATGTATACAACTGTACATATGATAGCTTTTACTTCATGACATATTACTGTACAAAATCTGTACATTGGAATGGTGTACTGGTGTATATTAACGTGTGTATATATATATATATATATATATATATATATATATTGCATATTTAAGTACTACAAGGGGGCTATGCACTTAAGATTTTCACTCCCCTTCACACCTGTGTAAATGTGATGTGACAATAAACATAATTTGATTGGATTTGATTACCTGGTTGATCTGATCAAACCTTCATTAAGTTAAGTCAGATGCTGCTGAAGGAAGTTCTACTGAATTTCTGTACCATTCAACATAAACAGAGTGACTCAGAGTGGGTTGGTGAGAAATGGTTCAGATGTCTTTACAGTGGTGGTGATAGGAACCAGGGGTCGCCATGACGACAACACAAATATAGCCATTTTATTTACTACCAGTGAACCTACACGTCTTCTATCGAGTTTTATATGGAATGATGATGATGGTAAATAGTGATAAATCTAAACAACAAAGTTTTCTTTGAGGACTATTTTACCTCACAACACCCTGCATGTACTTCTCCACATGAATGGATTTACAAAAAATGTTACAAAAAACATTGATACTGTGTAGACCTGTGCAGAAGTGAGAGACCACCCTTCATTTATCATTTTTCAAGAGATATTTCTGAGGAAGATTAAATATGAGAAAAAAACACTTGTATACGGAAGAGAAAGGCAAATGAAAATAAGTAAAAAACTAAAGTTCAAAAACCTGATTAAAAGCTACAGAGAAAACAAGACTCCTAACAACCACCTGGAAGACCTGGTAGACACCAAAACTGCCCCCATCAGATAAACAGCACTTAAAGCTTTCATCTCTGAGAGAGAGGAGAAAATCAAGCTGCTTCAGATCTGAAAACATCCACAGGTGTTTCTGTCCATCCTTCCACTGTGAGAAGACGACTCAGCGCTGTGGGTCTGAAAGGATGTGTAGCTGTTCAAGAAGAACCTCACTGAGAAAAGGAGACGGACACACCAAACAAAGAAGCTGAACGATGGACTGACCACCCCAGAGTCCAGACCTCAACACCACTGAATGTGTTTGATTACTTCAGAAAATGATCAACCAGCTTCTAAGACTGAACTTCGGAGGTGTGTCTGCAGATTCTTTGAAAAGACCAGAAGCTGTAAAAACAATATATGTCGTTGTTGAGGCTTCTGTGTGATTTGTATTTAATGGCTGGAAATGAAATAAGTGAAGGGTGGTCTCTGACCCTTTTTGCACTGTACCATATATTGCACCCAGCACTTATTAGCAGGCCTGATATTGCTTGGCTCATTACCGCTGCTTCTGAAACCTTTCTTGTCATGGATCATGTCTGTGACGGCCTTGGCTGATGAAAGAACCAGCAGGCCATTCAGCAGTATCATAATACAGATATAAAATAATAATGCACAATTCATTTTACGACAAAGGCGGAGCCAAAAACAATGACAGCAGCCAAAGCGGATGCCAAATCCATAATTTATTATCATGATTCCGTAATTATTGGACGGGCGTGTACTGTTTGCCTCAGTGGGCAGCCTTGGCTCCGTGCCAAATCAATAAAAAATGCATGATGGAAATTCCAGACGATTGTAATATGTACTTAAAACCGTACAGCATGCAACATAGTTGAAGAAATTCCAAAATGAGTATTCGGAGAAGCCAGGTGGAGCGAGACTATTGATCCGGGATATGTCAGGAAACATGCACACACATATATCCCATGATCCTCTTGGGAGCATTTGGCCCAGAGAGCTTGAAGAACTCATAAAATATATGAAGCTCTGCCGCAGCGGCATGAGGACCGTAGAGATGACACTGTCGTCTCTGTGCTGGTGCGCAGCTCTACGGGTTTCTCTTATTATGACCGGCGCTCCACAGGTATATGACAGCAGCCATGAACCCGGAGCCTGAAATCTAATTTGTAAATAATGAAAGAATTCATCATACGTGGTGAGGCCGAAGGGTCCGACTCCTCTGTCTCTGCCTGTGTAAGTGGATTCCACCCCCCACACACAGAGCTCAGGGCCCCCAGGCGTCTCGCTCTTGCGCACGGTTTGCCGCATCTCAGCTCCACAGTGACCTTTCACTCATGGACGTCATCTAACAGCCGCCCACGCCTCCACTGTCGTGTGGGGTGGTCTGCTGGGGGCTGTAAGAGTTACTGTGTGTGTGTGTGAGTGTTGGTTTTCATACAGTTTCAGGACAAAAATAATGAAATAATGGTTATTTATACAGCACGTTTCAGCTTAGTTAGGAAATCACTTTGGGTGCAATGACAGCATAATTGAAAGGAAATTAAATAAAAACGTATTAATGAAATCACAGCATAATTAGCAATAAAATTAAATTTTTTTTAATCAAAGAACATATTAGTCCCAATAGTATTTTTCAGTAGAGATGTTAATCAGAAGGACGTTATTATGACCAATAGATACATAGTATATATATATATATATATATATATACATTTATGAATTAGTACTACACATAGATTATATTTATTTGCATATATATAATACACATAGGGACATATAATTATTACCTATAGGCACTTAAATGTATATATTACATTTGAGAAACATATTAGATATTATATATATATATATATATATATATATATATATATATATATATATACACGCTGTGTGCAAAATGTTAATAAAAACAAAATGCAATGATGTGCAAATCATTTAAATCATTTATTTCATTGAAAATAGTACAAAGACAACACTGAGAAACTTTATTGTTTTTTGAAAAATATTTGCCCATTTTGAATTTGATGCCAACAACACATTTCAAAAAAGTTGGGACGGGGGCAACAAAAGGCTGGTAAAGTTGTGTAATGTGTAATTCAAGTTAAAACTCTTAAACACAAAGAAGAAACCATATATAAACAGGATCCAGAAACACTGCCGCCTTCTCTGGGCCTGAGCTCATTTAAAATGGACTGAGGGGAAATGGAAAAATGTCCTGTGGTCGACAAATCAACATTCTTTTTGGAAATCATGGACACTGTGTCCTCCGGGCTAAAGACCACTCAGCTTGTTATCAGCACACAGTTCAAAAGCCAGTATTCATGATAGTATAGAGGTGCACTTGTACACATGACATGGATGACATTCACATCTGTGAAGGCACCATTAATGCTGAATGATATATACATGTTTTGGTAACATATGCTGCGTCCATCCACGTCTTTTTCAGGGAAGGTCTTGCTTATTTCAGTAAGACAATGTCAAACCACATTCTCCACGTATTACAACAGCATCGCTCTGTATTAAAAGAGTCCATATGCTAAACTGACCTGCCTGCAGTCCAGACCTGTCACCACTGAAAACATTTGGTGCATTATGAAATGAAAAATATGGAAAAGGAGATCCTGAATTGTTGAGCAGCTGAAATCCTACATCAAAAAAGAAAGGGAAAACATTTCACTTTCAAAACTACAGCAGTGTCTCCTCAGATCCCAAACACTTACAGAGTGCTGTTAAAAGAAGAGGTGATGAAACACAGTGGTAAACAGGCCCCCGTCCCAACTTTTTTGGAACGTGTTGCTGCCACCAAATTCAAAATGGGCCAATATTTAAAAAAAAACAATAAGATTTCTCAGTTTCAACATTTGATATGTTGTGTTTGTAATATTTTCCTTTAAAAATAGGGTTTAAATGATTTGCAAATCATTGCATTCTGTTTTTATTTACATTTTGCACAGCGTCCCAACTTTTTTGGAAATGGGGTTGTACATATATATATATATATATATATATATATATATATGTATATATATATATATGTGTATGTATGACCCGTAGAACATGATATTATTATGCTACTTACATACATAATACATATGGAAAATTGTTTTTACATATGAGTATTTACATATCTATAGCACATATGGGACATAGGTATAAACCCATGTTCTCATAAGATATAAAAACAAAGCTGTGTGTGTAGATGTGTGTGTGATGGAGAGAGAGAGTTCTTGAATCTCCAGATTATTTTATTGCCAGGCGTTCCTCAGTGTACAGTAGGTTTGATAAATGTGCCCGCTGGGTCAATAACTTATGAATATGTTCCTCTCTTCTTTAACAAGTTGCCTTGAACTAAGACTCGAAGCAATTGCAGATTTGATTATCAAGGGATATTATATCATATAATATTGATCTAAATAAATAGAACTGAATACATTGTCTTTTATAGATGTTAACAGAATTCAGTAGTAAAATCTGGTCAATGCTGTGCATGATTTCAGAACACACACCTCAGTTTTGTCCTTGAAGTGCTTGATGTTAGTTCTAATGTTAAACTGTCTGTTTGTAAACAGCCTTTAATTTTGTTTATTGGAATTTTCCCTGGCTTTCAATATCGGGCCTTGGGGATTACAGTTAAAAGTGGGAAAGCTAGTATTAGCTAAAGGCTAAGCTTTTATTAGAGCAGTATTGGCCCTGACAGAGATCTTCCATAGTTAATCAGTGATTTCATTTCAGCGTGTTCCCTGATGCCTGATCTTAAAAGCAGGAAAAAACCCAAATACAACAAAAGGCAGAATCGATTATACACGCTGCAGCCCACAGAGCCTCCAGAGTTATTGACACTCTTGGGAAAACTTAGCAAAATCAAAATCTTTGTTGTTTTTCTGCTTGATGTTACTCCAAAAATGGAAGAGTTTTTTGAGTGACCTTTGAGTGAGGTGAGATCATTCAAAAAAAGACTGATATTAACAGAGTGAAGTGAGGGACTCGCTGCTTGAGTTACTGAAAAGTGAACTGGAGAAATTCATCTACACAGTCAAGATACCAAAGCCAAAATACAGTAACCTACATAAACAAGACTAACTCTCAGGTAAAAGTAAAAAAAGTCATTTTACCCATAGAAAGTTTGCTGAAATCATCTACACTTTTTAAGGGCGGATGAATACAGCTTTCTCGCATTTTTTCCCCTGAGCTTCATTTAATAATTTGTGTGTTGCTTTATGCACCACAGCAATCATATTTCATTTTTACATGACCTCTCTTTTCCAACCTCTCTTTATCCCTTAGAATTAAACAGGCTGTTTTTGTTGTTGTGCCTTTAAGACTGATACATGCAAATGAGCTCTGTTCTAATTGGCTGTACTGTATTATGCCTCAAAAAGCATAACTTCTTGTGAATAGGCGGGGCTAAACTGCTGTAGGCTGAATGGGTGGGGCTAAACTGCTGTAGGCTGAGTGGGTGGGGCTAAACTGCTGTAGGCTGAAGAGGTGGCGCTAAACTGCTGTAGGCTGAATGGGTGGGGCTAAACTGCTGTAGGCTGAGTGGGTGGGGCTAAACTGCTGTAGGCTGAGTGGGTGGGGCTAAACTGCTGTAGGCTGAAGAGGTGGCGCTAAACTGCTGTAGGCTGAATGGGTGGGGCTAAACTACTGTAGGATGAATGGGTGGGGCTAAACTGCTGTAGACTGAAGAGGTGGCGCTAAACTGCTGTAGGCTCAGTGGGCGGGGCTAAACTACTGTAGGATGAAGGGGTAGGGCTAAACTGCTGTAGGATGAAGGGGTGGGGCTAAACTGTTGTACTCAAAAATGAGGTCAAAAATGCTGAATAATACATCCATCAAGATGTATTGTTTGGTTAATACTATACAATATTTAGGAATACTATGATTTATTCAGTTGTTGCTTTGAATTATTCAGAAACCACTTTGAATTATTCAGAAACCACTATGAATTATTCAGTAACTACTATACATGTTTCAGTATGTACTATGAATTGTTCAATGACTACTATGAAATCTGAAATATCCTGTATGAATTATCAGTATCTACTACGAATAATTCAGCTACTACTATGAACTGCTCAGTAACCACCATGAATTATTCAGCAACTACTATGAATTATTTAGTAACTACAATGAATTATTTAGTAGCTACTAAATTTAGTTACCATTATGAATTATTCAGTAATTACTATAAATTATTTACGAACCACTTTAGATTATTCAGTAACTACTATGAATTATTCAGTATCCACTATCAATTATTTAGTAACTACTATAAATAATCAATAACCATTATGACTTATTTAGTACATACTATAAATTATTCAGTCACTTTGAATTTTTCTGAAAGTTCTAAAAATCCTGAGGTTGTAAGAGTGAGGAACTGAAATGTGGTCCCACCTTCAGAGTTTAAGCGGTCTGATTATTTGATTAAAGGCTGCTGTTTACTCACTGATGATCTTTGAGTGATGACGTCACGCTCCTCTGAATCTTTGCCGCTGAGACGAGGAGATGGTATGACGCTGTGATGTCAGAGTGTGTGTGACGTCTGTGTCTCTGCAGAGCAGATCAGCTGTTCAGCTTCATCACATTGCACTACAGCTCAGAGATACGAGAGCTTTACTGAGCTAATCCTGATCTAATTCTGCAGCAGAGCAGAGACTTTACTCAGAACAAACAAGACTCACTCCGGCTCCGTCCATCCATCTCTCCCAGCGTGCACTCAGTCTAGTGGAGCCCATCAGTCCTGACATCTGTCAGTAAACCATTCATTGTAATTGTGTTTGTCTCCTTTAACTGATTCAAATCTGCCCCAAAGTAGTTGGTGAGCATGTATGTCCACAGTGGCCAGTAAAATTGAAATTGGAGCTTTCTGTGAGTGACCACTGCGTACGAGAAGCTCTGCACTGCCTTTATTGATGTATTGGTTGCACTGCCACACATTCACGTCACTATGGAAACGGGATGTGAAGTATATGTGCTGACTTGTTTAAATAGTGATAAAAATCTATGAATATTCAGCTTTGTTAAATCATGTTTGTTTACTTTTCAAAACAACTTTTCAAATGCAACATTATTGAGAAATCATGTTGTTAGATTACAATTCCAAATTATTGAATTATTCAGTATCTACTATAAATTATTCAGTATGTACTATGAATTGTTCAGTAACTACAGAATTATTTAATAACCTGAATGAATAATTCAGTATCTACTATTAATTATTCAGTAACTATTATGAATTTCTCAATAACTTGTATGAATTATTCATTGTCCATTATAGGCTGGTGGAAGGGGTCAGCATGGGCACTCTGAGCAGTCTGCAGTCACACGGCTCCACATGCAGCAGGATGCGACATGCTGTGTGTTGTCACACATTCCTTGTGTCATTTTTTTGCCTCGCCTTGACTTCATTGCCTTTGTGCGTTGCTGAGCCTTGGGCATCCAATACCCTGTCGCCAGCTTGTGGCCTGTCCCTCCTCAGACCACTCAGACTTTGGCGAATTAGAAGCCCTATTTGTGCTGGATTAGTTTTATCTGGGGAGGTGCTGTAATTTGACTGATGACTGATGAGATCAGTGATTTTAATCCAGTATGAATCTGTCATGTCCATATCTGTCAAGTCTGCTAAGAAATTTGCCACCTATACTTCGTTTAATTCCTCAGTAACAGTGGTCCTGTTTGAATCGACAGCACAGTAATGTAATAACAAAACCGGGTAATAGAAAATTTGTATTTTTTTGTGACTTGAAGACAATGCTAACCACTAAATGGAGCTTAGGAGTTTTACCCGGTTCCTTAACCCTCAGGTTCTTGACAAGACTACAGAAATCCACAAAATATCTGTTGTAGCCAAATTACAAAGAGAAGGACAATGGAATATCACAAAACCATCTCTAGCACAGTGGTGCAGTTTCTGTCTCATTGGGTGACATTTGGTATGTTGAATGTATTCACTTTACCAGCCTAATGCTGGTCTATTTGCTATTTAGCCTCACAATGTGTCATTATTGTTTGGAAGTGTGGTGCCTGTTGCATAATACTGACATAAACGTGTGCATGATGATGTTCTGGGCTTTTTGAGATAACGTGGAGATCCTTTACTCTGCAGGAATCGCCCAGACAAATCACACACAAATGAAATTACTGGAGCTCATCTGGTAAAACTAATCCCGCTGCAAAAGACCCCTTTGCTGGTTTCTGTTTAGTTTGTTTTTTTGTCAGCCATGTGCTTTTGTTGTCGTTTTGGTATTAGCTCCTCCCCCTGTCCTGCCCTGTCTTCAGCCCTCACCTGTTCCCCGTTTCTAGCCCCGCCCTCATTAAGTGTCCTCAGGTGTTTTTTATCTCCTGTGTTTGTATATCGCTGCTGTCAGAACAAAACCTCGTATCTCCAAAATGATAACATCACAGGAGAAGCAAAAAACATGCTTTACTTTTAAAGATACAAAACAAAATGATAAAATATGACATTATGACACAATATAATACTTTGCAATGCAATGTAATATCATATGTTACACTACAACATGATCCAATATGATAGAATATAATACATTATGATACAATATGATGGAATATGATATAATATGACAAGTTAAGATGCAATATGATACAATATGACATTTTATGATACGATATGATGCCTTACAATGCAGTGTAATATTATACGTTATGCTACAATGGGATACATTATGATACAATATATGTTATGATGCCATATCATACAATGCTATTTGTAATGATCCATTATGTTGCTATACAATGTTATGTTATAATATAAAATCTCTCTATCTATCTATCTGTCTGTCCGTCCGTCCGTCCATCCATCCGTCCGTCCATCCGTCTGCCCGTCTATCTATCTATCCATCTATCTATCTATCTATCTGTATGGGCAGTGATTGATTTCAGAGACTGAATTTAGTATTTCTGTCATTCACTTTTCATTGATTTGCTTTGTTGTTGACAGAATGCATTCAAATCTTCTTTGTCACTTTATTTGTCTTGTTTGTTACTTTCTTCTTTTATAAACTTTCTGTTTCAGTTGACGTCATTAACATTTTCTTTTCTTCTCTGTGAACACTTTGTCTGCTTCAGCTGGGACTGAAAAACAGCAGATCAGCTGTGTTCATTCTCACCGACTGTCAGGAATCAGGCCTTCGTCAAATGAGCTGTTGTCTTTCTGTTCTTGAGGCAGAAATGATGTTTGGAGCTGAGTTGGTGTCTCAGCTCTGCAGCTGTCTTTGTGGACGCTAATTGCCCCTGTCTGTAACACGCTGCTGTTTGAGACCCAGTGAAGGAGAGGCTTTTTAATTGGACAATGAGAATATTTAGTGCACATGTTTGTGCTTAACCTTGGCAAGTCCCAAAGAGCCCTTATCAAAAAGAATGGAAAATTATTTATTTATTTAAAACAGCACAGCCTTCACTCATGTTAAGACAATTACACCGGAGCTATAATGGCTTTGGTTTTTACGAAGTTTATGGAGTTTGGCAGTTCAAAATCATTTTATCTTCTCTTTTTCTCTCATTTCTTTGCATTAATATCTAACTATAGTATATCGGTGACACAAACAGCCGTATTAAAGCCCCGACGTCGCAACAACTCAATTATAGTCCAATCAAATGCAGACGAGAGGCAGCACTGAATGATTTGATTTCCCAGAAACATGATATTTAGACTTCAATAACAGCTTCCTACACTTCTGATCCTTTCATAAAGATAGTTTCTTCCCGAAATCTCATTTCTCCTCGTTTGTGTCGGTGCATGAAATTGCGTTTAGATAATTGAAACCAATACATTAGGAGACAGCGTAACACAGGCAGCACGTCCAGCATGTATTCCTGTCTTTGTACGGTATTTTCATGTGATTTATCAAAAGAAAGTGTTGCTGTATAGACAATATACACCAATCAGGCGTAACATCATGACCACCTCCTTGTTTCTACGCTCACTGTCCATTTTATCAGCTCCACTTACTATATAGGTGCACTTTGTAGTTCTACAGTTACAGACTGTAGTCCATCTGTTTCTCTGATACTTTGTTAGCCCCCTTTTACCCCTGTTCTTCAGTGGTCAGGACCCCCATGGACCCTCACAGAGCAGGTACTATTTGGGCAGTGGATCATTCTCAACACTGCAGTAACACTGACGTGGTGGTGGTGTGTTAGTGTGTGTTGTGCTGGTCTGAGTGGATCAGACACAGCAGTGCTGCTGGAGTTTTTAAACACTGTGTCCACTCACTGTCCACTCTATTAGACACTCCTACCTTGTCAGTCCACCTTGTAGATGTGAAGTCAGAGACGATGCTGCACAGATTGTGTTGGTCATCCTCTAGTCCTTCATCAGTGGTCACAGGATGCTGGGGGCTGGATATTTTTGGTTGGTGGACTATTCTCAGTCCAGCAGTGACACTGAGGCGTTTAAAAACTCCAGCAGCACTGCTGTGTCTGATCCACTCGTACCAGCACAACACAAATAAAATGCATTTATGTAGTATTACACACTCAAGGCCTACTCTTTGAATCTAATTTTATATCTGCTGTGCATGGTTCTCAGTCACAGAGCAGCCTCGAGCCTTGTGAAAAAGTCTTCGGCTGGGTGGAGCACAAAGACCCTGTTTACACCTGGTCACTTCATGTGACTGGTATCTGGATTGTATCCTGATTTTAGCCACATGCATTTACATGTGGTAGTCAAATCTCCGGTTAGTTGGACTGACATCCGATTGCTGTGTGGGACGGAATATGTAAATCCGCTCGTTACGCAGCAACCAATTACCAACTGTTTATTAAGCCGTCTGCAATTTGTTTTGCACAGTGTCTGTCCATACTGCAACCATGAGCGTCCCCCAAGATTATCTTCCTCATAGACACGCATTACGAGCCCGGTGACTTACTGCATGTGACGAAGTTTCGGTTATACTCGGAGGGGTTTCAGTTGTACTGGGAGGAGTTTAGGTTGTACTGAGAGGAGTTTCGGTTGTACTGGGAGGGGTTTTGTTTGTACTAGGAGGAGTTTTGGTTGTACTGGGAGGGGTTTCAGTTGTATTGGGAGGGATTTTGGTTGTACTGGGAGAGGTTTTGGTTGTATTGGGAGGAGTTTTGGTTGTACTGAGAGGAGTTTCAGTTGTATTGGGAGGGGTTTTAATTGTACTGGGAGGTGTTTCGGTTGTACTAGGAGGAGTTTCGGTTGTACTGGGAGGGGTTTCAGTTGTATTGGGAGGGGTTTTGGTTGTACTGGGAGAGGTTTTGGTTGTATTGGGAGGAGATTTGGATGTATTGGGAGGAGTTTCAGTTGTACTGGGAGGTGTTCCGATTGTACTGGGAGGAATTTTGATTGTACTGGGACGGGTTTTGGTGGTGCTGTGAGGGGTTTTGGTTGTACTGGGAGGAGTTTTGGTTGTACTGGGAGGAGTTTCAGTTGTACTTGGAGGAGTTTTGTCTCACTAGGAGGAGTTTTGGTTGTATTGGAAGGAGTTTTCATTGTATTGGGAGAAGGTTTGGTTTACTGGGAGGAGTTTCTGTTGTATTGGGAGGGGTTTTGGTTGTTGAATGTGTCTTGGAGAGACTGATGTGTTTACGCTGCTATAACACGTGGTTCAAATGCTTCTCCACATCCTGAAGTGGTTTGAGTGATCAGTTTTAAATGCGTCTCGTGTATTTGTACCTTTTTATAATCTAATGTTTTAAAACAGAACAATAAAATAAAAAGCCTGGAGACGAGACGGGTGGGTGGAGTCAGTACAGCTTAGAACATATCATTTCAATTATGTTCCCTGACTACAGGTACTGAGATGTACCCTTGAGGGAACCTCCCACAGTGACAAGAGGGGTCCTGCCCCAGTAACAGGTTCATACCTTTATTTCTGAGAGTGTATCACTGTATTGAATGAGTTGGTCCCCACAAAGAGCTAAATACACACACTCTCCTTCAACCTATGTGTGGTGATACATTCTTGACACAGTAGATGCTCATTAGCCCAGTAAAAAGCCCATGTACTTCCATGACCTCCACCACAGCACTGAAACCTGCTGCAGTGTCCATTTCACAGGCTAATTAGCTTTCCTCTAAGCTGCTCTTGGAACTATCCGTTGGCATGTGTGCTTCATTCCAGCGTTCAGACGCCTAATGATGAATGTTTTCAATAATCCGTTAACCACCTGCCGAAGCCATCAGACTCCACAATGAAGCAATCTCAGCAAATAGCATCTCTTTCTCAGCCACGCGCTCATCAGCACCACAAACATGGGGGAGTTCCACTGATTCACTCTCGATCTGTGCAGCATCAGGGTGAGCACATCTGGCGAATGGGCCTTCTGGGACGATGCTGTGGGAAAAGAATGGCAGCACTCAGAGAGGCATAAAATCCAGATTGAAATGTGTAATGTTATTTTTTTCTCTCCTATTTTCACCTCAGTGGTTTTCTCTTCACCGGGCTTGAGGGAAGGCTTACATGTGAGTTTTTACACCCGCCCGTGTGGGAGTACACTTTACCATCCCTATTCATTAGGAATGGACACTGTGTGGGCAAAGAGCTGCTCTGCTTTTGCTTTAAGGCTGTTTTTAAGCATTTTTTACAGTTCTGCAGTTATACAGTTATTACACAGTTATGCACAAGCAATTCTTTTAGATGGAGCCATGACGGGGACACAGTTCATGTTCAGGGGCCAAATAAATGCCTTCAGATTGAAAGAGTGCTATAATATATCTAGATGCACTTGAGTGAAGAAAAAATGAACAAGCATCAAAGACATTACTGATATAGTTTGTTCCAAACATTAGACATGGCAAAACACAGTTGTACGCAAAATTTGAATACATCCAGTAAAATTATTTGTTTTGTTGATTTTGATGCAAGCCCTATTTGAGCTGGATTAGTTAGGATAGGTGATATAATTTGAGTGATTACTGATGAGATCCTTGATTTTAAATCCAATCTGTAGTTTTTACAAGTCTGCTAAATAATAATTCTGGAGCAAATTATTGTAACGATGTGTCTGGCTTGGTAGACGAGGAGACAGAGTACAAGTGCAAGCATATAAGTTCTTACATGGAACATCCACATAAGATGCAAGCAGGGAAAGGGTACAGGGATCCATGACAAAACACAAACGTTGAGCAAATGTAAAGAGAACACAGGCATAGAAACAGGACATTGACATCAAACCATGCTGGCTGGGGAACAAAACACTACTGTTGGAACAAAACCTCCATCCATCCATCCATCCATCATCTACACCGCTTATCCTTCTGGGTTGCGGTGGGGTGCTGGAGCCTATCCCAGCTGTCATTGGGCAGAAGGCAGGATACACCCTGGACAGGTCGCCAGTCCATCGCAGGGCGGAACAAAACCTTATATGTCCATTTTTGTCGTTTTTCAGTTTTTATACATAATTAAAAAATGCCTGTTGCTCTTTACATTATGTGTAAATTTGATGAAGAATGGACCAAAATAAATGGCCCAAAATGACTTGGAAAGAAGTCTGGTTCCATTGACTTACATTAAGCATATTGTGTGGTATTGTATTGTGTTGCATCACAACTTGTCATACTGTACTATATTGTGTTGTATCATAAAGTATCATATTGTATCAAATTGTATTGTGTTATATCTTGTATCGGATTGTATGGTAATGTGCCATATTTTATTGTCTTGTTTCATGTCATAATTTATCAATTTGTGTTGTACTGTAATGTTTCATACTGTATCGAATAGTGTTGTGTTGCATCGTAAAGTCTCATATTGTATTGTACCGTATTATAATGTATCTTAATATGCGATATTGTATCATATTGTTTTGTATTGTATCGCAATATGTCATAACGTTTGAAATGGATTTGTATCATACACTGTAAAAATGGCTTGCAAATTCAATGGAAAAAATACTTATTTATTTATTTAAACTAGATAATTTACTTGTTGAAGTCATTCTTTTAGGTTGAATTGATGAGCCATTTTTTACAGTGTAATATATCATACTGTTTCATATAGTCTCATATTGTATCGTCTTGTCATATCACATTGTATAATGTATCATATTGTATTGCTAACATTAGCACATTTACTGTAGCAGCAACACACTTATAAGATGGTTATAAGAGACTAAAACAACACGTGTGCTTGAATGGCAGGTAATATTTACCACATAATGTGTTTCAATGACTAAATATTTGACTTGAGGTAGTTGTTAATGAGATTTTTAAAAATGTCTCAGCTACTTATATACTCTGGGTTATAATAATGATTGCTTACTGAAATAGAAGCAGCTGAATTGTACATCCTCTGTTATGTAATGTCCTTATCTGCGATATTTAATGAGCATCGTGGCCACTACTGTATCAGCTTACACTCCCATTTCTAAGCAGTTAGTCACTGGACCTGCATCATTCTGTTTAATGGAGAGTGGAAGGTTAAAAAGACAACGTTTGGGTGACTCAGAGCTGTTATCAGCCACCCCTGGCCTTTTAGAGCAATGTGTCATGGGAGAGAGTCATGTTTTATGTGCACTAAATGAAGCCTCGATAAAATCTCGCTATGAAAATGAGGCTCGGTTCAAAATTGGGGGCTAATTTTAAGATTTTAATTTTGAATGAGACCAGCTGTGACTATGAATTCCTCAGAGTGACACTGTTTAGCATAAATTTGTTGAGCTAAATTTGCTAAGAGAGAATGTTTTTTCTGCTGGGAACTTCCTCACATCCAGCATAATGTCATTTAACCAGGCTTTAAGACATCGAAGATGCAGTTATCTACAACAAAAGCTTGTCGGGCTTTGATATTCTACATATTTAATTATATTACACTTATTTAGTAAGCAAAATAACTCTGAAGGGTTAAAAGCTCACATACAGCACATGAAGCAAAGCTTTATAAAAGCTGAAAGAGGGGGAAATAATAGGAACAAATAGTCTTGTGAGTAATTGGTGGTCTTTGAGCCCGTCAGATTTACCTTCAATGAGCCTCCTTTGCCTCGAATCTCACAAAAGCCTCCCAAGCCACCCAACCCTGGTGTTACACCTGCTCAGTGAGATTCAATTAACAGCCTTTTCTCCTCTACAGCTGTGGTGCAATCTCTCAGGATGAATGCTGGGGGTAATAAATCCGGCCTGGTGTAGGCCGGAACCTCTTTGTTAAACCACAGCGCAGCTTTAACTGATCCACGTTATCTCCAGTGAGCTGATATATCAGGTTCTCTTGTACATCTCAGGATTGCTAGGTTCTCTTTAATCGTTTTAACCAATTGGAAGTGTATATATTAAAGCAACAGCAGAAATAAATTACGCTACACTCTCAGAAAAAGGTGCTAAACGTTCACTGGGGCAGTACCTAGGTTGTACGCTCAAGAGTACTTTTTTGTACCTTTGGATTAAGGGACATAATTGTACCATATTCCATAGCAATTATATATTTTTAAGGTGTATTGACACCATATGCTCTGTTTTGCCTCAAGCCTTTTTTAATATTAGTGTTCTGTTTTAAAATATCAGGATATGAAAAGCTACAAATGTGTACATTTGCCCTATTAAAACTTATTTAAGGTACACAATAACACATTAAAACCATTGTTGTACGTTTGAGGGTACATTTACATTGTTTGAACCTTAATGGCTGTGTTTACATGCAAAGATTTTTGCCAATCCGATTGAATACATTCCGATAACAGATTAAGACTGAGGTGTTTATACCACTCTACTCAACAATGTGATGTAAATCTCTGTTTACATGCTCGCTACAAGTAATCCGATCCAAAATGATGCGCATGTGTAGAGAACCACATATTGTACACGTTACCATGACAACCAGCATCACGTCAGTCAGAGTGAGATGAGCAGCAGTGAGCAGTGCTTGTGTTTTTAATTACTTTAAAATGATGTCAGACTCAGGAAAACGTCCTTCACATGTCCTTATTAAAGAAGGCCGAGAGGAAGACGTCGTGTTCTGAGACACATAAGCTGGACGTCCGTCCCACCGCCGTCTTTTAAAGATCAGAGCATAAACTTCGTCTCCTCTGCAGACCAGTTTCTGCTCCGCCATGTTGAACAGTATAAACTTTCACTACGACGCGACGAACATGATCAGAACAGACTTAAACTTTCCGATAGGGAATGTAATCAGATACAGGCGTTTACACGGATATTATTCTTCTATTTAATGGATTATTTACAGGATTACCCACCTCGATCAGTCGGATAGAGATTGTATTCCGAATGGCCTCAACTAGACTAGTGTATTCTGACTGAGGTGAATAGATGGATGTATTATATTCCGATTGAGCTATTAGTTGGATTTTTAACGGATTATTAGGCTGCATGTAAACGTGGCTAACGAATGAAAAATTTACCTGCACAGTATCTTTTGTCTAACAGTATATAGGTACAGTGCAAAGCCACTAGCTTGCAAATGTTTCCATCAATGACGTTTTCCTTGATAGCAAGAGGGTAGTGGACTGCTGCTAGCCCACAGAAAGCAAAGCTGGTGGTCCACTGGCGTTTTGCTCAGTGTTTTCCAGGCAGCCCACCGGTGTTTAAGCAGAGTATTAGACAGAATTCCACTTATCATCACTCATTTTCCACTCACAGTCCAATGTACTTATTTTTCCTTTTTTAGTTTAGGAAATTTTAATCTAGCTCAGCATCAGCAACAACATTTTCTATAAAATCATTTTACATTAAGCCTAATCATAATTTTTTCCTCTTTGTTGTTTGTAATATTTGTAATAAAGTTTATTTTCTAAAATAAAAGTCTCTGTGCATTTAAAATCTGTTTGAGGAGATTAAAAGCTAGTTAGAGCTTGGGTGGTTACAAGGGTGGACCAGTAGTGGCAAACCATCAGTGGAGTTCCAACCTTATCAAGCCAGCAGATCGATATATGCTCGCTATCTGGGTTTTGTCCATTATTTTAACCCTTTACCAAGCCATGGGTCTGCCAGAGGGCCCAAAGTTTCATTACGCACTTCTATAAGCTAAGAAAAGCCCTAGTAGTTTGCGAAGTCCCTGTAGTCAGTGAATGATAAGCCTTCGTATGTAATGAGCCTGGAATGTTAAGCAGTTAATACACTCTTAGAAATAATGGTACTAAAATGGTACTAACTGTTCCCCTCTTGTCACTGGGGTGGGACCCTCAAGGGTCCATCTCAGGACCTTTAGTCAGGGAACATAACTGAACCATAATCCACTGAAATGATATGTTCTAAGCTGTACTGACTCCACACACCCCGTCTCGTCTCCAGGCTTTTATTTTACTGTTCTGGTTTAAAACATTCGGTTATGAAAACATACACATAAATACTTTTCCACTAGGAAAAACTTCTTATTTAAGGTACACAATCGGACCCTAAAACCACTGTTGTACCTTTGAGGGAACATTGACATTGTTTGTACCTTGATGAATGAGAAACGTACCTGAACAGAACCTTTATTTCTGACAGTGTAGACAACAGTGTCACACAGTATCAGAAACCACAAAATCATAATCAGCCACATTTAAGGTAAGGGGGATATTGGGAAGATTGATTTTTGGCTGAACCCTTACTACAAAAAGCAGAAAGGGTGTTATTTGTGTGAAATCCAAAGTCTTTGTTCCTCCTCATTATAATTCATAGAGCTTCTTTGTTAGACTGGGTAATTGTTATTGATCTAGGCTGGTTTTAAGGATTCAATCCATCCACCGTCGACTTTTTACAGCATACACTCTTAAAAATTATGGTTCTTCAAAGGTGCTTTAGTAAGGAAAATGGACATGAACACTCAAGGAATCCTTTGCATGATGAAAGGGTTCTTTGGATGGTGAAATGGTTCTTCAGACTGATAGAGAATGTGTTGTGGTTCTATATAACCCTTTTTTTGAAAATGGTTCAATATAGCACCAAAAAGGGTTCTTCTATTGTTATACACTTGCCATCATAACAATAGCAGAACCCGTTTGGTGCTAATTTAGAAGGCTTTTCAAAAAAGTTCTATATAGAACCATCTATAGCACATTCTCCAGCAATCTGAAGAACCCTCATGCATTGAGTGTTCATGGTTCTATATAGAACAATGTTCTTTACTAAAGAACCTTTGAAGAACTACTTTTACATACTGCAAATCATTAATGTATGTAATGACTATTAGTTTAAAATGTTCCCTCTGTTATATTTGGAGCAATGTGAAAGAAACGCTTAATACATCACTGTCTTAGTCAATATAGCTTTAAATACAACACTTGAAATCCAAGGATAGCACATTTCCTCATTGTGATTGGGGTTGTTTCTGAAACTGGGACATGTTCATTGATCCTGACTGGTATACAGGTTTTAATTGATCCAGCACTCTTATATTCTCAGCACGTCCACAGGTACAAAACACAAGCTCTTTGCTTTGTGGTGTCTTTTCATTTACCGCTAAGGCCTTAATTGATTGCTGTAGTTTGAGAAAGAACATGACTAGAAATCTGAGGCTGTATTTCATGTCGGATTTCAGCATTTCGTCCTCTCTTAGCTCGCTTTACATGGCAAAAAGTGATATACACTGTCAGAAATAAAGGTTCTGTGCAGGTACAGTTTTCAGTCATCAAGGTACAAACAGTGTAAATGTTCCCTCAAAGGTACAACAGTGGTTTTAAGGTCTGATTGTGAACCTTAAATAAGTGTTTCCAGGTGAAAAGTTCGTATTTGTACCTTTTCATAACCGAATGTTTTAAAACAGAACAGTAAAATAAAAGCCTGGAGACGAGACAGGGTGTGTGGAGTCAGTACAGCTTAGAACATATCATTTCAGTGGATTATGGTTCAGTTATGTTCCCTGACTGAAGGTGCTGAGATGGAGCCTTGAGGGAACCACCCCAGTGACAAGAGGGGAACTGCCCCAGAGACAGTATAGTATGTTTGAGATGTTTTTGAGTGTATAGGCAAGTAAAAGCATCTTTAACGTAGGTGATATATTACATATTTCTGATTAGGAGATTGTTGTAAACATGGTATAAGATTATTCAACCATTTTCTACTTATTTTATGTAGTTTCATCAGGAGAAGTGATCTTACTGCACTGTCTGATAATCGCTTGGTCTAATAAATAATGTGTGAAGAACACATATCAGGAAGATCATTTAAACTGAAGAAATCACTTCATCTAAATAAAAATGTCTCTCAGAACACGTTTACAGCCATCTCAGAATGAGAAATATTAGATATATCACCTACATTCAAAGGCCAGTTCCATTTACAGTGGTGGAGATGATGTAAACAGAGTCATTCAGAGTGGTTTGGTGTGAAATGGTTCAGATGTCTTTACAGTGGTGGTGATAGGAACCAGGGGTCACCATGACTACAACACAAATATAGACATTTTATTTACTATGCAAAACCACCAGTGAACCTACACGAGTCTTCTGAGTTTATATACCTAAAATGATCGAAATTAAAAAAATAATAATAAATATTTTTTTGGCCAAAACAGTGTCTCAGACATCAGGCAGTGTATTCATAACAATTTCATGTAATAACTGTCTGTGAGGGAGCTTTTAGAGGCATTAAACTCTTCAGACGTCTTTAAAGAATTTACTTACAGTTCTGACAGAGTAAGTTCACGCCAAACCACTCTGAAAGACTCACAGAGTCGCCATTTAGTTATGCAAAAATTCTGAAAAATGGAAGAATTCACCCTTAAGGCCTGCCAAACCGTCAATTTATTGCAGTGTGCCTGTCTGGCTTTATTGATCAGCTTCAATCTATAGACCTCTAGCGCTGGTTTCCTATCCCCACTGGAGATATACCTCTCTGACATTTACTGTAGGTGACCTTTGAATGCACTGAGTAAATACTGTCCACACTCTCACATGCCTCAGCAAACATTACATCCACAGTTGTGGAAGTCTCTGCCCCCTTAAACATACAATATATTCAGACATACAATATATTTGGAAGGGGTTAATGTTGGGTGCGTAAGGTTAATAACTTATTAAGTCCTTTATGTCTAAGTGCAAAAACAACCTTCCCTTCTTTCTTTTTCGATGATAGTGGCACTGGAACAACGGAGGAAGGCTATTTTTAAAGTAATTATGAAGTGTTAAAGTGACCTTTCTTCTGCAAAGGTCTTCAATTTCTAGTGATCGCCTTGATGTGGCCTTTTATACTGACATGAGGCCTAACTTTTCACTTTCTAATAGTCTGTGAGATACGTCATTGCTCGAAAAGAAAAGAACACAAAAGAAAAAGTTGAATGTAGCATCTGCAGATGCACCTGCGGTTTTGAAGGACATGGTTCAGTGCATATGAAGCGTCATTCATTGTAGTGCTGTTGGAAATCCGCTTCATCATACTATGTCAGTCCTGGTCCTGGAGATCTACCACCCAGGAGAATTCAGATCCAACTCACCTAGCTCTAATATTCAGATGCCTCTGAAGACCTTCATTATGTGGGTCAGGTGTGTTAGATCAGAGGACGAGGACTGAGCACCCTGGTACTATGTCATCTACTTCACTGGTTTACTAACTCCCTCAAAATTTCTCTTATAGTTATTTTTTGGAAAAACTTACCTTATACACCTACACTTACTGGACATTGTATTCAAAATACCTACCTTATACTTCCACTTATTGGTTATTTTATTCGGAACATCTACCTTATACTTTCACTTATTGGTCATTTTATTAAAAATATCTACCTTATACTTTCACTTATTGGCCATTTTTTGGAAACACCTACTTTATACTTTCACTTATTGGCCATTTTATTTGAAACACCTACTTTATACTTCCACTTATTGGCCATTTTATTTGAAACACCTACCTTATACTTCCACTTATTGGCCATTTTATTTGAAACACCTACTTTATATTTTCACTTATTGGCCATTTTATTTGAAACACCTACTTTATACTTCCACTTATTGGCCATTTTATTTGAAACACCTACTTTATATTTTCACTTATTGGCCATTTTTGGGAAACACCTACCTTATACTTTCACTTATTGGCCATTTTATTTGAAACACCTACTTTATATTTTCACTTATTGGCCATTTTTGGGAAACACCTACCTTATACTTCCACTTATTGGCCATTTTATTTGAAACACCTACTTTATACTTTCACTTATTGGGCATTTTTTGGAAGCACATACCTTACAGGACCACTACATATGTGAAAAGTTACAGACTGTAGCCCATCTGTTGCTACACAATTTATCAGACCCCCTTTACCTATGGTTGCCAGGAGGGCTGAATGATTTGGGCAAAATAACTAACTGCAATTTTTTCCTGAGCAATCCTGTGACTGGGATTTAATGAACAGTTCTTTTCTCCTAAATGAGGCCTGTTTTTGGCCAAGAAGACTGGCATATCCACTTTTTCTGGTTTGAGGCTTTAACTCTGAACATAACATTACTGATAATAGGCTTCAATCAAAAAATTGCACTCTTTAGGTGCCAGATTTCAGCTGTGGCAAAACCAGGCAGCTTGGGGACTGAGGAAGAGGGGGAGGAGTCATTCAAGGGGGTGGTCACCAAACATCCAGCATGCCACTGATGTGAAGCATTCACACTGCACCATTTAAACTGTGAATTAAAACTCATGTATCAGGGTCAGTAAATGACAACAGCCCACAAGTTATACTATTTCATTATGATGATGATTACAAGACAACAGTATAAACTACAAGTTTTGAAGCTACGGGGCATCCATTGGTAAATACCTGCTGTAGAATATGTATGTATTTACATAAAAATATATAAAGATATATTTAATATTTTTTTATTTTAACTATTACAAAAGCTCAGGTCATTCCCACCAATCATGTTCAGGTATTTGGCATGTGAAAACCTAATCAGCAAAGTTTTTATTTGCCATGATGTCAGAACAAGCTGCATCATTTTCAAAGTCAGCAACGCTGATGTCAAGAAGGTTACAGAAACCAAAATATGTAACCAAAATAAAAACATACTGCTCACTCCAAAATCAGACATCTGGCAACCCTACATCTACCCCATTCATCAATGCTCAGTTCCTGACCACAGGGCCACTGATTTCCAGATATTACTTGGGTCCACTCTCAGCACAGCAGTGACACCATCTTAATGGCTATTCTATTACTTTAATAGCTCAATAAAGTTTATTAGGTGATCTCTCGAAGGGGAGAGCGACTGAGTGAACAGAAGTGTCGACTAGAGCAGCAGAACCGGAAATCGTTGCAACCTGATATAAGGGTCATTCTACAGAAACGTCCACTTTTCTGTCTCTCCATAGGAGTCACTGGTGTTACTGATCCTCATTGGTGTTCCACATAATAAAGGAACACCAGAGACATTTTTAATAAACAATGCATTTTGCAACACGGCTGCTACAGAGCATCAAACCACATGTTGTCAATCATGGAATATCCACTAAAATATGGAATTTAATCCATTTGCATTCTATTTTTTCACAGTTACCTCAGACTAAAGTCGGTCACACCAGTGACTTCAGCTAAAAGCTTCATATGAAATCATGAGCTAAATGAGAAAATCTCTGATAACTGAAAGACACAGTGGACTCACCATGTGCTTTTCTCCATAGATCCTCAGAAAACAGGTAAAAGGAAGTCGAGTGATGTCATCAGTGTGACTTTTATTTCAAAATAAGAGATTTTTGTTACACAGTAACACCAGTGATACGACTCCTGGGGACAACAACTTTCATTATATATTTTATAATATATATTTGTTTTCTTTATGTCATTTAAATCACATATTTCATAGTCATGTATAGATTATTGCAGTTAAAATTGCAGAAAAAAGTGTTTTTTACTTCAAAATATGGCCTCAGCCTTTACACATGACTGTGGGGACGAGCTCTTCTGTGGTGCTTGGAATTCTACATGATTGATTTAAAAAACAATATTGCTAAATTGAGGTTCAAGAAGATGAAATTGATAAAATAACATATTGTTTTATTTTAAAATACAAATAAATTGTAACCATAACATGTTTTTTAAGTGTAAACACTAGGGACACAAAAATGGACATTTCTGTAGAATGACCCGTAATTCCTTTTTAAAACCCGAAAAAATGGTAACCAAAGTTGTTTATAAGCTTCAGCAATAAACTACCTCAGAATGCATAATATTTCAAAACCATACATTCCATTTGCTCAGCTTTAGGTGGCAAAACACTCCACCTGTTATACAACAGCATCACACAACTCTGCTATCTTGCTAGTTTGCATGCTAAAGGCTACACGGCAAACAACAACAACAACAAAATAAAGGCAACACAGTATCGTTTTAACCAAAGCTTAGAGCCAATTGTTCACAGTTACACAAATAAGTTTGTATAGCCAGTTAGCACATTGAGGCTATCCTGCCTGGGGCAGGACAATAATCGGAACAATTTGTTCCTCACTGTGCCCACCTCCTGCTCTGCTGTGAAGCTGGTGATAGCGTGATTAAAAAAGGTATTGAAACTGGATCTTTGTAGTACGCATGGTGCAAGACTGATGGCCTTGAGGACGGCTAACATAAACTGTACATCAGCAAGGCGGAGCTACAAGGGAGGGGTTTCTAATAAAATGACAGATGGTAAGCAGTCAGTGTATCCAGCTTTATGCCATTCGTGTTCTCAGCGCTGTAAAACTGAATGTACACCTTGCTGTAACAGACCTAAGTCAACTCATGAAGGGCTGCTAGCAAAGTCATTATAGGAAAGTCTGTCCACTTGTTGGCCAACTTGGCAATGCCTCTGGGCAGTTAACAGCAGTCATATAAGAGCGACTCCTGTCTCTCTGAATGGGGAGAGACCTATAAAACAATAAAATGAAACTAAAACATGCATTAACATTTGAGATTCAGAAGACATATTTGAAATCACAGTCAAATCTGATTCAAATTGCATTTTTGGAGCGTTTGGCTCAAATAACACACAAAACGCTTGTTCTGACTACTCCCACGTGCGGCTTTACCAGCTTTTAACGCTCAGCATGGTGTCTATTTACAGGGCAAAGCCCCACCCTTCAATATCTTCTTACTGAAAGATGGGACTACAAGCTTTGCCATTAATTTTTCAGCCTCCTCATCTATTCATTCTTTGTAATTTCTCTGCAGTTAGCTCGTAATTAGCTGAAAGTCTGTGTGGACAAAAGTACAGACAAAATTCAGGTATCAAGACGGCAGCTGTTTTTAGCTATGCTAACGTACATAAGTGTCAGAAACGTAAAGAATTTCAGTGAGAATTCAAATTTACACAACTTTCCACTTACCACAAAAAATGTCGATCCGCCACGACATGTTTGGTGTCCGACTTCCACTTCTTTAGTTTAGCGCTGCAGCTACAAGGATAGCCTAGCTAACAAGCACTAATATACATCCTCAAAACTTCTTTCAACCCCCTCAAATGTCATCCAGCTCTTTATTAAGGTGGTGCAGACTTGTTGGGTCACAGTATGACTTACTGTAAACTATAAAAATGATTAAAAATCCACTTAAGTGGTTTTGCATTGTAGTGATAAGGCTAACGTAGCTAAGTATTGGTTATGTACACCAATTAGCATTGTGCTAACTGCATGCTTAAATTTCTAGGCACTTGCCTCAAACTGTTAAGTTTTTAAGGGAACGGTTCAGTAAGAAATCAGATTTACACAGTTATTCAGTCATCCTAGATGTACTCGATCAATGATCAGCCAAGACATGATTGGTGTCCAAATTAGGCTTCTTCAGTTTAGTGCTGGAGCTACAAGGCTAGCATAGCTAACAAACACTAGAGATCAATAATATACATCCTCAAAACTTCTCTCAACCCACTCAAATGTCATCCAGCTCTTCATTAAGGTGGTGCAGACTGGTTGATGTGGTTTGGGTCACAGTATGACTTACTGTGAGCTATAAAAATGATTGAAAATTCATTGAAATGGTTTTGCATTGGAGCGATAAGGCTAATGTAGCTAAATAATGGTTGTGTACACCAATTAGCATCGTGCTAACTGCATGATTAAATCTTTAGACACATTTCAGTGAGAAATTAAATTTACACAGTTTTTCACTCATCCTAGATGTACTTCATCAGCCAAGACATGATTGGTATCCAAATTAGGCTTGTTTAATTAAGCGCTGCAGCTACAAGGATAGCATAGCTAACAAACACTAGAGGTCAATAATATACATCCTCAAAACTTCCTTCAACCCACTCAAATGTCATCCAGCTCTTCACTAAGGTGGTGCAGACTGGTTGATGTGGTTTGGGTCACAGTATGAATATTACAAAATTTGTAAACGTATGAATATTACAAAAATTGTAAACGTAATCTGTAGCGTCAATTTGCGTTCAGCGTTCAGCTCCACAGTGAAGTTTCGCTCAGTTTTGTAGCTCACAGTAAGTCATACTGTGTCCTAAACCACAACAACAAGTCTTCACCACCTTAAAGAGGAGCTAGATGTGGTTTGAGCTGGTTGAGGGAAGTTTTGAGGATGTATTCACAGAAAAGATTTGACTTCTTGTGTTTGTTAGCAATGTTAGCCTTGTAGCTCAAGCTCTAAACTAAACAAGCCTAATTTGGACACCAATCATGTCTTGGCTGATCGAGTTCATCTGGGGTGAGTAGAAAACTGTAAATTTGATTTCTCGCTGAACCATTCCGTTAAAACTTAGTGTATAATAGTTTGAGGCAAGTGCCTAGAGATTTAGGCAGTGCAGTTAGCACGATGCTAATTGGTGTACATAGCTACATTAGCCTTATCGCTCCAATGCAAAACCACTTCAGACACCATGTCTTGGCTGACTGACTACATCAGAGAAGAGGGCAAAACGTAATTAAAGTATCCTTTTACATAAAGAAAAACACCGTGTCCTTCCACTACCGACACGACTAAGGAGGTTTTTGTTCCCGTTGGCACCCAAATAGGCTAAAAAGCTTTACAAATGAGCCAAAAATGTTTTATTCATATAAACATCCATATAAAAAGTGTCCAGTATGACCATATTTTTATTTGTGAATCCATCTAGAAGGCAGTGATGTCCACATTGATGCATTTCTGATGAAATGGCTCATTATTCAATTTGACAAATGAAGTAAACATCAGTAATGTCTCTACTTAATAATGTCTGTAAATACATCACAGAGGACATTAGGGTGCATGCTAAATGGGCAGTGTCTGTGTGTTTTTATCCCAGCAGTTCCCACAGTGCTCTTATTACCATTACTGCAGCGCTGATGTCAAACAAATACATCAACACAGCACTGTGTTCTGAGGGTGTTATAAACTTAAATTATGTTTCCTGAGCCGTATTAGCTTCCGTAACATTAAGGCGGTTATTTCAGCTCTTGCGCAAGTCCCTGTTTGACCAGTACTGTTTAATCACCTTGGCACTTTGCAGTGGGCAGGCCAAAGGCCGTTCCAGTACGCATGTAGGTTCAGTAGAGCATGGATAATAACGCCACCAATATGTTTCTGGCTTCATTCTGTGCACTAAATTGGGGGCTCATAAACAAATGTTTGGAAAATCCCATTTTAGGTCCTACAACTGTGTTAAATCATGTCTCAAAGCCTTAAGGATCTCAAAAATTAAGTAAGAGAGAGAAAAAAAGATTGTGTGTATGTATTATTTTGTTACATATCTTTCTTTTTTTTACATTATGTTCTGATGTAAATGCAGCCTTAGCATTGTGAACTGATTTATTAGCTTTTTTATTGCCGTCATCTGTAGCCTTGTCCTGATCTTAGTTGTATATTTGCTAGTTCAGACCACACCTTCACTATATTGTTGTAGTTAGAGGCATCAGTAGGAATTTCGGACCCCCTGAAAATTTCATGCATGGGCCCCTCGCCTCACCACGTGTCTTAGCAGAACCTGTCACAACATTGAAAGGGGAATTCCATCTGTTTTTCAAAATTTGTGCTCATTAAATGTTTTTAAGATGCAAACAACAAATTAATCCGGAGTGGTTTGATGTGAAACGCTCAGTTCTAGACAGGCCCGGACAGACCCTTTTCACATTTCTGCATGTTTCCTGCTGGAAGTGCTCATTGCAGGGTAACGCTGCTTCCGCTAAAGCAATAACAATAGCAACAATGAAGAGTAGAGAGTGTACCGCTCACTCAAGTGTTCAAGATTGAGGCAAAAACAGCCTCATCTCAGTTTCAGTGGTTTGTCTGCTGACCTTGAGCAGAGGAAAATGGGTTTGTGGAATTAATAAAGAAATAAAACTTGTCATACAGAGTAAAAGAACCCCTGTGTCAGCGTTTCACCACTGCTAACGTTACACTGAATGCAGTTGCTGCTGCAGCCGCTTTCAGAGGAACAGTTTTCATTGTCAGTATCTGAGAGAGCGAGTGCTCAGCGGGTAGTAGATGTTCATTCAGTGTTTGTGTGAAACATCAATGGTGGCGTTACGGACCACGACGACACAACATGACCCCCGCTGGCACGTGTGCGTGTTTAGCTTTTTGCCAACTAGTTTATTGTTAGTGAACTGTTTCAACATCTCCAGCTAACATAGCTAATCTAGTGTTTTGATTATAGTTATTTTCACATATCCATCGATTTATCACTCTAAAGACGTTCACTGACATTCCTGTTCTCTGATAGCTGTGAAGGAATTTTTCCACAAATCATTTATATCCTTTATTTAGTTTGGCCTCCCATATAGTTGTGTGTTTGGTTCTCCAACAATTCTGGATATATCCTCGAACTTCAGTCTTGGCAATTATGACAAAGAAAAAGTGAGACACCTGTCTGTGGTGAGCTGAAGTGATACAAACGCCTGTATTTCTGAGGTTAGTGACTGTCCGTAAAGCAATAGCGGAACTTGTTTTACCTTCTGTTTCTTGTGAAAAGCGTCTATTATTCCATGGGTTTCATGGGCTTATGCCCAGGGGCCCAGGCCGCTAGGGGACCCCTGCGAGCAATAATGCCAAAACAGCTGTCTTTACTAGTGGTGGGAACTATACTAGCAGCACTGAGAAAAAATTTAGCTATTTTGGACACTGTCATTATGTTATGGCTAATCATAATCCTCACACTTTCCGTGTTAGTCCTGCTCATGACTGCTGATTGTGATTCCTGACTTTCTCCTCCAATCACTGCTTAGCAACTGTTCTGTGTTCAGTTGAACTTTCAGTTTTTTTAGTAGCAAACTGTCCTGTAAAGATACTTTGAATTTAAAGCTTCAGATATAAAAACTGTGCCTGGTGGATCTGTAAAAGTGAGATCTGATACCCCAATAAATTTAGAGGATACCAATTTCCAAAGGCAAACACGAATAAAAAAACAGCCCAAGTTAAAGAAAAACGTTGCTGTGTTGTTGTCAAGTCATCAGAGGTAAGATACAAATGGTCCATAAACATTTTCAACACCCGCTGTGGCTGTTGCTTTAGCTCGGGATGCTTGATGGTTTTGGTTTTAAGTTTGTTGGTGTTGTTTTCTTTATATTTATATGTACATCAGCTGTCTGATGTCTTCATTGGCGTAAAAGCTGTGTTTGTGAAGAGCAGACGCTTTATGAGGAGCTGTTGCATTGACTGTTGGCTTGATGTTAACATGTGTTCTTGTTAATGTGTGCATAATCTTGCTATAGTTTTGTTTCAGTTAGAACTGCATTTGTAGCAGTGATATGCCCAGCACAAGGGTATTCGGCCATCATGGTGCTGCACAGTCCTCATGTAAACTGCTATGACATCATAAAAATGGTGAACCAGATGTCCATCTCTAAAAGCTCTCTCCTCCAGAAAGCTATTACATGAAATGGTTATAGAAACACTGCCTGGTGCCTGAGACATTGTTTCACAACAGTTTTAAGAAGGTTTTGGCCTAAAACACATTTTTTAAAGTGTTTCATGGTGGAGTGATGCATGTAGGGCGTTGTGAGGCAAAATAGTCCCCAGATTTATCACTATTTTACCATCAACATTCATGTAAAACATTCCAGATAAAAACTCAGAAGACTCGTGTAGGTTCACTGGTGGTTTTGGATAGTAAATAAAATGTCTATATTTGTGTTGTGGTCATGGTGACCCCTGGTTCCTATCACCACCACTGTAAAGAAATCTTTACAATCTCTACAATCAACCTTTTCACACCAAACGCTGGACTACTTTCCAATTCACATTAACTTTGAAGTTAAACCTTCACATTTTAGTGGCCAAGAGAACACTACATCATCTTCACACAAACACACAGGGTGTGCTGTACTTTTAATTTATGAGGGAAAAACTAAAGCGCTGTAAATTTGCAGCAGGATGCAGGGTTATTTAGACAGCTCTGTCACATAATTCCCATTTGACAACTGCAGCTATCATAGCATCCATTTCCTGTCTATTAACTGCTACATTTATGGCATTTGGCAGACACCCTTATCCAGAGCAACATACAATTTGACCATTTTACACAGATAGGCAACAGTAGTGTTAGGAGTCTTGCCCAAGGACTCTTATTGGTATAGTGTAGGGTGCTTGTCCAGGTGGGGATTGAACCCCAGTCTACAACATAGAAGGCAGAGATGTTACCCACTACACTATACCAACCACACTACAGTACCACGATATACCACTGCCACAGTATATCTTGGTAATCTTTACCTCAGATAAACTGGGTGACACTGCCTTCCCTGTTTTTGCTGTTCATACGGAAGCGGAAAGCCCGAGGAAAATAAGTGGAAAAAACAGAAAATCCAAAACAGAAAATTTAGTAAATGATTAAGAGATACAGAGAAAATGGGCCTCCTACCAACCACCTGGAAGACCTGGTAGACACCAAAACTGCCCCCCATCAGATAAACAGCACTTAAAGCTTTCATCTCTGAGAGAGAGGAGAAAATCGAGCTGCTTCAGATCTGAAAACATCCACAGGTGTTTCTGTCCATCCTTCCACTGTGAGAAGACGACTCAGTGCTGTGGGTCTGAAAGAATGTGTAGCTGTCAAGAAGAACCTCACTGAGAAAAGGAGACGGACACACCAAACAAAGAAGCTGAGCAATGGACTGACCACCCCAGAGTCCAGATCTCAACACCACTGAATGTGTTTGATTACTTCAGAAAATGATCAACCAGCTTCTAAGACTGAACTTTGGAGGTGTGTCTGCAGATTCTTTGAGGAGCTGAAAGTGAGTCTCCTGAAAAGAATGGAAGCTGGAATAAAGGGAAAGAGTGACACACTGAACACTCAAACAGCTGATATTAGATGTAGTGGTTGAAGCTTCTATGCAGATTCTGTTAAACATATTTTTTAAATTTTTTCTGACAGTAAAAAATTAATAACTTAAATGTCATTTGACTAGAAATGATATAAGTAGAGGGTCGTCATTGTCTTTTGCACAGTAACGTAGTGCATGCTCACCCCACGCTACACTCCCTCTGAATGAAGGCCGGGCTACATCCCTGACTAATGGCCTCACTGTTCATGCTGTCAAACTTAATGGCACGACACCAGCCTATTCCTGGAAATTCCCTCATGTGTGTACGCAAGATGTGCTCATAATTTCGGAGGCGTACAGTTTGCTAACGTGAGATTAACGCTGTACTGGCATGTCTGATTAAATATCCTTAAATCAATGATGGTCTCTCTTCATATCCAGTCCTACACTTGCTCTTCTGAAAGAGATTTACAGAGTTAAATCTTCACTTATGATGCTAGCAAATCACTGGCTTAATGATACAGTGACTTTATGATGGGGAACTAGCCACGTACGTGTTCTGACAAGCTGTATAAACGTCCAGCACTGATTGATTACAGGGGGTGACCAGATTCAGCACATGTTTCTGAATAGAAATCACTCATTTGAGTGCATTATGCCTTATGCCTTTTATATTATCAGATAAGTAGCATTAATGGCTAATAACAGTTCAGATACTGTAAGTACATGGACAGGATATAAATTAACACACTGGCTATGGGGGAGGTTTTTCATTATTATATTGTTATGTATCCATGTCACAACAGACCTTACAGCAGAATTTGGTCATATAAATAGAGGTTCAGTTCATGTCCCTTTGTGTTGATCTTAAAGACCCATATTCTATATTTTCTTGTATTTTTTTTATTTTGTCCTCTGATGTTTATGTGGTACCAAAACAGTCATAATTAATTTTACATGATTTACATGATGAATTAAACAAGCTGTTTTTAAATGTGCCTTTAAGACTGATATATGTAAACAAGCTCTGTTCTGATTGGTAGTCCCTCATTCAAAAAGCAGTCCAGCCTGAAACACATCTAATAACAGGGGTCGGCTCCACAGCAGAATTAGATTTGTAGGTAAAAATAAAATAATCCTCCTTTACAGTAAAATAAAGCTCTGCTGATCGTTCAACACAGTTTAACAATAAATAGTCTTAAACTCTGGAGTTAATGTAGAAATGCTAATTCGCCCTTTAACCCTGAAGATCAGCGCAGGCTGCTGGTCACCATAGCAACGCAGACAACAATCTCGCCTAGCTAGTAGCTAACGAAACGGCAAAGAGAGAGATTTAAGACGTACATCGATAATTTGGAGACGAATGGACTTATTTGTGTTTATAATCACTCCAGCTGGTTTCCTGATACGTTTAATCTGCAACGAGAAACTGAAACACTAAAAAGTCGCAAAGCTGAAGTCAGTTTCTCATTCGCCAGCTTCTTGTTTGAATTTTCATGTTCCACCTTAAATGGTGCAACAGTTAGCAACATAATTAGCTACATTCAGGCACCTCAGGTACCATTTAAGGTGGAACTGGAAAATTCGAACAAGAAGCTGGTGAATGAGAAGCGACTTCAGCCTCGTAAAAAGTCAAACACAGAGACATTTTACAAGAAACTATTCTGCTTTTCAGGAGAAGTTTCCTGCCAGAGATGTGAGAAAAGCAGCTATATCTGAGCTAAATCTTAAAGTAGAACTAAGTAAGCAAGTAAGTCTGCATTTTCATTTACATTATATTTTTAACCTATACTATGACATTACCTCATACTGAGATATATTTACAGCAAAGATGGTGAAATGTTACTTTAATAAAATGGACATAAAATGTTGTGGCTCCCAAGGTGGTTAGATTTTTGTTGAAACTTGACAGAATGGCTCTTCTTAACATTTGGGCTGCCGACCCCGCCTTAAACCTCAGCATGAATGTGAGGGGCTAAACTGCTGTACATGAATTATGTAAATATCTTGGTTTTCATGACATCACAAAAGCAATGAATTATCTGCATAATTTCCATTTTTGGACTGATTTGGACTGGGGAGTGAATGGTACGTTTTAAAACTTGTTTATATTATAGAATGTTTATGCTATATTAAAATCTTTTATTAAAAATAACCAAGGGATTTTTTTCTTTGCAAACCTCTTACTGAGGCTGGTTATTTCGCAGCATGAAACACACAGATATTAGTACCGCCAGCATCTTTAAAGTGAGGCCTACTAGCTTTCATTTTAGCATTGTAACTATAACACTATTATATTGTATTTCCCTTCCAGTTTTAGGCCACTAAAAGTATTCTGAGACATGTTTTATGTTTATAAGACGTTTAAAAGGGTATTTGTAAGCGTATTATGTACGTAGTATTTTGTGTATAACCATGTTATACTGCATTGTCGCTTTGTACTTTTTATCTTGTGGTCTACCTCCTGAAGTCCTGCAATGGTCAGCTAGTATTCGATATATAGTTGTGCCACATGGACCTACTCGCTTAGTGGTGGTTTAGCTGAAATGAGTTTAAAAATCTGTTTTTTGACCAATCAAATCCAAGAGAAAAATTTTTGGCTAAAGGGAAAGTCCACTGATCTTTCAAAATTTCTTCACAATTCTGTCACTGAGATACAGTCAAACGCTCTGTTCTAGAGAAACTTACCGAGTCAGAATTGTTCACAGTGGTGGTGATAGGAACCAGACGTCCACCTCTAAAAGCTCCCTCACAGAAAGTCACTACATGAAATGGTTATGAATTCACTGCCTGATGACTGAGACACTGTTTTTTTGATAGTTTTGAGAATGTTGTAGCTTAAAACATCTATTTTTTAAAGCCATTCATGGTTGACATGTACTTGCAGGATGTTATGAGGCAAAATAGTCCCCAAAGAAAACATATTTTTTCAGACTTTCCGCTATTTTATCATCATCAACATTCCATATAAACTCAGAAGGCGTGTAGGTTCGCTGGTGTTTGGATAGTAAATAAACTGGCTATATTTGTGTTGTAGTCATGGCGTTCCTGTCACCACCACTGTAAAGACATCTGAGTCTGTACATTTTTTGACAATGGACAATTTCACATGAAGCCACTCTAAATGACCGACTGAACTATGTAGACATTTTCAATTATTTATGAAAACTCCTCTCAGTTTCCACTTTTTGGTCTTTTTGCTTCTATATTGATCTTCATAGTGTTGATTAAGCCCAATTAGATGAACTGTTTGCTCTGTCTAGCTGTAACATCCCACCAGCATCCATTATAACTGACAATAGTATTACATCTGACACAGTATTGACTCTACACCTCATTTCATCCATAACCAATCCATATTATTCATGGTTTGATGACCTGACTCTTTTAATGATGTTCAGCTATTCATGGGAACGCCTGCAGCCAACAGCGAACAATAAAAATCACGATGGAAAGTGGTAAAAGCTCGACCAGAAATCTTAGAAAGAAAGAAAGAAAGAAAGAAAGAAGGAGCGGAAGGAAGAAAGACAGAAAGAATGAAAGAAAGAAAGAAAGAAAGAATGAAAGAAAGAAAGGAAGAAAGAAAGAAAGAAGGAGCAAAAGAAAGAAAGAAGGAAAGAAAGAATGAAAGAAAGAAAGAAAGAGAAAGAAAAGAAGGAAGGAGTGAAAGGAGAAGAAAGAAGGGAAGAAAGAAAGAAAGAAAGAAAGAAAGAAAGAAAGAAAGAAAGGAAGAAAGAAAGAAAGAAAGGAAGAAAGGAAGAAAGAAAGGAAGAAAGAAATAAAGAAAGAAAGAAAGAAAGAAAGAAAGAAAGGAGCGAAAGAAAGGAAGAAAGAAAGAAAGAAAGGAAGAAAGAAAGGAGCGAAAGAAAGAAAGAAAGAAAAAAAGGAGCGAAAGAAAGAAAGGAATAAAGAAAGAAAGAAAGAAAGAAAGAAAGGAAGAAAGAAAGAAAGGAAGAAAGAAAGAACGGAAGAAAGAAAGAAAGAAAAGAAGAAAGAAAAAAAGAAAGAAAGAAAGAAAGAAAAGAAGGAAGAAAGAAAGGAAGAAAGGAAGATGAACGGAAGACAGAAAGTCTTTCTTCAATTCTTGACTCTCTTTGTGTTCGCGCTGATTTGCGTCACTGGCAATGACGTCAACCCCTCTGTTCCCGGATGTCGGGACCTGATTGGATGGCTGTTTAAATGGCCCGCTCTGATTGGTCAAGAGGTTGCTTCATTGCCATTGGCTCCTGGTGCTAAGCGTGAGTGGTTTGAAAATCGTGGTGTGCAGCTGCAGCGCGAGCCGGCGGCTTTAAGAGTGAGTCCGAGTTTCATTAAAAGCCCTGTAAATGTGGAGGATTACAGCTTCTGATTTAAACACGGAGTTAGGGATCTGCGATGCATTCGGCTGGCGTTTATTGTTTTCTACAACCTTTTAACTGCAACTTTGATTGTTTACCCCGGTGTCTGGTTGTTTACTCCGGTGTCTGGTTGTTTGTCATGCTTAGTGTTCGCTATGGCGGTGTTCTTTGGCTTTATGTAGTTTAAACCGGACACGGGTCGAGTCAGGTTCAGTTTGTTTCATGCACAATTTAGATTTAAGTTTTTGTGTCATCCCGAGTTCGGTCCGCCATTGTTTTTTTAAATTGTAGTTTCAAAAGCTAGGCATGTCAATGCAGTTAGGGTTGAGAAGGCGACGCGAAAAACTACAACTCCCACTATGCACTGCGAGAGCCGCCGGCTCACAGGCTACTCAACCGTTTCAAAAGGCTTCAAACGCCGCAAAACATAGTTTAGACAAACAGTACACACGATAAACTCATCATTTATATATGGAAAAGGCTTCTTTTCAGCAATATTTCCAGAATTGTAGGTTTCGTCTCTTTTTTTTGTCCAGTTTGAGTATTGATAGCACTTTAACTGTGGCGTTTTTAAATGGGAACAGATTCTGCTGCTCTCTAGCTTTTTAAACTGACGTTAAAAGGAAAGTCCACCAAGTAATCAAATTTTCTGCGTAATTACATTTTTGAGATATAAATAAATTTATGCAGAGTAGTTTGATGTTCTGTGCTCCGTTTTAGAGAAACTTACTGACTCAAAACTGTTCACAGTGGTGGTGATAGGAACCAGACGTCCACCTCTAAAAGCTCCCTCACAGAAAGTTACTACATGAAATGGTTATGAATTCACTGCCTGATGTGAGACTGTTTTTTATGGTAGTTTTGAAAAGGTTCTGGCGTAAACTGACTCTTCCTTTTGTAAAAGATTGTCTGTAAATTTGCACAGAAAACTTTAACATTTTAAAGAGATCAAAGGGAAAAACTTCCATGTATTAAGTGACTTTATCTATTTGTTTAATGATTTGTTGTTAAGATGATTAAAAGCTTAAAGTTTTGCCATTTTGGGCTTAAAACACTTTTTTTATCAGGAGTGTACATATAGGCTACAAATACAGACTCGTGTAGGTTCTCTGGTTTTGGATAGTAAATAAAATGTCTATATTTGTGTTGTAGTCATGGCGACCCCTGGTTCCTATCACCACCACATCTGAGTTTCTGTAAAGAACCATTATGCACCAAACCGCTCTGAATGACTGTGAACATTTCAACCATTGAATTATGCAAAAGATTTGAAAAATAGCTGGAATTTCTCTTTAATGTAGTTTTTAGGTCAATATATAAATCTTTGGCCTCAAAATAGTAAATTGTGGTCTCAACACATTAATTTGTGGCCTCAATATAGTAATTTGTTGCCTCAAAATTCAACTCAGCACTTTAGTTTCACTAAAAAAGTAACAAAGCAGGACTGACTAAACCAGTTCAGCACTATTGATGATAAAGAACATTTCCTGTAAATGAGCCAACCTTGTCTCTGCTTCTTCTAGATCTACCACCATGCTGCGAGGAGATGAGCTTGCGGAGCTGCAGTGCACTGTTGCGGTGGAGCGTGTGAACGCCTCCTCTGGCCACGTGATGAAACGGCAGGTCATGCGCTCTGCCATGGTCATGCTGGGCCGGGATGAGTTTGAAGAGTTGGTGCTGCGGGTTCAGGACCGCACTAGAGGTCACACAGTGAGCTTCATGCTGCGTAACTTTCAGCTGTTCACCCGTTTTGCCAAAGATGGCAAGTGCACCATAAAGGTGGACCCCGAGGGCACGCAGGTGCTGATCTCTGACTGTCCAACAGATCGCCTGTGCACCTTTCTACGCACCCTGAAGATAAAGCACGAAGCCTCGCGTGACCATAAGCCTGTGAGTGACCGTGCCAGACTGAAGGCCGCCCTGCCCCGCTCCTTTAACACCATCAGCCCGCTGCAGCAGAAGGACGTGGAGAAAGCCAACGAGCTGCGGAGCAAAGTGAACGCACCCCTGCAGCTGAAGGGTCTCACTGAGAGATCTGCCAATAAGAACAAGGCTGGAGTGTCACAGCAGGTTAAAAGGCCAAGAGTGGACTGCGATACAAGCCCGGTAGGATGATCTGCATAAGTGCAGCATGGCCTTTAGACGTTTTTAAAGTGATGGTTTGGTCAAAATTCAGTTTTACCCAGCTTGCCCATTACCATATGTAGCTATTTAGCCACAGTGGTGGACAAAGTACACAAATCATGCACTTGAGTTAAAGCAGAGATACTCAAGGTAAAATATTACTCCAGTAAAAGTAGAAGTTCCTCCCTTTAGACCTCCACTTGAGTAAAAGTACTAAAGTATTCACCTTCAAATGTACTTAAGTATCAAAAGTAACAGTACTAAAAGATTAATTATCATTATAATTATCACTATCATTTTTGTAACAAGACTCACTTCATTAACTCATTTTAGGTGAAAATACTCCAGTGTCTCTCTTGGTAAACCAGTCTTTTAATAGAATGTCGTTAATTAGTGACGCTGATGTCTATTAAAATTATCATAAGCACAAAACACTGAAGGGAAACAGTTTCCATCAGGTAGAACTGAGTGGCTCTGAAATCACTTTTTACAAACAAGCAAAGTTTCAGTTTAAGGTTTATTTGCAACTTAGTTACAAGTTTAAGTTTAATAAAAACTTTAAAACTCAGATTCACAAATGAGTTTCCTTTACTAAACTGCATCTGTAGGTCTCTGTTCATAAACATAAACTAGCCTAAACTAATTTACTATAAAATGAAATGTGTTTGTATAAATTCAGAAAAAAGACACGTCAGTCTCAACTGCATATGTGTACATATTTCTATATTGTGGTCTATTTACACAAAGTTAGGTTAGTTCATCATTTATGTTGAATAGACTCTCCCAAAATTTTACGCTGCTGCACTGACATTGAACCGTGTGCTGCACTGGGTCGGTATGACCAACAGGTCAAAACAAGCTCAAAACAAAGCGCGCTGTGCCCTGATTGGTGTTCTTGCTTCACACTTCTTTCATTTTGACATGTTATTGCTGAGTGCAGAAGGAAGGCAAATAGCTAACATTATTGATTTAAGCAAAATAACATCACGGCTGTGATTTGGTCGCCGTAGATAGGTCGCCAAATTATAGTTCTTTAACAAGCAGCTTGTTGCTACGTCAGAGTAACGAGCTCCGCCCACTCGCTGCACAGCCGGCAGTTCGTTCTCCAGCTCCTTACACTAAATTCCCAAACTGTCATCACCACTGAGCAGCTTTTCAGTCGGCAGCTGAGACAGAAGAACAGCTAAACAACCTGGAATCAGCCAGAAATGAACCCAACACCATTCGCCAAACGTGTAGTCTGATCTTCAGAGTCTGACCAAATCAGACTGAGCCATAAAACTGCCGCAATATCAAGTTCAGCTCAGTTTTGTCATTTTCTGCCAGATCAGTATTAATGTTGTTTTGTTCCAGCCAGTCTGTAAAGCATCTCACAGCCCATTTAGTTTGGCGAATGGTGTTGGGTTCATTTCTGGCTGATTCCAGGTTGTTCAGCTGTTCTTCTGTCACAGCTGCCGACTGAAAAGCTGCTCAGTGGTGATGACAGTTTGGGAATTTAGTGTCGTCTCATCTTCACAGTCTGACCAAATCGGCCGTCGGTCAAATGTGATCTAAAAAGTGTCCATTTTCTGTTTGTGGCAAAGTAAGAAGTAAAAACGTTCAAATGGCTTAGCAACAGCATCTCAGCGGAGTGATAGTGTTTGTGAAAAACCTGTGACGTTTTGGTGAAATAACAGCATATTTAGAACGCTTCTCAACCAATCAGCTTGCGTGGCCGGAACTAACTGTTGTATAAAGGAAGATGAATGTCTCATTGGTGGTGTATAACTGCAGTAACAGTCCTCAAATCATCTTTACAGTGGAGAGTTTGGATCAACAGAAATGAACCATCCAATGAGGAGGACCTTACACACTTAAAGATGCTTCTGCAGGGGTTCTTTAGTAAAGAAATGGTTCTAAATAGAGCCATGAACACTCAAAGAACCCTTTGCATGATTAAAGTTATTTGCATTATGAAAGCGCTCTTCAGATTGATGGAGAATGTGCTGTATAGAACCTCTTTGAAAACAAGCTTGACATCGTAATAATAGAAGAACACTTTTTGGTGCTATATAGAAACATAGAAACCTTTTTGGGAAAAAAAGGTTCTATACAGAACCATCTACAGCACATTCTCCATCAGCCCGAAGAGCCTTTTATGATGCAAAGAACCGTTTAGTTCTGCAAATGATTCTTTGAGTGATCATGCTTCTATATAGAGCCATTTTCTTGGCTAAAGAACCCTTGAAGAACCATTTTTTTTGAAGTGTACCTCAATTTAGCTTCATTTGGCTGAAAGGGTTGAAACTCATCTCTGGTGTCGTTTGTGTGCCAAATAAAGAGAGAATCACTTTCTTTCCGATTTTGTTTGACGACTGAGGTGGTGATTCTAATGCTGGCTTTGTTGCCTTTATTTGCATATAGCTCATTGGCTAGGCTTGCAGTCAGGGTTGGGTGACACCACAGGGATTCCCAGTGATTATGATGTATGTATGTAATCAGTCTGCGTACTGTAGTGAAAGAACATTTCTATAAGTGATAGAACTCAATTGTATATAATACAGATGAGGCTGAGGGACGTAATGCTGCACTGCAGGATTCTGCAATAACACAACCAATGTTGAAAGCTAGTTTTAGGCCAGAATGCCTAAGCATATTGTTATTGATCTATAAACATGGACCAATAACGCCACAGTGAGCACTCTCAGCAGCAGTATATTGATAAATCATACATTCTGTCTGCTTTTTTGCTGTATGCTGATACGTTTTGGACGTCTGTGGAAATAAAACTGGGTTTGTGTGTTGTAGGTGAAAGCTCTCCATCCGAATAAAAAGCCTGTCCTGACTTTGCCAACGGCACGAAAGCTCAGCAAAGAACAGACAGCGGTTCTGAATGCGGTTTTGAGCGGAAAGAATGTCTTTTTCACTGGAAGTGCAGGTATGTCGTATACAAGTTTTCCACTTTCTGCTGGCCGTCTTGATTTGGGGCAGTCTGTGTTGCAGTTTTGTGCGGTAAATAATTTGAGGATGTAAATGCACTCCTGCTGAATTTGAATGCTGCTTTGTACCAAAAGGTTGTACCATTATTTTGTGATTCATGTTATTTGTATAGTGGGTGTTGCAATGTTTTCGTTTAGTCACAGCTCTAGGGTTATTTATTTTATTTTATTATTTCATATATGTATGTATGTGTATGTATATTTAATTATTTATTTATTTATTTATTTATATATATTATCAGCCATTCAGACATCTGAATCGACCATGAACGGTCAAGATTGGTGCCTCCCTAACGGTTTGCTTTTGCATTTCATGTCCTTTTCTATCCCTCACATTAATATGACTGTGTGGTTCTCTTTCAGGTACAGGAAAGTCCTTCCTGTTAAAGAGAATTATTGGATCGCTGCCTCCAAAAAGCACGTACGCTACTGCCAGCACTGGTGTTGCTGCATGTCATATAGGAGGGACGACACTACACAACTTTGCAGGTTAGAAATATAAAACTGCGTTGTTTGAGCTGTGGGAGCTTTCTCACAGCCAAGACAGAAATTTTATTAAATATCCTACATATTTATTTTAAATAAAGTCATTAAATGATGTAGATGTAAAGCATGTTGAGCTACAGACAGACAAACTGACAGACCACTTGCAGACGGAAGGAGTAAGTCAAAGGAAAAGGGGAGGGGGGGGGTAGTTTCCAAATTAGTTCATGTAAAAATAAGTTCAGAAAAACAATTAAAACCTACAGAGAAAACGTGACTCCTAACAACCACCTGGCTGACCACCCCAGAGTCCAGATCTCAACACCACGGAATGTATTTGGTATTGCTTGTATCATGCGAAGCAGAGAGTGCAACCAAGGGTGGTCTCTGATTCTTGCGCAGTACTGTAGTTGGGGGGGAAATTGAGGAGGACTAGTGACTGACACATGCATATATGTTTGATTTTCAGCCTGTCTGAATAAAATGCACATTAATGCATGTTGTTGTGCATTGTGGTGCAATTAAACTTTATAATTTTATTTTATTTATTTTTTCATTTCTGGGACCTTAAATGTATTATAACATTTTTATATTGTATATAATATTATATTTAAATTTAATTTAAATAAATAGTGCAACAAACCGAAGTGGGCTATATCTGCACCAAAAGATTGTAGCATTATTTTGTGGTTCTTATTTGCATAGATATTTGTGTTGCAACTTTGGTCAATAGAAAGCTCCGGAAATGTGTGTTCATGTTTTTGTTTAGTCAACAGCTCTAGAGTTTTAAACATATATATATATTTTATCAGCCATTCAGAAATCTGAATTGACTATAAATGTTCATAATCGTTGCATCCCTATTGGCTTGCTGTATTGCTTATTTTTTTCTTTATCATAAAAAATATTATTATTATTATTATTATTATTATTATTATTATTATTATTACATTTTTATCGAATTTCATTTAAAAGTGCAACAACCCTGGCTGGGCTGTATCTGTACCACATGGTTGTAGCATTATTTTGCGATTCATGTTATTTGCATAGTAATTTTTATTGAATTTCATTTAAAAAAATACAGCCCAGTACGCTGAGTGGGCTGTATCTGTCTCTCGGTAGGGTGACTCTCTTACCCTTCATGTTTTCAGGTATAGGCTCTGGCTCAGCCCCTCTGGAACAGTGCCTGGAGCTCGCCCAGCGGCCCGGAGTCCGGCAGCACTGGACCAGCTGCAAACATCTCATCATCGACGAAATCTCCATGGTGGAGGCTCAGTTCTTTGACAAGCTTGAAGCCATAGCCAGGCATGTCAATGAGCTGTTTCTGTTCATTTGGAATCAATCTGCTAAAGCAGCTTATTAGCTTTACTGAACAGTTGTCAGTTACTTCCTCACATGCACTTATCTGTATCTGTAGAATGAGAACCAGGAGGCCAGCACTTATTGACCCGGTTTGGTCTATTATAGTATGGCTGTCCATTACAGAAATGAAATTTCAGAAGCTGAAATCAATGTCGTGCTTCTTCTGAGCTGTTCTCATAATCGTCTGTAACTATGATTACATTTGTTCCTTTCTGTGACGCAGAAAAAATGTGGTTATAATCTGGCATTGGCTGATGAACAGGCTTTATTAGTCACTCAGGTGTACCTCCTAAATGACTAGCAGATGGCAAATGGCTGCTTTGGGTAAATTGTTTTTGCTTCAAGCCTCATGGCTTAATGAGTCAGTTCCACAAATGGAATATTTGATACTGATTCACGAATCCTTCCAGAGAGAGAGCAAAATTTGAAAGAGAAAAACAAACCCCCATTTGTTCACATTCATCCTGCGTTGATGCTTTGATTGAAAGTCCTGGTGACTTATCTCTCTGGTTCTGTGGTTGAAGGTCTATCAGAAGATCCACTGAGCCGTTTGGAGGGATCCAGCTGATTGTATGTGGAGATTTCCTGCAGCTTCCGCCTGTTACCAAAGGAAAGGAGAAACCCAGCTTTTGCTTCCAGGTAATGTCCATTTTTTTGCACATTTTTAAATGCGCCATCATGTTTATTGGCTGAATTTAACTTTATTATTATCTTGAAATACTCTGCGTCCTGAAAGCAATCAATAAATCTAATTCTCTGACAATATAAAGAAGAAAAAAGATCCAAATGAGGCCAAAGAACAGTAAAAACCCCATCCAGTTCTTTGGATGGCTTATCTGCCTGTCTATCACGACCTGCCCACAGGCGCCCGCTCTGCACGTTTACTCGTTTGGGCATGTGCAGGGTCAGTCATATGGCAACACACACACAGCTGAAAGGTAACGAGCTAGATTCAGAAGAATGGCAGAGAAAGTTACACAAGCATGTACAACAGCTGGCACTGCTAAAACACAGAAGTAGAAAAGGCTTAGAACAGAGTTAAGAGGCGACACCAAGATTGCTTTTTTTCTGTTGGACAGGTAATTATCTGGTTCGTTTTGTTTGAGGGATTTATTTTCCTGAATTATGTAGCCAACATAGCTACTTATGTGGCTACATTATTTATTAGTCCATTGCTAATGTTAGCTAGGCTGTAGGTGTAAACTAGCTAGCTATGTTTTGTGTATGTATTTTGTGTGTGTATATGTTCGATGTTTGCATTGTGGTCAGGCCATGCGCGTTCATGTGTTTTGGGGGAGTGGCTTTGGGTGGACAGCTGAAAGTAGAGGGTGGAGGTTTTTTTTTGGTGGGATATATATTTTATTATTAGTAGTATTTTTATTATTTTTTATTATTATTATTATTATTATTATATATACACTTCCTGGCTTCTCCAAAATCACCTACTTCAGCTCCACCCACAATAAACTACGCACCTCAATTTATAGAAAATAATAAAGCAATTTGAATTGCGGTCACAATATTGGCTCATTTTATAAAGCATTCGTATGCACAGATTTGATTGTATGTGGAAAATTGAGCCCCTCCAATGAAATACCATCATATTGACCATTCTATCCTGTTTTTGGATTATCAGTTTTTTTCCCTTCATTTTGTACAACCTTTTACATTAAAAGGCCAAACTGTGGTTTATTTACATTTTATTGTGACCTTTATTTTATATACAAATCATCAAACAATGCAATACCATGTTTATGATTTTTTTTACAAAAATGTCACACACAATGTTCTTCATTGCAACATTCATGTTTTAAATAATGTTTAAGAAAATGTACAAATCTTGCATAGTGGCAGTGCCGGAGAGCTGCATGTGCAGTGTGCCACCACTGGCTTCTTATAGATATTTCATGCTGGCTTGTCATCTGATCCTTTTACCGTCATTGGCAATAATAGGTCATGCAAAATCCAAACAATGTAACTAAACCTCAATTTAAACTGTTTTCATTTATTGATCACCCCCTTTATATCAAGTCTATCCTACTGCAAATGGGCTGCATTTATATTATGAACCTTCTATGCACAGATTGGGTAAATGAGCGAGTGTTGGATGAATCGTGTAAACATTTGTTTCAAAACATACAATTAACTCAGCAGTCCATACAGTCCATTTATGGAAAATGAGCTGCAAAATGGCCTGTTTTTAATTCACATTTTCTGAGATGTCACGAAATCCAATGTGCTTGTGTATCGCTGTCAGAACCATCTCCAAAATGGTAACTTTACAGGAGAAGCAAAAAACCTACTTTACTTTTAATGTAAGTCAATGGAACCAGACTTTTTTCCAAGTCATTTTGGGCCGTTTTCTTTAAGTCCATTCATCATGAAATTTCCACACAATGTAAAGGGCAACAGGCATTTTCAAATTATGTCAAAAACTGGAAAACGACCAAAATGGAGATACATGGTTTCGTTCCGACAGCAGCGCTATGCATCCTGCAGCAGTTTAGCCCCACCCACTCTCACAGAAGTTCTAAGGAGTGTTTTAGCCTGGACTTTTAAATAAGGTGCAAAGTAGGACGTCTGACAGAGGTCGTTAACCTATCAGTCTTAAAGGCACAGCGACAAACAGCCCGTTTAGAATTCACTGTTTTTGTGTCGTCATGAAAATCAGTGAATTTACATATCCGTCTGCTCTGCCTACAGCTGTTTATCATCGCACATTCACACCTGGATTACTCTGAGAACGGCACTTATCTGGTCCTTCAAGAGTTCTTTAGTAAAAAGGAAATGGTTCTGTACAGAGCCATGAACACTCAATAAACCCTTGGCATGATTAAAGGGTTCTTTGCATCATAAAAGGGTCCTTCGGGTTGGAGAATGTGCTGTAGATGGTTCTATATAGCATCAAAAATGGTTCTGTTGTTAGACACTTGCAAATGATGGCTCTTTAAGGGTTCTTTAGTAAAGAAATTGATTATATACGATAATTTTCTTTACTAAAGAACCATAATTTTCAAGTGTGTGAGGGGTTCTTTGCATCATTAAAGCGTTCTTCAGGTTGTTGGAGAATGTGCTGTAGAAGATTCTATATAGAACCTTTTTGAAAAGGGTTCTATACAGCGCCAAAAAGGGTTCTTCTATCGTTAGACTTATCATAACGATAAAAGAACCATTTTTGGTGCCATATAGAACCTTTTTCAAAAAGGCTCTATATAGAACCATATAAAACACATTCTCCATCAGTCTAAAGAACCATTTCATGAAGCAAAGAACCCTTTAATCATGCAAAGAGAAAGATAGAAACATTTTCTTTACTGAAGAACCCTTGGAGAACCATCTTTTTTTAAATAGTGTACATATACGGAGCCCCGCTGGCGACATCCTGTATAAATAAAAAACAATGCGTGGCCACAACTTAATAAGGCGTGGGAACAAGATCATTAAGACATGGCCTCGACATAGTAAGCCGTGGGAATGATTCTAATGCGTGGCCGTGACTTAGTAAGGCATGATCTCGTTCCCACACTATCAAATTCCCATGCCTTACTAAGTCGTGGCCAGGCATTAGGATCTCATTCCCACGTGTTAGTACGGCGTGGTCACGCCTTATTTGTATTTATACAGGATGCCACCAGCAGGGCTCTGTAGTATCAGTCTTAAAGTAACAAACACAGCCTGTTCAATTCTGGAGAATACAGAGGTTAGAAAATGGTCATATAAAAATAGACGACTTTAAACTCAACACACACACATCATAAGCGCACAAAAATAGGACAAGCCCACAGATCCTGTGTGTGTTTGTGTGTATTTTATCTAAGACTGTGTATGAAAGCGGCTCAGTGTACAAAAAAGTTTTTTTGGGGGGGTGATGTCTCACAAAAAACCCAAACACTTCACCCCTGTAGTGTGAACATGGCCTCATTTTCAGTCCTGCTGCCTACCTGAGCCGGATAAATTGGTGTGAATTCATTCCACCTTGGCATGCTCAGTAGGGACTATGACGCAGACCAGCCGCTAACTGTCCACTCACTGTGCTCTGCAGGCGAGGACCTGGAGGAAGTGCATCCACGTGAACATGGAGCTGACAGAGGTGCGCAGGCAGACCGACCGGACCTTCATCTCTCTCCTGCAGGCTGTCAGAGTGGGCAGGTACCCTCAACATAGCTAATCTGTTTCTCCTACAGGCCATTTCTGCATGCGCTTAGCCGCTGTGTGGCTCACCGGCAGATAAGGCTCCTGTTGTGAAAAGGCCATGATGGTCCAGTGCCTTAAAGTGAAATCATATTGGTATAGTTATGCACTGGATCTGCGAGGCAAGTACAGGGAAACTTATACCCTAGGAATTAGAATCATGCTGACCGCAGGAGTGTGTGAACTGCCTGTAGAAGAGTTCGGCCAATCAGAAGCAGCCAAACACTCGTGCTGTTAACAGGACAACAACAACGACAACAGAACCATAACTAACTTGAAGTCTGATGCGCTGAGTTCAGAGTTCGAGTCTCAGGCCAGTAAAAGTGGATATTATCGCAGGATAAAACCTCCAAATATGTCCCAAAATCTGTCATACTTATGTCTAATTTTTTATTTCCGCCTAATATATGTGAGTTTATGTGCAATTATGTCTTGCTACTGTAACACTGTGGGATCAGTAAAGTTCTGTCTGTCTAAGGTCCAATCCTATTTCACCTCTTGCCCCTACCACTTGGCCCTTAGCCCTCTGTTTTGCGCGTTCATGTCTACACTCTCAGAAATTAAGGTACTAAACTGTCACTGGGGCGGTTCCCCTCTTGTCACTGGGGTGGAACCCTCAAGGGTCCATCTCAGTACCTGTAGTCAGGGAACATAAATGAACCATAATCCACTGAAATGATATGTTCTAAGCTGTACTGACTCCACACACCCCGTCTCGTCTCCAGGCTTTTATTGTACTGTTCTGTTTAAAACATTCGGTTATGAAAAGGTACAAATACGAACTTTTCACCTGGAAAAACTTATTTAAGGTTCACAATCAGACCTTAAACCCACTGTTGGAGCTTTGAGGGAACATTTACACTGTTTGTACCTTGCTGAGTGAAAAATGAACCTGCACAGAACCTTCATTTCTGACAGTGTAAGGAGTGTCTTGATTCTTGTTGAGATAGAGGGGTAGGGTGAAGTGTTAGAGCTACATGGTCCTCCAGACAGAGTGATATGAGAAAAAAAGAAAAACGGGCAAGACGGCTGAACAAGAGACCAAAGAAACCCGCAAATGTGAGAATTTTCTCAGTCAAAAAATTACGATAACCACTGTTTTATCTTAGTTTAATGTAATTTCAGTGTATTATGATCGTTTTCTTAATAACAAGCATGAAAAATCACTAATAGTAAGCTAATGTCTCAGTAGCTAGCTGGCTAAATTACCCGTTCCACCTTAAATAGTCCAGCAGTTCTGACACCTGAAGCGCCAGAATGTAACTGCTGCACCATTTAAGGTGGAACGGGAAAATTAGAACAAAGCTGATGAATATCTGACTTCAGCTTCATATCACTGAAGAATTAGTGGTGGGTGATAATAATTGCCCCCCTCTTTGAAGGCATATGATGCCCTAAATGTAACTAAAGCCCAACAGTGAGGAGCTGAACTTCACCCTCCTCTGCTGTCACTGCAGACTGGCAGGGTCGCCTACAGAGCAGCGCTGGTAGCTGTAAATGAAGTGATGCTCTTTTTATCTGAGGGTCTCATTTCAGAGGGAAGAATTCAATCAGTACCCCTTGTAACTCAGTTCCAAGGGGTTAGGGTAAAAATAAGAAATGGGATTGGGCCTAAATCCTATGTGTCAAACACAAGGCCTGCGGGCCAAGTCAGGCCTGTGGCACGATCCTATTCGGCCTGCGAAATTATTTTAGTTTTCTATTGATATTAGCCTGTTTCACCATGAGCTGCACTACAGTTCCCAGCACGCACTGCAACATAATATACCCTGTTTTACAGGCCAGCGGTTACATACACACGAAAAAAATACCCAGTGTCTAGTTCAAGCAAATAGGCGGGGCATTAAAGAAGTTTAACTGTCAAAGTTATCTGTAGATAATGCAGCCTATTGTTTTATATAAAAGTTTTTTTTTTTTTTTAAATCACCTTTGAATTGTTCAAGTATTCAGTGCCTATTTTGCTGATGAAGTTTTTCTATTTTTTTCAGTAAACAGTGACTAGTTCGGGTAAAAATGAAATAAAACCACAGACGGAGATGTTGAGATTTTTTAATATGGCCCTTTTAATGGTTTGACACCCCTGATCTAAATGGTAACTTTACCGGAGAAACAAAAACGTTCATAACTTTTAAATGGAAATCTCAGTTTGTAGAAAATGATCAGTTTAAATTGCTGTTTCAATATTAGTCAGAAAATTGCAATTAAATATTTCGCCCAAACCGTTTAGCCCTACTGGAGAAAATGACCGATAGCATGTAAAGCTGGCAAAGGGGGCCACTTTGAATAATCTGCGATACAGGATCGTTTTGATTTGTTAATCTTTTAAGAATCTATTTGTCGTGGCGTTATTCCATATGCATAAAGGAGTAAAAATAAGAAACATTTTAGGTAGATGCCTCCGGACCTCCAGATGCCTCAAACGATATGTATTCTGTAGACGTGCTTCCGCATGAAATCCACACATTGATTCATCTCCTGCCTTCTTCCTATACAATCACGTAACCTTTGTGGCCTTTTATAGCCCTGCAGTGATCCTTAGCTAAACTGTTTCCGCAGAGTCACAGAGGAAGTCACCTCCCAGCTTCTGAAAAGCGCCAATAACTGCATCGAAAGGGACGGTATCCTGGCAACCAGGCTGTGCACACACAAGGACGACGTGGAGCTCACTAATGAGAACAAACTCAAGCAGTTGCCAGGTTTGCCCCATCCGCAGGCAGCGCACACAAACATCTCCTCGTTTCTGGTGTTGATAATCCATGACGTCACTAAATTCTAAGTATAGTACTGTAAATTCGGTCAGGTGTGATGGCGATTGTGTGCCCTGGTTACCTTAAACCCTGGAAACTCTTCCTGCTGGAGATGTTCCATTCATTAAACAGGAAGTCAGAAGTGGTTCTGAGGCGTTCACACTGCGGTAGACTTGTGTGGTCAAGCACATCAGTTTTTGCAAGTTCAAAAAGACTTCGTATATAAGCTTACATGCGTATTCCCATGCGCTGTTGAGGATGGAGGTGGGCAGTATAGCAAATATAGAATCACAGTACAATATGACTTTGATTTGACAATATGTATCCTCATATTTAGCTTTTCTGAAATCTGTGAATGTTTGAATAGAAATCATATTTTTTTTACAGAGCACATTAAAATGGTGGTGTACATAAAATCTTAATTATATTTTCTAAATGTTTTAGTTAAATATATGTGTGTGTGTGTGTGTGTGTGTATATGTACACACACAAAATTATTTATATAAATGATATATATAATCTTATTTTTTAATTATTATTAATTTTTTTTTGTTTTTTTTTGAAAACTAAAGTGCATAGAGAAAGAGTTTTAAAACGAAGTGCTTGGGGGGGCTAGTAGAACAAAATAAATAATACTACTAACAAAACAGGGGTGGGTGATATGCCTGTTTTATTGTGTTACACCACAATGTGCCCTAAGAACACTGACTAACTGCATGTTTCATTACAAAGAGAGCATAATTAGTTCTGGTTCACTGGATTAGTGCAGTGTGTGAAATGTTGTTGTATAAATCTCATTGCATCATAGTTTTAAATTTTTGGTAGTCCACCTCAGTCTTAGAAGTTGGTTTTATTTTTTTGCTTCTCACTATCCAAATAATCACAGAAAATTAAAGTGAATCTGGACGCTGGGGTGGTCAGTTCTTTGTTTTGAGAACAGCAGCAGCTGCTTTGTTCAGTAAGAGCTTCTTGACGGCTACACATCCTTTCAGACCCATAGCATTGAGGAGTATAGAGTCCCATTTTCTGTCGCTTTTAATCATTTTTTTTGACGTGTGGGTAATGCAAGAGATTAGACATGTCTCCAAAGATTGAATAATTTGTGCTGAATAGCTATTTTCACTATAAAAAACAGCTGTTTATATGAATATATGGGTGGTCTCTCAGTTTTGCACAGTACTGTATGAATTTATTTGTCTGTATATCACTGTGCTTCTGTCTGGCATGAATTCTAGGGCCTTTGCGAGTGTTTGAGGCTGTGGACAGTGACCCTATGTTGGTTAGGACCATTGATGCACAGAGTCCAGTGGGGGCAGTATTACAGCTTAAAGTTGGAGCCCAGGTAGGAGCTCAGTTATCCCTGACTTTCACTATAGTCTAATCTTTAATGTTCAAAGAACTAAATAACAAGGTTTTTAATTTGTTCAGGTTATGTTAACCAAGAATCTGGACGTCCAGAGAGGCCTTGTGAACGGCGCAAGAGGAGTTGTGGTTGACTTCTTACCTGGAAACCAAGGTATTGTTGAATGTCTTTGTTGGTAGCATTTTATTTCAAGATCCTCAAAAAAAGTTCCTTTTGTCTGGATTTCAGTGCTGCTTGTATTCAAGTTCCAATCACAAATAAAAATGTGGTCACTTACTTTGATAATCCCCTGTGGTTTACTACAAATACACAAGTTTGTACTGGGCTTTATCTCCATCCCAACATATGCTGTAGGCCTAAACCATAGATATTCATATCTAGATGCCGTGTTGTCTGTTGTTCTCTATCTGAGGCGATACGTCTGCGCGTCCACCATGTTGGAGAGGTCAAGATCCGCTTGTGAATAAATCCGCTTGTATTGAGAGACGATGAGTCTCAGGATTAAATCAGCCACAACTTCATTATTACTCAACCGATTTTCACCAAATCTGTTTTGTTATAATCCTCAGACACAGATTAATCTATGCTGTACGGATCTGCGCTCGGTAGCTTTTACTTCTTTAATAATATCTGATCGTGATAATTAGCCATCCGGACCAGCAGGAAAGTATTCAGTCTGCACCTGATGTGAGTTTAGCGCTCCGGTAAAAACACAATCAGCAAATCCATCAATGTGTGAATCACCTGTAGTCTTATTACACAGAAGGACGAGGCTAAAGTTGGCTTCCTATTCGCCAGCTTCTTGTTCGAGTTTTCCTGTTCCACCTTAAATGGTGCAGCGGTCACTTTCTGGTGCCTGAAGCTGCACCATTTAAGGTGGAACGGGGAAATGCAAACAAGAAGCTGGTAAATAAGAACCTAACTTCAGGTTGTATAATAAAGTGCTAATCTATTTTAAATATCTACATGGATTAAGGAGTGTAAGGACTATTAAATGAAATAAGCTTAATATAAAACCAGAGGAAAAACAATCACATCAACAGGTTCTCTGAGCCTCATTAACCACACGACCATATCTACACATAAACACCACACAGACATGAGTGTGGATCACTGCGTTCCCTCCGTTATATAATCCTATCCCACTTTCTGAGAGTGATATTCTTGAAATGGTGTAATTTTGGACAGTATCTTTCTTAAACTGCTGCTCTGTAATGGTGCTGAATGGTACAGTCCAGTAGCGACGTTGACATGCCTGACTGGACCCAACGTGGCATCTAGGTATGTATATTTATGGCCTAAACTGCTACAGGGCAGGTTAAGTTTGGGATTTTGAATCATAAACTGCTCCTGGATCTTGGGGCTATTTAGTTTCACCGGTTAAGATTTACAGGCTCACTGTACGTTCAATAAACATGGCTACACTTTCTATGAATGTGCAACATCAGCCAAATTTGCAAATTTGTAACTGTAATCCCTGATTTCGCTACTATGTAGATATTCATAAAAAGGAATTACTACTCCAGTAAGCACTAAAACAATGGCTACAACATTTCTTTTTTATAGTTACAAATCATCGCTGTCTAAAGAAAAACATGTTTCTCTAAAATAGCAACTTTACAGGAGAAGGCAAAAATATTAACTTTTTCAGTGTAAAGAAATTTTATTAGAAAGTGACTTTGAAGCATTTCTGATCATCCATTAATCATGGAATTTTCACACAATGTAAAGGACAGTTGGTGTGTTTATGTACAAAAATCAGTGACAAAATGCTTTTCTTTCTACTAAAGGTGTAACAATCTGCCAAAATTCAGACATTTAACAATTGATTGGTGTCTCAATTCAATACAACTTCAATACAGTGAAATTAAGGAGTAGCTGAAAATGTTTTAGAGCATTCAACAGCAGTAAAAATACATTATTTGAAACCAGCGTCCCAGTGCATGCTGAGTAATGTAATGAGGGAACACTGATGGACAAAAACACAGCAGCTACAAAATTGTAAATATACATTACGTAACATGACAAGGTATTAAATGCTAGTTTTAGGCTGGAATGGCCCTGTTAAAGGAGAAGAGTAGGTGAAGTGGAAGAAACAGGGTTGGACACTAAAGGGCTCATTGACTCTCATCAATTCCATCTTTTGGTTCACACATTTCTCTGAATTTGCTTCTCCTCTGACTCTCTGGCAGGCCTCCCCCGTGTGCGTTTCCTGTGTGGTGCTGTGGAGGTGATGAAGCGCGAGCGGTGGATGTTTAAGGCGGGAGGAGGGCTGTACCTGAGCCGGCAGCAGCTTCCACTAAAACTGGCCTGGGCCATCTCCATCCATAAGAGTCAAGTAAGCCTACAGCACAGCTCACACTCACTGTGTGTGTGTGTGTGTGTGTGTGTGTGTTTTACTGTAGTTTGTACAACAGTTAGTTCCGGCCACGCAGATTGGTTGGGAAGCGCTCTAACTGTGCTGTTATTTCGCCATAACATCACGTTTTTTTCACTGTATCACTCCGCTGAGACGCTGTTGCTAAGCAACGACCTTGACAGCTGTAAGGAGACGCTCAAGACATTTGAACGTTTGAACAGAAAATGGACACTTAAGATCACATTAGACCGACGGCCGATTTGGTCAGACTCTGAAGATGAGACGACACTAAATTCCCAAACTGTCATCACCACTGAGCAGCTTTTCAGTCGGCAGCTGTGACAGAAGAACAGCTAAACAACCTGGAATCAGCCAGAAATGAACCCAATACCATTCGCCAAACGTGTAGTCTGATCTTCAGAGTCTGACCAAATTAGACTGAGCCACAAAACTGCCACAATATCAGGTTCAGCTCAGTTTTGTCAGTTTTTGCCAGATCAGTATTAATGTTGTTTTGTTCCAGCCAGTCTGTAAAGCATCTCACAGCCCATTTAGTTTGGCGAATGGTGTTGGGTTCATTTCTGGCTGATTCCAGGTTGTTTAGCTGTTCTTCTGTCACAGCTGCCGACTGAAGAGCTGCTCAGTGGTGATGACAGTTTGGGAATTTAGTGTGAGGAGCTGGAGAACGAACTGCCGGCTGTGCAGCGAGTGGGCGGAGCTCGTTACTCTGACGTAGCAACAAGCTGCTCGTTAAGGAACTATAATTTGGCAGAAGGAACTGCGAACATTAAAACATATTAAACGCCGCGTTCACGGCCCAGTTTATTAATTTATTACTGTATTTATTTAACTGTTGTATAAAAGCAGTAGAACACTCGAGGAGTGCGTTAACACACTCATGATAAAACACTCCCTCTCGTGTTCTATTGCTTAATTATCATTTTAGAATGTTGGGTGGTTTGATGAAAAACTGTAAGACACACTTTTCTTACATTAAATACACACACACACACACACACACACACACACACACACAACTTTATTTTTTTATCAGCTAACATTGCTGCTAGGAAGCCAAATATCAAGATTACATGACTAAGGAGTGAAGAGATCATGGTGACGTTTTTATTTTCGCGTATACTGATTTTTCTTCAGTATCTTTTGAACAGCTGGCAAAAATTTAAACATGTGTAAATAGTCATTGTTGGCAAATAAGACAGTCAGCTGCTGTTTAGTTGCATCTGAAATTGATAAACACATTTACGTCTGAGGACTGTAACTGCTAAGAGAGCTAAACCACCCTTTACAACCTGTGTGTCAAACACAAGGCCCGCGAGCCAAGTCAGGCCTGTGACACAGTCCTGTTCAGCCCGCAAAATTATTTTAAATTTTTATTAATATTAGACCATTTCACCCTGTGCTGCACTACAGTTCCCAGCATGCACTGTAATGTAACATGTGCTCCCACCCCTTCCCCAACAACTATCTATGGGACCAGTTCAAGCAAATGGGCAGTTTTAAAAACCCTACTGTACACTGGGGACATTAAAGAAGTTTAAGAGTTATGTGCAGTTAATAGTCTAATGTTTTGTACCAAACAATTTGTTTTTAATTATTTTTTTTAATCGTTCAAGAATTCAATTTTGTAGTTTTAGCATAAACAGTAGCCAGTTGGGGTCGTGGCAAAATGTTAAGTAAAAATAAAGTAAAAACACAGCTGGCCCACAAAGTTGTTGTTTTTTCAATATGGCCCTTTTTAGTGGTCGAGTTCGACACCACTGCTCTACAATGTACATTGCAAGTGGCGATCATCGGGGTCCAAGCACTACAGTCCTTATGGAGCCAGTACAGCACACATAATGACCAAAGTTTCTAGAACTACCTTGATCTACAATAGATGTGTGGGCTATAAAGGAGATCTGTACACACTGATCTTTTGATCTTGGTGAGCAGATTCTCAACAAATAAACCAGAATGTTTGGACAACTGTACAGTATTTGTAGCTAGGAAGGTACCTACCTACCTACCTGTCTAGATATTTTACCTCAGTTTTGCTTCTTTTCTCTGGCTGAAAGGGTTAAAATCTTGTCCATTGTGTGCTGAATAAAGATAGAATTGCTCTTTTCTTTGCGACTGTGTTCGGTGACTCGGGTAAGAGTTACCCTAATGCTAGCTTTGTTGCATTTATTAGCCTATAGATGGCTAGGCTAGCAGTCAGGATTGCTCAGTGCTTCCCAGTGGTTGTATGATGTATTTGCCTAATGCATGCTGGGTATTGTAGTGAGAGAATGTTGACGAATGAAAGCATAAATGCAGTTGAGGGATTTAATACTACAGAATACAGCATAACACAACAAATGACATGAAACGCTAGTTTTGGGCAGCTTTAAAATAACAAACCGTGCAAGCAGGGAGAATTTCATTAGTCTTCTCTGTAATCAGAGACACTGAAAAGAATGGAAACCAAATGAATATACACACAAGTCATCGCTTATTGAGAAACTGAGGTAATTACGCCTTTCATTCTACAACTGTAATGGTTTTAATGATGGCACTGCTGTCTACAATGTCTTAAATCGCTGTTGCTTTGGCGGATGAGTGTAATGTGAGCTCATCTGTTCTGTGATTCATCTTAAATAAAAACTAATCTAGGTTAGTCAGTGACTGTCTTTTAAATCACTCCTACAGCGTCTGATAACTCTTTTTCTGACGTCTTTAATTTGCATTTTGGGTTTTGGAAAATAAGAATATTCTGATGCTGCTGGAAGCCACCCCAGTCATAAGCCTGCTGTGGGCTTAGTGCATTGATGGGCCTCTTGCATCCACCATTCAGCTCTGTATCAACGCTGCTAATGGTTTTCCATTAGAGCCGTCTGTAAACGTGGCTTGGCGTAATCAAGCTTATCAGTTATTAAGGTAGAGATTAAAGTGATGATGCCTGTTTTTGATCTGTTGGCCTTGTTCAGAGGAGGCAGATGGAAAAAACTGTTTGAAGTTGATTTGTGCTGCAGGATGTAGGGCAGTGAGGTCACTCAGCACAATACAGCAGTATTGATTTTCTTTTTAGGCAGTGCTGTTTTCAGAGTGGGCGAGCTGTGAGGAGGGGTGGGCAATTATCATACTATTATCACACCAGGCTTTTCTAGCTATCAGCTACTTGAACACGGAACAGCTGCATGTTTCATTTACAACTTGACTTAAAAGGAAAATCATAATGCATTCTGATTTTGGGGCAAAAGTCATTACAATTTAATGGGACGTTACAGGAAACAAGGAACTTTATCTTTTTAAATTATATGATGTAATGAATTATGCTTAATATAACCAGGGACATGAAATAAAGGGGTAAAAAAGGTCAGTTTTGATTTAAGGTTGACTTTAAAAGGTTTATAAGAGGCACCTGAGCGTAGAATTGGATGTAGTAATATTTACCATATGAAATGTCAAAAAAAAATTACATATACTTTTTTCTTCGTTGCTGTGTGTGTTCTAACTTATAAAACCCAGGATAAACATTTCTTTATTTGTAGTTAAAAATATATCGGTTAGTATTCGTACTAACAATTATAACAGTAAACCTCTTAAATAAAATTTTTAAACAGGCCAAAATAAGAAATCAAAAAAGCTTAGCTGAACAATAAAAATTGTGGATAAAAACACCGGAAAAATGCATATTGTATGCATATTGTATACCATAAGTTGGTGTATTAATCAGACTGTTTATCAGAGAGCAGCAGAATTTGAAATATGCATATCATCTAATAATGCAAATGCAGTAAATTTAATAATAGCTTATTGAGTTTTCATATTTACTGTATTTGCAACTGTTTTTATTCATTAAAATGAATACATTTCCAATATTTTAGCATAATAGACTATCACTTTAACATTCTGCTCTCCAGGAATACAATAAAAGCATCATCTAATATTGATCTGATCTGTGCTCTGGTCTGATGCAGTACTTGGGGGTGTTTGTGTATATATAAACTGAGAGTTTAGAACTGGAACTGATTGGCTGAGCTGCGTTCAAAGCTGTTCTAAGTCCACGATATATGCACACCTATGACCGCCTCACAACTGAAATGTGTATTACTACGCCATGGCACAAAAAAACAAAACAAAAAACAAACAAAAAAACGTGCTGAACTGGGCTGGTCAGCTAGCTAACAGGCTAAACAGCTCCATCATTAATATCACAGGCTTGAATTAAAGTACTTACAGTGGATTAACTGCAAAACTGCAGTATAAAAGTCTTAATGTCACTTGAACGTCTTACATAATTCAAATGTTCGTGTTTAGTCCGAAGTCTCGTCAAACCCAGACTGAATCTCAAACGGCTCAAACGGCTGTGTGGATGTTTCTGAATCCCAAATGACTGTTTCTTAGCTGTATTTTGCTCTGTTGGGCTGCAGGATCCAGTATTTAAGCTCCTATGTAGTGAGGGAGCAGGGAGCTGTTTGAGATTCAGCCCCAGCGTGAGAAGAGGGCACCACTGGAATGGTGCTAAATGAGACTCGCGGTGGTGATTTAGTGACCAAAAAGTCCTTATAAAGCGAAGGTTTTTGATTTAAACAGTGCTGTTATCATATGTATCATATCAAAAAGTGAAAACATTCATGAAATGACCGTAATATTATTGTCTATAAAGTAACAAACTGTAAAACCTTGTTAAGTAATTAACAAGGTTAATGGTTTTCTTGTTAATTCTCTCATTGTTACTTATTCACTTTTTCTTGAGTGCCTTGTTCTCCCTTTACTACTTTAACACTGAGAATTTCCCTGTTGTGGAACTAATGAAGGATTCTTATCTTATCGTGCACAGCGATGAGCGACCAAACGTTCTCCTCATTCAGCGGTCCATGGTTGCTTGGCAAAAACACCGTACTATAAAGGAGCTACAATTCTTGGTGGAATACTTGTTTGTCAATTATTGTTATTTATTATTATTAATTATTTAAATTATTGTTAATAATAACAAATAATTTTCTGAAAAATGTGTATTTTATCATATTTTATGTTGGCCGTCGTTTTAGGGAAGGGAGTTTTAAGAACACCCTTCCCGTGATTAATAATAACAGTAATGCATGGCCTCTTGTGGCTTATTGCTCATCATATATATATAATGTATGTGTATGTATATATTGTATGTATATGTGTGTGTGTGTGTGTATATGTATATATGTATATATGTGTGTGTATATATGTATGTGTATATATATGTATATATTGTATGTGTGTGTAGTATGTATATATATATATATATATGTATATATATATATATATATATATAATGCATGTATATGTAAAAAAATCTTTTTTTTTTTATTTTTTTTTATGAAATTGTGATGGACCTCATCATATATAATACATATTTATGTGCATATTGCCATGTTTGCATACCCCTTATGAGCCTGTATGTTTTGTGCTTGTTTTCAGGGAATGACTTTGGACTGTGTGGAGATCTCCCTGGCTCGAGTCTTTGAGAGCGGTCAGGCCTACGTGGCTTTATCTCGAGCACGGAGTTTGGAAGGGCTTCGAGTGATGGACTTCGATCCACGAGTGGTCCAGGCCAACCTGGACGTGCTGCTGTTTTATAAGAAGCTGAGGAAAGAGAGGCTGCTCATGCAGGTCAGTGCCACCTTGACTTACCGCTCAGATTGGCAGCTTTGACCAGCGCCCTTTGCTGTTCCAGACTGAGAGATTGCCTCAATTTGACAAAGTAAATCTACATCCCTCTACATCGCTAAAGGAACCGAGCTCTTTGAGGAACAGTAAGATGGATCGCCACGCGCGTCACTTGACTTAATTCAGCATTTAGAACGACCCGTTTTATTGGCACTAAATATTGATTTTCCAGGATGTTTCATTTCTCCATCTGTAATACCTTTAATATGTCTCTGCCTAAAAAGGTTAAAATATCTCTGATGGATGTGAGGCTTTTTTTCTGAAAAGTATTCAGCATGACGCATATTCGTTTTAGGCAACTAAAAAGTTATTCTTCCATCTCACTTGGCTTTTTAATCTTTTACAGTCCTCCATCAACGACTTTGTAGGAAGAAGCAACAAGGAGAATGAAGCTTGGTGAGGAAACTTCGTGTCCTAATGTGACTGTGCACTGTGTGCATGACCTTTTTCCCCCTTTTTTAATTAATTTATCATGTCTCCTTATTTCCCATTTGACAACACGGTCATGGGGGAGGATCAAGTTTTATTTGTCTCTTTTACACTGTTTTATTTAATAAAGTTGTTCTAAACAGTCTTTCACAGTCCATTCACTCATTTTCACTCTGGGTACCGTCATGTGGAAGTTTTATTCCGCACTAATGTTTGCACTTGAACTGTGATTTAATTTAAAAGTATTTCTAGCTTGGATAACTTTGCGCAAATGTTTGGGCACCGCTGGTCAAATAACATTTCATTTTCTAAGCAAAAATAAGAAAACACACCCTCTACAAGAAACACACTTCTGCAAAGTGTAATGCACAATTATGATTTATTTGCTACATTTAACATATTAACTCATAAAATATGGCATGTGCACAAGTTTAGCTACATTTTGTTTTACTCTGCACACATTTCTCACAGTGCACACTGCAGCACAGCACTTTATTAGCTGTACTGTACTTTAAAAAAAAACTATACAGCATCTTAAGTTATAAGTTAAAATAGAAATGCTGCATATTTATCAACATTCTTGCATAATTCAGTGTGAGACTTAACGTCATTCAAAGAGGTTTGATGTGAAAATACAGATGTCTTTACAGTGGTGGTGATGGGAACCAGGGGTCGCCATGACTACAACACAAATATAGACATTTTATTTACTATCCAGAACCACCAGTGAACCTACATGAGTCTTCTGAGTTTATATAGAATGATGATGGTAAAATAGTGATAAATCTGACTATTTTGCCTCATATATTTTGTCCCTGCATGTAAAATGATTTGGCCAAAACCTTCGCAAAACTATCATAAACGGTGTCTCAGACATCAGAATGCGTATTGATAACCATTTCTTGTAATAACTTCTTGTGAGGGAGCTGTTAGAGATGGACGCCTGGTTCCTATCACCACCACTGTGAACAATTCTGAGTCATTCTGCACTGATAGTGTTCTTTTTTTTTGTTTTTTTTTGGAAAGACATTCTTGTCTTGATTGCACTACCAAGCTAGAATCAGCTCTTTTCTTCTGGCTAATGTGAGGCATTATAGAAAGCCAGCCAATCAAAACTCCAGAGTCGAGACAGTGGGGAGTGGGGTCTCTGCTGCTGTATCAAACCTTCCTCCACCATGAATACTGGATGCAGTCAGAAATCAGTGCAGTGGTGAAATGGGACCAGATGCTCTTGTTAAATGCTTCTGCTGGAATATTGAGTAGTGCTGCCACCCGGTGGGAGTTCAGTGTTATTACACAGAGATCTTGGGGGGATTTAAACACTAAAAACTTCAGTGTCCTCAGGGAGAGCTTGATGTTTTGATTACTCTCAGTTACCCTGTGATTTTAAGCCTGTCACGATCATGAAATATCAAATTGGAATATAAAAATAATTGCAATTAACAATTTTAATTGTTTTGATATTTATTTGTATGTAAGTAACTATTACAGTACAACAACGGTGTCCAAACCTTTTTTTTTTTAAGAGGGCCAGATCTTACTGTCTCAAAATACCTGAGGGCTGAATTATTATCCACAAATTTAAAATGTTAAGTTTTCAAAATATCAGCGCATAAAATCTGAGCTTTGTGAGCTACTGTGTTTCCTATCACTGTAAAAATGCAGAAAAAGCTGCACGAGGCTTCTTTTATTGCTGGATTGCTCAGAGCAGTCTGGATTGGTAAATGCTTATAACAGATTGTTTAAGAGTAACACTATTACACGTTCTAAGTTATTAAGTATATCTCTATTTAAATGAGTACCTGCTCAAAAATATAATTTGTGGGACAAATTAAACAAAAATCTATACATTTTTGGTTGTGTAACATAATATTCTTTACGTATCAAATAAATGCAGCAACCGCATTTAGAAATCTACAGGATTTATACTGGATGCTGGTGACATCCTGTGTAAATAAAAATAATGCATGGCCACGACTTAGTAAGGAGTGGGAACAAGATCCTATGCGTGAAATGAGAATTAAGTTGTGGCCACGACTTAGTAAGGCAAGATCTTGTTCCCATGCCTTACTAAGTTGTGGCCACAACTTAATTCTCATTTCCATGCATAGGATCTCTTTCCCGTGCCTTACTAAGTCATGGCCATGCATAGGATCTCGTTCCCATGCCTTACCAAGTCGTGGCCACAATTTAATTCTCATTTCCACGCATTAGGATCTCGTTCCCATGCCTTACTAAGTCGTGGCCACGCATAGAATCTCGTTCCCATGCCTTACTAAGTCATGGCCACCACTTAATTATCTTGTTCCCATGCCTTACTAGGTTTTAGCCATGCAATAATTTTATTTATGCAGGATGTCACCAGCGGGGCAAATCACTTTATTTATTCATGAGAAGAGCAGATTAAACAGCAGAAATATCCAAGTTTTTGTTCCATCGTAAAGGGTTAATATTTACTGAACTATGGAGCCCTGCTGGTGACATCCCTTGTAAATAAAAATAACAGGTGGCCATGACTTAGTAAGACGTGGGACTTTTTAAGGCATGATCTTACTAAGTCGTGGCCACAACTTATTTGTATTTATATGGGATGTCACCAGCAGGGCTCCGTACTGAACTGCTGAATTTGCTCTGTTAAGAAGTTGCTGTGAGACTCGAGGAGCTGCAGCTGTTTTAGTTTCTCTCCTGAATACTTACTGAAATGTTCATGCTGTGTTTCATATCTATTGATATTCATTACAGTCTATTGAAATATGAGGCACACGCAGTTCTGAGTGTTGAGCTTGAGCTTTATGGCTGCAGTCTGGACTAAATGTCTGTCAGTAAATGAAGCTGCAGGTCTAGTCAGAGTAATTTTACTGCATTGCTGCCACCATCAGGTAAAAGGAGGAACTGCAGCATACCAGCTGGCCAGTCACTTATAGCACACTCTAAGACAGCAGCCAGGGGTCAATTAAAATCTGTCCGCAGGCCGCATTTGGCCCTGGGGCCGAACTTTGGATGTCCCTGCAGTACAAGCTTAAAGTGGCCAAACTAGCTGATTAGCTGTCTTAGCTTCCCAGCTGTTGACATTCAGTAGCTCCCAACTGAAGACAGAAATAGCTCAAATTAACAAACGTCACTCACCGCTGCCCCCTAAAGTTAACAAACATCAAATTAACAATTATCACTCACTAAAGTCCTCTGAAGGTGTTACAGCTCCAGTTAGAATATAAGACTTTTGTTGTTTTTGTCAGACAGCTCTGCTTTGTTTCACCTGCATTTACTTCAAGCCACTGGATGAAAACACACCTAATTCACTTTCTGTTAGTGGCGACAAACAAACGATTGTGAAAGGTAACTGTGATCGGGACCGGATTCATGAAAGTGTCTTAAGAAAATCTTAAATGTGTTTCTTTTTTTTTTTCTTACCTTTTATTCTTAAGAAAACAGTTATGAGAAACTGTTATTCTTCAAACAACTTCTTAAGAATTCAAATTTTTTTCTTAATATTCTCAAAAATACCACTTCTTAGAATTATTCTTAAGAAAACAGTTGTTTCTAAATGTTTTCTTAACCTTACGACAGCCTCACACTTGTTTTAGGCTGTAGGAGTTGACAAGTTAAGCACCTAAATTTATCACAGTCCTCGTCCGTCACCCAATTATCACATTTTCTGAGGAGGATTTTTTTTCCTGTTGGCTGTTTCTTCCTCCATCACCTCAAGATCTTGTTTGCTAAAATTTTTTAAATGCATGGTTTGACGTCTTTCCTCCGTTTTGCTCCTCTGACTAAACAGAAATAACAGTTAATTAAAATTCGAAATGTATCTTGTCATTTATGGTACCCTGTAAAATGCTGCGTAGCCTACATAAGAAAAACAATGACTATTTTCTTTAAAAAAAAATGATCTTAACTTAAATTCTCAAATATCCACTTTTCTTTTTCCAGAATTGAATTTAAGAACCTTCTTACAAACTTCTTAGTGTTCATCTTCAGAACATTTGCAAGCTTTTGTGAATCCGGCCCCAGGTGATCAGTAATTGTGACAGGCCTACCTGTGATCGTTACATTACTAGTGATTATTTGTACTGGCTCAAAATTGTATTCATGCATGAATCTTTATGAGGTTGTATAAAACTATTTTTTTTTTCTTAAAGGGAATACAAGGGGTGTAAACTGTGGCAAATTCAGTCGCCAATGTGTTTAAATAAAGCCATTACACTCTTAGAAATAAAGGTACTAATCCGTCACTGGATCAGTTCCCCTCTTGTCACTGGGGTGGAACCCTCAAGGCTCCATCTCAGTGCCTTTAGTCAGGGAACATAACTGAACCATAATCCACTGAATGATATGTTCTAAGCTGTACTGACTCCACACACCCCGTCTCGTCTCCAGGCTTTTATTTTACTGTTCTGTTTTAAAACATTCGGTTATGAAAAGGTACAAATACGAACTTTTCACCTGGAAACACTTATTTAAGGTTCACAATCAGACCTTAAAACCACTGTTGGAGCTTTGAGGGAACATTTACACTGTTTGTACCTTGATGAACGAAAAACGTACCTGAACAGAACCTTTATTAATAACAGTGTACTTGTAATCTTTATGGCTAATGATCAGCTGGAGAAAGAAAAGACACTAAAACATGTTTACACAATGTCCATACATATTTATTCGCAATAACATGTAAACAAAGAGATGTAGCTAAAGTCTCTGATGACGTAGCCCTGTACGTTAGTGTGGTTAAATATAGACTTCATGACTGGAATCTGTGGAGTGGTGAGGTAGTGTGTAGATCACTTCAATGAGGTGAAGACCTTGTGTGCAACCTGGAAGCACAAAGAAATGATCTATTTATTATCAAAAACAAGTGCAAGAGCTCTGCGCCAATAAAATCTTAAATACTTCAGGTCCTGTTTACACCTGAGAATCACATGCGTCAATCGATCCAATCATAAGTGGACAGCGTTAAGTACAGGTATGAATGGGTTTCAATCACACTAGCCATGCTTACATGCAGTCTAATAATCCATTAATAATCCAACTAATAGCTCAATCAGAATAGTCTGATCCGATTGAGACCATTCGGAATACAGTCTCTATCCGATTGATCGAGGTGGGTAATCCTGTAAATAATCCGTTAAATAGGAGAATAATATCCGTGTAAACGCCTGTATCTGATTACATTCCCTATCGGAAAGTTTAAGTCCGTTCTGATCATGTTCGTTGCGTCATAGTGAGAGTTTATACCGTTCAACATGGCGGAGCAGAAACTGGTCTGCAGAGGAGACGAAGTTTATGCTCTGATCTTTAAAAGACGGCGGTGGGACGGACGTCCGGCTTATGTGTCTCAGAACACGACGTCTTCCTCTCAGCCTTCTTTAATAAGGACGTGAAGGACGTTTTCCTGAGTCTGACATCATTTTAAAGCAGTTAAAAACACAAGCGCTGCTCACTGCTGCTCATCTCCCTCTCACTTGACTCACGTGATGCTGGTTGTCATGGTAACGTCTACACTAAGTGGGTCTCTACGTGTGCAAATAATTCTGGATCAGATTACTTGTAGTGATGGTAAACAGAGATTTTCATCAGATTGTTGAGTAGAGTGAGAATAAACACCTCAGTCTTCTGTAATCGGAACGTATTCAATCGGATTGGCAAAAATCTTTGCATGTAAACACAGCCACTGTGATCCGATCACTCAGGCTATCTTCGGAAGAGGTCAGATATGCATATGACCAAATAACACTGTAGTGTGAACACTAAAGTCTCCAACAGCAACGAAGGACCATCCAATCAGGTCTGTTATCACAGCAGAGACAAATTCCAGGGTCATTACTGTTTACAAAAACTAAATGGTGAAAATGTACTGATTAACTGTAATAAAAATAATTTAAAACATGAAAACCAAATTAAAACTATAATATCCACTGAAACAAGAATGAAAAGTAAGTGGCATTATGAAGAGAAATGTTTTCTTGGAAGTGGATCCCTTCTGTATCAAACGTTAAAGGGGAATTCCATTGATTTTTTTCCAAAAATATCTGCAAAATTAAATGAATAAGATGTAAACAGAGTCGTTCAGAGTGGTTTGGTGTGAAACGCTCTGTTCTAGAGGAACTTACTGAGTCAGAACTGTTCACAGTGGTGGTGATAGGAACCAGACGGCTGAAGGGTTTAATGCCTCCAGAAGCCCACAGAAAGTTATTACATTAAATCATTATGAATTACGAATTTGCTGCCTGATGTCTGAGACACTGTTTTATGATAGTTTTGAGAAAGTTTTCTCAAATTTTCCAGTTTCACCATCACCAACATTCCATATAAAACTCAGAAGTTCACTGGTGGTTTTGGATAGTAAATAAAATGTCTACATTTGTGGCGACCCCTGGTTCCGATCACCACCACTGTAAAGAAATCTAAGTCTCTACAATCAACCATTTCACACCAAACCACTCTTGAAAGTGAAATTTTGAAAAATGGGTGGCATTCCCCATTAACCACAGATTCTTGTAACATACAGGGAGATTCACTCGAAAGAGGCCCCAAATATTCTGTAATAACTCTCTCTAGGATGAAACATTCTGAACCAAACAATGTGCAATGTGCTCCTCAGAACAGAAAACGGAGATCACTTCCAGCATCGCATGTAATGCAATCGATTACACAGACATCGAGGTATGTAGTGTATTTTTTTGGTTCAGACTGCTTCATCCTGACAGGAGTTACAGCAGAATATTCGGGGCCTCTTTCGAGTGAATCTCCCTGTATTTCTGCACATAAGCCTATATGAAACACATTATAAGAAATGAACTGTGTTTACTCACGCAGTGGTCCCGTGCATGCAGGAAGTCGAAGAGCTCCTCTGTGCAGTCTTCTTCTGTGTGTGACCTCGAGCTAACCCGAGCTTCACAAGCCTCCAGCTTCTGTCGAGTGTAAACACAATGCTCTGTCTGCTCACACTTCTCTCGCACCGTTTCTAAGGGGTCCTGAAAAGAACACTTGCAGTCAATGCTGGAAAACAGTGAGAACCTGTATAACTGTGCTAAAGTCAGAGCTCCATTTATTTCATTTACAGTTAAAACAGCCATTTAGTACAAGCAGAAAACATTTAATGACTGAAGCCTCAACCAATAATTTTTTTTTTCAATATTATGTGAGTCACTCTTCACCTTTATTCCAGCTTCCATTCTTTTCAGGAGACTCACTTTCAGCTCCTCAAAGAATCTGCAGACACACCTCCAAAGTTCAGTCTTAGAAGCTGGTTGATGATTTTCTGAAGTAATCAAACACATTCAGTGGTGTTGAGGTCTGGACTCTGGGGTGGTCAGTCCATGGTTCAGCTTCTTTGTTTGATGTGTCCGTCTCCTTTTTTCAGTGAGGTTCTTCTTGACAGCTACACATCCTTTCAGAGCCACAGCGCTGAGTCGTCTTCTCACAGGGGAAGGATGGACAGAAACACCTGTGGATGTTTTCAGATCTGAAGCAGCTTGATTTTCTCCTCTCTCTCAGAGATGAAAGCTTTAAGTGCTGTTTATCTGATGGGGGCAGTTTTGGGGTTGACCAGGTCTTCCAGGTGGTTGTTAGGAGGCCCATTTTCTCTGTGGCTTTTGGAACTTCTGTTTTCCTTTGACTTTCTCCTTTCTTACCCGAGTGGATTATCTTAAATCTAAACTCCTCAGAAACATCTCCAAAATTACTAACTCGTACTCAATGGCTGTTTAAATAAATTAAGGTAAAATAAATGTGGGGTGATTTCTCACTTCTGCACAGTGCTGTATATGCTTCTGATACAACGGCCAGTAAGGCTTTAAGGTTGGGGAGGGAGCAGAACAGAGCATCCAGGTATTCACTGGCATTGATAACTTACCACCAGTTCCTCTTCCTCTTCTTCTTCCTCCTCTTCTTCCTCAGCTGGAGCATCAGTCTCCTACATAGGATTAAAAAAGTAGTATTATAATAATGCCCTCGTGTATAGCTGGGCAATATGACAATATTTTTCATTATCCTGATAAATTACATCACAAAATGCCTCAAAATGCTTTGCTGAGCATGTTGTGGGTATTAAAATGAGGCACAACACAGGACAGCCAAATCAGAACAGAGCCCGTTTAAATACAGTTGAGTGGAAAAGTCTCCGTCCGAGAATTTCCTATACCAGAGGTCTTCAAAATCTGGACCTTGAATCCAGTTTCCAGTCCTGGATTTTGTAATTACTGTCAGTTAACTAAACTGTTGATACAACTGAAAGGCCACCTAGTGTCGTCCCTTCCAGTGATTACATAATCTAGGAGTGGATCAGACACAGCAGTGCTAAAGTAGAGTCTTTAAACACTGGGTCCACTCAATGTCCACTCTATTAGATGCACCTGCGTTGTTGGTGCACCCTGTAGATGTGAAGTCAGAGACGATAGCTCATCTGCTGCTGCACAGTTTGTGTTGGTCATCCTCTAGTCCTTCATCAGTGGTCACAGGACGCTGCCGACAGGACGCTGTTGGCTGGATGTTTTTGGTTCTCAGTCCAGCAGCGACACTGAGGTGATTAAAAACTCCAGCAGCACTGCTGTGTCTGATCCACTCAGACCAGCGCAACACACACTAACACACCACCACCACATCAGTGTTACTGCAGTGCTGAGAATGACCCACCACCCAAATAGTACCTGCTCTGTGAGGGTCCATGGGGGTCCTGACCACTGAAGAACAGGGTAACAAAGTATGCAGAGAAACAGACGGACTACAGTCTGTAACTGTAGAACTACAGAGTGAAACTATGTGGTCAGTGGAGCTGATAAAAGGCCAGTGAGTGCAGAAACAGGGAGGTGGTTTTAATGTTATGAGTGAAAGGCATTAGGTCTCCAGGTGAAAGTGAACTAAAAAGATCACCACGTCGTTGTCACTGCCTGAAAAATCAGCTGAGGCTTCACAGCGGCTGTCAGGGGGAATAATCAGCTATGAAACATTAATAAGACCAAGATCACAAACAAACTGTCCCATTCACGAACCCTGAGCTCCCTGACTCCTCTCTAAGTCCCGTTTACCCTCCAGGACAGCTTTAACAGTCATACCTCGTCAGGCTCCCCTAAAGCGCCCGTTTCCCTCGTTTCCTCTTCTGAAACCATGTTTCACTGCACTTCAGAAGGTCCAGCTGCTGGCCTACAGGTCTCTCCGCAGCGCCGGGCCGGAGGTCACACGCAGGAAACTACTAGAAACTTACAGGAAGTAGATTTGCTTTGTTTGATTTTTCTTTTTTTGTCAGCCATGCACGGGGTTCAATGTACAGCTCCAATCACATCTGGAAACAATAACATACAAATAAAATATATATATATATATATATATATATATATATATATATATATATATATATAGAAGCTTTATTGGCCAGGTTTGCTTACACATACAAGGAATTTGGTTTTGGTTACAGGAGCTCACAGTGCACAGTATCAAACGTTTACATAGTAGTGAATAAAATAAAATAAATATAAAATAAAATTAAACATGCATTTCTACCATCATCACTCATACACACACAGTCATACCTGTAACCTTTACATTGTGCAAAGTATAGGTCTAAAGTTAAAGCGCTGAGTGCAGCATATATATATATATATATATATATATATATATATATATATATATATATATATATTATACAAAATTACGATTTTGATTTAAAAAAAAACTGAAAATAAAATAATAATAATATGCCCTGCGATGGACTGGCGACCTGTCCAGGGTGTATCCTGCCTACTGCCCAATGACAGCGGGGATAGGCTCCAGCACCCCACCGCGACCCAGAAGGATAAGCGGTTTAGATGATGAGTGTGTGTAAAATAATAATAAAAACGTTACTGGCGCATAAAGTCATACATGGATATCACCCGTGTTACTCAATGCAGTGCTTTAATAATTTCATGCAACAGAAATGTGATTATTTGTTTATTTCGTTTATTAAGAATACAAATTTGTGCACACAAAAACTTTCGACTTGTTAAAAGTCCTCTTTACCGCACTGAGTTCAGAGAGATTTTCTATGTGCTAGAGATTATTTACTTATTTATTTTATTGATATTTTTATTTTATTAATATATATTGTGTTTATTTAGAACATTTTAATTTTTAGAAGCACTTACAGTAGATTTTTAAGTAAATTAGTAAAAAAAATAATAAAATAAAATAAAAAAAGTCGAGAACATCAGTGAGATACTGAGAGACTTCGGGGCGGTATTCCGGCAGGTGGGGCAGTTATTGTAGCTGAAGTTATTTTAAATTTTATTTTCGTCTTAGTTCACAGTTTAATAGTTTGTGGCAGAATTTGTTTGTTGACTTGTTTACATAAACGCAGAGAGGAACCCGCAGCGCTGGGGACTTTTACTGGTGATACACATCGCTGAAACATGATGGCGGCGAACATCGGCCCGAGATTTCTCCTAAATAAAATCAGAGACTCGGTTTGTTTCGTCCAGCGGCGACACCGCGTTAAAACTAAATGGGTAAATATCTCTTATAAATGTCTATAGACCTGAAATCGAATAGGTGTTTTGACTACGAACAGCCCTGAGCTACAAACGCGAGGTGTGCGCTGTGTTCCAAATATCACCTGCCCACTGTTCCCTACACTGTAGTGCGCTAAAGAAGGGAGCGAAATCAAAGGGGAACTCCACCAAAATTTCAGTGTTTGAGACGTAAACAGTGATTGAGAATGGTTTGGTGTGAAATGGTTGATTGTAGAGACAATAATATTCAAATAGAGTTGATATGTTGACATATTAAAGTATTTCGTAATAATATGATAGCACAATAAATAGAGGTGGGTAATCCAGGTCCACAAAGTAAAAACCCTCCCCAGGATTTTGTTCCAACTGCTTGACTTCTCTAATTTGCTCAAACCAGCAGCAAAGGTGTTCAGGCAGTTGGAACAAAATCCTGGGGAGGGTTTTACTTTGTGGACCTGGATTACCCACCTCTATCTCTATTTATTATGCTATCATATTATTAGGTTTAATTATTGTGCTGCAGTACTTTAATATGTCAGCATACCAACACTATTTGAATATTATTGTCTCTACTATCAACCATTTCACACCAAACCATTCTGAATCACTGTTTACATCTCAAACACTGAATTTATGCAGAAATTTTGCACAAATGGTGGAGTTCCCCTTTAATTTAGCTCCCTTCTATAATAAATAATAAATAATAAGCTGTATTAAGATAATTTAGAATTTCTGTTTGTTATTTATGTATGTCGATAAACACAGGCGGCTATGTGGACAAGTGAAAGGTTAAGCCGTTTTTGTGCAATAAACAGACCACACTGTTTCCTTTTTCAGCACTACATTAACAATGGATAGCCATAGCACACATCCACCTTTAAATTGAGTATCGTTAAATGTCTTTAAATAACTTTTTAATTCATACGTATATGCTTTATTGGGAATTTTTATAATCACTCAGCAGCCAAACAAGCACTGTCTTACTGTGATCATGCATTTTCCCACCTCAAACAGCTTATGCTTTATTAAGGTGGAAAGTATGAGGTAGTTCAATCTCCTAGTTGTCATCGATGCAGCGTTCACTCTGCAGGACAGTAGATCTGAAACAGGAGGGCTGGTGACCGCAGTGCTTGAGTATATCGCTGCTGCCGGAAGAAAACCTTGTATCTCCATTTTTGTCGTTTTTCAGTTTTTGACATAATTTGAAAATGCCTGTTGTCCTTTACTTGGTGTGTAAATTTCACGATGAATGGATCAAGAGAAACAGCCCAAAATGACTTGGTAAAAATTCTGGTTCCATTGACTTGCATTAAAAGTGGAGTATGTTTTTTCCTTCTCCTGTAAAGTTACTATTTTGGAGATAAGAGATTTTCTTCCGACAACAGCGATGTATCTCTAGTGATGACAAAATCCCATATTGTGTATTTATTTTGTCCTCTTGTTATTTTAACAGGCTGGCAGCAGACCTAAAGTCCCCGCCACTGACCTCGCCCTGCAGCACTTTGATGCAACATACAGCCTGCAGTTGGGTGACCTGTGGCCCTCCGTTCGTATTGGAATGCTGTCAGAGAAAAAGTATGGAGCTTTACTGAACAACTTCGCATCCGATTCTGACATCATATCGAGCTTTCATTCCCAAGGGTGCAGAGACTTCATCGGTGCAGCATGCTCCACAGAGAAGGACGCGCCTGCAGAGAGACCTTCGCAGGACCCTGAGCTCCATAATCAGACAGCAGCTCCTGTCAGCTCAAATATCCAGTGTTTCGTTTTTCCAAGGGGAGACATTTCTCGATTCAAACCTGCAAGGTAACAATCAGAGCAGTGTTGCCAGACGGGGCCGGGTTTCAGTTGATTTGTATATAAGTTATTATATGAAATAGTTATGAAGATGCTGCCTGAGACATCGATTGTATTAGTTTTGGCCTACAATGTATTTTTAGTATGCATACAAACTATTTTTTACAGATTTGCCATCATCGTCATTCCATGTAAAGCACAGGAGACTCGTGTAGGTTCACTGGTGGTTCTGGATAGTAAATAAAATGTCTATATTTCTGTTGTAGTCATGGCAACCCCTGGTTCCTGTCACCACCACTGTAAAGAAATTTTTGGTCGAAAATAAAATGCGTAAAGTGTAGAAGTGAGAGATGTGAGCAGCAGGAAAGCAGCTGGCTAACTTTGTTCACACAACAGTTGGATGATGTGTCTTTCTGTCCTCTCAGGCCAGACAGCAATGGATTATTAACTTACTACCTGCTGGATGCGGCGTCTGTCCTGCCTGTTCTGGCGCTGGATGTCCAGCCAGGTCACTCAGTGCTGGACCTCTGCGCTGGTCCTGGAGGGAAGACCCTTGCTCTCCTGCAGGCTCAGGCCGTCAGTATGTAAACCGATGTTTGGCTTCTCTCTTAATGTGGACAGTTCCGGCCCTGAAGTCTGATTGGCTTAATAATGTTCAAAGCTAATTTATATTAGTTGAATTAATTATAATATGTACTGTACAGTTTATAGTAGTTACTAAATAATTCATAGTCATTGCAACCAATAATTTATATTAGTTGAACTAATTATAGTATGTACTGCATCATTTATAGTAGTTACTAATAATTCATAGTAATTGTTATCTATTGTTATATTGGTTGAATTAATTATTTGAATTATAATTATAGTGTATATACTGTACAATGTATAGTATTTACTAAACAATTCATAGTAATTGCTAGTAATAATTTATAGTAGTTATAATTGAATAATTTAATCAATAATTTATATTGGTGGAATTAATTATAGTATATACTGTACAATTTATAGTATTTACTAAATTATTATTCGTAGTTGCTGTTAATATTGTATAGTACATTATGAAAAATTCATAATAGTTACTGAATAATTCATAGTAGATACTGAAGTTCATAGCATTTAATGAATAATGTATAATAGTTACTGAATAATTAATAGCAGATACTGTCTAACTCATTGTAGTTACAGAAATAATTCATGGCAGGTGCTGATTATTTGTCTGATAAGCCTGTGATTCATGATGTTAATAATAAACACTGCTGTATTTTATATTATATTTTGTAATATTTTTGTAAAATCTATAAGCCCACAGTTTTGTGGTGTGTAACAAAATCTACTGCTTAGATCTTTCCTCTCATTTTTCCTCTCATGGTCATGTTCCTTTTGTTAACGGACATTCAGGGTTTCTCTGGGCCAACGACCTGTCAGGGTCTCGTACGGCTCGCCTCCGCCGGACCCTGCAGAGCTACCTGCCCAGAGAGCTGCTGACGGAGGACAGAGTTTACATCACCTCGTTAGATGGACGGCAGTGGAGAAATAAAGATGAACACCAGTTTGATAAGGTCAGTGTCAGGATTTAGAGAAACTGCACAAAGACATCCATTTTATTAATTAAGCACCTACAATTAAATCTGGAGTGATAAAAAAGTTATAAAAATGTTATTGCTGATCTGAGAAAATGTTGTTAAATTATGGTTTCGTTGAAATAAGAAATTTTCTGCTTTGATTTCCATCCAGTCTTTATTATTTTCGCCACTATTGTCCAGTTTATAAGAATGTTTTCTGCTGTTCTCAAAGTTATTTATGTAGCATATTTCATACACACATGTAAAAAAAATTAAAATCAAGAGATAATAAAATAAGCGATAAGGGAATGAAAAGATCAAATAAATATAAGCGTAAGTTATGTTAAAGTAAAAGGAGAAAAGAAATAGAAACAGATGAGAGAAAATGTCTTTAGCACTCTTCAACGCACTTTTCAATGTCTGAATCAGAATTTGGGGTTTAGCTGTTGGCTTTCTAAAGAAAATGCTCCAGTAGCTGCTGCGACATGAACCATTGCCCTCTTTGTCTCTTTCTTTCTCTCTCAGGTTTTGGTGGACGTCCCCTGTACCACAGACAGGCATTCTCTAATGGAGGAGGACAATAACATATTCAAGAGATCCAGAACCAAAGAGAGACAGAAGCTTCCGTTACTGCAGATGGAGCTCCTCTTGTAAGCAATAATTTCTTCTTTTGAAGAAAAGATAATGTGTGTTTAAATAGTGTGTTTAAAGTGGCCCTAATCCTAAACCTAACCTTAACCTCAACCCAAAACCTAATCCTAACACTCACCCTGGCTCTAATCCTAACTCTAACCTTAACCTCAACCCAAAACCTAATCCTAACCCTCACCCTGGCCCTAATCTTAAACCTAACCTTAACCTCAACCCAAAACCTAATCCTAACCCTCACCCTGGCCCTAATCTTAAACCTAACCTTAACCTCAACCCAAAACCTAATCCTAACCCTCACCCTGGCCTTAACCCTAAACCTAACCTTAACCCCAACCCAAAACCTAATCCTAACCCTCACCCTGGCCCTAATCTTAAACCTAACCTTAACCTCAACCCAAAACCTAATCCTAACCCTCACCCTGGCCCTAATCTTAAACCTAACCTTAACCTCAACCCAAAACCTAATCCTAACCCTCACCCTGGCCTTAATTCTAAACCTAACCTTAACCTCAACCCAAAACCTAACCCTAACCCTCACCCTGGCCTTAATTCTAAACCTAACCTTAACCTCAACCCAAAACCTAATCCTAACCCTCACCCTGGCCTTAATTCTAAACCTAACCTTAACCTCAACCCAAAACCTAATCCTAACCCTCACCCTGGCCCTAATCTTAAACCTAACCTTAACCTCAACCCAAAACCTAATCCTAACCCTCACCCTGGCCCTAATCTTAAACCTAACCTTAACCTCAACCCAAAACCTAATCCTAACCCTCACCCTGGCCTTAATTCTAAACCTAACCTTAACCTCAACCCAAAACCTAATGAAGCTGCAAAAACATTCCACTTTGAGATCATCATGGTTGTGATGTCTGTTGAAGGGATGTGGAGTGTCAGTCTGTAGCAGAGTTATTGGAGTGGAAGATGTGGGAAAATGACTAAACGCTGTGCTGTTCATGGCTGTCGGGAACCAAACGGATCATTGCAGCCTTTCCAAAGATCCACATACATGAAAGGAGCGTCTGACAGCCTGTTTAACCAATAAGGGATAAAGACAGTTTGGAAAATGGTCACTTAAGAGAAGAATTGTTTTTTGCTACATACACTTAAAAGTCTGGAAACAAATACAATCTAAGAAAAATACAGAATATAAGCCCTTTAAAAGCCACACCATCAGCCAGAATGACTATAAACAGGTGTGGTTGTTACTTCATAGCAAACAACATTATCTAAAATAGTCAGTGTGTCATTATAGTGTAATGAGGTGACCTAATGTTGGAGGTGGGCAGTATGACAGTATTTGTTGTTGTTGTGGTAAATTACGTCACATTACGCCACAATATGCAATATGCATATATAAAATATTTATGCCAAAAACATATGGGACATTTTATATAATGTCCCATATATATATATATATATATATATATATATATATATATATATATATATATATATATACACATTATTTATGTATATATATGGGACATTGGTGTAACATATAGATATTTACATATATAAGGTGAAAATGGGACGTATTATTTATTTATACATACCTATCTAATACATATGGGACATATTCACAAGACGTATGTGATACATTATTACATATTATGTACTTACAACTATAAAATATTTATATATGATATGATTGATATATATATATATATATATATATATATATGTGTGTGTGTGTGTGTGTGTGTGTGTGTGTGTGTATACATATATAATGTGTGTGTGTGTGTGTTAAATTAAATTGCCTGTTAAATTGAGGAGGATACTGTGAATTTAGAGAATGAAGACTGATGGTTTTTCCCTTTCTGTGCAGGGCAGGGATTCAGGCCACTCGTCCAGGCGGTCATGTTCTGTACTCGACCTGCTCTCTGTCTCAGCTGCAGAACCAGTGTGTGGTGGAGCAGGCCATCAGCGTTGCCCAGCAGGAGATGGACATTACAGTGCAAGTGCAAAACCTCAGCAGCTTCGTCCAGCTTTTTTCAGACACTTTCCACTTCGCCCCTCAGCCAGCGGTGGGAGAGTTAGTCTTACCGCACTTATGTGCCAACTTTGGCCCCATTTATATGTGCAAATTGCAAAGGATCAGCTAGAGATGTCCAATCTGAAAGACTTCCTGTGGTCACTACGCACTGATTCACCTCTTTGTAAATAAGCCGGCTAAACGCTGCCCTCTGTTGGCTAAAGTTGTTTGCCAACATATATTTGTATAAACAGATACAAAATATACAGTGAGGTCCAAAAGTCTGAGACTGCTTGTGAAAACGTGTTTATTTTGCATTATTTTTGAATTTACTACATTTTTCTTTGTAAATTATATTATCAGCATAAGAATTTGAATGAAAAGTAGAATCTTTGAAATATTTATTTCAGAGTTTTTAAATATTTGCTCTCTTCCTCTTAAGCAGCCCCTGTTGAGCAGATCAAATCCATATATAATTGATAATCATGATTTTTCATCTAGACAGTATTATGATACTTATTTTTAGATATCTGACCAAGCACCAGTGTGAGGACCGCTGTTAAAGGGTCTGTACCATGGAAAACTGAATTTACTTTTCTTTAGCAAAAAAAAAAAGTTTGATGTGGTATAAAATATGTAGAAATGTATGAAATTATATATATAAATATGTGGTGGTGGTGTATTAGTGTGAGTTGCGCTGGTCTGAGTGGATCAGACACAGCAGTGCTGCTGGAGTTTTTAAACACTATGTCCACTCACTGTCCACTCTATTAGACACTCCTACCTTGTCAGTCCACCTTGTAGATGAAAAGTCAGAGACGATAGCTCGTCTGCTGCTGCACAGTTTGTGTTGGTCATCCTCTAGTCCTTCATCAGTGGTCACAGGACGCTGTTGGCTGGATGTTTTTGGTCGGTGGACTATTCTCAGTCCAGCAGTGACACTGAGGAGTTTAAAAACTCCAGCAGCACTGCTGTGTCTGATCCACTCAGACCAGCGCAACACACATTAACACACCACCACCATGTCAGTGTCACTGCAGTGCTGAGAATGTAGGACCGTATATTGGGCTTGGTACATAATACCACTGCGGTGAATGGACTTCAGAGAAAAAACATCTTTACATGTAACTCTTGTTGTGGTTCTGTTTACAGACTGTAGGTGGCAGCAGCTGACAATAAGAAAGTCCCATCACCTCCTTAATGGTTGGAAAAAATTATACAGTAGGCTTTCAGTAATTAGCACAAATAAATTGTGTTTACTGTAATCAAAGGCAAAGAAATACTTTTATTTTGTCAATATTTACAGGACAGAATGATAGCATTTCAGTTTAAATCAGGTTTTGTTTGTATTATGTGAGAACAGCACTCTTTCTTATTGGCCTGCTTATAGTCAAGCACTTCCTTTTTACTTTTCTTTTAATAAATTATGGCCGATTTCTATGAACAGTTCTATGAAGAGCTTTCAAATAATTTTTCTTTTCTTTTTTTATTTTATATTTTTATTTTCTGTTTCCACTAACCCCATTTTTTCCTCTCATATTTCACAATGCTCTGATTTAAATGTTATCAATTGGTGGTCGACTAGTACAAATATAAAGTAGACAGTAGGTCATTACTGTGTAGTGAGGTGACCTAAAACAGCAGGTAGATTTTCTTATTAATGTGCGCGGATATTGATAAATTGCACTCATCTTAATCTGGATGATTAATTTTGGTGGCATCCTTAATGAGATGCTTAATTTTACATCCAATGTATTTAAATGAAGTTGCCTTTCCTTGGTGAAGCTGAACTGCACTTGTTTTCCAGGATGCTCCTAAGCACCTCCACTCCATCCCCCCTCCACCCCCCCGCCCTCTGCAACCCCCCCGCCCTCTGCAACCCCCCCCAGTCCGAGGGTGGTAAGAGGTTCGATTTTGCTTTCCGGGAGCGTACCAGCTTCAATTTCCCCTCCACTGTCCACGAACCTGCCGTCTATTCCGGGCAATGTAGCATGAAAAGGTGTGCGCACTTTAAGAACGAGGCCGAGCAGCACTATGGACTCCCCGCCGCCATTAAGCTGCTCGAAAACAGTGTTGCATCGAGATTGGCCGCACTGTCGTTTAGTTGCCGGCTTCTGGTTGAACATTAAGGACGCAAGAGGATCCCGAAATGGGATGTTTTCCCCTCATTTTGCCGTTCGCCTTTTATTCCACAGATGAGTGCAGATAATTTTCTGTGCGATTGTGAGTGATTACTGTATTACCACGGTAATATAGGGTTATTTGGGAATGCAAAGAGAATTAATGACACATAAAAACTATTTCTGCATTGGCTGCGTCTCTCGGCCGGGTATAGTTCTCCATGCCTGCATCTTGTGATTACCTAAACGTATTGTAAATATGTCTTTGCTATGGGCTTTTACATAAATTTACATTTTTTAACACTCAGGAAACACAGGCCCATTAGGGACGAGTTATTTTCCTCCATACGGTTTGTTCATTATTGACTTTGACAGTGCGGACGATGCTCGGCGCCTGATCGTTTGGAAAGCGCAAGGCCAGTGATGGAAATCTGATGTAAATCTTTGTAACGACAGAAATATTGAAATTATCCGCTGTACCTGGAGGCTCAGTGACCTGTTGGGTGAGGGGTCGTGGTGCTATCTCTACAGCTGTGGCAGTGGAGGGAGTCTGCTTGGGTGGCTTTGGGTTGGAGTTGGAGCCTTTCACCATAGCATAGAAGAAGATCCTTCTATATAATCCCTTAATCTCAACCCAAAACTTAAACCTAAGCCTTTTGCTGTTGATAATCACCAGATAGTTTATTGAAGGACCAGATAATTAATTAAAAGAATACTTTTAGTGTTTTTCTTTCTGCCGTTTAGTTTTCACGCTCAGGCTCCCTGGACAAAAGAGTAGTCAACTTGCATGTTTAAGGTGGTAGTAACTTCAAGCACGAGGATGATTGGGCTGTTAATACCAGTGGGGTGTGCGACAGGATTCATAGATTGAGAAGAGGTGGTACAGTCCAGTGAATGTCTTGTTCGATGTGTGGAAAATGGGTCGCAAAGCAGATGTTAATTGGCAGAAAGGAGTGATTGTATTTGGGCAGCCAAAGGAAGCAGCTGAATTTTCAGGTGTATAGAAGCATATGGTCATACGGGTCGACCAGCAGTGGCAAAAATCCCAGACTACAGGAAATTCTCATCAGAATTGTGTCCGAAAGACGAAAGTGACGGACAGGGACCGCCAGCTTGTTTCACGGCTTGTGAATAAAAATCGCTTCGCTTCCAGGCAAGAATTGCTTCTAGAAGGTTCTTCACAACCAATTTCTGAAAGAACTCAACTACAAAGAACTGCATACAATGAACATATGGAGCAGAGTGGCACACAAGAGGCCTTCGCTCACTTCCGCTCACAAAGTTACCCAGTTACAGTGGGCGAAGAGACAGAAACTGAACTGGAAATGACTGGAAACGTGTTATCTATTTGTGCTTGTGGAGGTATTATACACTGTGAGGCACGTTTCACTGATGTCTATGATGGCAGTATTGCAAAAATATAACCGTGCCAATTTAGGACTTTTTCTCATACATACAAGGAGCAATATGCATCACAATATCTAGTTCTTCTGTGGTTTGATTAACTGGAAAAGACAAACAAGAAGCAGTAGGATCACTTTTGAAAAATACTGTCAAAAATTACAAATACATTGATTTTATTCACTCTTTCAAAACTGTACTGCACCAAATTCAGTTAAACAAGGCTAACTTTGCTCTTTGTAGAGAAACTTGCTGTTCGAAAGTGTTTATAAGCACTGGCAATATCCACTATAAGTGATATATAAATTAAACTTCTTATTACAATTCTAATAATAACAACAATTATTATTACTTTTATTATGCTCAGAAAAGCATATTGTGAAATAATGTGATGTAATTTATCACAATAATGAACTAACGATCACATTGTCGACTCCTATGTGTTTTTCTTTTGTTAAATGTAATGTTTATGTTTACCGCGTACAGTGTGCTGTCCATACATGTTTGGACGACTTTTCAGCTGTGCTAACTTACATTACATCCATGGGCTCGAACAGTGTTGACGACTTCTACTTTGAGCTCCACCTTCATGAAGTGTTGGATCAACTGTACACCACATGCCATCGCTGTAGTATTCCTGCTTTTGGACTATGTTGCCTTCAGGTTTGTTACCACAAGAAGCAAACCATGTCATCTGTGAAACATGATGGAGGTAGTGTCAGTGCGGTGGAACTGGATCACTCATTATTTATTGTTGACTGAACTGGATTACTTGTTTCTATTGATGATGGAACTGGATTGCTTGTCTTTGTTGATAACAGAACCAGATCACTCATCTTTATTGATGATGGAACTGGATTACTCATCTTTATTGATGATGGAACTGGATCGCTGATCTGTTTATAATAGAATTGGATTGCTCGTCTTTAATAATGGCAGAACTGGACTGCTTGTGTTAGTTGATGATTTAACTGGATCTCTCTTCTTTATTGATGATGGAGCTGGATCGCTTGTCTTTACTGATGATGGAACTGGATCACTTGTCTTTACTGATGATGGAACTGGATCGCTCTTCTTTACTGATGATGGAACTGGATCACTTTTCTTTATTGATGATGGAACTGGATCACTTGTCTTTACTGATGATGGAACTGGATCACTCGTCTTTAATGATGATGGAACTGGATCGCTCTTCTTTACTGATGATGGAACTGGATCACTCGTCTTTAATGATGATGGAACTGGATCACTTGTCTTTACTGATGATGGAACTGGATCACTCGTCTTTAATGATGACGGAACTGGATCTCTTGTCTTTACTGATGATGGAACTGGATCGCTCTTCTTTACTGATGATGGAACTGGATCACTTGTCTTTACTGATGATGGAACTGGATTGCTCTTCTTTACTGATGATGGAACTGGAACGCTTTTCTTTACTGATGATGGAACTGGATCGCTCTTCTTTACTGATGATGGAACTGGATCGCTTTTCTTTACTGATGATGGAACTGGATCGCTTTTCTTTACTGATGATGGAGATGGATCGCTTTTCTTTATTGATGATGGAACTGGATCACTTGTCTTTACTGATGATGGAACTGGATCGCTTTTCTTTACTGATGATGGAACTGGATCGCTTTTCTTTACTGATGATGGAGCTGGATCGCTTTTCTTTATTGATGATGGAGCTGGATCGCTCTTCTTTACTGATGATGGAACTGGATCGCTCTTCTTTACTGATGATGGAACTGGATCGCTCTTCTTTACTGATGATGGAACTGGATCGCTCTTCTTTACTGATGATGGAACTGGATCACTCTTCTTTATTGATGATGGAACTGGATTGCTCGTCTTTACTGATGATGGAACTGGATCGCTCTTCTTTACTGATGATGGAACTGGATCGCTCTTCTTTACTGATGATGGAACTGGATCGCTCTTCTTTACTGATGATGGAACTGGATCGCTCGTCTTTACTGATGATGGAACTGGATTGCTCGTCTTTACTGATGATGGAACTGGATCGCTCGTCTTTACTGATGATGGAACTGGATCGCTCGTCTTTACTGATGATGGAACTGGATCGCTCTTCTTTATTGATGATGGAACTGGATCGCTCGTCTTTACTGATGATGGAACTGGATCGCTCTTCTTTATTGATGATGAAACTGGATCGCTCTTCTTTATTGATGATGGAACTGGATCGCTCGTCTTTACTGATGATGGAACTGGATCGCTCTTCTTTACTGATGAAGGATCTGGATTGCTTGTCTTTACTGATGATGGAACTGGATCGCTCGTCTTTACTGATGATGGAACTGGATCGCTCTTCTTTATTGAAGATGGAACTGGATCACTTCTCTTTACTGATGAAGGATCTGGATTGCTTGTCTTTACTGATGATGGAACTGGATCGCTCTTCTTTATTGATGATGGAACTGGATCGCTGTTCTTTATTGATGATGGAACTGGATGGAACTGGATCGCTCTTCTTTACTGATGATGGAACTGGATCGCCTGGATCTTTATCCTTTTATTCCTTTAACAATAGATCCTTTTCATGCTTCCAAAACCGCAGCAGTGGAAGTCGTCATCGTAGGGAAATCATTCCGAATGAGTGGAGAACTAACATTCGTACATCCTCATAAAGGTACTTACCTATAACAAGCCCTCATGACCAAGTTACCTGTAGCGATGCAGATGATATCATTGTTCAGGCCAATATGAGAAACGTTCACAAGCATTGGCTCTTTCTGTCATTCTTTATGTTGGGCTGGGAAGTTATCTTGAAGAACCAGTGGTTCCTCTGGTGCTGTTATTGCCTCAGTGTGCCATTACATGTAGAATAGACCTCACCTCTGCATCAATAGCAGACCTTGAGGAACAGCATCAGCCATTAATTGGCATGAATTATTCATATTATCGAGCATTTTGTCCTCTTTGGACTGTTTCTTCTCTGTACTGACTCTCTGCTGTCCTGGTGTAAATGATGTGCAGTGAATTAGGTATTCACATATAGGGGTGAGTTACTGCTGGACTAAATAGTGATAAGACAGGGATAAGACAGGGACATAAGAGGAGCACACAGCTCTGCTTTGCATAGGCCATAGCCTGTGGATAATGTACTCATGAAAAAACAACAGCTAGGTCATAAAATCAACTCCGCTTTACACCCATGACCTTCCATCCTAAAAGCGCCTTCTGTATTTCGTAATGCTTTTAAATCTGTGTACAAGTAGCCTACAAACATCTTGTGAGGTTAGTTTTATGAGGGTAATATAGCTAACAGGCAAACTCTGGGCCTGAGGTTTTCTCTGTGGGAAGCATCATTGTATCCTCTGAATTATGAGGTAGTTTAGCAGCTGAAATACAGATAATGCTGCAAGCAAGCTAACACGTCTGCGTACTGAAATGAGTCTTTTATTAAACCTACTCACTGTTATACACCGATCAGGCATAACATTCTGACCACCTCCTTGTTTCTACACTCATTTTCCATTTTATCAGCTCCACTTACTATATAGGTGCACTTTGTAGTTCTACAGTTACAGACTGTAGTCCATCTGTTTCTCTGATACTTTGTTAGCCCCCTTTTACCCTGTTCTTCAGTGGTCAGGACCCCCATGGACCCTCACAGAGCAGGTACTATTTGGGTGATGGATTATTCTCAGCACTGCAGTAACACTGATGTGGTGGTGGTGTGTTCGTGTGTGTTGCGCTGGTGCGAGTGGATCAGACACAGCAGTGCTGCTGGAGTTTTTAAACACTGTGTTCACTCACTGTCCACTCTATTACCTTGTTGGTCCACCTTGTAGATGTAAAGTCAGAGACAGCAGCTCATGTGTGTCAGCATAGTTTGTGTTGGTCATCCTCTAGACCTTCATCAGTGGTCACAGGACGCTGCCCACAGGACGCTGTTGGCTGGATATTTTTGGTTGGTGGACTATTCTCAGTCCAGCAGTGACACTGAAGTGTTTAAAACTCCAGCAGCACTGCTGTGTCTGATCCACTCAGACCAGCGCAACACACACTAGTAACTAGTGTTACTGCAGTGCTGAGAATGATCCACCACCCAAATAGTACCTGCTCTGTGAGGGTCCATGAGGGGTCCTGACCACTGAAGAACAGGGTAAAAGGGGGCTAACAAAGTATCAGAGAAACAGATGGACTACAGTCTGTAACTGTAGAACTACAAAGTGCACCTATATAGTAAGTGGAGCTGATAAAATGGACAATGAGCGTAGAAACAAGGAGGTGGTCATGATGTTATGATGTCAAAACTGCGTTATAGAGACTATTAGAGATTATTTAACAACTCCAGATGGTTTAAGGTGCGTGTGTGGTGATTTAGGGATAACTAGAATTTTCCAGTACTTATTAGCTGGGTCATTCTACAGAAACGTCCACTTTTCTATCTCTCCATAGGAGTCACTGGTGTTACTGATCCTCACTGGTGTTCCACATAATAAAGGAACACCAGAGACATTTTTAATGAACAATGCATTTTACAAAATACCTGCTACAGAGAATCAAACCACATGTAGTCAATCATGGAATATCCACTAAAATATGGAATTTAATCCATTTGTATTCTATTTTTTCACAGTTACCTCAGAATAAAGTCGGTCACACCAGTGACTTCAGCTAAAAGCTTCATATGAAATCATGAGCTGAATGAGAAAATCTCTGATAACTGAAAGACACAGTGGACTCACCATGAGCTTTTCTTCATAGATCCTCAGAAAACAGGGAAAAGGAAGTCTAGTGATGTCATCAGTGTGACTTTTATTTCAAAATAAGAGATTTTTTGTTACGCGGTAACACCAGTGACACGACTCCTGGGGACAACAACTCTCATTATATATTTTATAATATTTATTTGTTTTCTTTATGTCATTTAAATCATAGTCATGTATAGATTATTGTAGTGAAAATTGCAGAAAAACGTGTTTTTTTTCTTCAAAATATGGCCTCAGCCTTCCCACACGACTGTGGGGACGAGCTCTTCTGTGGTGCTTTGAATTCTACATGATTGATTTAAAAACCAATATTGCTAAATTGAGGCTCGAGAAGGTGTAACTGTTAAAATAACTTATTGTTTTATTTTAAAATATAAATAAATTGTAACCCTAACATGTTTTTCAAGTGTAATATATCTGTAAACACTAGGGGCACAAAAACGGACATTTCTGCAGAATGACCCAGCTACATTAGCTTCGTAGCTCCAGAGCATAACTAAAGAAGCAACTTCAGACACCAAACATGTCTTGGCTGATCAAGTACACTTGGGCTAAGGTGTAAATCTGATTTTTGGCTGAACCGTCGCTTTAGGCCACATGCTTGTGTTCTGCATTTGGAGTGGCTGGGCTTTTCTGCCCAAGCCCACAATGCTCTGCTCTTTTTAAAAGGTATGTGTAGCGCAGCATTGAGGCGTAATTATGTGTGACTGAAACAGCGCCTTGGTGACAGGCTCTGGAGTGCCGCTGTTTGCTTGGGTTAGATTCCCCCCAAGAAAAGAGCGCTTCTCTTCAGTGCTTAAGAGGATTAAGTGCGGTTGCGATAACAGAGGGATAAAAAAGGGAAGAATTGAATCAGAAAAGGGGCGCTGGGACCAAAGAGGGCGACCTCTTGCTACTGAGTTCAAACACCTGTTGTTACAACTAACCCCCAGTTTCTCCCAATTACTTCCCCCTGGTTTCATTTGTTCATTCTTCTGAATTTTATCTGAATACTTTTAGTTGTAAAAATAAAACAGATTGAGATCTACTGATCTATCCAAGATGTACAGATTTAACAAATAAAGTCAAAGCAAATTAAAATAATTCAATATGTTATGCTACATTCACCACAAGGTTGTAAAAATCTGCTGTTGTGCACTTAAAAAATAACATATAACAATTAACCCTATAATGTACTGCTTAGCAGAGCAATGATTCAGAAAAGTGTGATGGGTCTGATTATTGAAATGATAAAAAAATAATAAAATAATGGATGTGGGGTGCTTTTGGGGTAAGTTGCCTTGAGGCTTGAAGCAGGTTATCTGCGAAACATGGTGGAGGTAGTGTCAGTACAGTGGAACTGGATCACGACTTACGTTTATTGATGATGGAGCTAGATCTGGATCATCTTTATCGTTAACAGAACCAGATCGCTCATCTTTATTGATGACGGAACTGGATCGCTCGTCTTTATTGATGATGAAACTGGATCTCCAACATGGTTTTAACGTACATTAATGTAAAGAAAGTTTATTCCAAGTCATCTTCAAGCATTTCAAACGGTCCATTCATCAGGAAACTTTCAGGCAAAGTAAATGACAGCTGCCTTATTAAAATTATGTAGAAAAAATCAACAAAAATGGAGATACTTGTTTTTTTTTGGACAGTGACGATATGAAGCTTTGTTAGACTCTTATTGTTGAATAAGATTCTTATTAAAACAAAGAATCATTAGTATAAATCACAAAGTAATGCAGATGCTGGGATGTGAAAAGTAATTAATTGACTCACTTATATCCTTCAGTAGAATTAAAAATATTATCATTTGAAAGTACAAATCCTCAAAGTTTTACTTAAGTGCCTGTAACAGAATGGAGCTAGCTGCTACCCACGTCTGATTATTAGGCCAATTATGTAAAATCACTTTGTCCAGTTAGTTTTGTTCCTCTGAAATGGGAATTCTTATATAGTTTGCCTGGTATAGATGTAAATACTCTCAAACTAGAGCTGACACTCTGCACTTTAACCTCATAGCCATTGTTTCACTTCATATCCAGTGTGTTTGTCTACAGAGCCAAAAAAGAACAGGGCCACTTATGGACAGCACTGTAGCGCAGTAGTGGTCAGTATATTGTTGCTTTTGTTGATCGCAAGGGCCGATTTGTGCGCCTGGATCCGTGTCAGGCTGTGCTGAAAGCCGGCCTGTGTTGGTTTCCAGGAGGACTTTGATGTGTATCTGGGCAATGTGCTATTAGAGGGATTTACCCCAGCTGACAGCTCGGAGAGTATGTGGCGAAATTGCAATGCCAGCAGGCTAAAAGAATGCTGGGAACAGGATTAGGATCATATTCTGGCAGTGCCTGTCACTTCTTCAATGGACTGGGGTTTCTTATGGTGGCAGCTTTCATTCTCCATGCACCTAAAACCTTTAGCAGCTCTAAAAAGAGGGGGAGCAGGGGAAAGTGTGTGTGGGGGGGGGGTGTACTGATTGAATGGTACACTGTGATTTTTGTGCTAGGCATGCTCAAGGGCCATTGTGTAAGCGTATGTGTATGTGTGGAGGACTGTCTAATGAAAATAAAGAGAGGTGAATTTCTACCTTGGGTTATTGATTATCAGACTCTTTACCTTGGCTGGACGGCGTCCAGTTGTGTTGTCTCATCCTTTTAGACATTAAATGCTCTCTGAATCCAGCTTAAGATAGAAATAATGTAGAGGAGAACAATAAAGGTATGTGGAGCAATGCCACAGTGAACAATTCTGACTCTCCACAACAGAGCATTTAAACCAAACCCCCCATTTAATTATACTGAAAAATCAGTGGAATTCCTCTTTAAGAGGAAAAGCTGGCACATGTACCAGTAGACTAGTCTTTCAGTGATAGGACTGCGCTGTGCCAGCTGTAAAGTTTGGTGCAGGAGGGATGATGATGGGAAGGGAAATCGTGCTTCAGCAGATCAAGACATTTTGTACGCTTTCCAACTTTGTGGGAACAGTTTGGGGAAGAACCTTTTCTGTTCCAGCATGGAACAAAGTAAGGTCCATAAAGGCCTGACTGGGTGAGTTGGGTGTTGAAGAACTTGACTGGCCCTCACAGAGCCCTGACCTCAACCCCATCCAACACCTTTGGGATGAACTAGAACGGAGATTGCGAGCCAGGCCCTCTCGTCCAACATCAGTGTCTGACCTCACTAATGCTCTTCTGGATGAATGGACTAAAATTCCCACAGACTCTCTCCAACATCTTGTAGAAGCTTCCTAGAAGAGTGGAAACTGTTACAGCTGCAAAGGGGACCAGCTTCATATTAATGCCTATGGATTTAGAATGGGACGTCATAAAAGCTGCTGTAGGGGTGATGTGTAGGGGTCCCAATACCTTTGTCTATATAGTGTATAACTATCATGAACGTTTCAGGCAAAGTTGCTCGCCAGTCAGCATTTGTTTTCATTGACCTGGCATCATCGTTGTGGGCGTGGTCGTAATCTGAAATTGGTCTAATTCCACCAAGCACATGGTTAGTGGACTAAAAGAAGTTTGCCCTGCTTGAATTTCACAATTTTATATGTATTGGGGGAAAAATGTGTTGCTTTAATTCAGAAAAAGTGTAAAAATGTCTGGGAATTAAGAAGGGACATGTTTAGAAGAATCATCATGCTTGTTCTATTTAAACTCTGCACAGGTAGGTTAAATTCTTGAAATGATCCAATGATCCAATCTCTGTGGTTTCTAGGTAGATACAGCCAAGCGAGCCCTCTCATTGGTTAGGACTTCAGGAGCTAACACTGCCTACGGAATTAGGAAGTGACATCAGAATCAAACAATCACGTTCTGATTCACTGTGGAAGCAAAGTAGTGAGTAAAAACATCGCTCTAGTCCTTCTGGAAGTTCTAGATACGTCACTGTAAATGTGAGCTGTAGTCTAAGCAGGTTTCAGTTGGTTGATAGGAATGGAAAACCGCGGTGGCGGCTCTGTGGGGCTCTAGGACTCTTTACTGAAAGAGTCACTGTAAAACTGATCACTCAAATATGTTGTTGCTGTCATGCAAAAATCTTTTTGAAAATAGTTTTTATGAACAGCTCTTTATGATGTTATAACAGGTCCAACTCTTGTCAAATCACAAATTATCGGCACAAATTGTGACCATTAGTGCTATATCTTCTCTATAAATGCCAGAACTTGGCCCAGAAATGAGAAAAAAAAACACCTCTGCATTATTGGTCATTTCTGCTAGCACCCCTATGGGATTTCTAGTATTATAATAGCACTAGTGTGCATTTACATTTTTTGGCCATTTTGCATATTATTTCAAGCTTATATAAGACATGAAGTATATTTTATTAAAGCTTATAACAGACTTTGACATGTTGTTAATATTTTTGTTGTTTTATTACTTTTTTTTTACCCTTAGAACCATAAATAATTTGGGATTTTTTTTTTTGGTATTTATGGGTCAGTTACAATTACAATTGCAATTATAAAGTATTTACAGGAGACAGTCACACATGCCATATGTTGTTATTCTCAGGAGACCCTGGTCTGCTCAGATATGCCATTATTTGACATATAAATGCTAATAGAAATTTGATATCTTTATAAATTTGGGTCATTTTTGAGCAAAAATTTGCTAATGCCTGCAGTAGAGATCTTTTTGCATATAGAGATCTTGAAAACAAGTTGCACCTCAGATACCTTTTCAGAAAGTGTTAGTCTGGAGTGTCTGTGAGCTGAAAGTGCAATAATTTTGATGGTGATTCATTCTGTTGGTTATTATGAGTAAAAATAAACACTTAGCATAAGGCAGACGTTTTTTATTGATTTTCTGTCCTCTTGGATTCATGCTGAGTCCTAAAACTCTGATACAAAGCAGACAGGCTTTAATTTTAATTACAAATTGAGTTGCATATTTAATATCAGATATTTTTAATACTTAAAATCAACGTAAACTGAAAGACATAGCTAAAGATTATTCATTTTATAATCATGTTTGTCATATTTATTGTTATTTATCTGTTTATCTGTCAGGACCTGTTTGTGTGATTTTTGAGGGAAAGAGGGAAAGTGCACTCATTGTGTTGTGTGGGACGCTGCAGTTTTATTGCCTTTTTTTCACCATTTTATCACATTTCCAGATTACTGACTGGATCATGGCTAAAATCTCCATGGAGTCACTCTGGACACACAGGGTAAGTCCTGATGGTCAATGTGATGTGTGATTTGCGTCACTGTTTTTAATTTGAAAACGGCAGTTATTGTTTGCATTATGTTAAAATTTCAGAACAAAAATGGGCAAAAATACTTGGCCTAAAATAATTCTTGTTACCATTGACTTCCATTTAACATTAAGTATGTTTTTTCCTACTCCTGTATTTTTAATGTTTTCAACTCCTTGAGACTACCGGTGGCTCCAAAACGTCATATTCTTCATAACTTTCATATTTCATAAGCTTCATTCTAAAGGTGGGGGTCGTATGAGAGCTGTAACTGTCTTCTTTCCAGCCAAATAGATGGTGATGTAATTTTAAACCCTTATAGTAAAAGAAGCTGAACTCACAACGTTTTTTTTTTTCTACTGAAATTCGACCCATTTTTCCACAAATCTGGGCTATAAACTATAAACAGATGGCGTCTCTTCAGTGACCTGCTCTGTAAACATTATTTTTAAATTATTTTCAAGATTTTTGGCTTTCAAAATGATCATAAAACACATGTTCTGTTAATTTGACGGGGAACTTTTACAAAATAAATTAAAAAATAAATAAAATAAAAATTGACATTTATTTCATGCAGTTACTGAATAATTTGCCTTATGATTTGGTCACATAAATTCAGATGGAAAAACCAAAACATACCCTGGTGAATTTTGGACCGTGGTGGTGCGTTAATGTCTTATACAAGCTTAAATAAAACACATAGAAGGTCTTGGGATGTGTTTAATCTATAACGGCCAAAAAATATTTATGTGCACCAGTGCTATCTTACAACTAGTAATCCCATAGAGGCACTAGCAGCAATTAGCAGTATCATAGACATGTTTATTCTCATTTTTTGTCTGAGTTTTGACATTCATAATGAAGGCCTAGCGCTGATAGTCACTGATTATATGTGATTTGACCTGATTTCGTCCCTGTTACACCAATTCATAAACAGCTGTTCACACATAACTCACGTGTGTAATCCATTATACTGCGCGTTGAATGGATTTTGATTTTGTCGCCCGGATCCGGCAGCAGTAACAAGGCAGCGCTGACCTGTGCACTGAGCTTGACCTCGACACATTACAATCTGTAACAACCTCCCGAGGGCGTTTAGTGCTTTCTCAAGTGTCTCGACGGTTCGGCAGCGTATTGAGCGTATAAATGCTAACAACCGTCTTTTGAACTGATTGAATATTTAGGCCAAACGTGTGCAGCCTTGCTGCTGTGAAGAACTGGCATAAACAGACTCAGAGGTTGAGTATTTTCCAGGCAGTTTAAAGCTGCTGTATTTAAAGATGGCAGAGAGCGTTTAAAAAAGCAGTTAGCGGCCCTGGCCCCGAACGCCGCGGCAGTGGCACCGAGCCTCTGGTAAAAATGCAAAGCAAATGGAGAGCCCTCTTTATGTGAGCAAAGGGCTTATGCATTTTGACAAACCACGCTGTTTAAGATATAATAGCAGCATAATCACAGCCCCGGGCCGTCATTCTTCAGCATAATGGCCCGCTTATTCATCGGGGATGGCTTATGTCCCCAAACCGATTTTATTTCACAAGATTACCCCGTCCTCCCTCTCCTCCCACTCTCTCTCTCTCTCTCTCTCTCTCTCTCTCGGGCCTACTCTGCATGTCTGCCCTGTTTGTTTGGCTTTTTTTGGTCTAGACTCTGCTTGCTCTGCTCTTGTCTCTTCAGATTGTTGTCCAAATTGTACATTATTACAGCTGAACCTGAACCTCTCAGATACCGAGGGTTATCTTGAACACTGTTGCAGTACTAAACTGCAGCTCCAGCAGGCATCAAACGAAGGAAATCAGACCTATAAATAACAAACAATGAAGCAATCTGAACCCCCCACGTCTGTGAAGACACTGTGCTCCTCTGCATTTTATTCAAAAGAAAAAAGAGTAAAAAAGAGGAAAAAAAAAAAGAGAAAAAAAAAAATTTACATTTCTCCTATGATTTTAAGAACCTCCTCTAAAGTGACACCTGAGAATGAGAGCTGTGAAGAATATGTAAAGTGTAAATAAATATATAAAATAAATAGATAAATAAAATGTGTTAATACGACCAGTGATTCCAAACTTTGGCACAGTAAGTGTACAGTGCCACAGCGCAGGAGTGACGAAGAACGTTGGGTCTCATTCTCTGGTATCTTCCTACGTTTGTTCTTAAATGTGTTCTTGAGAAAGGTCCTAAGAAAAAGTCTACGTCAGATTCATGACGTGTTCTTAAAGCGCAGAACTGTTCTCAGCTTTGCTCTCTTGAGTGTGTGTAGATTCCTAAGAACAAATCCCAGATAAGAAAGCGTTGGTGAATGTCGAAGTCTTCGTAAAAACTGCGTAAGTGGGTTTTAAGATGAAATGTCTTCTTAAGGACGGTTGGTGAACGAGGCCCAATGTTAGTAATTCAGCAGAGACTTGTTTGCAGTGTTTTATTCCACGAGTCATGCAGAACAACTTCCTCGATTCTCTAGTTTCAGAAATCAAAACATAGCAAAGAAGATCTGGTAACATGAAAAGCAAAAGAAAGAATGAAAGAAGTCAGAAGTATGGGGGGACGCCCTCACCCCCTCAGGCTGGGAGTGCTGCATAGTATGGGAAGTCAGAGCCTGATGGTGGAAACTGGGAATGACTGAACTGGAGGAGTAAAAATCCAGCAAAAATGTAAGCGATCTGGGCTAATGGGTAAGCAGCCACATTCACCGTTTTTCTTTCTAAGTATCTTAAACTGTACTTCTCTGCAAGGAAACCTGCATAGACCGGCATATCGCCACTATCAGAGCCAAACCTCATATCTTAATTTTTGGTGTTTTTCAGTTTTTGACATCATTTGAAAAGTGCCTGTTGTCCTTTATATTGTGTTTAAATTTCATGATGAATGGACCAAAAGAAAAGACCCAAAATGACTTGGGAAGACGTCTGGTTCCATTGACTTACATTAAAAGTAGAGTATGTTTTTTCCTTCTCCTGTAAAGTTACCATTTTGGAGATATGAGTTTTTCTTCTGACAGCAGCGATATGTTGTGTTTTAGATGCTGGTCAACGAACATGACCATGGCATAAACCAGCTCAAACCAGCATAGAATTCATGTTGGTCTAAGCTGTTATTTTCAGCAGGGTTTGTAGACATAAATGACATGCAGTACTGAAAATGTAAGCTCGGAGATCTTTTGACTAAACTAAGTTGAGAATGTAAAAAAGGCTATGCAGAAGGTTGACTTAACCTTTTAAGTTGACCTGACCAACAGAGCTGGTCCAAAATGGCTTGGAAAAAATCTTGTTAGCTTTTACGAGTTAAGAATTTTTTCTTCTGCTGTAAAGTTACCATTTTGGAAACTTTCTTCTGATAACTGATGGTATAAAAATGGGCTAAAATTTTTATACGTTCTGTTTTTTAAAGTTTGGCAGCAAAGTGAAGACAGCCAGCTACTGTTTTGCCAGTCTAAGGAGTTAGTTAGCTCGATAGTTAATGCCGTGTAGTTAAGCTTACGTTCGTTGGCTCATATTAATTAGTGTTTACTAGGACTTTTAGCAATACTTATTAGCCAATGTCATTAGAAAACTAGCAAATATAGTTAAATATAGAACCGTTTCATGTTTAAATGAAATGGTTCTTCAAATTGACGGAGAGTGTAGTATATGATTCTATATAGAACCTTTTTGAAAATGGTTCTTTTTAGCACCGGAAAGGGTTCTGCTATTGTTATGATGTCAAGCTTGTAACAGCAACAGAGCACTTTTTGGTGCTGACCAAACATATTCTCCAATCTTAAGAACCATTTCATCATCCACAGAACCATTTAATCATGCAGTTGGTTATTTGAGTGTTCATGGTTCTGTATAGAACCGTTGTCTTTACTAAAGAACCCTCGTAGAACCATCTTTTTTTTAGCACGAAACAGGGTTCTGCTATTGTTACGATGTCCAGCTTTTAACAACAGCAGAACGCTTCTTCGCACTATACAGAACTGTTTTCAAAAAGTTCTATATAGAACCACAAGCAACACATTCTCCAATCTTAAGAACCATTTCATCATCCACAGAACCATTTAACCATGCAGTTGGTTCTTTGAGTGTTCATGGTTCTGTATAAAACTGTTGACTTTACTAAGGAACCTTTGAAGAACCATCTGTTTTAAGAGTGTGGTAAAATGTGTCCAGTGAAAAAGGAAACCCACAGCAAAAAATGGTATCTTGTCAAGTGAAATGACCTTAAATCCAGTCAATATATCTAATATTTCTCATTTTGAGATGCTTGTGCACTTATTATAAGATTATCCAGCTTATTTCTAGAAATTCTTCACTTATTTTAGGTGATTTTATCAGGTAAAATTATCTCAAGAATTTGCTAAATTATCTGCAAATATAGTGAGATAATTTTGACTTGATAAAATTGCCTAAAATGTCAAGAAATAAGTAACGTTTTTATCTTAAAATTTGAGTCATCTTATAATAAGTGCACAACCATCTCAACAGGAGAAATATGAACATTTTTGTCTTGATTTAAGATCGTTTTACTCGACAACATACCACATTTTGCAGTGTCGTATTGACGTCCAAGCCAAATGAAGCTCTCATGTAAAGATCTTCAAGCAATGTTTTATTGAGGATTTATTTTACAAGTATTCAAGCCTACAGTCGTAACAGAGAGTTCTTCTGAATCACCCTCCACCGGGATATACGCTACAGGTTCACTCGTGATGGAAACAGTGGGAGTGATTTACAACTCGATGACCACAGCAACAATGGAAACCAACTCGGAGGAGCTTTTACATTTACGACCAGACCAGTTTAAGATTAAATAATCCGGCGGAGAGGAAAGATGCACTAACGTTACCGTCCAACCAATTACAGTCTTACAACGGACAGCTACGAGAATCGTCACGGGGAGGTGGTTAGATTCTGCTCAGTCTAAAACATAGAACATCTGCCTTACCAGTAAACATTTATAGATAAAGACTTTGTGTAATTTACATATTAAAATAGTTTACAAACACGATGGGAGTCGAGCGGTGAGAAGAACGGGGGGGGAAACTGAGGGGCGGAACTGCCTTCCGGGAAGTGCGTTCTACATGGAGGAAGTGCTTCCGCCACACGGAAAGAGGTACGAAATGAAACAAAAGAGTAAATAAATAAAAGCACAAACAGTAATAAATACTGCCAAACCACGTGTTGTGGATCGATGCAAATAAAACGCAGCCGAAAATTTTGCTTTTTTGACGTTTGGATCCCGTTTACATCCCTTCTGTGTCACTTTGCTAACATGCATTTGCAGGAAGCAGCACTTGTGCTTATTTTTTTCCCTTAGATATACGGCAGTCTCAAATGATATGCGCGGTCTGTAATTGCATTTCTTCCTCAGCCCAAGGCTAAACGTAATTAAAAGCTTTGCTTATGTAGGCTACTCACTGGAATCATGTTCTCATTACCCCAGCTGTTCGGGTTTAACAGCGTTTAACGTTAGCCATTAAACAGGTAAATTAGTCAGGTTTAATTAAGCAATTTAGTGTTACAAGGCAGGGATTTACATCGTACGTATGGAATTATGTAATGTGTAATTTGAGCACTAGACTAATTGAATTACGGTGTACAGACTGCCTCAGTGCATGCAAGGCACTAAGCTCTTCTATTAAAAGTGCTATAGTCAAACAGGTATGCCCATTTAAGATGGAAGAACGTGAGAAAGTGTCAGTGTTAACATGTTTACAAGACGTTTTAAAGGTACAGTGAGTAACATTAGCGCATACCTGTCGCATGAACTCATGTCCTAGATCGCTCTGAGCACAAAGTCGTTGCGCTTACAGGCCGTGTTTGAAGAGACTGCGCTTATTGTACCTTTTCTTAATTGCAAAAGCCGCAGTATTCTCAGTGAATGGTGACCAAACAAAATCCACAAACAGTTTGGACATTTCTGTCAACAATGGGAAAGAGGCTTCGCTCAGAAATCAAAGACAGCAAATACAACATACAAGCCAATCTTCTATGGCAGCCAAAATGTGCTATTTTGTACATTTTTCAGCAGGAAGAGTTCCTGGCGGCAGGTTAGCTGACTTAGCCAAGCGCTCCCTTTGTTCGGGCAGTCCTTGCTCGTCTGGGTCAGTTTCAGTTGGGCAGCGTGTCCAGCCCCAGCGAGGCGGCGTGCTGCTTGGCCCGGAGGCGCAGGTTCTCGATGCTGGTGGTTTTGCTGTTGTGGCTGGGCAGGCTGGCCGAGGCCTGGAGCAGGGGGCTGTTCCACACCTGCTGGGCGTGGTGAGACAGGGACTGGTAGTAAGACTGGCAGGGCAGCGAGCCCAGCGGCGCCGGCATGTTGACGTTCATGCCCAGGTAGGGGATGGAGGAGGGGGCCGCCATGTCGAAGGACGGGTAGTGCACCAGGTTGTTGGTGGCAGCCATGTGCTGACGGAACTGCTCCTGTAACCGGAAGAGGCTGAGCGGGGAAGAGGAGTACGAGTGGCTCTGGGAGACCCCGCTGACTCCCAGCGGACGAGGACGCGATCACCGGAGAGCCGAGGGGAGAATCTGGAGGGGGACAAAAAGTTAGTTATTACTTTATTGATTCATTTTACAATGAAAATTTATCATTTCAGTTCTAATAGTGTCCCAGCATGCCTGGGGCCACAGGGGTTAACCCCTTAATTCTTAGGTGGGTGTGTATGTGGGTCAATTCTACAATCTACAGAACTCACACGCTAGTTTCATAGTACATACAGAGCAAATCATAGTAGTTACTGAATAATGCAAAGTAGACAGTGAAGAATTTATAGAAGATACAGAAAAATTATAGATACTTAATAATGAATAGTAGATACAAATAATTTCATAGTAGATACTGACAAATCATAGTAGATACTTAATAGATACTAAATAAAATTCATAGTAGATACTGAATATTTCATAGTAGATACTGAATACTTTGTAGTAGATACTGAAAAATGATAGTAGATACTTAATAATTAATAGTAGATACTTAATTAATAGCACATACTAAATATTTGATAGTAGATTTAATGGATAGTAGATACTTAATAATTAATAGTAGATACTTAATTAATAGCACATACTAAATATTTGATAGTAGATATTGACTAATTTGTAGTAGATACTGAATACTTTGTAGTAGATACTGAAAAATGATAGTAGATGCCTAATAATTAATAGTAGATACTAAAAAATGTATAGTAGATACTGTAAAATGATAGTAGATACTTAATAATTAATAGCAGATACTAAATATTTCATAGTAGATACTGACTAATTCATAGTAGATACTGAATACTTTGTAGTAGATACTGAAAAATGATTGTAGATACTTAATAATTAATAGCAGATACTAAGTATTTCATAGTACTGAATAATTTAATAGTAGATGTTGAATAAATCATAGTACATACTACTGAACTCATTGTAGATAGAACTTGAATAATTCAAACTACTCACTAAACAATACACTTTTAAGATGTAAGATGTAATTTAAGATGTAAGAATAATTGGCCTGCTCTTTAAGGGGTTAAGTGCCTCGCCCAAAGGCACAACTGTAAAGTAGTTGTTTCAAAGATCCTAGTACTACTGACCTCTACTAATACAGCCCTATTAACCAACCAGGAATACATAGCCAGTCCTAGGATTACAACCAGCAACCATCTGGTTCATGGTTTTTACCACTGACCATGAATGGTTCACTTCTGACCACAGAGCAGCTCTTGGCTGGATATTTTTGGGTGGTGGACCCCTATGAACCTTGCAGTGACACTGACCTGTGTAAAAACCCCAGAAACACTGTTGTGCCAAGAATAGACCATCACCCAAATAATATCTGGACAACAGCAGTCCTTTGGTCAGAAACTGATGAATGGGGTAGAGGGAGGCTGGTAAAGCACCAGATGAGATACAGTGGCTACAAGAGGCTATAAGGCTCATGTTTATGTATTCCATTTACCATCATGCAGACACTGATTAGCATCATGTAGTTTGTCTAACTGGTGATCTACAAGCTTCTGAGCTCTTTAGTCACTTGTTAGCTATCAGGCTGGTCGCTCCTGTGCAGAACTAAAGACGTATGCATGTCTCAGCCGCTGTAATGTAAGTGGGGAAACTGTGTAAATATATTTTTTTCAGTCAAATTCCATGTTTTGTTCATTTTCTAAGCGAAGATATTAAATACATCCCCCACACAGAACACACGTCTGCACATTTTAATGCAAAATTGCTGTTTATTTGCTGAATTTAACATATTGGGAAAAACTAAAACATGAAATGTGACCTGTGCAAAAGTTCTGGTACGTTTCATATTTAATATTTTATCTTTTTCTAATAGGTTAAAAATTGTAGAAAAATGCTGCATTCAAATTCTCTGTTGACGTATTTTTTCACTTAGAAAAAAAAAAAATCAGCAGGGGTGTTAAAACTTTTGCACAAGCCTGTTTTCCTTTATCCTTGAACGCTAGCAGCTGCTGCTCACCTGGTTTAGGGCTGAGGCGTTTGCAGGCGGGCGATTGCGCTCCAGACTGCAGCTTCTCTGCCTTCAGCTCGTCTCTCTGAGGCTTCAGCTCCTCCTCCCGGTCCGTGGTGTTATCCTCCGTGGCGGACTCGCTCCCCGACTGCTCGGCTGAGGTGACGTTCAGCTCCACGCTCAGCTCCGAGCCTAGAGTGTGCTGCGGCCCCTCAGCCTCCATGGAGGAAGAGGAGGAGGAGGAGGATGAAGGAGGCAGTGGGTTCTCCAGGCTGATGGTGGAAGGAGACTCGTTCTTCTCGCTGGTTCCCAGAGCTCCGTCAGGGGACGCTTCTTTCTGCTTCTGCAGCTGCTCCTTCTGCAGGCTGCGCTGCTTCTTACGGAACTTCGCCCGGCGGTTCTTGAACCAAACCTGGGTTCAGAGGGAAGGTGAGGTCAGATGGACAGTCGTCATCATCATCATCACCATCACCATCATCATCATCATCATTTGTGGTGATATAGTGTCAAGGACATTTGAGAGCATTAAAGTGTAGAACATACACACTTTTGGCAAAAAGGGTTCTAGATTATACCAAAAAAGGTTCTATGATTTGTACAATAGCAGAACGCTGTTTGGTGCAAAAGTTTGTACACCCCAGCCAAATCTTCTGTTTTGTTGGGTACAAACTTTTGCATATGACTGTATATAGCACCAAAAAGGTTCTATGACTGATACAACAGTAGCAGAACCTTTTTGGTGCTATATACAGTTATATGCAAAGGTTTATACACCCCTGATGAAATTACATGTTTTGTTGATCTTCTGAGTGAAATTAAGCAACACATCCTCTACAGAGAACACAGTTCAGGGTAGTTTTCTGCAATGTTGGTGGACAATATCTATTTATTTGCTGGGTTTAACTTATTGGGAAAAAAATAAACCTGAAATATTCGAAGACAATCAACAATACATGTCATTTGACCGGGGGTGCCCAAACTTTTGCATACGACTGTAGACTTATTATTATAATTAAAGAATCATGAACAACAAGTTATCAGTAATATGGATTAGTCCATAGAATAATATTACTACTGCTCATAATAATAGAAACAACAATAATAGTAGATGCAATAGAGAATATTTTAATTGACGTATGTAAATAATTAAAGTAACTGTAGCTTAATTAGAGTGGCACACATAAAAGAACGAAGCATTTAAAAGTGGTTCTTTGACCTCAGGATAAGGTGATCTACACTATTAAAATATGTAAAATATATATTTTTAAGGGTTCTTTAATAAAGGCAGCGGTTACATATGACAAACTCAGAGAACCACTTTTAAATGCTTGGTTCTTTTATGTGTGCCACTCTAATTAAGCTACAGTTACTTTAATTATTTACATACATCAATTAAAATATTCTCTATACCTAAGAACTTTTCAATGATTCTTCAAAGTCTGTTTTTAAGTGTGCAGCTCTTAAGAACATTTAAGAGCTTTTAAGAAGAATGAGAGAGCATCACTTATTCAAACACAAGAAAGAGTGAAGTGAGCTTTGAATAGCGATAAAGAAGAGGCATCCCATCATTTCAGAACGTTAGAGCTACAGCTTTCAGTGATCGACCAGTGCATGTCAGTCTAAACCTGTTTAACTGGAGAAGTCTTCATTGAATCAGTCGAGTCAAGTATGTAACGATGTCGGAACAAAATGCTGTGTCTCCACTTTTTCTTTGTTTTACATCATTTGAAAACACCATCTGCCCTTTATAGCGAACTATCCTGATGAACAGCCCAAGAGAAACGGAGCAAAATGACTCTGAAAGAAGTCTTGTTACATTTGCTTATTTTGCCATGTAAAGGCGTTTTTGCTTCTCGTGTTAAGTTACTTTTCCTAAGGTACAAGGTTTTGTTCTCTTATGCTTACATTGTGTTTGAACAGCTGTAGAGAGAATTCATCTGAGCCTCATTTGCCACACTGTGAAACCTAACTGCACATTTAAATTAAAGCTAAAACAACTTAAATACCACAGAAAGTTGGAGTAACATAATCTGAAAAATTCAAACTGACTCAAACATGAATTGTTGAGATTGTTTTGTTTTTTAGCTCATTTTGAGTTAAGGTAACTTTATTTTAATGTATTAAATTCACTGTTTTTATTTAAGTTGACTGCTAAATTGCCCCTTAGGTGTGAGTGAGTGTGTGAATGTGTATGTCTGTCTGTCTGCCCTGCGATGGACTGGCGACCTGTCCAGGGTGTATCCTGCCTTCCGCCCAATGACAGGTGGGATAGGCTCCAGCACCCCACCGCGACCCAGAAGGATAAGCGGTTTAGAAGATGTATGTATGTATGTATTTAAGTTGACTTTACATGCAAATACAAAGGCCGATAGTAGGTTGTTTTCAAAGATTGTTGAAAATTTAGAGTGGCTTGATTATTTTCCTCTTTTCAGGTGGCACCATTACAATGAATGACAGACTGTTTACTCCTTATATCAGTCTTAGTTTTAGCCTATTCAGAATTACTTATGTTAAGAGTGATGCCGAGCTCATAAAATAGTCTTGGTGCCCATCAGGAGTCGCTGGTCGCCTCAGGACAAACGGAATATGTTCTAATGTTTTTAGCTAAAACATCAGTTGGTTCAGTGGTTAAGCTGTTGGACAGTTTTGTATCAGTGAATTTATGTGATAGAAATGTTTACATTTAAATGATTTGGACTCTCCAAATACTCAATTAGTACAATTTATTCAATTTACTTACAATAAACATATGCTTTGTTCATACTCGTTATTTATTTATGATCCAATGATTTGAGTTATTTAAATTAAAATATTTAAGGCAAGCAGTTTCCTCAAACCGACTGAGTTAACTCAACTCATCAGGTTTTACAGTGCAGATTGTACATATGACAAATAGGACTGACTGTATGATTATATATTTTCAAATGTGACCAAAGGTCTGAACAGCAGTTAAAAATTAAATTAGTTTACAAATGGTTGTTCAATTAAATGTATTAAATCAAATCAGGGCTGCCCAAAGTGGGGCCTGCAGGCCAAGGCTGGGCGTGAGGACGTTTGATTTGGCCCACCAGAAGCCCCACCCCCTCCCCCTCACCCACACATAATTACTAAATTCTTATTTTCCTTTTAAAATTAAAAGTATTTTAGTAACACAATTTAATGTTATGACATAAATGTCTAAACTGAACTTGTAAAGACTTTAAACTGAACTTTATTTGTATATTGTTTTGCCTTTTTGTCCCTCACCCTATTGCACAAACAATGCACAGGATCAAAAGTTTTAGCCCCCCTGAATTAAATAATAAGAAACTAAAACCTAAACCTAAAAGACAGAACAGCACAGTCATCACACCAAATACACACAGCCCTGTTCTCTGGGCCAACTGCTTATCTGGGCAGTAAAACTATATAACATCAGCATAAATACAAATAAACATAAATACAATCAAAAGTAACAACAACGTGTGGTTTTCTGTGAGGTTCTTGCTACGTGAGCTGATTAGAGGAACACAGGTTTGGTTCCTCTTCTCAGTGCAGCTGATTCTGTTTTCAAGCTCATAAATTCTTATAAGTCTAAATAATCAGCATTCAAAAGTTTGGAATCACTTTTTATATGAATGTTTTTGGTTATTTTATATACAATAACACTAAACTGGACAACAAAATGTATGTTTAGATTTTTTTTGTATTTTGCTATTTTGGCAGAAACTAGAAGTTATTCAAGCTTAAATGATACTGTAATTATCTGTTTGTGGGATTTTTGGTCGAGTTAGAAAGTGCCTGAGCTGAACAGGTTGTGTGTTGGGTTTAAAGACATCACAAAAACAGCTGGTAAAGAACAAGGGAATTTTGTTTTTCTATGATATCAGCCTCTTAAATAAGGAAAATTGGGCTCTCTGAACAAGGGAATTTTGATTTTATATATTATAGACCCTTTAAATTAGGAAATTTGATTTTCTATGCTATGGCCCTTTAAATTAGGAAATTTGATTTTCTATGCTATGGCCCCTTAAATTAGGAAATTTGATTTTCTATGATATGGCCCTTTAAATTAGGAAATTAGATTTTCTATGATATGGTCCCTTAAATTAGGAAATTAGATTTTCTATGCTATGGCCCCTTAAATTAGGAAATCTGATTTTCTATGCTATGGCCCTTTAAATTAGGAAATTAGATTTTCTATGATATGTCCCTTTAAATTAGGAAATTAGATTTTCTATGATATGGTCCCTTAAATTAGGAAATTAGATTTTCTATGCTATGGCCCCTTAAATTAGGAAATCTGATTTTCTATGCTATGGCCCTTTAAATTAGGAAATTAGATTTTCTATGATATGGCCCCTTAAATTAGGAAATTTGATTTTCTATGATATGGCCCTTTAAATTAGGAAATTTGATTTTCTATGATATGGCCCTTTAAATTAGGAAAATTAGATCTTCTATGCTATGGCCCTTTAAATTAGGAAATTAGATTTTCTATGATATGGCCCTTTAAATTAGGAAAATTGGCCCCTCTAAAACCTCTTTTGGTTTTATGTATTTTATACCCTTTGAATGAGTCCATATATTATTTTCTATAATATGGACTCAGTAAATAAAGAAATTTGATTTTCTATGGTATGTCCCTTTAAAGAAGTTAATGTCTAAAATGTATAAAATTGATGATTCGCTGAATTTGTTTCAACGTGTTCTCCTCTTGCACACGAGTTGAATGTGTTAGATGGACACAGTTAAGGTCAGTGAACTGAAAGACAGACGGTGTTAATATAATTCACTCCTGTATAAATTAATCCGGTAAACCGCAGTGCGTTTTACAGCGCATTAAACAAACAGCGCACTATGAGAATGAACGTGTTTTGTAAGTAAAAGTGACGCGGCCTCACCTGGACGCGCGCCTCGGGCAGGTTGGTGCACATGGCCAGGCGCTCGCGCATCACCACGTCCGGGTAGTGCGTCTTCTGGAAGGTCTTCTCCAGCGCCTCGAGCTGCTGCGCGGTGAAGGCCGTGCGGCTCCGCCGCTGCTTGCGGTGCTGAGAGCCGTATCGAGCCTCCAGGATGATGTCTAACAGCGTAGGGCCCGTTTACGGAGGAGAGAAGAACAGGAGCCATTCAATCAACTGCACGCGCGCGTGTGAGGGCACATGGTCAAGGGTTATCGCGTGTGCGCGTGAAACATGACCGATACACAGACAGAGACTGAAGTTGGCTGCTTATTCCCCAGCAAGTCTTCAGCTAATATCCCGTTCCACCTTAAATGGGACAGCGGCTGAATGTAATTGCTGAAATCATTTAAGGTGGAACGGAACGTTCTGAAGAGAATCTGGCGAATAAGAAGGCAACTTCGGCTTCGCGGCTGATAGAGAGACAGGAGCTGAGGCTGGAGCGTGACGTTAAAAATAAAAGCCTAATAGTAAAGAAAATACAGAGAAAATAGAATTTATAAGAAAAAGACAGAAGAAGAGCGGAAAAACTATATATATATATATATATATATATATATATATATATATATATATATATATATATATACATAGAGAGAGAGAGAGAGAGAGAGAGAGAGAGAGAGATACAGAAAAGATTTAGAGAAAAAAAGAAAGAAGAGATAAAAGTAGAGAAATAGAGAGATAAGTTAGATAAAGATATATATATATATATATACTTTTTTCTCTCTACATTATATATATATATAAACGTGTGTGTGTATATATATATATATATATATATATATATATATATATGTATATATACAGAGAGAGAGAGAGAGACAGACACAGACACCTGTCCTTACCTGCCAGTCTCTCGGCCAGTGTGAGCGCGTGCACTGACGGTCTGTAGTCGGCGGTGTGCTGCGCCTGCTGCGCCGCCTGCTGGTGGAGGTTATACATGGCGCTCAGAGAGTTCATCGCGTGCAGGGAATAGCCGTTCACTCCGTAATGCTGCATGACCACCGCCGCTGAAAGACACCACCAGCACTAATGAGCACCACCCTCAGCACTACGCCCCCTGCAGGCCCCCCCAGCACAGTTACCCCACCGCTCTCCTGCTCTCTCCCCTCGTAAGCAGCGCAGACACACTGTCACACACGGGCATCATATGCAAATACAGTCTAATTAATATTTAATAATTCCGCTAGCAGTGAGTATGCATGTGATTTCACACGGGCAGCACTGCGCACGAGCTGGTCCACTTTTAGGATATCCATTAATATCGCATTACTGCCCTTGTCCAGCCCATTAGTCGCATAAATGAATCTAATTGGTGCAATTATCGCCCTGTTTATCTAATAGGATGCGGCTCCGCGCGTGAATTTAATCACTCAATTAGTGAAACTAATCCTGCACTGAAACAGCGCTCACGAGATCAGCGAGCTCTAAAAACTCCCTAATGAGGGACATCCAGCGCAATTACAGCATAATCAGCAATAATCACCATTTAATCACCGCGCGCACTGACAGCCGGACACCTCGGACAGGGGATACTTCAGTTTTTTAGTTTTTTATGCGCTTTGCTTCACGAATAAGTTGCCAAATGTTTCATTCTGAAAGTTCACACGTTTATACTTTATTATAAACATATACAGATTACATATGAGTGTGCATGTTGTTGTGCTGATACAGCATCACTAAACCACTTATTCATCCATAAACAGTGCAAGAATTTTGAACAAGCAGCTTAGAATCAATCACACCGCAATAAAATGATTATTCGTCTTACAATTATGTTATAATCATGTTATAATCATGTTATAATATATATAATACAATTATAAACGCTGTATTTGTGTTGGTTGTCAGTTTAAATCCAACAGCCACATTAAGAAGCAATATCCCGATAATAATAATAATAATAATACTAATACTAATACTACTACTACTACTAATAATATTAATAATAATAATAATAATAATAATAATAATAATAATAATAATAATAATGACAGTAATAATAATATTAATAATTAAAAATATATCATAGTGAATGAGTTAATAAGTGAAGGGTGAAATAGTTTTTGTTTTTTTTCGCTGCTTATTGCTTTTGTTTCTGTTTATTTTATTTTTATTTTATTATTTAATTAATTAAAATAATCTTGATTTCAGACCTCTGACTAATTAATTAATGGTACGCATGAATCAAGGTTACATGCTTAATTTAATCAGGATGACAAACAAAATGTTTCAAGATTATTTCATGGTCAGATTATTTCTAGCACATTATTGTATTATTATTATTATTATTATTATTATTATTAACATTATTATTGTTATTATTATTATTCTCTATATACGTGACTTATCTTTTTTATTTGGTTAGTTTTGCAATATAAGAATATAAATAACAGTATTTCAGTTGTGTAATACATTTATAAATGTATTCAGCATTTCATTATTATTATTATTATTATTATTATTATTGTTGTTGTTGTATTTAATTCCATGTCTTCCTATTTAGTTGTATATATTGTGTATGCTGCTGAAAACACTGCTTAAAGCACTAAACTAGCTAAGGAGAAAAAATTGGAAAAAATTATTATTCCTGATCATTTTGGAGAAAAGCAAATATATATATATATATATATAGATAGATAGATAGATAGATAGATAGATTAACTGTATAGTCCAGTGGAAATTGCTCTTTGACTTCTTCATAAATATAAAACAGGGAAAATACACTGAAAACATAAACATAAACATAAACAGTAAACAGTAAACAGTGAATAAGCAGCAGGAGACAGAGGCTCAGAGCTGCACGCTGCCCTGTTTAAGTTGCTCTGGTTAGTGTTAGTGAAGGTACAGTGTATTAAAGGGCTGCGGCGCTGCGGTGGCGGCGGGGGTGGGTGGGAGTGCTGGGGGATTTGGGGAAGGGGAGGGGGTAGTTTGGGCAGTTTAAATGCCCCCCTGCAGTGCCCACTCCCACCCTATTAACTCAGAGCAGTGGCTGATGGATGTGATCACAGGCCAGCAGGGAATAGTTTTAATTCGCTCGGACAGAAGGTGCTTTGCTAAACATTTACTTTTTCCCCCCCTGAAGTATTTGAATTGAATGGGTCTGTCCAGCCCCCCCTTTACCCCCTCCTCTCACCCCCTCCTCCTGCCCCCGGGGCAGTTTTGGCTGAGATGTATGGCTTCTCTGAGGGTAAAAATATGCATGTTTGGATCCCCATTTGGGTCCCTCCGTCTTAATGGAAGTGCAAATAGGTTTCGACTGAGGAGGCCTCCATTTATCAACCCTGCACAAACCGGACGCTCTCAGAGCTTCACACCTAACTTCACACTTTCATCAGCTCAGATTACGGAGCGGCAGATTAGAGCATCGTCATAATCTGGGCTTCGCTCACTGTTGGAGTTTAAACGGATGAAAGTGACTGCATTTGAATTTTTATGCCATTTTCACATGAATAAAATACATACAGCAGCTCTGTACACGTAAAAGTATACATTCTTTTCAACCCTCTTAAAAAAGACGGTTCTTCAAGGGTTCTTTATGCAGGCAATGGTCCTATTTAGAACCATGAATTCTATATAGAACCATTTGCATGCTTTGCATGGGTCTTTGCATGGTGAAATTTAGATTTATGGAGAATCTGTTGTATATGGTTCTATATGGAACCTTCCATTTAACACCAAAATGGTTCTGCTGTTACGATGTCAAACCAAGTAGAACCATTGCCTTTACTTAAAAATCCCTGAAGAACCATATACAATATACTCTCCATCACTCTGAAGAACCATTCCGCCATGCAAAGATCCATTTAAACATGGAATGTTTTTTTTGTAGAACCCATAGTTTTAAATAGAACCATTGCCTTTACTAAAGAAATCTTGAAGAACCATATACAACACATTCTCCACCTCTCTGAAGAATCATTTCACCGTGCAAAAAAAAAAAAAACATGTAAGCATGAAATGGTGTTATATAGAACTTATGGTTCTATATGGAACCTCCTGAAGAACCGTCTTTTTTAAGCTTGTTTATATATAGAAATATACTTTTGGCTACTATTTTTATGGAAAATGATCTTAATCAAGTCAATTCGATGCAGGTGCCAAAAAAGGTTCTTCGCACTTGAAGAGCCACATTTGGTTCCCCAAAAAACCTTTCAATGCACAGGGAACCATTTTTGTAAAAAGTGTGAAGAGGCTTTTTTAAAGTTGAAAGAACCTCCACATAACAAAAGTCAAGGTTCCAGGAAGAACCCTTAAACTCCTCAAACTGTTAAAGAACCTTTACATTATGCAAAGACTTTTAAAAGGTTCTTCACACTCATAAATCTCTGGGTTCTCTAAGTGAGATGTGCGAGTGTGGAGAACCTTTTTAAAGTTGAAACAACCTTCACATGATGTGAGCGAATGAAGAACCATTAAATGAGGAACATTTATATGATGAGAACTTCAAAAAAGGCTCTAAAGGTTTTGGGTTCTTCGCTTCCACACATTTCATTTAGAAAACGTTTTGCAAACGATACATACAAGTACAGAGAACCTTATTAAAGCGGAAAGAACCTCTCTGAGTATTCTAAATAAGGGAAGAACGTTTATGTGAAGTGACGGCTTTGAAAGTCTGGTTCTTTTTCAAACCTGGTTCTTTAGGGAACCGAGTGTGGTTCTTCTATGGCGCCGCTCACGAATCCTTTTTTTTTTCATTAAACAGTCTGAGATAAAAAAAAGTCACTTTTATTACTGTCTTTTTTTTTGCTGTCTGGTTTTGTTCAGTGTGATTTTAGAATCTGTCCACTCCTCCTCCTCGACTCCTCCAGTCCTCCTCCGCTCCTCGTGTTTTTTCCTCCCTTCCCTCCATCTGTAGGGTTTCTTTTTTTGCCACAGGGGTCAAACGGATCATCAGCACAAAGAGCAGCTTATTTTTAATTTGTTAATAGTGAGTTTCAAAGCTATTGTCATCCATTCATCCACCCTGTTAGTGCTGCGGGGCAGAGTGGGGGGGTGTGGGGGGGGGTTACACTTCACGGTTCAGTTATTAAAACATCATTATGTAAACTGGCGTGGACAGTGCGGCCTGCGATCGGACTACATCACAAAAAAGTTAAAATTTGCAGGCGTTTATTTCTCCAGTTATCATTTTAGTCCGTCCGTCTGCTTCTAAAACAGAACCTGGTTTAGTTTCAGTGTTAAACGTTGACTGAAAGTCCGGTACAAACCCAGATAACAATGGATCTGAATTACTGTTGACTTTAGTCGCATCTAATTATTAATATTATTATTAATTTATTATAGAGGGAGATCTAGATGATTTACACTATTTAGAATTTTTATGTTTTTAATTTGTTTGCTGCATTTTGCATTCATAGTAATGTAAATATAAGTCAAATCTATCTATCTATCTATCTATCTATCTATCTATCTATCTATCTATCTAAGCAGTTTTCAGTGTAAAAGTTCAAATAACAGTAATAACAAAGTGCAGTAATGAACATATTTAGTTCTTTTTCTCCCTTTAAGTTGATCAGATTTAAATCAAATTATCATTTCAACTAGACAACCGACATTATTAATCTTAAAAATATATAATAAAACAAATTTATAGTGAACTTTCGGCTTCCATACAGGAAAAAAAAAAAAACTTCACTAGCGTTTATAAGCTATAGTAACACGACTAAAAATGTGTTGAAAAACTTTTAATGCGTTAAAGACTTTGTAAACTTTATTACAACTTTATTACTTTCTTATCCATGTTTTATTACTGTATTATAACTATACAATTAGTTTATAAACTACATTGTCATTTAACAAGCCGTATCATTGTGTATTGCTAACTTTGTATAATATTTATCTTTAACTATTTTATCAAACCATTTGTTTGATATCCATTACATTATCATGTGTACGTTCCATAAAATATGTCATAAAATACATACATATATGTGTATGATACACATCATCTACAGAATTTTTGTAGATCAAACACTGATAATGTTTACTGAATAAAGCTGATTAAATGTGACATTGCACTGTCTCGTTACTGTGCAGTCCTTTAATTAAGAAAACTTTAAATTCAGAATAAATTCAAATTTGAAATTCAGACGGGTTTAACTGTGGTGCCTTGATAATTTAGTCTGCTTCAAATGTAGATTTAGGGTTTGGTTTTAGACTCCGGGTTTACAAAGTCTAAACAAACAGCGCTGTCGCGTCTACATTTCCAATTCTAGACAAATTTCATATGTAATAACATTGTTATTACAGTGTAATTTGATGCTAAACTGAGTTTGTTATTCCCGGCTGTGGAATTAAATTTATAAGTGTGTGTAAATGAGAGCAGAAGTTGTCTTACCTCTGTTTCTCTCTCCAGCAGAAATAATATCTTCTGAGTTCTGCTTCTTTATATGAATATATCAGTTCCACATCCGCTCGTCCTGCTGGTTTTCTTCTTCTTCTTCTCCTTCTTTTTCAGTCCGAGTCCATCCAGGTGTGTGTGAGAGTGTGTGAGAGAGTGTGTGTTCAGCTCCTCTCCGAAGCTCCTCTGCCATCTACACACACACACACTCTGTGTAGGAGGGTTATAAAGAGGCCGGACGCTCCTCAGCTCAGCTCGCTATTGGAGCTCGGAGCTGTCAATCAAACCCTGCTGAGGATTTTTCTTTTTTTTCACTCTCGTCTGATGCGCTTGAGGCCGTTGACTCAACTTTTAATCCCTAAATCACTCGCTGATAATATTAAGCAATACAACAAACCATTAGGACTTGAAATACGTCCAAGAATGGGGGGATGAACACTTTTAAACATATGTAAATCCCTGGGATTTGGAGTTTATTACACTTTTTGAAGAGAAAGTCAATGTTGTTTACTGTGTTTTTCTGTTTTTGTTGTAGTTTTTACTGTTTATGCTGTTTAATAGCTCATTTGTATGTTCTATTATCATATTTAAATATTTAAATGTATTGACATCATAGTCAGATTCGAGAAACACAATCCAAAAATCAAAAATGACACATTTTGTGCACATATGCTTGTACATGATCTCCAAATGCAATAATAAAATAGAAATAAAAGCATTTAAAACCAATTAAAACAAATTAAAAGCAAATGAAACCAAAATAAACTGAAGCAAAAGTACAAAGAAGCCTAAAATAACTCAGAATAAAAACAATTACCCCAGAACAAAATCAAAATAAAGCCAAAAAGCCAAAACAAAGCTAAAGAAATCTGAATTAACCCAAATTTAAGCTAAAATAAAGCCAAAATAAAACTAGATAAACCCAAATAAGGCTAATGAAAATTAAATCGACCCAAATTTAGTCAAATTAACTGAAAATAAAACCAAAATAAAGTGTAGATAAAACTAGATAAACCCAAATACAGCTAAAGAAACCAATATCAAACCAAATATCGTCAAATTAACCCAAAATAATAAAGCGTAAAACCCAAATAAAACCAAAGAAACCTGAACTAACCCAAATGTAACCAAATTAACGTGGAATAAAAACAAAAGCAGGTCAAAATAAACCTAGATAAACCTAAATAAAGGTAAATAAATCTAAATTAACTTAAATGTAACCAAATTAACCCAAAATAAAACCAAAACAGTAGCCACAGTTTAGGTTTCACTGGGCTGATGTAACAGTCCTGTTGAATTTAGCTTTTTTAAAAGCTATTGCAACTTTAAAGCTCCATGTAAAGGTGCAGTGTTTTCTGAGTGTTTTCCTGTGGTTCTCTCAGCCCTGCAGGGTCTTTTTCCCCCCGCGTTAGCCTCCCGCTCCCTCATATTCCAGCATTTTTCTCTCCTTCAGCGCGGGGAGCGTCTCCCGCCTGCGTTTTGTTTGCGTTTAGGCTTTGTCATGCCTGTGCAGGGACTTTTACAGGAGGCTAATAGATGGCCAATCTCGGCGGGCCTGAGGATCCGGGCGAGCGAGGCGCTGGGCGAGCGAGCGAAAGCCCTCTGTCTCCAAATGACTGCGGCTAAGAGGATTAAAACAATAATGCCCTTCTTCTCTTCTTGAAGGGTTTTTGGGTTTTTAAGAGAAGATTTCTTCTCCTGGAGCAAAAAGCGTTTAGGCAGAGTGGCCCTTTAATGTAAAGCTGCATAATGTGTTAAAGAGGGAGAGAGAGAGAGGGAGAGAGAGAGGGAGAGAGAGAGAGAGAGGGAGGGAGGGAGAAAATCCTCAGCTGAATTTATTATCTTTGACCACAAGTTCTCATCTAACGGAGTCTAGGAATGAAAGAATCTCCCCCTCAGTCCAAATGTTATTCAGACACTACAGCCTGCTGTAGTCACAAGACATCAATGCTACACCATATACTCACACAATAGAGCCCAGAAGTCTCAGACCACACTGAGAATCTGGGATACAAAACAGGGTAGTTTTCACAGGTAGAATAAAGAGGAAATAATCTAGATTCTGCACTATTTTTGGGTCTTTAATCACACTGAAGCAAACTTGCGACCCTGACCGTGTTAAGGTCTTTGTACAAAAAGGTCAGGTTGCTTTTTTCGTCTTACTTCTTCCACTGAAGCTCACGTTCAGGCAACACTCGGGTGGATTAGATCAGAATATTCATGTATAGATTACCAAGACTTTTCACTGACATTGTTATGCTGATATTAATTGTAATGAAAAAAAATTATTGAATTTGAAAGAATGCAAAATAGAAATGTTCATCATGTATAGTGCATTACACTATACATGATGGTAGATATAATGTATATACTACATATGGTATTTATATATCGCAGATGTCACATCAAAACTTCGTATCTCCAAAATGGTAACTTTACAGGAGAAGGAAAAAACCTACTTTACTTTTAATGTAAGTCAATGGAACCAGACATATTTCTAAGTAATTTTGGGATGTTTCTTTTGGTCCATTCAGCATGAAATTTATACACAATGTAAAGACCAACAGGCATTTTCAAATTATGTCAAAAACTGAAAAACAACAAAAATGGAGATACGAGGTTTTGTTCCATCAGCAGCGCTATGTGTTGTGTACATGTAAAATATTGTCTTTAACACATAATATAATACATAGAAGTGAGTGCATAATGTAATCATATGTGTAAATACAAAACTTTGTGTCTCCATTTTTTGTTGTTTTTAATATATATGTACAGATAATGAAAATGCCAGCCTCTCTCAACACTGTATTAAATTTTATGATGAATGGACCAATAGGAATGCTCCAAAATTACATGAAAAAAATTTTGTTCCATTCAAATTTCCATTGAAGTTAAGAGGGTTTTATTTGTTTTCCTGTAAAGAAGTTTTCATTCTGGAGATTTGAGGTTTTGAAATGACCACAGCACTATATATATATATATATATATATATATATATATATAGTGCTGTGGCCATATATATATATATATATATATATATATGTATATAAATAGATATAGATATATATAGATATGGACATGTATGTATGTGTGTGTGTGTGTGTTTGTATATATATATATATATGTATATATATATGTATATTTATACATATATATATGAATAGATAGATAGATAGATAGATAGATAGATAGATAGATAGATATGTATGTATATCCTTCCTACGTTAAGTCTATACACTCTTAAAAAAGATGGTGTTTCAAGGGTTCTTCAGTAAAGAAAATGGTTCTATAGAGAAGCATAAACACTCAAACAACGTTTTACATGATTGAAGAGTTCTTTGCATCATGAAAGGGTTCTTCAGACTGATTGACAATGTGTGTAGGTGGTTCTATACAGAACCTTATCGAAAAGGGTTCTATGTGGCAACCAAATAGGTTCTTTTATAGTGATAATGTCAAGCTCGTAACAATAGAAGAACCCTTTTCAAAAAGGTTCTACATAGAACTGTCTATAGCACATTCACGCACATTTTCCATGATTCTGAAGAACCCTTTCATGATGCAAAGAACCCTTTAATCATGCAAGGGGTTCCTTGAGTGTTTATGGTTCCATAAAGAACCATTTTCGTTACTAAAACCCTTGACGAAGCATCTTTTTTAGACTGTAGAATTAATTTTGCGTGTAAAAATAAGTGAGTGTACAGTAAGTATTTGCACATAAACACTGTTTTGTATTTGGTAACCAAACGTCTCAGTCAGCATTAGCACTGACTTCCCTGCAGAACAGTGTAAAATTATGAGGGAGCGTCTGCATCTCAGCTTTCTTCTCTCTAGGATTTGTTTCTTCTGCGACAGCCCTGCTGAATAAACCCGTCCTTTAAACCCGGACTGGCCAGGAGAGCGTGGTCAAAATAAGACACCATGTTTCAGCACTGTAAGTGTGCTTGTGCACAGTCTGACTTCTGAATGATTCTGAAGCACAATTAAACAATTACACTGATGATAGTCAGCATTAATATCATTAGTATTTCAGCATGCAGGCTTGAGGTCCTTTCCCATCCTTTCTCAGCGCTGCGTCTCTCAGCGAGAGGGAGAAAGAGGATTAACTTGTGAAGCGATGGAAATAAAGCACTTTAAAGGGGAGCTAAACGTGAGCAGGAGTGAGGAGCCGCTCTAAAGCAATTAAAGGCAGACAGGCAGTGGTGCTCTCTCTCTCTGTCTCTCTCTCTCTCTCTCTCTCTGTGCCCCTCTCTCTCTCTCTCGGCCAAAGTCATGGGGATTTTACTGCACGCTGAACTTTTTGTTTCTGTCCTGTCCGCTTTATCGCGCTCTTCCACGTCCTCAAAGTTCCAGCAGTTTACAAAAAGCACAGCACCTTCAAATGCGGACCCTCGTTCAGCCAAAGCAAAAAGACATCTGGGCCTTAGAGGGGAATTCCACCAACTTTTTCAAAAATTTCTGCCAAATAATATCATTCAGAGGGAAACAGAGTCATGCAGAGTGCTTTGATGTGAGACGCTCCATCCTAGCAGAGAAACTAGAGTGAGAACTGTTCACAGTGGTGGTGATAGGAACCAGACGTCCACCTCTAAAAGCTCCCTCACAGAAAGTTACTACATGAAATGGTTATGAATTCACACTATTTTATGATCATTTTGAGGTTTTAAAAGACATATTCATGGTGGAGGGGTACATGCCGGGTGTAAGGCAATTTTAAAAATTTTTTTTTAAATTATTATCACTGTTACTTATAAAAAGATGCTGATTTTGGAGAGTAAATACAATGCACTGCAAACATCACGTCCCCTCGAATCAGTTTCTCCACTGCGAAACACTTCACGTCAAACCTCTCTGCACGACTCTGTTCGCATTATTCTGAAATTCTGAAAAAATGGGTGGACGTCCCCTTTAACTGTGTGCCAATGAGCAAATGAGAGGATCACACAATAAGCCCTTATTTTATTTACATCTACTTGAGCAGCACTTTTTTTAATGGCTTCAGGAGGAAATAAAGAAATAAAAGAATAAAAGAGCCCCCCCATCACCACCACCAGCACCACCCCCGCAGCCCCCCCCCCACGCCACCGTGAAGGGGCTCCGTCTCTTAATAGCTAATTAATAGCGCTAATGATGTTTCCACAACTTCATGAATACATTACGTCTGCAGTCCGGCAAAGCTTTTAGCCTCTCCGGCTCCATTCAAGGGTATTTCAGCATCTGTTCTCCGCACGGCAATTAATCATTTTGATGTATGGTTTAAAATCGACTGCTTCCAGGAGACCCTTTTTGACAAGAATAACAAAGCAATTTGCCAGGAGCCATCTCTCTCACACATACGCGTTATTAGTCCACCTTCATCTTAAAGCCCCTTTTCTTTTTTTTCTATTTTTTTTCCCCCTTCTCTCTAAATTAGATACCTGTATTAAAGGGCCAGTGTGTCTATTTCTGATTATATATTTATTTTTAAACATTTTCCGCCCCTGATTCCTGGAGAAATCCCATTATTCCTGACAATATCCCAGGATCTTCTGAACAAATCCCCATGCTAAAAGTTTTTGACCTGCCAATTCTGCCAAAAGCTGCGCCCCTCATTCTCTCGCCGTCTTTTTACTGTCTTTTCTCTCCCCGTTTTTTTTTTTCTCTCTCTCTCCTTTCTCCCTGCGTCTCCTTCGCTCACTTTGGCCCGGATCCCCCCAGCACAAGGGCCCCTATTGTATAGGCCTAATCCAGAAGCAACACAGCTTTAGCGACATGGCGGGATAAAAGCCCCATCAAGCCCACAACTTTATGGGGGCAAATCTCTACCTAATCCCTCGCTTTATCTAAACAAAAGCCCCTCTGCCTTAATCCACCTTCGCCTTCCAAAATAAAAAAGAAAAGGAAAAAACAAGAGGGGCTAAAAAAGAAGGGAAAAAAAGACAGAAAAGGGAAAAAATCTCACACTCTCAGTGAGGTGAGAAGCAAAAAGGCGAGATTTCACTAAAGCAACTAACCACTTCTGACAAGCTTTTACCACCGACAGCAGCGGAAAATGAAATTTGCGGCCGCAAAGATGCGCAAATAGCTAGGCATGAAGTCCTGGACGTTCTCCCCTGGAGAACAGTCCGGTTCTCTTAGTTTGGTCAGCATTTCTCAGTCTTTTTCTGTTTGTGGCTTCAAAACATGAATCATAGTTCATTCACTGACTCGTCTAACGCTTTACACTCTTAAAAAAAGACGGTTCTTCAAGGGTTCTTCAGTAAAGAAACCCTTCTATGACACGAAGAACCCTTTCTAGCACCTTTATTTTTAAGAGTGCACAGTTAAATAGAAAAAGTGCCACAACGGCTCCTACGACTGAAAGAACCATAAGGAACCAAGTTTGAAAGAGAGATTTGTGAGTGCGGAGAACCTTTTAAAAGCATATAAAGGTTCTTTACCAATTTAAGGGTTCTTTCTAGACCTGTTACTCCTGCTCACATATCTCATGTATTAAAATGGTCATCTATTGACAGGTTCTTTAGAGAACCAAAAGTGGTTCTGTCGCATTTAGGTTGTTTTCCAATTTAAAAGCTCTTTCAATAACTATAACATGTAGACTCTAAAAAGGTTCTTCACACTCACATGTCATTTACAAAAATGGTTCTCTAAAGAATCAGTCCTTGAAAGGTTCTATAGAGAACCAAAAATGGTTCTTTTAAGGCACTGTGTAAATAACCCTTTCTAGCACCTTTATTTTTGTGCCACAGAGGGTTACATATTTGATAGAACCACAAGGAACCATGTTTGAAAAAGAGATTTGTGAGTGCAAAGAACCTTTTAAAGGCATATAAAGGTTCTTTGCCAATTTAAGGGTTCTTTCTAGACCTGTTCCATTACCTAGACTTTCTTGTAGAGGTTCTTCCTGCTCACATATGTCATTTACAAAAATGGTTATTTATTGACAGGTTCTTCAGAGAACCAAAAGTGGTTCTGTCACATTTAGGTTGTTTGCCAATTTAAAGGCTCTTTCAATAACCATAAAATGTAGACTCTAAAAAGGTTCTTCACACTCACATGTCATTTACAAAAATGATTCTAAAGAATCTGTCCTTGAAAGGTTCTATAGGGAACCAAAAATGGTTCTTCAAAGGCAGTGTGCAAAGAGCTCCTTCTAGCACCTTTATATTTGTGCACACTTAAAAATAGAAAAGCTTTCCAGAGGGTTACATATTTGAAAGAACCACAAGGAACCATGTTTGAAAAAGAGATTTGTGAGTGCAAAGAACCATTCAAAGGCTTATGAAGGTTCTTTACCAATTTAAGGATTATTCTTAGAACCATAACATTATGTAGACCTTAAAAAGGTTCTTCACACTCACAGTGAAAAGAACCAGTCATTGAAAGTTCTTAAGGGAACCAAAAGTGGTTCTTCTATGGCACTGCACAAAGAACATTTTCTTTTTTTTATTTTGAAGAGTGCACACTTAAAAAATAAAAGTACCACAAAGGGTTCCACATTTGAAAGAACCATAAGGAACCATGTTTGAAAAAGAGATTTGTGAGTATGGAGAACCTTTTAAAAGCATAAAAAGGTTCTTTACCAATTTAAGGGTTCTTCCTAGACCTGTTCCATCACCTAGACTTTCCTGTAGAGGTTCTTCCCGCACACATATCTCATTTGCAAAAATGGTTATCTATTGACAGGTTCTTTAGAGAACCAAAAGTGGTTCTGTAGCATTTAGTAAAGAACACCTTCTGTCGTTTTTAAGGCTGTAGCTGTAGGAAAGTGCTCTTTATTGCTGAAGCTGATTTGGAACATCTTGCTGCTTCTGAAGGTTAAACTACACACTTAAAAAAGGTGGTTCTTCAAGGGTTCTTTAGTAAAGAAAATGGTTCTATATAGAACGATGAACACTCAGAAAACCCTTTGCATGATTAAAAGGTTTTTGCATCATGAAATGGTTCTTCGGCTTGGTGCAGAATGTGTTGTATAGGTTCTATGTAGAACTTTTTTGAAAAGGGGTCTATATAGCACCAAAAAGTGTTCTTCTATTGTTACAATGTCAAGCTTCTTACAATAGAAGAACACTTTTTGGTGCTATATAGAACCCTTTTCAAAAAGGTTCTATATAGAACCATCTACAGCACCTTCTTCATCAATGTGAAGAACTTTTTCATGATGCAGAGAACCCTTTAATCGCATGAAGGGTTCTTTGAGTGTTCATGGTTCTATAAGAACCATTTTCTTCACTAAAGAACCCTTGTTTAAGCATATTTTCAAAATAAAAGTGCTGGAAAGGGTTCTTTGCACAGTGATATAGAAAAACCACTTTTGGTTCTCTAAAAAACTTTCAAAGACTGGTTCTTCAGAAAAGCATTTTTTGTAAGAGAGAGAGTGAAGTCCATATAATGTTATGGTTCTAAGAAGAATCCTGAAATCTTTAATCCTTAGTCCTTAAAAAGCTTTTGAATGGTTCTTCACTCTCACAAATCTTTTTTAAACATGGCTCCTTGTGGTTCATTCAAATATGGAACCCTCTGTGGCACTTTTTATGTTTTTAAGTGTGCACAAAAATACAGGTGCTAGAAAGGGTTCTTTGCACGATGCCCTACAAGAACCACTTTAGGTTCCCTGAAGAAATGCCTTGTCTGGGTGTGAAGAACATTTTTAAAGTCTACATAACGTTATGGTTCTTGGAAGAGCCTTTAAATTGGTAAAGAACCATTTTTTTACATGAAGGTTCTTCACAATCACAAATGTCTTTTGGTTCTTAAAGAGTACATGTATGACATCACTCAAAGAACCCTTTGTAGCACGTTTTTAAGGCTGTGCACTCTTAAAAATAAAGGTTCCTCAGTGGATTTCAACTTTAATTTATGGTTCTAGGAAAAAAATGTAAAGGTTCTTTAGGCAACCAAAAGAATGTCTTCAGTGGAATCAAATAACCCTTTATTGAATTTATTTAATGTTTAAACAAACAAAATTGTTTAAAATTGTTAAAAATTAAGGAATGGTTTTTGGCTTGGACATACAGTTCTAGGGATAACCTTTAATTCCTATAGAACCTGTCAAGGTTCTTTAAGCTCTAACACAGTTCTTTACACACACAAATACATTTTTAAGGAACCAAAAGTTGCTCTTATATGGCATCACTTCAAAGAACCCTTTTCATGTCACCTTTTTTAAGACTGTGGTTTAAATGACTAATGTTTGTTCACCTGCCTCATCATGTGAGCTTCTGCTGAGTTTAGTGATGAGGAACCAGAATTATACCTAATAATCATTCAATAACATTCATGTATTAGTCCGTTGATTGATTTGTGTCCATAGAAAGAGCTCAGTGGTGTTAAATCATGGGATTTCCTCTCACTGCATGCCTGTGTTAAAGGACAGCCTGGAGATGGACAGAGTTATTGTTATCTGAAGGGGGTGAACTCTGTGCTGGGGGGTCCTATTAGTGGTAATTGGGTAATTAAGCGGATAAAGAGGCTGCTTACTCTTCTAAGTGGCCGGGTGGCTATTGAATGAGAGCAGTGGGCCGAATTAAAGCGAGCGGGCCCCAGCCCTGCCGGCCTTATTGGCAATTGATTTCTGATTCCTGCCTCGAGGAGGTTTCGCTTCTTCTCTGATGGAAATCCCGGCCATTTTCAGCCAGTGGGAAATGGATGAGCCAGACAGGGATGTTTCCTGACCGCATGGAGTTCAATTTACTTCTGTTTAACACAGTCATCAAGCCGAGTGAAGTCAAGTCAAGTGTGCAATTTGTAAGTATCAAACATAAATACATTGGACATTAGGCACTCAAAAGTGCTCAAAGATTTAATAAGAGACACAACAAGTAGATAAAAACTGACGATGATTCTAATAAATTGATGTAAGAACCTTTTTAAAGTCGTCCACATGATGTACATGAGTGTTTTTTTCTAAAATCTTTCAAACATTCAAACTGAGGACCATTTGGAAACCTTTATTTTGAAAAAGAGTACAAATTAAAAAAAGCACAAGAATATATACAAGAACTGACCTCAGCTCAACGTTTACTTTGAAGTACAAGCAGGACAGAAACTGTTACAGTGTTTTGTCAGATTTCGCCGTTGTCGGAAGAAAACCTTGTATCTCCATTTTTGATGTTTTTCAGTTTTTTCAGACATGATTTGAAAATGCCTGTTGTTCTTTACATTGTGTGTAAACTTCGTGATGAGTGACCCAAAATGACTTGGAAAGACGTCTGGTTCCATTGACTTACATTAAAAGTAGAGTAGGTTTTTTCCTTCTCCTGTATAAAGTTACCATTTTGGAGATATGAGGTTTTTATCCAACAACAACGATATATTTCTCTTTTATGTAACTCAAACTGGCACTGGCTCTGAAACTGGCACTTGGATTCCAAAGGTTAAATGATCTGAAAGCTTTGTTGTGAGTTTTTGCAGCCAATATTTCATGAACTGCAGCAGTCAGTAGGATGGACGTTCATATGTTCAGTAGGAGTAAATAAGGGCCAGGTGTGATATTTGTTATTAGTTATACATTTACCATTCAACTTTTTCACTTCTGTAAGTATTGCTTATAGTGTTTATACCACTTTATGCCACAAGCTTATTATTCTATTATTAATCCTTAGGCTTATTATTCAGTAACTACTTAAAATTACTCAATATCTTCCATGAATGATTCAGTATCTGCTACAAATTATTCAGTATCTTCCAGAAGTGATTTGGTAACTGCTACAAATTATTTAGTGTCTTCTATAAATGATTCAGTAACTACTACAAATGATTCAGTGTCTTCCAGAAATGATTTAGTATCTACTACAGATTATTCAGTATCTTTCATATGTGATTCAGTAACTACTACAACTTATTCAGGATCTTCCATAAGTGATATAAGTCATATATGCATGTTTATCATCACTTCTACTGATTTTTATTGGCTCATTCAACATGAAATGTTTACATACTGTAATGAGCAGCTGCTTTGCCTGTGGCAATAACATGCATCTACTTTTTCAAATGGTGTAGGAAAAAGTAGATGCATGTTATTGATATTATAATTATACATATGGTATATATTAGTATTACATAATAAATATCATTATGGGAAATAAATAGGACATATATGAGACCATATGTCCTGGCAACATATAAGAACAAGTGTGCGTGTGTGTGTGCTCATTGGAATTCACTGACAACTCCGGGTATGATTAGTTGATCTGCTGTTGTCACTAAAAGGGATTGTTTCTGGCTTTAATACGACCAAAGCCTTCTTTCACAGACAAAGATGGCTTCACAAGTGGCGAATCTGCCCTCGGAAAAACAAAGCACTTTGCCCATTAACTCTTCGGCCCTGAGTGTGGATTGTTCTCTGGTGCACGGCTGCAACATCTGTCTTTACTTTCCCAAATCCCTCTGTATCAGCTCTCGGCTTTGTAATATCAGTCCGTAATCTGGCTCTGTCCACACTCAGACTATTGAAGCTCTTCTGGTGAAGAGGTTTAAAAGTGCTCGCAGGATGATGGAGGAATGAGCAGACTTTCCGTGTCCGATTGAAGTTTTTATCATCTCACCAAATGCCCAGATTTAAGAGGATACCTGCAGAGCTGGAAGCGCCAGAGCTCTGCCATAATTACCCACGTTAGATCTCTGCTTCATCGTCTTATCCTGTAAGAACTGATAAGGTTCATGACCTGCTTCGGTCCTGCACGTCTTCTTGCCACTGTGGATAATATGAGGAGTATCTTCAGTTAACATCACCGACTGTAAAAGAAGAATTCTCCACAAGATCTAATTTAGCTTCCCTCCATAACCCAAACATAGCCAATCAGCCAACACTGTAAAAAATGACATCTTAGGAAGTGAAAACATCTTAAATGCAGTCAATATATCTGATATTTCTCATTATTAGATTGATATAGGTGTATTATAAGATTCTTTAGCCTGTTTCTAGTCATTTTTACTGGATTTAAGTCATTTTATCTAGTAAAGGTGTCTTATTCCAGTGGAAGATCATTTTACTTAGTTTGAGAAATTATGCAGATAATTTTGCATATTTAAAGAAATCAGGCTTGAAGCCAGTAAAATGATCTGCCAATGGAATAAGACACTTTCATAAGATAAAATTACTCAAAACAGCTAAAATAAGTTAAATAATCTTATGATATTCTTACAACAATCTCACGATGAGAAATGTAAGCTACATTGACTAGATTTAAGATTTTTCTCTTGTTATGGTATCGTTTTCTTTGCAGTGAAGACGTATAGTGTCTGAAGTTTGCAAAATGTGGCTCCTAACAACCACCTGGAAGACCTGGTTGACCCCAAAACTGCCCCCATCAGATAAACAGCACTTAAAGCTTTCATCTTTGAGAGAGAGCAGAAAATCAAGCTGCTTCAGATCTGAAAACATCCACAGGTGTTTCTGTCCATCCTTCCACTGTGAGAAGACGACTCAGCGCTATGAGTCTGAAAGGATGTGTAGCTGTCAAGAAGAACCTCACTGAGAAAAGGAGACGGACACATCAAACAAAGAAGCTGAACAATGGACTGACCACCCCAGAGTCCAGACCTCAACACCACTGAATGTGTTTGATTACTTCAGAAAATGATCAACCAGCTTCTAAGACTGAACTTTGGAGGTGTGTCTGCAGATTCTTTGAGGAACTGAAAGTGAGTCTCCTGAAAAGAATGAAAGCTGGAATAAAGGTAGAGTGGACACAGTAAATACTGGAAAAATTATATATTTGATTGTTTTCTACTTTTTTCTTGATGCCAAAATGTCTTGTCCTAAATGGTTGTATCTGGACATTAAGGGTGCTCTCTGAGTTTTGCACAGTACTGTATGTCACATAGCTAGAACCCTAAATATGGCCAATTAGCCAAAACATATAGTGTCTGAAGTTTGAGAAAATGGAACTCCTTATAACTGCACAAAACCTGGAAGACCACCAACATCGTTCCCATCAGATAAACAGCACTTAAAGCTTTCATCTTTGAGAGAGAGCAGAAAATCAAGCTGCTTCAGATCTGAAAACATCCACAGGTGTTTCTGTCCATCCTTCCACTGTGAGAAGACGACTCAGCGCTATGAGTCTGAAAGGATGTGTAGCTGTCAAGAAGAACCTCACTGAGAAAAGGAGACGGACACATCAAACAAAGAAGCTGAACAATGGACTGACCACCCCAGAGTCCAGACCTCAACACCACTGAATGTGTTTGATTACTTCAGAAAATGATCAACCAGCTTCTAAGACTGAACTTTGGAGGTGTGTCTGCAGATTCTTTGAGGAACTGAAAGTGAGTCTCCTGAAAAGAATGAAAGCTGGAATAAAGGTAGAGTGGACACAGTAAATACTGGAAAAATTATATATTTGATTGTTTTCTACTTTTTTCTTGATGCCAAAATGTCTTGTCCTAAATGGTTGTATCTGGACATTAAGGGTGCTCTCTGAGTTTTGCACAGTACTGTATGTCACATAGCTAGAACCCTAAATATGGCCAATTAGCCAAAACATATAGTGTCTGAAGTTTGAGAAAATGGAACTCCTTATAACTGCACAAAACCTGGAAGACCACCAACATCGTTCCCCTCAGATAAACGGCACTTAAAGCTTTCATCTCTGAGAGAGAGGAGAAAATCAAGCTGCTTCAGATCTGAAAACATCCACAGGTGTTTCTGTCCATCCTTCCACTGTGAAAAGACAGTAGTACAATCAGTCCCAGCATCCTGAAGCAAGTTCATCAGTTCCAGAGCACCAAACATGCCTGAGCTTATCCAGTACATTTGGACTAAGAGGGAAGTTGTAAATCTAAGTAAAATTGTTCAACTATTCCTTTAACATCTGTACGTAGTTCATCATCCATCATTCCACATGTACCGCTCTAAAAGCTGTCTGAGCTCAGGTAAGTGCACACTGTGGAGCTTTGTTTGAACAGCTCAACCCAGAAGCCCCAGATTAGACCTTTCAGCACTTACCAATTCACTCCCACACCTTAATGCGGCTAATGCTCCTTAATAGTGTAAATAGAAAGAAGAGAAAGAACAATTGACTCGTTAGAGAGTCAGCTAAGCCAAATCCACACAATCCTCTGGAAATGCTGAGGAGGGGGGCTCCAGCATTAACAGCACCTGAAAAGCCCAGATTGGATCAGCTTTGGTCTCTTTTACTTTTCCTAATAAAACCTACAGTTGGGGGGGGGGCATGTTTATGTTTATGTTATGCTTTGTGGATTCAGTCCCCACAAAGAGTTAAATACACACAACACAATGACAAATTGCTCATGTTTTCATTATCCTTTTACATTTGGGGACTGTCCCAAAATGGATTTGTTGTTTTGCTCCCTCCCGATCTGATGGCAATGGTCAAAACTCGAACTGTACCTCGAGCCCGTCGAGCTTCAAGTACAGCTTGGCTTGACCAGCCATCCTTCAAGATGCGTGGAAGACAAGCATCAAGACTTTTCTCTGTTCTGGCGCCCAGGTGGTGGAACGAATTCCCACTGGCTGTCCAAACAGCTCTCGTGGTCTTCAAACGCAGACTGAAGACCGTCTCTTTATACAGCACTTAAATGAGCACTGAGTTAAGTATTTATTATAATGTATTGTATTGAGTTGTATTGCACTGCGGGTGGCACGGTGGCGCCGTGGGTAGCGCTGTCGTCTCACAGCAAGAAGGGCCTGGGTTCGATTCGTTTCTGTGTGGAATTTGCCTGTTCTCCCCGTGTCTGCGTGGGTTTCCTCCCACAGTCTGAAAACATGCACTCAGGCCAATTAGACATGTTAATATTGCCCCTAGGTGTGAATGTGTCTGTCTGCCCTGCGATGGACTGGCGATCTGTCCAGGGTGTATCCTGCCTTCTGCCCAATGACAGCTGGGAAATACTTTTTTCTGAGCAGATAACAAAGCACTTTTTGTAAGTTGCTCTGGATAAGAGCATCTGCTAAATGCTGTAAATGTAAATGTAAAACAAATGGATTCTTCACCAAATCAAGCCTCACCTCTGAATCAAAGCACAGATGATCACACTGAAGCTCTTATTTTGGACGTACGATGAGAAAAACCATTTCATTGGAAAAGACAGTTATGTTTGAAACAGGTTATGGTAAAAGAGGATGATCAGCTACAAGACGGATGGACACAACCAAAGATATTGTGAATAAGCCATTCAGAAGACCCAAACAGTTGACAGAATGTTCTGTCCATATGGTCGTCGGGAGTCAGAACTGACTTGATGGCAATTAATAATACAAATGTAGGTCAACACCACTGTAACATTAATAATCTGAAAATAAACGAGCAAGATTTTTAATTAATCACCCAATAAATGTTAAACCATACATTGGAGCAAAAAATACCTGCATACTGGCCCCAAAACATGTCATATGTTGGTTTTGATGGTGACCAGCCATGCTGGTTTATGCTGGTTTTTCCAGCTGGGATGTGAAACACTAACACTAGTTTCTGGTGCTGTTGGTAGAGCAAGAGTAGCTTAGCTTAGCCCCCCACACAACAACATAGATTTCTCTGCTAGAAAAACCAGCATAGACCAGCATCGCTGGTCAACAGCAAAACCAGCACATGCTGTTTTGGATGCTGGTATGCTGGTCAACCAGTATGGCCATGCTGGGTGACCAGCTGAACAAGCCCTAGACTAGCATAAACATGCTTATGCTGGCCTGTGCTGTTTTTTTCAGCAGGGCTCCTTTAGATTTGAGTCTTAATCGTCTAAACCTGCCTATGAAGCTCGAATCAACCTGTGTTGTGGTGTGTAGAACTGTTTTAGCTTGCTGGCTAAGCTAATGATAGCTTCTAGGGCTAACAAGGATGGTAACTGTTACAGTGGAGCAAGATTAGCTTAGCTAAAGGCTCCACACAAAACAGCATAGGTTCACGCTCACTTAGATTCGAGTCTTTATCCTCTAAACTTGCATCAGTGAAGCTTCGGTGAACCAGAATCAAACATGTACTGTGGCTGCACCAGGCTAAGCTACCACTACCTGCTACTTACAGCTCTGCAACATGTAGATAGTGGAATTTAAGGTTGACATCATTGTAATTTTATATGACCATTTATATCATCATTTATCTGTTTTGGCTATGCACAGTCCAAAAAGTAAGCCACGTTAGCGCATGTTCTGTATCTACATGTTCCATAATTCTCTCATCACGTTTTAGTATATTTAACTGTGATGAGTTCAAGCATTTTTGTGATGTACAAAACTAACATTTCACACAAATATCAATACTAAGGGTCCAAGAGGAGTTTTTAGTTTTTATGACCATTTAGAAACTGCATTCTTGAGTGCAGGGGGTCTTTAAGCCTCATGCTAACCCAGGATTGTCTGTCTCACCGTCTCATTGCTCCAGGGTACGTTCAGTTTGGGATTTCGGACCGAGGTGGACCCCTTTGGTCACTGTTTTTTTGTGATGTTTGTGCACCAATCACGTGAAAAATGACAAATTACACAGATATCAAGAATATAAATCAGCTATTACTTCAATATGCACTAAGTGGCTTGATTTCTTTTTCCTCTTTGAAAATTTAGCCACTCGATTCCTACTCATGTTTGAAAAAATGTCTGTTCGCTGTAAACACTGTGTACACACAAGGTTTAATTTTACCTAAACCTGGGTTGGGTTGTTAATGCTGTTTCCCACGGCTGCATTTGTTACGTTTTGCTGAACTGAAACGAAGGCCCAGTCCCATTTCACCCCTCACCATTACCACATAGCCCTACCCCTCCGTTTTGTGCATTCACCTCTAGAGATAGGGTGTCCCAATTCTTGTTGAGATAGATGGGTAGGGTGAAGTGTTAGAGCTACATGGCCCTCCAAACAGAGGTTTTTCAGAGGCTCCAAACAGAGAGTTATGAGAAAAAAAGAAAAAACGGTAGGACGGCTGAACAAGAGACCAAAGAAACCCACAAAGGTGAGAATTTTCTATGTTAAAAATGATGATAACCATTGTATTGTCGTAGTTTAACATTGTTTCAATGTATTATGGTCCTTTTCTTCATAACAAGCATAAAATCATGAGTAGTAGCTGATGTCTCATTAGCTGGCTAGCTAAATTCCCCATTCCACCTTAAATGGTGCAGCAGTTACATTCTGGCACCTGAGGTGTCACAATTGCTGCTCCATTTAAGGTAGAATCAGAAAAGTCGAACGAGTAACTGGCGAATGACGTTAGCTGACTTCTGCTTTAAGTCACCAAAGAATTAGGGGTGGGCGATAATAAACAACTGTTGCACCCCCTTCCTGATGATGCCCTAAATGTAACTAAAGCCCAGCAGTGAGGAGCTGAACTTTACCCTCCTCTGCTGTCACTGCAGACTGGCAGGGTCGCCTACAGAGCAGCGCTGGTAGCTGTTAATGGAGTGATGCTCTTTTTATTTGAGGGTCCCATTTCAGAGGGAAGATTTCCACCACTAACCCCTGTAGCTCAGTTCCAAGGGGCAAGGAGACACTCGAAAACAAGGGGTAGGGCTAAAAATAAGAAATGGGATCAGGCCTTAGTCAGGAAGCCTGTCTACGCTGAACATGCTTTGTGAGACAGGCCCCAGGTCCTCACCAAGAGCTAAATACGAACACTCACACAGAGACACACACTCTTCCTTCGCTGTTGTTGTCTGCACCACCTCCGCAGGATTACCTGGCCTGACTGTAAAATGTTGCAGTGTGGCTGCCTGATGCTCAGCCTGCTACAATAAGTATAAATCCTCTTCTTCTGCGCGTATTATGGGCATGAACATAAGGGATTGTGTTATTGTTGACCCGTAATCTGCTTTAAACTCCTTGTTTTACAAATGGCTCCGTTTTAAAAAAGCTTTATGGCTGCTCTTGGCATTGTTAGAGCTCTTGTCCTGTGTTACCCTCACATCTCTTCACCGTCTAATAGCAGTAAAACATTCTAGAAAATGGTTTCAACAGTTCTAGGTATAAAACCTGGCTGATTTAAAAAGGTTCCCTGCTTCTCCAAAGGTTTATTTGTGTCTCAAAACAGTTTATTAAGGAAAAAGTAGTTGCAATCTTGCTTGTTGGATAGTTTTTTTTAAGAATCATTTCCTCCAACACCAAATTTGGACCTTGAATGTAGAATTGTGTAACCACTGGTAGTTAAGTGAACTGTTTACTGTTAATTCAAGGTCTGGATTCGGAGACCTCTGGTCTATGCTAAAATTGAAGACTGTGGTTAATAGTTCAGTTCTCCTAATTTTACAGCATTTTTTAAATGTAAATATTTCGTTTTTATGAAAACTAATGCGTGTGCTCGGCTTTACTCAGAGGTCTAAAATTACACTGTTTTCAACCTCTGCATGTTTGAGCTACAAGGCAGAAAAACATGTAATTAAAGTAAGTATTGCTAGCAAAACACTTGCCAGCAAATAGTGTTATGAGTTTACTTATAACTTTAGATATAACTTTAATTAACTAAGGATAACTTTAATATTCATGATGTATTTTCCCATGAAAACAGTGAACTTTATGGTCAGTGTTATAGTTTAACCAACCACTATGTCTGCGTGTTGACTCATGTAAAGCAAATCCCATTTAAAAGTATTTAAAAGTAAAAAAGTGGTTCTTTATGGATTGGAGTTGAAAACGCCATCCCGACTTTTTCAGTAGGAATCCCCCGTTGAGGAGGCATTCTCTTCCATTCTTTACAGTTGAAGGTGGGGAATTCTGAGTGACGAGCTTTAGTACAAAGCATCTTTCATTATCAGTCACACTAGTTAAACTGCAACTGACCTGTCCATGCTCTGCCCACAAATACGTTCTTTCATAGCTACAGTTGATAAGTTAGGTATGTTAGACAACTACAGAATGATTTGAACACAAATTAGGCAAATTGGGCGGATGCTTCAAAGGGTGCACAGACTCGCAAAGGCTGAACCGAATGAGACAGTCTGCTCTACAGCGGATTTTCTGTTTGTGTCCCTTACCGTTGCATCATGAAACATCGCTCCTGTCATGTTCTTTTAAAGTTCTTTAACGAAGCTTTAATATTAGTCTTTTTATTTGTTTACTTATTAGAGCTAAAGATCCCCCACAGTCTTATAAACCTCTCTGTCGGCTCTTTGCTCCCTAAAACAAAACAAAATGTTAGTGTAAGTTTTGCTTCATTGGCTTTTTTACCCTTTGTATCTTTCGCTATTCGACTCAGTTTAATCCCAATACTTACATTTAAAAGTGTCTCCTCAGCCGCCGTTCGCTCCTCTGCCGACACCGCCAGGTTCTCAAATCCTCGCTGGTACTCAATGAACATTGGGATATGTTGGCTGGCGAGGGTCCACCCGTTGGATCATTCGTTGTCATGGAAAAGAAGGACACATTTCTCGGCCGCATATGAAGGAGGCTTCGAAATGGGACAGACTAGTAGCACCGCTGTGACGCAGTCAGCCTTCAAACGCAGCCTCCGAAGGATGCAGCCTCTGAAATGGGACACAGCTAAAGTGGGCATGTGTTCAATCACTGACCGTTCGGAAAGATGTGGTGGAACTGCACACATCTCAGAGGAAGACCATGCACACCTTCACCCTCCTAGCTTGATAGCATCATGTGATGGGGGAGGCCTACATGGTATAACTTTAACCTGCTGACTAATTTTGGTAGAAAATCGGGGGGAAAAAATGTGTTTTTAGCTAATCAAAACTCATTTGCCACTATACTAAAGTTAGCTTGATTACACAGTAAAGGGGTATTTCTCCAGCTGGATAACCTAAGCCAAAAGTTGAGGATTGTCCAATAGGAATGTCCCTTAGCTCCTCTCCAACTGGATAGGCTTGTTTTTTAAGTTAGCAGGCTAACCAAGAAATCCTGCTTTGTGAAACACTCCCCAGTCCATCCTAACAGTGTGACTTCATGTACATTCAAAATAAATATCTTTTGAAAATATTTGCATAGTCTGAATGTCATTTTGACAAAAACTATGGGTTAATTCATTACTTTAGTTCAGAAGACGAAGATCCTACAGACATAATTCTGAACTTTACCCTGGAAAACAGCCATATGCACACATAATCCTGTGCATGCTTAACCGCTGTGAGTTTACTCGTGTACATACTAAAATGCTTATGTCTTTCTGAGATTCACGCAGTTATCATAGTTTGAAAAATCTGTTCTGTATTGTTTTTCATTCTTACTCATGATATTCATTTAAATCAGATATGTTTAGGTTACATACTGATTCTCCTTTTAGGAGAAATCTCTCTCACACACTGAAGCATCGGCGCTAATGGAAGCTGTCTGCATCATTAGCGCTAGCTGATGTCCCCGAAAGCACATTTCTAGCTAATTTCAGTGTCAAATTGCACTTTCTTCTTCTTCTCTAAGAACTATTAAGATAGTAAACATCCTTTCCTTTGAGACCTATTGACTCAGGCCAGAGCTATTTAGCAGTAATCAAGATGTTTTGAGAGTCTGTCAGAGGGAAGCAGGCGTCCAGGAGCTTTTATCTCTTTCTCATTAGCGGTAATTAGCAGTGCCGGTTGAATGGGGCAACATTAGGCAGACAGAGACTGGAAACAAAGAGTCTAAATAGCTCGAGGAGGGATGATCAATGGATAATATGCGGTGAATTAAGGTGTTTATTTCAGCGCTAATTGTTTTTTTTTCAGTCTTGATCTGCGCAAGCAGGTCATCAGTGGCAGCTGTATTGTGTTATTGGGCGGAGAAACGTCTTTGAGAGGCCTTGTGGTCATTTCTTTGACGTTTCAGTTTGATTTGGCGTGTACACTGCCCTTCAAAAGTTCAGTAAAAAATGTGACCATTAATTCTGCAAAATATATGTAGTTCTACAGTTACAGACTGTAGTCCATCTGTTTCTCTGATACTTTGTTAGCCCCCTTTTACCCTGTTCTTCAGTGGTCAGGACCCCCATAGACCCTCACAGAGCAGGTACTATTTGGGTGGTGGATCATTCTCAGCACTGCAGTAACACTGACATGGTGGTGGTGTGTTAGTGTGTGTTGTGCTGGTGCGAGTGGATCAGACACAGCAGTGCTGCTGGGGTTTTTAAACATCTAAGTGTCGCTGCTGGACTGAGAATAGTCCACCAACCAAAAATATCCAGCCAACAGCATCCTGTGGGCAGCATCCTGTGACCACTGATGAAGGACTAGAGGATGACCAACACAAACTGTGCAGCAGCAGATGAGCTATCGTCTCTGACTTTACATCTACAAGGTGGACCGACAAGGTAGGAGTGTCTAATAGAGTGGACAGTGAGTGAAATGTAATATATGGAGCCTTTCATGAAATGTAATATATAGACATTTATAAAGACACTTATAAAGGCTTATTATAAAGGCGTATTCCAACAAGCATCAATTTATGACAACTGATGCTTTGGAATAAAACTTTATGTAGGTTTATGTCAGTTAACATGAAAGACTTATGTCTGGGCCTTATGAACACTACCCTTCAGTAAAGTAACCTAATAAACCTTTCATGATAACTGACACAAACCTACTTAAAGTTTTATTCCAACAAGTGTCAGTTGTCCTATATAGTTGGTTGCTCAGTTGGCTTATGTAGCCTTACAAAGTTACCATGTTTTGCAGCTGTAAAAGCAACAATCTCTGCACAACCAATCAAATCTGCCAATCTAGAACATGAACTGATTAATGTGCAGGCATTTGTTCTCACATACCTGCAAGAACATTTCACAAGGAGGCAAACTGTCTCCTGACATGTGGTGTATGCATATGATCATAAATATACTGTCAAATATTTGAGTAAGACTTTACTAAGGGGCAGTGTTCATAAGGCACCTTCATAAGCCTTTCATGACAACTGATATAAACCTATATAGACGTTTATAAAAATTCCAGCAAGTGCCAGTTGTCATAACACTTGCTGATGTGAAATGACATCAAAATGAGCAAAAGCTGCCCTCATGACCACTGACGCCTGTTAAGATAAGCCCTTATAAAAGCTTATGTAGGTTTATGTCATGTGTCATGAATGCTGCCCTTCGGTAAATGTTAGGTTTTGTGAGAGGTAAAGCAGCGTCATGCACAACCAAGTACGTCTACCAATCTACAACATGAGGCGATTAATATGTAGGTGCTTTTTCTCACTTAATCGGAAAGTAATAGCGAGAAAATTTCAAAAGAAAGCAACGCTTTGCCTGGTCAGCGTAAATGAACCCCCTCCCCTGTTTACAGTAGCTGAATCTGCTTTGGTGTGATGGATGAGTTATGGATTATGCGCTTCAGGATGTGCTTCAGTCTGTAACAGATGCCGTGGAGCATGTGTTAGCGTCCCTGTAACCAATAGTCATTGAGTAATGGTGATCAGTCACTGGAGCGGCCCTCGTGCTGTCTTTACTCGATGGAGTGCTTTATTCAGGGCCAGATTGGAGGAGGTCTGGCAGCAGGTCTTCTCCCACACCCACCCCCCCCCCACCCCCACTCCCCCCTCCACTTCTCTCTCTCTCTCTCTATCTCTGCCCTCGTCCTTCTCTCTTCATCTCGTTGGTGAATGGAGTCTTGCTGAGCCCAACTATCCATGTAAAGAGGTGGGCTGGTCCGTCCCAGTGGGAGAGGAGTGGAGAGGGAACTTGTTAGCTTCTCTGTCACTCTCTCACTCTCTCTCTCCCTCACTCTCTCTCCCTCTCTCTCTCTCTCTAATGTGTGATTGCCCCGTCCCAGCAGGGTGGAGACGGAGGAGCAGGGGGAGGGCCAGAATTAATGGACATGTTTGTTTACCTATTTGTCCTTGACATGATCAATTGATCAGTGGGTTAATTCACTGGCACCATGGGGTCATTAAATTTCCATCTAAATTGCAAATGGATTTCTGGCCTGGCTTCCACCACAAAATCACCTCTCAACACCCCCCCCACCACCCCTTTCTCCCGCCTTCCATCCCACACACAGGTTTACACAAATCAGCTGTTTCTCAGCTCATAACAAGCCTAACATCAGGCTATTTGTGACCTACATGAGCAATGAAATGCTTTGTAAAGTGTTTTTTACAAAAGCCATTTCTCTTTGGCTCCTGAGCTCAAAGTTAGAATTAGCCTTAAGTGCCCTTTTATATAGATACACTTACATGTATGATACATATTGGACATATTGTCATTGTATACTGGTAATTACATGAACATATTGTTATAAAACTTTATGTCTCTGAAAAAATGCGACTCTACAGGAGAAGGAAAAACATTCATAACTTTCAATGGAATGTTTGTAATTTTTGACCGTTTTCATTGGTCATATAATTTTAACACAATGCAAGGGGTAACTGGAGTTTTCAAATTATATAAAAAAGTACAAAAAAGACAAAAATGTTGATTGCTGCAGCTTTATTGTGACTGCAAAAATGGGAGACTATTATTATTACGTTATTATTAGGTAATTGTAATTACATACAGATACACACTTAGAAAAAACATAGAACCATGAACACTTAAAGAACTCTTTGCATGATTAAATGGTTCTTCGCATTGTGAAAGCGTTCTTCAGATTGATGGAGAATGTGCTGTAGATGGTTCTGTATAGAACCCCTTTAGAAAAGAGCTCCATAAAGCACAGAAAAAGGATTCTTCTATTGTTACGATGTCAGGCTTGTTACAATAGAGGAACCCTTTTTTGAAGCTATATAGAACCCTTTTCAAAAAGAACCATCTACAGCACATTCTGCATCAGTCTGAAGGAGTTTTCACCATGCAAAGAACTGTTCTTTGAGTGTTTATGGTTCATGGAACCCTTGAAGAACCATCCTTTTAAGTGTGTAATCGAATACACATAATATGTATGTGACATATTATTATTACAGATGAGCTCTTCTCATTGATTTTTTTAACAGAATTTTATGTATTGATACTTGGCACTCGTTGTGTTTTATATCATCTTTCTTTAACATCACATCCCTGTGGTGGCCAGCGGGGTGGGAGGGGGGGTGGAGGTTGGGCTGTGAACAGGCCTTCTCAACTCATTTGACAACATCAGTGGTGATAATTACCCGTATCATGAAGATGTCAGTCATTTAAATGGCAGTTAATTTGCTTTTCATGCCTTCCCCTTACACACACACACACACGCACACACGTACACACACACACACACACATACACACACTCACTCACATACACACACACACTCACACACTCACACACACATCTCTAGTCCATTGAGAGAAAAATGAGCTGATTCTGAGAAAAGCCTGGTGATTAAACAGCACTTTAGAGATTACAGTGAACGAGTGCCGATTTGATATTTTGCAGTGTCCAGTCAAGAAAGTAACAGGATATATACACACACACACACACACACACACACACACACACACACCAATCAGGCATAACATTATGACTTGTTTCTACGCTCATTGTCCATTTTTGCACTTTGTAGTTCTACAGTTACAGACTGTAGTCCATCTGTTTCTCTGATACTTTGTTAGCCCCCTTTTACCCTGTTCTTCAGTGGTCAGGACCCCCATGGACCCTCACAGAGCAGGTACTATTTGGGTGGTGGATCATTCTCAGCACTGCAGTAACACTGACGTAGTGGTGGTGGTGTGTTAGTGTGTGTTGTGCTGGTCTGAGTGGATCAGACACAGCAGTGCTGCTGGAGTTTTTAAACACCTCAGTGTCACTGCTGGACTGAGAATAGTCCACCAGCCAAAAATATCCAGCCAACAGCGTCCTGTGGGCAGCGTCCTGTGACCACCGATGAAGGACTAGAGGATGACCAACACAAACTGTGCAGCAGCAGATGAGCTATCGTCTCTGACTTTACATCTACAAGGTGGACTGACAAGGTAGGAGTGTCTAATAGAGTGGACAGTGAGTAGACACAGTGTTTAAAAACTCCATATACTCCATATATATATACTTCATATAGGGTTTTTACTTACTTAACAACTTGCTTAAGTATATATCTATAGTGCAAAAGTCTTAGGCACCTAAACAAGTTGTTAAGTAAGTAAAAACCCTATATAGCATTAGAATAGACATAATGAAAATGTATATAAATATCTTGTTTTCTAAAAAGTAGTTAATATCTTGTGATCTGATGAAACAAGTTTGGTTCAGTTTTTCTCCTTAATGACTTCAGTTATAAAATAGATTTGTTTAAATCCACCACACCTGATTTAATTTGATGAAACACAGATTAGCCAAAGCAGGTCTTAATAATAATAAATAGTACTGGCCTTCTTTGAGGAGAGGTTTGGATATATATATATAAGTACAATTTTCTCAGGTGCACAAATCTTTTGCACAGTACTAATCATATACATATTGATACGTATTTACACTGTAAATCACTCTGTTAGAAATAAAGGTTCTGTTCAGGTACATTTTTCGCTCATCAAGGTACAAACAGTGTAAATGTTCCCACAAAGCTCCAACAGTGGGTTTTAAGGTCTGATTGTGAACCTTAAATAAGTTTCTCCTGGTGAAAAGTTCGTATTTGTACCTTTTCATAACCGAATGTTTTAAAACAGAACAGTAAAATAAAAGCCTGGAGACGAGACGGGGTGTGTGGAGTCAGTACAGCTTAGAACATATCATTTCAGTGGATTATGGTTCAGTTATGTTCCCTGACTAAAGGTACTGAGATGGAGCCTTGAGGGTTCCACCTCAGTGACAAGAGGGGAACTACCCCAGTGACAGTTTACTACCTTTTTTTTTAGATTGAATAATTAACAACATATTATTACCCTTTTCCTAAAATATACAATATTAACCCTGTAAATCTAGATTTAATATTGTAATTTTGATATACTTTAGATAATCTTACATATTTAATTATGCAGTCATATAATTTCCATTGACATTTGACTTACTTTCTGCATAGACAGATTTATTTGTTTGTTTCAGTGTCAAAAATATAACAACAACATGGCAAAAATGTAAACAATGTTTTTTCTCTCCACTAAACAAGGTGCATGCAAAACAATAACTTTTCATCAAATTCAAATCATACTAAAATATTTCCTCTCCTACTTACAAACACAGTTGTGGTGTGTAGTGAAAGTTTTGGCAGATTCCCAATTATCTTCCTATTTTGTTTAAACGTGGAGTAAAACATAAAAGACAGTTTGACGTATAATCACTGACAGAGTCTTGGTCTCTGGTTCAGCTCTGCTGGTCTATCACTGGACCTCATTAGTGGTTTCGTTAGGTCCCGTTAGCGTTCCCCAAGGCAGGTTCCAGAGGCTCGGTCATCAGTGTGTGTTGTTTTTCTTGACGTTTCCCCTCTCGCTCTGACACCCGTTGGCCCTGAGCCAGATAAAGTCCGTCCCCGCCGGGCCGCTGATCTGATAACCCCCCTCGTCCACCCTCTGATAACCCTTCACTAGCGCTACTGCTGACCCGATCAATGGCTGGAAATTTGATCTCCGTCAAGCAACCCCCCCAAACACCCCCTGCGCTCCTGAGTCCTGCCACTACTGACATTAGTCAAGAACCCTGTTGAACTTTGACCTCTCCCACTTGGCCCTGTTATTGATTTTTCCATTTCTTTTTGCCACCTCATCGTGCCACCTCAATCCGGATGAAAGAGGCAAAAGGGAGAATTAGCGAGCCAGACAGGAGCGAGACTCGGCGGATATACGGCACGATCGATGGAGGCCGAATTCGAGCTTACTGTAGCAGAAAAAAAATGTAGACAGGTAAAATGGCTCGAGGCCTGAGTGATAAGCAGTAATGGAAAACACAGCGTTTTCAGCCATCAAGCTGCTAACATCCCAGAGAGGGTTTTCTCAGCACCAACCTTGGTTTGCGGCACAGAAACACAGTCAGAACTTCCCATTTCAGAGGACGATACAGTCATTGCTGCATGAATAGTTTCGCAAGGTGTTTGTCGGCCTCTTGCCCCTCACTTTTGCCCTTAGTTCAAGTGCACTTGTTGCGTTGTGGCACAGCCTACGTCCCTCGTGTCACATGGCCCAATTGGTCGTGGCACCTGCTTGGCCAAATAATGTTAGTCATGCCCCTCCTGGCTGGCTCGCCTGAGAGAGCGTGGCCACGATTGGAAGCATTTGCTGAGGAAATGCACCACGCAAGCTGATTAGTGTCATACTGCAGTCCCTCTGAGCTCATATGTACCGCAACCTCACAGCATCCAGACGACTCACAGCGAGGCACCAAGCGTGTCCCCAAAAGAGAAACACAGGCTCTCTTCTCATATATCGCTTCTTTATTTAAGATCCTTCAGAAAGCCCTGCTTGTCCATCCTTATTGTTTTTGGCGAATAGATCTCTACATATAGGCTCTGATTTGCTGATATTCTACTGGAGGTCTAACCCACAGTTCTCTCCGACAAGGCTTGGAATAATCCAGTTCTGCTTCTCTCACACTGGATCAGGTTCAGGGATTTAGCTTGAAGTGTTGGGTGGTGACACAGATCCGCAATCACTTTTAAAAGGAAATTTCCTCCTTCCGTTCCCTCATGGCATTCTTTCGTCCCGCTGCTGAAGATATTGCTTAAAAAATGATTAGGGTCCTCTAATCTTCACTTATTTTCCTTAGACTTCAAGAAACCTCTAAATATCCTAAGGAGATTACTTCATTCATAATTGATTGACTGCCTCCATTTTTTTACTTCAAAGTGGTCGAATCAAAGTATGGCGCACCAGTGGGATGGGACTGCAGGTAGGGGGGGGGTGACAAATGACGATGCAAGTATGAGGCTGATCCCGAGATGTTGGATAATAGGTTCTCATTAAAGTGTCTTTGGAAAAAAGAGGACCCAAGTGAACCAATGAGGAAGCTCGCTTTAGGGAGGTGGACCAAGGGAAGTACCTTCATTTACCCTACTTAAAAAATAGGCCACAGATTTTCCACAGGCTTTGTGGACATCCCAACGCGTTCCAAGTTGCAGCCTCTTTCTTCTTAAGGAGTTCTCTTTCTTCAATGTCAATCCAGGCATTGTCCCCAAACACTGTCCACCGCTGATTGACACATGATAAACTGGTGGAAGCATCATCGTTACATAGCTCTGCAATCGATTAGACGCCGTCTCCTATGAACTCCAGATGGACCTCGGGAAGGCCTCTTGCCGCATATGCTCACCAGAGACATTAATATCTCCAAATCCCTGACCATGAAGAAGCTGGAGCAATTTTATGTATGGGCTCCTGCTTCCCCTCTCTTCAGTTTGTCCCGTAAGCCACTCCTCACACCTCTCCAATAATCCCAACCAGCAACGGGATTCTGCAATCTCACCCACCCAGAGCTGTGGATTATGGGGACCCTGGATTTACTTGCACCCGACAGACACCCACCGGCACCCCACTGGCTCTCGGTGCCCATATCAGAACGGTCCCCATCCAATTGGCCTTCATTAGAGTGATCCGGAGGGGGTTTGCTGGAGGCAAATCCCTCAAGCCATGAATGATAAAGAGCCTACCGCGCCGATCGGCTCTGAGTATATGGGCCCTGACAGTGAGGACTATCCTCTCTCTTTCCTGGGCCACTATCAGCCTGGGACCAATACTGATCATAATCCTCTTAACTGGCTGCCTTATTAACCAATCGTCCCATTAGACATGAAAGAGGGGCCCGACCAGTGGGGGCAAATCCTCCCCACTCGAAAAAAATCACGTCTATACCATCCCCCCTCCTGCCTGCACCCACCCTCAGCCCATCTGCACATTTAGTATTCCACATTTTTTGGGTTTTATAGTCTTATGACAAGTGTGTCTAAGTCAGTCAGTCAAACAGACACTTGACTCTAATGGACTTCGCTCATCACGCTGCTCTGCAAATCCAGCTAAATTGAATTTTAATTAAGACATTTCCATGCAGATTATGGTGCTTCTTCTCCTTCCTAATTAAATCCCGCTAATCTATTTTTTTTCATATATCCAGCACATATAAGCCCTGCAATAACTGCTGTTTGGCTGGCTTATTTAGGCAAAGGATGAGCCATAGAAAGGTCTTTGGTCATTTCCACTGATGCGCACTAATAGAAAGTGTCAGCTGATTGTTTTAAATGACAAGTCGTCTCCTCCCCTACTTCTCCCCACGGCCTTCTCCCCTCCTCCCCCGGTCCCTCCCTTTTCCCTCCTCAGTCGTTCCCCCATGCACCCTCTCTCCTCTCTGGGGGCAGATTAGCCACAGTTCCCCTGTTCCTCTTTAATTGATATTTATGTAATGGAGGCCTTGGTTTCCACCCTTTTCCCAGAGAGAGTCTGCAGCTCTCTGTGGTTCTCATGTCTCCAAAGGCTTCAGATTCAAATGGATATTAGACTTACAATTATAAGAGACCCCCTTCGCCCACTGTGGGAGCACGCAGACCGCATGTGTTGACTTGTTAGTGGCTCGGCACGGCATGAAAGCATGGTTGGCTAACAGCGAAAGTGTCTGAAAGTGCCTCTATGGACCTGAATCTGTGGGTCAAAGTCAACTAACACAAGACTGCCTGCACTTTTTGCAAACTAGGGCCAATTATGTACTGTAGATTCTTGGATTGGTTCTTTTTCTGGACCTTACAATGCACATATACAACAAAAGTGTACTGAAAACATTCCTATCATCTGGCAAAGTATGTGTTTTTAAATTACCACCAAGTTGGCAAATTTTATATGAATTATTCGGTCCATATGATATCAATAATTCATAATTGTTGGGATTATTCCACACCAACTCACCTAGAACTTACCTAGATGCATTTTAGTGCCTCTGTAAGAGATTCTGTGCATAACACATGACTCAGTAACAAGAAATAGAACCTAGTACATCTCAAAAAAGGACACTTTTTACAGATTTACTATTTACTTTTTTATTGTTCTTCTTGGGGAAATACATCCTTTTTAAAAATGTACTAAACCATGAAGGTGTCATAGCACATGTGCAATCGTTTTATATGTGAATGAGACAAAACTGTTCTTGTTCAAGAAAAAAGTTTGAAGGAAATATTGTTTCTTTTTGATAAAATATAATTAAAAAAAGGCTTTTTAATTGTGAAGCCCTTTTGAACTCATGGTGTGGCTTTCAATATTGCATGCAAAAATGAATCATTCATATGTTAGAAATTAAGAAATACTAGATACAGTCATATGCAAAAATTTGAGCGCCCCTGGTAAAATGACATTTTTTGTTGATTTTGAAGTGAAAATGAGTTTACACTCATTTATGACACACTTATTTATGACATTTTCTGCAAATTTTGGTGCACAATTTTCACAAATGTTTGGAAGAAAATAAGATATAAAATGTTTATATGTCAGTGTTTTATTTTTCCTCCGAATACATACAAATAAAGAGCCAGTGTGTATTAAAATGTGCAGAAGTGTGTTCTCTGTAGAGGATGTGTTAAATTATTTTCATTTATTTTTCATTTCAGAATCAACAACACATGTAATTTGACCAGCGTTTCCCAAATTTTGGTGTACAACTGCAAAAGTCTTGTGAAGTTTCCAAGAATTACTTTGAACGCTGCCTACATTCAATATCAAAGATGCACAATCTGACAAAAAGCACATCCTCCAATGCATTCGCTAGTTGTGAGGATGTTTTACCCTAAAACTAGTTGATTTACAGTGAAATATTAGGGGTATTCTTAGTGTTGTATTCATACGCAGTAAATATTTCAGCTCAGTTTAGTTATTCTGCAAGCAGTTCTCTGTTTTTAATACAGAACGTGATGCGTCAGAATTCACCACTTAAAATGAATTGCAGCAGTTTTGCATGGTTGTATAAATGAAATGAAAGTTTTTGCTTGAATTTTTTCAGGGAAATCCAGGTACAGGCATGAGGTGAGTTGGCATGCAATGACAACTGTAAACAGAAGTAGAGATATTTTATGTGAGTCAAACATTTTTAACATGTTTTTTCATCTTTTCTTCAATGAACAAGAAAACTTGCAGATGTAAACCTGTCAATATTGGATGTAAATCAAGTTTAAGTTTAAATCATTATGTAATAACAAGATTAAAATCCATTAAAGGTCTGAAAGAGCTTTAATTACAGGTTTGGATTTGCTCGTTTGGAGTTAAATTCCATTAGGTTCCTGTGGTCGGGGGCAAGAATGGCTTAATTCCTACTGTGAAGTTGAGTCAAGCGATGACTCCCTCTGGACAAACAGGATCCAGTCAACTGGGTGTTTGCTCAGCTTGTAGCTGTAATAATCCTCACAAATGCCCATAAATCGGGGGTATTAATGATAATTCTCAAATCCTGCTTTAGCTCGAACATCTACAAGGCCCTGAGAGGAATGAGCTAAACGGCCTCCAGATTGTTTTGCTACAGGCAAGCATTTCTAACGTGCCTTAAAGTTTAATGTTACCACATGATCTGTGAATTTTCTTTAAGCAGGTATGCATTATTATAAGCTGCCCACAAACCCGTGCTGACGAGCTCTGGACCTCCTCACAGGATCACAGAGTTCACCTTTAAAGTGGTCAGGAGAAGAAAAACACCTTCACACTCAACAAACTGTCAAAGTCAACAGGTAGAGGAGAGCGGAGCGCGGCTGAGGAGGCCCAGAGAGAGATAGAGATTAGATCAGAGAGAGTCAGATGGTAGAGGATACAGGGATTTGTAGGCTTATCATATGGGATCATATGCAGGGTTAAGACATGGTGTGTAGTGTTTTGACTCAGGGTGACCAAACAATCAATGTAAACAATCAAAAAATGTGTGTTTGCCAAGAAAAAGGGATATTTACATTAGAGGTGTACTATGATGAGAAATTCATATCAATGTTGGCAGGTAATTGCAGAAAAAAAATCATCAACATTAGACAAATGTTTATATATCACTAATTTTACATAGATGTACTCCAGAACAGCAGAAAGTTTAGGTGACACTGAGTTATTTTAAAGTATAGTATTTCGCTGCTGTCAGAACAAAACTTCTTATCTCCAAAATGGTAAATTTACAGAAGAAAGAAAAACTTTTAATGTAAGTCAATGGAACCAGACTTTTTTCCAAGTAATTTTTGGTAGTTTATTTTGGTCCATTCATCATGCAATTTACACACAATGTAAAAGCCACCAGGCATTTTCAAATTATGTTAAAAACTGAAAAACAACAAAAATGGAGATACAAGGTTTTGTCCCGACAGCAGCGATTTTTAATACATTTGCCTATATTTATGTTTTCTTTTCTGTCATGCTAGTCCTGATAAATTTACTCCTAATTTCTACACTTTATATATGTTTACGTGATGGCATTGACAGATATGTACATGAAAAATATTGTATATCGACAATGGCCCCTAATTTGCAGTACTGGGCAAAAGTCATATATATAGTACTTATCATATATATAAGTTCAGTCTTAGAAGCTGGTTGATCATTTTCTGAAGTAATCAAACACATTCAGTGGTGTTGAGGTCTGGACTCTGGGGTGGTCAGTCCATCGTGCAGCTTCTTTGTTTGATGTGTCCGTCTCCTTTTCTCAGTGAGGTTCTTCTTGACGGCTACACATCCTTTCAGACCCACAGCGCTGAGTCGTCTTCTCACAGTGGAAGGATGGACAGAAACACCTGTGGATGTTTTCAGATCTGAAGCAGCTTGATTTTCTCCTCTCTCTCAGAGATGAAAGCTTTAAGTGCTGTTTATCTGATGGGGGCAGTTTTGGGGTCTACCAGGTCTTCCAGGTGGTTGTTAGGAGCCCCATTGTCTCTGTGGCTTTTAATTATATTTTGAATTCCAGTTTTGAAAACTCCTGTTTTTTCACTTATCTTCCTTTGATTTTCTCCTTTCTTGCAAGTGGATTATTTTATATCTAATCTCCTTTGAAATATCTCCTGAAAAATGAATAACTTGTACTTAATGAGCATTTTGGAGAGAAATGGAAATGAAATAAAGGAGGATCTCTGACCTTTGCATAATATGATGTATATAAAACAGACTGCATCAGACTCAAAGAACAAATCAGTGTGCTTGGAGGAAACGTAAATCAGAGGTGACTTTACGGTCGTGTCCTTTTTCCTGCCTTGTAAATTCCTCATATACATCCTCTTAGCCCTAAACCAAGCTCATGTGTGTTGACTCCATTATCGAGACCATGTGGAAATGTGACGCCTACATTTTAAATGTTTGCAATGGACTTCACTGCCCCTACCTTTCTGACTGCCGCTCTCTCAGACAGACATGTACAGTGCACAGAATGTCTTGGCACTTGAAGTGCTAAACATTAAAGTATTCAGTGGAAGTACTATAAGATTTCACAAACCCTTGATAAATTCCTCTAAGGCCTGATGATAATGATGAGTGTTCTGAGTGTTACCTGACAGTAGTTTTCAGTAGGATTCAAGGCCTCTGCATGCTGTAATGCGCCAATGTGGTTTTCAGTGGTGCATTCAGGCACCCAAATGGCATGACCATTTGCTGAAACAATGGTATACGTGAAGGAATGTGGCCTAAAATTGAGAAAAATCCTGTTCAACATGAAATGGAAAAATCTACGGTAACACTTCACTATAGGGCAGTGTTCATAATGCTGCGTTCATGTGTTTACGTTGAATAAAAGGTCATTCTGTGCCTCTTAGTGGTATGACCGACAGTGGCATGAAGCCACAAATGTTGGCATGAAGAAACACATGTTGACCGCGTTTGTTACTGGTGAAAATGGATGATTACCAGAAGACAGCTTCAGCAGATCTTGCTTATTTAAGGTGGAAAAAGGCAGAAAGATGCTCTGTACTCTTTTAATTTTTCTTGTATAGTACACTGTTAGAAATAAAGGTTCTGTTCAGGTACATTTTTTGTTCATCAAGGTACAAACAACATAAATGTTCCCTCAAAGGTACAACAGTGGTTTTAAGGTCTGATTGTGAACCTTAAATAAGTTTCTCCAGGTGAAAAGTTCGTATTTGTACCTCTTCATAACCGAATGTTTTAAACAGAACAGTAAAATAAAAGCCTGGAGACGAGACGGGGTGTGTGGAGTCAGTACAGCTTAGGACATATCATTTCAGTGGATCATGGTTCAGTTATGTTCCCTGACTAAAGGTACTGAGATGAGCCCTTGAGGGTCCCACCCCAGTGACAAGAGGGGTTCTGCCCCAGTGAAAGGTTACTACCTTTATTTCTGAGAGTGTACTGGGTTCATCTGGAATTCAACAATGAGATGTTTGGCATCCATGGCTCCCAGAAAAACAACACTTGGCTTATTTCACCACTGTGGTTGATGGTAAAAGTTGGGAAAGTTGAACTGTTGACTGTTTGCTCCACTTACCACTGCAGTCTGTGAAACATCGCCACTGGCAACATTGATAACAGTGGAATATCTGGTTTGCCATCAACTGTCTATCGCCAACTTGTGAACGCAGCATTAGACTGTACAACTGTTCAAAGCTGTGTTTGCTAGTCATGTACTGCTAGCATTGAGCTCTGCTTCAAAACAGCTATAATTGTCACCCCCGAAACAGTCGCTTCTTAAACATTTGCTTAAGTTTTGGTAGTTTTATGTTTGTTTTGGTAGCAGCAAAATGTAATGTTCAATCATTTGTTTTACAATAAATACACGTAATTAAGGTCTAGGATCACTCAAAGATAAAGGATTTTAATTGGAAATCCAAGTCAGTTAAAAGTCTGAAATGTGCTATGAATCAATTTGATAGGAAAATCCATATAAATATAATTAAAAGCTTTTTTGAGTTAAATGTTTTTGTTTCACTGTTATTTTGTTATTGTTCAATTTAGGAGAAGCTATTTTCTAGCATATCAGCCCTTTCCCCTTTCATATGATGGTGCTACCAGTGTGTTTGCACATGCTGTACGTATAGAGGTTAACAGAGGGTCAAATCTGCTTCTAGGCGTGCAGTGACGTCACTGGCGACTCGGTGGTCCGTTAAGCCGCTTTAGAAGAATTCCGGAGAATGTGTGATTGTGTGTAGTGTGGGTGTAAGAGGCCAGGCTGTCAAGACAAGAGGCTCACCACGTTTGTCTTTGAGGACTGTCAGGAGGTGTTGAAGGAGTATGTCATCACCCGGGGTGGAGGTGTTTAGGGCAGGAGTGAGAGGAGGAGGGATGGGGTTTCACTCGACTTGAAGCGAAGCTCTCCTTCATTTCTGTCCTCTCCTCCAGCCGGGAGTCCGGGAGTCGGGAGCGACCTGACAGGACAGTGTGAGTGTTAATATTTGCCCCTGCTGAAGTGGCTGGACACTTTCCCTTTCATTTTTTGGTTCATCTTTTTTCGCTGGCTTGAAGTACAAAGCATTATACAGTGCATACGTTATACATCTTTCCTAAACGTCAAAATAAAAGCCAGTGCTACGAGCTCAAATATCAAACAATACCACAACGAACAATAAAATAAAAAAAAACAAACCAAAAAATGTAATAAATAAATTAAAAAAATAAAATATGATAACTGATACTTTATCATGTGCTATTTTGACGGTACGAGTATAGATTTTCACCAGATTGTCTCTGAAAAACATTTTGGGGAAGTGATTGAAGTTATGTGCTGTGACATCAGCATAAACTAAAGGCTAAAAAACATCATATTTTCAAGTTAGCTAACTTCTTAATGCTGGTTATGTGTTTTTTCTTCTAGCTAAGTATTGTAACTGGCTTAGTTAGCTACCTAAACGTGTCAGTTTACTGAATTGGTCCAAAGTCAGAATTGAAAACACATTTCTGCCTTTTAACTGACCTGGACTTTAGACTAAAGTCCTTTTGCTTTGAGCGACCCTACACCTTAATTATACTTATTTTATTAAAATAACCAATTTAATATTCCATTTTGTCACTACCAAAACAAGCATTTCACTACTAAAACTTTACCAAAGGTTTAGTTGCTGTTTCCATAGTGACAATTTTAGCTCATTTAGAGCAAAACTCAAAAACACAGCCAGTAAATGACCAGCAAACACAGCTTTGAACAGCTGTACACACAGAAAATCGTCATACTTTTCATTGCGACACAAAAACACTTCATTGCAGATAATGAATTCTTAATGTTCTGCACTGATTTTGGGACACATTTATTTTTAAAAATGGGATCTAACTGCAACCTGTCCAGGGTGTATCCTGCCTTCCGTCCAATGACAGCTGGGATAGGTTCCAGCACCCCACCATGACCCAGAAGGATAAGTGGTTTAGATGATGGATGGGATGTAACTGCTCACCGTGTGGCCATGAGGGACAGGGAAGCAGTCTCACTTCCTGCTCTAAAATGCAGGGGCATGGCTAAAATAAGGCTCCGCCCATTAACTAAAACTCTGTGTAAAAAGGTTTGGTAAGACTTCATTTGGATTGTCCCCTATAGATGCTTTGTAAATGCTTAGTATATCCGTAAGTAACATTCAGCTAAATATCCATTAAATGCAACTAAACTTAAGATTCAGTGTGAAAGAGTTTATTAAATCTAGCTCTAACCCTAACCCTGACCTTAACCTCAAGACAAAACCTACTTCTACTCCTAACCCATAACCATAATGTTGTTGATAATTACTGAACATCACTAGAAAGTTGGTTAAGGATTTAATTATCTGTAGAGCATCTATAGGGGACCATCCAAATAAAGTGTGACCAAAGGTTTTATGTAAAAATTAAGCTATGATAAATATAAATCTTTCAACTTCTAATACTTTAAAAGAAATCAAAAAGATCTTAAAAAATAATAAAAAAATAAATTTGTGTTAAATAAATGTAAGTCCATTTTCACAGGATTCATGCATTAAATATGTTACGTTGGTAAGCAATGCAAATAGTCATGCACTGTCTAGAACCAGCCAGATTGGGTGTTTCATCAAAAGGCTGTTGTTGTTGCTCCTAATAACAAACAAATAGCCCATTTATTGGCTTTCATAGATGGACGGTGATGAAATTCCTACTTGCTGATGTCATGCGATGTTTAGTAAACTTGCAAACTTTGACATATTCAATCTTAGATCAGCAGTTCTGAGTTCTAAGATTCCTCTTGAGTTCTATGCTCTTGGTTCTTTGTCTCGTCCTTGGCTTTTTCACCTGGATTGAGTGAGCATTAGCTGTAAAAACAGAGAGATGGGTTTAGCTGAGAGAGGACACAGAGATTTCTTCATCACTGCTTTGGCTTCCCAGATATCTGGATAGTCTCTATAAGTCTGGGGATGCAATATGGTGGTAGAGATATTCTAAGTGAGCTCCTCCCATCCCAGGAGCCGAGGGATTCCCTGGGCCGGAGGGATTAGACCTGCTGGTGAGCGCTAAGCTTTTTATAGCAGTGTCACCATGTTGTGTAGGCTCCATCACACAGGGTCACTGACCATGAACCCCACTGACTGATCTCACAGCGATAGCTTCCATTCAGCTTTGTCTGATGGCACTCTGTGTTAAAGGTGACACCTCTAAACACCGGCCTGAATCAATGATCTTTGTTTGTCAGTATTAAAAGGGAATTCCACCAATGTTCACAGATTTCTACATAATTAAATGTCTAAGATGTAGACGGAGTCATTCAGAGTGGTTTGGTGTGAAATGCTCTGAACCTTGCTGAGTCAGAATTGTTCACAGTGGTGGTGATAGGAACCAGACGTCCACCTCTAAAAGCTCTGAAAGTCATCACATGAAATGGTTATGCATTCACTGCCTGATGTCTGAGACATTGCTTATGATAGTTTTGAGACATTTTTGGCTTTAAAATCCATTCATATTGGAGTGATACATGCAAGGTGTTACAAAGCAAAATAGCCCCAAATAAAACTTAATTTTTTCAGATTTTCCACTATTTTACCATCATCAAACTCAGAAGACTCGTGTAGGTTCACTGGTGGTTCTGGATAGTAAATAAAATGGCTACATTTGTGTTGTAGTCATGGCGACCCCTGGTTCCTATCACCACCACTGTAAAGACATCTGAACCATTTCACACCAAACCACTCTGAATCTCTCTGTTTACACCTCAATGATTGAATATAGGTTTCTCTGGAGAATCTCAGGATGATTTTGCAGTTTTCTAATCAGGTAATCATCACATTAGGTTTCATTGTTCTGTTCCGTCTAACTGGCAAACCTATTGGTCCACGTATTCGATTTACATGATTCAGATATTTCCACATAAATAAAATACATTATATCAGTACAAGTGTAGCTTTCAATTTCCTTCTTTGGCCAATGGTTGTGCTTTTATTTAAATGGAAATTATCCACACTTTTGAGACTTAATGATTTCTGAGAACTGTAAAAAGCATGTCTATATTTTTTAGCTCATTTTATGCAATTGAGTCATCATGTTTGTTGTATTTAAATTCTTTAAGTATTGTAATAATACTCATTTCACTGGGAAAAGGGTTAAATTCTTGAAACACCCCACAGAAAATCCAGTCAGGATGTTTTTTCTCTGTGGTATCTAGGTAGATTCAGCTGAGTGAGCTCTCCTATTGGTCAGGACTTCAGGAACTGGACTGAAGGCCTTACACTAAGATTAACAACCAACATAATTAGGACGTGACTGAGGAATCAACCAATCAGATGTTGATGTTCAATGGTACCAATTTTGTCACTCTAGATCTTCTGGAAGTTCTAGATATTTCACTAACTGTAAATATGAGCCGTAGTCTAAGCAGTGTTTCAGTTAGTTGTTAGGAATGGAAAACAGCGGCGGCAGCTGTATGTCAGGACTCTTTACTGAGAGTCACTGAGAAACGAATACATACAAGCTCACATGTTTATATTTATATTTTTATATTAATATCTGTTACAGTCTTTTAAATATTCACGGCCCAAACTCAAGGCTGTTACAGTAAACGTTCAGTAAAATACAGTAAAATAACAGTAAAATACAATCAGTGAATGCAACACACTTTATGTAAATCAGTTGAACAATTTTATTCATTTCATTAATTAACTTGACTTTTGAATGAATGTTTCTACTGTTTTACAAGAGTATTTAGTCACAAATCACTTATGCTTATGACATAAACACCAACTAACTATGAATTGTCTTATGAATCACAGCACATCAAACTATATGAATAATCAACAGTTAATCTGCTGCTACATTTATGCAGGTACTTATCAAAATCTAAGTTGCCTACAGGATTTTTTATGTTGTAGGTCTCTAATTACATGTTCTTGAACAGCAGGCATCCAAATATGCAGGTTGGTCAACTCGCAAATCTGGAATTAACAGCACTTTTCAGTACAAAAACCTAAACAAAAATTGCCTGACATGCTTCTGCAGTCTATTTAAAGCAATGATGACTTGCTTAAAGTAAAAATGAAATCCTTTGCTCAGCTCTAAGCTAGTCCCTTGAAAAAAAAAAGACCTTATCTAGTCGATTCAAAAGCCTGCTTGCTCTCTGAGAGGGGATTTCAGCTTGCGTTCTGGGAATATCAGCGGCTGCCAATTGCCATAATGGCCTCTAATTCCAAATTAATTCAGTCTAAATGAACTGTCAGGAGAAGATTGATCTGTTGTAAGGGGCGCCTTGATGAGCAGCGTCTTGGGACGGGGTGATTAGCCGCCAAGGCCCGGCTCACCCCGACACTGCCTGAGGCCCAGACATGGAGAAGCAGGCGGACACTGGGGTTGTGTTTAAGAAGAACCTGGATAAGAACTGGGATAACGTTTGTGGAGTGGTGAGGAGAAATGAGCAATTACTGAGGCAGTTTTAGTATCGTTTTTATTACCCGGCACTTACTGTTTATATAGTTTACTGTATTGTACAGTAAATTGTCTGTAGTTATTGTCTATTGAGTGCCTGTTGTATTGTATTAAACTCAGCGCTGTGGTTCCAGGTGAATTATATTTCATTCCTCACTCAACATATTTACACCGATCAGGCATAACATTATGACCACCTCCTTGTTTCTACACTCATTGTTCATTTTATCAGCTCCACTTACTATTTAGGTGCACTTTGTAGTTCTACAGTTACAGACTGTAGTCCATCTGTTTCTCTGATACTTTGTTAGCCCCCTTTTACCCTGTTCTTCAGTGGTCAGGACCCCCATGGACCCTCACAGAGCAGGTACTATTTGGGTGGTGGATCATTCTCAGCACTGCAGTAACACTGACGTGGTGGTGGTGTGTTAGTGTGTGTTGCGCTGGTACGAGTGGATCAGACACAGCAGTGCTGCTAGAGTCTTTAAACACTGTGTCCACTCAATGTCCACTCTATTAGATGCACCTGCATTGTTGGTGCACCCTGTAGATGTGAAGTCAGAGACAATAGCTCATCTGCTGCTGCACAGTTTGGTCATCCTCTAGTCCTTCATCAGTGGTCACAGGACGCTGCCCACAGGACGCTGTTGGCTGGATATTTTTGGTTGCTGGACTATTCTCAGTCCAGCAGTGACACTGAGGTGTTTCAAAACTCCAGCAGCACTGCTGTGTCTGATCCACTCACACCAGCACAACACACACTAACACACCACCACCACGTCAGTGTTACTGCAGTGCTGAGAATGATCCACCACCCAAATAGTACCTGCTCTGTGAGGGTCCATGGGGGTCCTGACCACTGAAGAACAGGGTAAAAGGGGGCTAACACAGTATCAGAGAAACCGATGGACTACAGTCTGTAACTGTAGAACTACAAAGTGCACCTATATAGTAAGTGGAGCTGATAAAATAGACAATGAGCATAGAAACAAGGAGGTGGTCATAGTGTTATGCCTGATCGGTGTAATTTACATTTATAGCATTTGGCAGATGATCTTATCCAGAGCGACTTACAATCTGATCAGTTTACACAGGTAGGCAACGGTAGTGTTAGGAGTCTTGCCCAAGGACTCTTATTGGTTTAGTATAGGGTGCTTACCCAGACAGGGGCATTGAACCCCAGTCTACAACATAGAAGGCAGAGGTGTGACCCACTACACTATACCAACACCTGGCTCTGATGAGGAATAACAATGAAGACTGACTTGAGTTTGTCCCATTAATTTTCACCGACGTCACATTTCTAAGAGAGCTTATGAAGTGGTAGTTGTTGTGGAGGAACGATGGAAGATCCAGACAAGTAAAGGTCGGAACATACTGACCTAACAAACACCAACAGACTCAAACAAACAAGAGTGTTCACCCCATTCACAGTGTTCTTCCCTCATCACATTCTTCTGTAATGGTCTTTACCTTATTCACTATGTTCTAGAATGTTCTGCCTATTCACAATGTTCTAGGATGTTCTGTCCCATCCCCATTGTTCTAGACTTTTCTCCCCATTTACACTCTTCTAAGATGCCATTCCCCCATCCCTACTTTTCTAGTTTGTTCTTCCCTAATCACAACATCCTAGAGTGTTCTCACCCATTGCCGCTCTTCTGAAATGTTCTACCTTATTATTACTGTTTGAGAATACTCTACCTTAAACCCTCTGCTCTAGAATATTCTCAGTATTCATACTGTTCAAAAGTTTTCTTACTCCATTCCCATCCATCTAAACTCTTCTCCCCATTCACACTGTTCTAGGATGTTCTTCCCCCATTCCCACTATTCTAGAAAATTCTCCCCATTTACAAATTTTTTCCTTAGTCACAGTATTCTAGAGCGTTCTTTCCTGGTCCACAATTTTGAAAAAAATGATTTTTCCTCTGCTCCCACTGTCCTAAAATGTTTTTCCCATTCATTGTGCTTTAGAGTGATCTCACCCATTCAGGCTGTTCTCCCACATTTACACTGGTTCATTTGTTCTGTTGGTTCTTATTCTGGATCAGTATAAAGGCCATGGCTTTAACTTGCTATAGCAGGGCTGCCCAAAGTGACATCCGTAAAGATTACTCTAAGCCCACCCCCTCGTCCAATGAGAAAACAAATTTATGCAACATAAAAATTTTGATGTTCCTTATAAATTGTATTTTTCTATTTTTTTAGCTTAAAAACATGTAATGTAATATGAAATGTTTTATATTTTTGGTTTTTTAAAAACCCATCACAAATATTGCACTTCGGACACTTTTTATGCATACATTTCGAGGTTATATCTATGGAGGTTAGGGAACCAGCCCTGTGACTGGAAGGTCACCAGTTTGATCCCCCAAGCCGCCAGTACATGATTGAAGTGCCCTTGAGCAAGGCACCTAACCCGGGCTCCCCGGGCGCCGTGGATAGGGCTGCCTACCGTGTGCTCGCTGCCCTCTAGTGTGTGTGTTCACTAGTGTGTATGTGGAGTTTCACTGCACAGATGGGTTAAATGCAGAGGTGAAATTTCCCCGTTGTGGGACTAATAAGGGTCACTTAATCTTAATTTATTTTATCTCAATATCTCTCAGATCGTTTTAGGTATTCTGCAGGACTTCCAAGTTCCATACAGCCTACTTTTGGGACAGCGACTTTCGTGCTCCTTTAACATTTCATCCATTTGATCCTCATTTTTGGGGTGGTGAGAAATGAGCATCTCGTTGGACACTTTGTCCCTTTACATTTTCACCACATTCATATTTATATCCAGTAAAGTTTTTTAATTTGTTGTGGAGGGACGATGGTAGATGATTCAAGAGGAACAACTTTCTGAAGCTAGACTGTAGTGGCCAATTTCATTGTTCTAAATGTCTTTCAAACCCTCTCTGATATTCTGGAGAACATAAAAGCAGGAGGGCTTTGTGTTATTTGCCTTACAGCCCACTTTTGAGGGAACGGCCATGACCTTCACGCAACATTTTGTCCACTGAAGCTCCAACCTTGACCAAATTCAGTGGGTTCCTGACCTCCTGTGTGAATATGATGCCCAGGCCTCATCATATCGGAGCGTAAGTCTTCACCTATGGCTGCTCTTCGCTGATGATGAATTTCATCCGAGTTGCACGGTGACATCACCTCTGACTCTGGTGCTTATGGAAATGGCATTGAGATCTTTTGGCCACTTTCATGAGAAGTCTTTCAAAGTCACAAAGGTGTCCTCCAGCAGAGAGTTGGGGCTTTTGCATTTCTTTCGAAGGCTTGCTTACTGCAATGTCATTTACTTCCTTCATGGATGGATAGCTAATAAGATATCACATAATAGATTTCTAGCCTTTGAATGGGATATGCATCAGAATGGATGGAACAGGTTGGTGGGAATAATTATAATTAGACTGGGAAAGGAAAAATCCCAACTTTTTGAGTCCACACTAAATGTTTATTTCAATCTCCACCAGATTCCACAGTGAGTTATTTAATAGATAAGCCTCGTTTAGGGATCCTCAGTCCTTTAGGGTCAGGCGGCCTCCAATCGCATTCCCTAGGATAGATCGTTATGGTGCCTACCGACTCCGTCCGGGCACAATTATGTTAATCTAGAGAGCAGGTTTGAGACATCAGAACTTTAAACCCACCCCAACCCACCAGCATGAAAGAAGCTGACCTATAAGGTACTGTTTGATGTTCAAATCAATCTCTTCCCAAGTCTCCATTAACGCTGTGCTTTAAAAGTATTGGACACAGTCCCAAGTACTGCAATGGCATTAGATCTACTGTCATTAATTTGGGCCGGGCCCGCAGGAAAATATGTGAAGCCTCTCAAAAAGGCAGAATAGTTAACCTCATTAGTGCAGCTATTTATTTTTTGACGTTTGTTTATTTATTTATTTATTTACTCCTTGGCAGAAAGTGGAATTTTCTGCTTTTGTATGCGAATAAATATGGGCCATATAAATATTCTCAGCCTTGATCTTTATGCTGGAAAGCTGTTTATCATGCAAAGAGGAAAACTTATGGGCCACCGTAGGAATATGAAATATAAATATGGCTTTAATGAAACGGATAGAGGAATTTCGAAGAGCCGGGCGGTTCTGAAATTTGCACCGCCGCTCTTAAATTACAAACCTAAAAATTTGTTGAGCTGTGGGTTTAGCAATCGTGATTTAGTTAATAAATTAACTACTTTGGGAAAATATGACTCTATGACTTCATTTTTCAGCTCCAGCTGTTTGCCCTGCGCGAATGCAGATGCTGGAATACAGAATCAGGCTGTCGTGTGAGCGCCTGACTGTTTTCGTCAGTCTCTTTTGCTAATCCCCCTCACTAAACATCAGGAGATAAGAGCTTTGCGTGGTCATGGCTAAGTCTGGTCAGAGAAACATGTTTTTACTTACTGACCACTTGAGCCTGGAAGATAAGTCTGAGCTGTTTTCTGCATGTATTTTTGTTTTCGCTGCCGGACGTCTCTATAACCTCACATATTAATCCATGAATATCTATATATTTTAGAAATGTTATGTTTTCTTTGGTCTGTATGTTCCCAGAGCACAAATTGATCGAAACATATGGCTAAAAAAATGAATTATCACTCATTTTATCATAGTAAATGTACAGTCGTGTGCAAAAGTTTGAGCACACCTGGTCAGATGTTGATTTTCTAAGTGAAAATAGGTTAACAGTACAGAGAACACACTTCACACGGAATATGCATTTTCAGCAAACTTTTTTAGTGTACAATTTCTGTTTATTCACTGAATTTTAACATATTGGAAAAAAAATAAGCATAAATATCAAATGTGCCATAAGGCCATATTTAATGATTTTCAGCAAATAAACAGTAATTGTATGTTAAAATGTACAGAAGTGTGAACTCTGTCGAGGAATGAGGAAAGATGCCACAGAACTTGTTCTGATTGCTCTAAAGTGATAGATTTCCCAGGGTTATACCTTGATCGAACATCTAACAGTCCTTTTATTGAAAGTACTAATTTTTCCTATTAAATTGAATCCATTTAATCAATAGTAGTGTTAGATGCTCATCCAAGGTGTAACTGTGCAAAATCTCACTTTAGACCAGGGGTTCCCACACAAACCATCACACGCACAAATGGCTGATCTTGGTTGGTAGCTATCGAGTGCTGGCTGTTGGGCCAAAGAGAGAAAACGCTGCAAAGGGAGTTCTGGCTCAAATCGACAGGTTTAAATACATATTCACATTCATGTTCAGTCTTCAAGTGACGGTGTAATGCACTGGCTTTCAAACTTCATTCGAAAACACATCTGAGCAAACAGCACAGAGCAGTAGTTACTGGTTTTCAGTTCTCACGCATGTGAAGCCCAGTGCATGCTACTCATTGCTGTGTTTTCTTCGTTTCGGTTATGCTCAGTTATCTCAGTCTGAGATACGGCGGCCACTTCACTTGTAGATAGTGGCCTTTTGATAGAATTAATTGAACCATTTTAACTGATTTTAGCCATTTTACCATGATGGATGAGAAAGTGAAGCGTTTCAATCATTTCAATCAGTAACGTTTTGGTTAATAGTGAATCTGTCCGATATCATAACCCTGAGACAAATGCGCCTGAGCAGTTTATTATTCTTTATTTTATTTCAGCGGAGTGGAGATCTTTTGGTCACTTTTATGAACATAGGTTGATATTAGCTGTAATTGCATTTAACACTCAAACTCCACGAACTCACCTGCATGTGAGTTTGACGTTTCTATATCTGTGTCTGTATCTTTGTGATGATCCAGCGCAGAAATCCAGTTCAAACACTTCCTGAATCTGTAGAGTCGCCCTTTCCATTCCATCTCATCACGAGATCATACGAGACTCACATCCGGAGTTATGAGCCTTTGAAGAGGGGCTGAGATACACGTCATCTGCCTCTCACCGTGTGGAACTGGTGGATTGGTGTGTCCGTCTACATTCTGTGTGAAACTGACCAATGGACACTAAATCACTAAGGACTGACCATCACGCCAGACACCCTTCATTCTTCATTCAGTCCACATCGGAGACTCATGTGAAACAGCGTGCAGAGAGTTTACAGCTGCTGAAGCTGCTGCAGCGGTTTTGGAAAGTAGTGATGAAGATAACGGAGCATTTAGATATGAATCATATGAGGATCATATTATATGAAGAGCCTTTAAAGGAGAGTTTAAGAAGAGATGAACAAATTGAGAAACTGACCTCAGAACCCAGAGGATTGATGTTGAAGTAGCAAAGTCCATCCATGCTGACTCTACTTAACTGAAGCTACGCATGTGGCATAATTTAATTACTTTCATACAACAATTTCCTCTTTTTACCATTATTTTTGTCAATGACTATGGAGTACAACAGCAGTTTAAAGGGCCCACATCCTACATTCCCCTTATTTTTCCCTGATGTTCATCTGTGTTGTTTTATGTCATAATGAATTGTACACGACTATTTTCCAGCCTCTCTTTATCCCTTTGACTTAAACAGGCTGTTTTTGTTACTGTGCCTTTAAGCTTAATATATGTAAATGAGCTCTATTCTGATTGGCTGCCCTGTATTGTGCCTTTATTCAAAAAGCAGTCTAGGCTGAAGCACTCCTTGTAACTTCAGAGTGAGTGGGCAGAGCTAAACGGCTGTAGGCTGAACAGTCAGATATATGTGTGAGATCACAAAAACAATTCAAAATGCAGCTCAGTTTCCACAAGTGGTGCTGAAAGGAAGATCAAAGAGTGTTTACAAACTACATCACAACCCGTTTTATTTAAAAGAAAGTGAGTCAAATTTGTTCATCCATGACATGGACCCTTTTATATTAACAAAAAATGTTAAGAAATGAAAAATGCTTAAAGAAATACTTCAAATACTTCAAGCTTATCTCTATCAGCTGCATCTGGAGCACAATTCAAAATAAAAATAAGTTACATGTCCTGTACAGAGAACACACTTCTGCACAGTTTAAGGCGCAATTACTGTTAATTTGCTGAATTTAACATAGCGAAAGAACATGAAATGTGGCATGTGCGACAGTTATGGCACATTTTGAGCATGTTTTGATATGTTTTATTTTATTTCCAATGTGTTAAATTCAGGAAATAAACAAAACAATGTCATGTTTAAGTGTGTTCTCCGCAGAGGATGTGTTAACTTAATTTTACTTAGGAAAACAAAATGTGTAATTTGACCAAACTTTTGTGTGCGACTGTATAACAGAAGCCAATGGACAGATGCACCTGCCCATTGGCTTCTATTATAAATGTATTTCAGGCCAACATTTTTCCTGTTCTCTTACAATACAGGGAACCTGTTGGAATTATTGTCTGTGGTAAATGACCATACGCTACAGATACAGCCGACAGACTGTCAATTATAAACATGCTGGAGGATTCCTTTAAAATATTTCCATATATCTGTTTTAAATTGCCCCCCGCTTACATTACCCAGTCATTATCAAGCAGTTCATTAGTTATTACTGCTGCAGCAGGGAGCAAGCCGGCCGTCCTGTGCCAATCTGCCCCGTCCCGTTTAATCTGGCTGCCTGGCTGCCTTGTAAAGTAAGTGTGCGCGGGCGATGCACCTCAGGACATGCTGTCCAATGTCTCATTTCCCTGATGGAGCTGCTTGCAGTTTGACATCGCAGAGATTTGACGTCGATGAGATCATTAGCAACTTTACTCGTCCAGTCGCCCGGGGCAACCAGCAGATAGACGGCCCAATCTCTGCGGACCCCCTTCATTTCAGCCCCACGCTGCCCTCGTCCTTCTCCCTCCCTCTCTCTCTCTCTCTCTCTCTCACTCCCTTCTTCCTTCTGCCTCTCGCTCTTACCTTCTTTTTCACTCCGCACAAGCCATTTCAGTCATTTCCATCTATAAAATCTTATTTCCCCTGCCCTCTCTCTGCTTTCTATCAGTTCTGGGTGAGGGATGGGACGATGGGAGATTTTCCATCATGATATCGATGACCAAACAGATCATGGTTTTCAATATTATCACAATATTAACACATATTGTTCAGATATACCCAAAAAGTACCTATATAAAATCATAACACAGGTATATTTTATAGTTGTAAGTAGGTATATGTAGTAATGTGTCCCATATGTTTTGTGCATATATAAGTCCCTATAGGTAATAATAATATGTCCCATATGTATTATGTATATTTAAGTATCCGTATGTAGTAACAATATGTCCCGTATGTAGCATGTATATGTAAGTATATATGATACAATAAAAACACGTCCCATATATATGCAAGTATATATATGTCATAGCATGTAACTATATATATGTCAGATATTTGTCATAGTATTATTACTGGTACATACAAATATCACACACACACACACACACACATACATATATATATATGAGAGAGAGAGAGAGAGAGAGAGAGAGAGAGAGAGAGAGAGAGAGAGTAATAATGCTATGCCCCACATGTAATAATAATATGCCCCATATATATTATGTATATTTAAGTATCCATATGTCGTAACAATATGTCCCATATGTAGCATATATATGAAAGTATATATGCTACAATAAAAACATGTCTCATCTATATATATGCACATATATATATATATATATATGTGTGTGTGTGTGTGTGTGTGTGTGTAATATTTGTATCTACAAGTAATAATACTATGACATATATGACATATATATATTTACATGCTATAACATATATATATATACATATATATGCTATGCCCCACATGTATTATATATATGTCAATACATACATGTAATAATATGTCCCATACGTTATATATATATGTACATATATGTAAATATGTAAATTTGCTATTTTATACATGTAAGTACCTATTTGCAGTAATATCTCCCACACATACTATGTAAAAGTAAAAGCTCACCGATGACATGTAAATAGTGTTTTTGGCCTCTCAATAGTTTTTGCATTATTTATCCATTTATTATTATTATAATATCCATATATTTATATTGGTCAAAGCAGATGATCTGGTGGACACTAAGCCTCCAAAAAGACCAGACTGTTCATTTGCCACATCTAGATACAGAGCAAAATCCATTCAGTAGAATGATGAAGTTGGCGAGACTAGAAAGTCAGTCATCGCCACATTTGATTAAAATGCTACAAGCAAATCAAATCATTTATTTGAAAAACAATAATAATCAACCACCATGATATCCATTATGCTTTCATTGTTAATTTGCAGATCAGTGATGACTTTTAACTAAAGCAAAAAAATAAAAACCTTACCCGCTGAAATGCTGAGGAATCCGGGGTGAATTACTCCTTAATGTTTAATATTTCTCATCAGCGGGGGAGGAGGAAACTCTTTCATTAAGAAACCCCTCAAATGAGCCGTGAACTTCTGCAGCCCTGGAGTCGTAATCTAATTTTCATTTCCCTTCATCTGATCTTTTTTTTTGGTGAGGTTTCTCCATTTAACTCAATTCCTAGCTCTTGATTAACAACTTACTTACATCTGTGAAAATATATACACTGTTTAATGGTTATTAAACTTTTATCACCCGCAAAATGTCTGTGTTATTTTGGTACGGGATGAAATTATTATGAAGTTTCCAACGACGAATTCATCACAGAAAAAATACCTTTCATTTAAAGGGCCCATGTCACGGTAAAGCAACTTTTTCAGTGTTTGCTGTAGTGTTTACACATTTCAAAGCATACTGTTTACGCCCCAGTCTAAGCAGTTCATATATGTAAACTAAGCTGCAAAAATAGCCTGCTTATATGCTATGATATGCATTGATGTATATGTATATATAACTTTATATATACTTTACAGGAGAAGGAAAAACCTACTTTACTTTTAATGTAAGTCAATGGAACCAGAAATGTTTCCAAGTCATTTCGGGTCATTTCTTTTAGTCCACTCATCATGAAATTCACATATCATGTAAAGGGCAACAGATATTTTCAAATTATCTCAAAAAACATCAAAAATAGAGATATAAGGTTTTCTTCCGACAACAGCGATATATATTATATATATATATATATATATATCCATTCAGCCAACAGCCATTATGCTCCGCCCATTTGCACTTATAAGCTATAAGGAGTGTTTCAGCTCAGACTGCTTTTTAAATGAGGTGTAATCCAGGGCAGCCAATCAGAACAGAGCTCATTTACATATTGGTCTTAAAGGCACAGTAACAAAAAATCAGCCTGTTTGAATTATATTGAGTTATACCTCCATACATATTGCATATTGAACTGCCACTTTGTTTATACATCCATGCATGTTGGACAACTGTTAATATATGTAATCGTTTACAGTTCATAGTCACTCTGTTCATCCACTGGACGTGACATGTACCACTGCATTCTTACCTGTGTAATATTTATGCGATTTTACTTTATTCTCGTATTGCACATTATAATCATATGGTTATTTTAGTATATTTTATCATATATCTTTACTTCTTCTATTTATGCATCTGTATTAAAGCGTACGACATTACTTTTGCTCTTGTTTCGCTCTTTATTGTACTTTGTGCTGCTGTAATAGATGACTTTCCCTCTGAGATTAATAAGGTGATTTATCTATCTATCTTATGAATGATAACTTTTTTTTATTACATATATCCACAAGTCTATTTGTCTTAGAGGAAAGATGCAATAAAAAAGTAGGACGTGGGACCCTTTAAGACCTTCACTTGACTGATTTTCAGTATAAAACACATTTAAAATAATCAGTGGAGTATTTTTGCGTTTGTCCTACCGGCTGTGAAATCACCTGCGTTTGGCTTTGGCTAATATGTAAAGTGGGCCTGAGCTTAGGAAGAAGTGATGCGATTTGGTCCCTGCTTTGGAGGAGGCTTCTTAAAGTCCTACAGCGGCTCCCTCATCCTCCTCCTCTTCCTCATCTTCCTCTTCCTCCTCCATCTCCCTCTTCTCCTTCTCTCCATGCTGTATAAACTGCACGCAATCTCGATTTCCAAATCCTTCTGATTTTACGACTCCGGCTGACTGAGGCTGCCGTGCCTTCTCACGGGTCGTGGAGGGCAACAGGGTGGGGTGTCAGTGTGTGAAAGGGGGGTATGGTTTGTTTGCGCTCCCCATTTTGAGAGCTTACGGTCTGAGCTGAAGAAGCGCAGGGAGCTAATGTGAAGATTTCGGACTTTTCTCTCAGACTCGGCCCGGCCTAAGCCCCGGCTGTGCGGCTGTTTGCCAAGAGTCTGCTCAGATTAATACCCTCACACACTCCTGCAGGCTGAGGACCCCCTGATGCAAACATACACACACACACACACACACACACACACAAAAACATACACACACACATATACATATATCTGTTTTCTTATCCTGCCAGGACGTTGTTTCATGCATATGTCCCATATGTATAATATATAAGTATGAATACATAATAAAAAGTATATATGTGTATATGTAGTTATGTTTCTACAAGCAATCATAATATAATAATAATATATAATATATTTGAAAGTATCTATGTATAACAATATGTCCTGCAAGCATTACATATATATATGTATGTATATATATATATATATATATATATGCACTTAGAATATGTCCCGTATGTATTATACGTACATAACAAAGTATCTATATGTAATAATATGTCCTATATGTATTATATGCATATAATTAGTATCTATATGTAATAATAATATGTCTTATATGTATTATATGTATATAATTAAGTATCTATATGTAATAATAATATGTCCTGTATATATTATATGTATATAATTAAGTATATATATGCAATGATAATATGTCCCACATGTGTTATATATATATAATTAAGTATCTATATGTAATAATAATATGTCCCATATGTATTATACATATATAATTAAGTATCTATATGTAGTAATAATATGTCCTATATGTATTATATGTATATAATGAAGTACATACATATATGTAGTAGTAATATTTCCTACATGTATTGTAGGTATGTAAGTTTCAATATGTATTATTGTGTCCCATATTTATTATATACTGTATATACAAATGTTTAAGTATTTTCTAAGAGCATCTTTGTACAAAAACAAACACCCGCAGAGTGAGCACTTGGTAATCCACTCTCTCTCTCTCTCTCTCTCTCTCTCTCTCTCTCTCTCTCTTTCTCTCTCTCTCTCTCTTATCTCCCCCTTTATCTTCACTAAGTGTGTAAACACCGTCTCAGTGTTGTTTGCAATAGGCTGATTTTTAGGAAACATAAGAATGTGAGTAAATATGTTTTCTTCCATGCAAAGCCGCAAATTGAGGGCATTACTGGAAGAGGCAAGAAGCTGGTTTCACTCGACCATGTGGACTTTAAGAAGCTGTTTGTTTGTTTGTTTGTAAAAATATGAGTCAGTTTTGAGTTGAGATGAACAGCTTAACATTAAGACGATGTTCAAGTCGGCCTGTTTATGGCTTTATATGTCACTATTATATATGCTCTGTTTTTTGCTCACAGCCTGAGACCGACTGACAGACTGAGGCATCCTGAAACAGACTTTTGCTTATATTCATAATCCATGTTGTCTATTTATTCTGTATTATGGGCTTTTCTGATTAAATTGATTGACGACTGATCCATAACCGACCATACGTTTACTGTTACTTCCTCTCTGAAGCTGAAAAATAGCACTTACTTACTGATACACTGTTAGAAATAAGTATTTATGCCAAAAATCTCAATATGACATGAAGTGTTTGTAAACATAATGTCAATTACTTTTTTTTATTGTCAAGAGGGGCCTTAAACCAAAGTAAGGGATGTTAGCACTATTTATAACACTGTTATAAAGCATCTTTGCCAGACGAGTGAACTGAAATGCTGAGGCCTCATTAAAACATATTACTATATCAGCTCTACACATTTCTACCTGAGTTTAAGTACAAATACTGTGTGGCTGCAGATGTAGATGTTGTTCAGCAAAGTAATAGCATAAATGTATAGCTGTTATAACTAAATTAATTGGGAATAATGCTTCATAACAATGTTATAAATGGACCAAATGGCCATCACTTTCAGTTTAAGGCTCCTTATGTCAATGCAATGTCATCTTCTGCATGAGACATCTTGAAATTGTTGGCTTAAAGAGTTCATAAACATTCAAGTATTGCTGTATTAACATGTCATAAATATGTTATTCAATGTTTATGCATATCTGTAGGTAAGTAGCCTTCAAATAAGGTGCTACCAAAGTTAGGAACGTTTTTACCTTCCCTTGTAAAGACGTGCTTTTCTTTGAACAGCAACCATATGACTGCTGTCAGAACAAAACCTTGTATCTCCATTTTTGCCATTTTTCAGTTTTTAACATAATCTGAAAATGCCTGTTGCCATTTACATAGTGAATAAATTTCATGATAAATGGCCCAACAGAAACAGCCCAAAAATGACTTGGAAAATGTCTGGTTCCATTGACTTACATTAAAAGTAAAGTAGGTTTTTTCCTTCTCCTGTAAAGTTACCATTTTGGAGATACGAGGTTTTGCTCTGACAGCACTGATGCGCTATATCTTAAGGTTACGTTCACCTGATGTAGGTCTTTCAAAAAGTGAACTTTTTTTGAGAGATTAGACGCAAATGAGGGTAAAAAAAACAGACACAGTGTGTTGGTCTAGTGCATTCTGGCATTCTGGAGCCGGAGAACAAAAAAAGGCAATAACGGCCCCTCAGTAGAGGATTTAGCCTAGCTTTTCTGCATTGGCTTTACAGACTTCTCAGAGTGTCTTGCTAAGCCACAACCAAAAACTCCTTTACCCACCCCCCCTCCAGCAACTCCCCCCAAACAGTCACAGCAGCCTCCTCAAAAGTAGTTGGCAAAGAAACAGAATAACAAACATATTTAGAGCAAAAAGCAGGAGAAAGAGGATGAGTCGCCTTTTAATTCAGCACGCTAAAAAGAGGCTGTCAAAACCCATTACCTAAGTGTCCTTTATCTTCCCATATGCTTTTGTTGCCTAATCAGCTTTGTATCTCTCTAAATCCAGGATTGGGATAAAAACAAATGGATCAGCCCAGCGTATAGAGGGGGAATGCGTCCGCGGCGGCTGAAAAAAAGTGGGCTAGCATGGCTCTGTGGCCAGAGGAGAGAAACGCAGGCAGAAATAGGCCAGAAACTCGCCAGCGGAGCCGATCTTTTGGCCCTTCTCTCTCTCTCCCGCTCGCTCTCTCTCCTGATCCTCTTGGATTTCTCTTTCTCCTCTGCGTTCCCTTTCTTTTTTTTCTCCCTGGCAGAAAGGAGGATTGAGGTTTATACCCCTCTATCCACGCCGGCGGAGGGGAAGAGGACATTTGCAGGATCAAGGCCGGACTCGGGCGCGGAAATCGTCTCACAATAGAACTATTACTCTTATCAGATTTGCAGAAGGGACAGGCCCTTGATTTTTAACCCTTAGAAGTCTGAGAGGTACTGCTGTCCTTTAGCTGTACCATTTAAATGTGATTACGTAATTGCATAATAATTAATGACATGGTTAGTTACGTAATGAATTCCATTTACAGTCGTAAAAGTAAAGGTGTCTTCTTGGTAACACTTTATTTTTGGGGTCTTTAGGCCCTTTTAAAGGGTTTATTTACTCTTCATTAAGCTTTGTTCATTGTGACCTGTATTACTACATAACTAGAAGTCGTGCGTTGCAAAATTTGCTTACAATTGTGGTAATAATGCACAATTATTGAGAAGGAATCGTCATCTGAATTCACTTCTTATTGGCTTATTTGAGTTTAATAAGTGTAATAAGTCACTAATACTTGTGTTCAAATGAGTAACACTTGGAATACATTTTAAGGGCTTTTTAAGATCTTGTTTTTTGTTCAGAAATCCCAAACTAGGCACTTCTAAATGATGTATTCACTGTGCATTAAGGATTATTCATTGCAACCTACACCAATGAGACATAACATTATGAGCACCTCCTTGTTTCGACGCTCATTGTCCATTTTATGAGCTCCACTTACTATATAGGTGCACTTTGTAGTTCTACAGTTACAGACTGTAGTCCATCTGTTTCTCTGATACTTTGTTAGCCCCCTTTTACCCTGTTCTTCAGTGGTCAGGACCCCCATGGACCCTCACAGAGCAGGTACTACTTTGGGTGGTGGATCATTCTCAGCACTGCAGTAACCCAGTAAAAGCATATGGCCACAACTGTCATAAACGTTTTTTTTTCATTTATATCTTACCTGTGATGACAGTTCGCAGATCACTGCCAACAAGGATGAATCTCTTTAACTATAGGACTTTTTTAACTATTTTATTATTGGCTTTGGAAATGGGCATCCTGTACTCTGTTGAAGTATCAGGTCTTTCACAGTATCCAAACTTTTACTTACGTACAGTTTATGGAAATGAAATGCAGCTTCATTAAAGATGATACTAAAACTCCTCAATCGCTCTATTAACCCCTCAGGAAGATCTACACAGCTCACTACTTCACAGCACACAGTGGGAGTGAGAGCTGTTTCAGTGTGGATCTGTTACAGGATTCGATCACATTCATTCAATTTTCATTTACATATCACTTCCAGCATTTTCGGCTGATATTGGCCCCATACTGATATCCATCAATACCACTGACAAACCTACCTGTGACTATTAGAGCCAGGCCTTCAGTTCGGTCCATAAATGTCAAAACTCAACAGCTCTACAAGAATGCGAATTTCTGCTCTGCAGTTCACATGAACATATTTTGGGTGTTCTGAATAAAATGTAGATATTTGAAGCTTGACCAGTGAGTGTGTTTACATGCACTTAATATTCCGATAACTGCAGAAAATCAGATTTTGTCAGTAATCTGATCAATGCGTTTATATGCACTTGAGTAATCAGATAATGGGGAAACTCTAGATCTACATGAGTCAGAAAGTAATCAGATTTCTGCTTTACAACCAGCTGATAAACTCACAGAAGAAGACATGACAACGTAAAACTCAAACTTCATGCTGTGGCTTTTTTTAAAAAAACATTGCACCACTTCACCTAAAATATGAACATACATCATTTAGAAAATGAAGAATATTTAAATCCATCATTTCGTCAAGCATGTATTTGGTTTCAGCGTCGCTTTAAAAAGGGTTTGCTGCAACTCAGTTTCCAGAAATCCGAAAGAAATCAGAGTAAGAGTCACATGCACTGAGAAATCTGATTACTGAGCTAAAATCCAGACTCTTTATCGAATTTCTTAATCGGATTTCTAGACCTTACTCTGATCTAAGAAATCAGAGTGAGCTGTTTACATGACCATTTGAATAATGTAAACGCACTCAGTGACTCTTTCAGTAAAGAGTCCTGGCATAGAGCTGCCGCCACTGTTTTCCATTCCTAACAACAAACTAAAATCAGCTTAGACTGTGTTCACAGTCAGTGACTAAAACTTCCACTAGAGTGATATATATTCACAGGAATTTGCTCCCACTGTAAATCAAAACATCATTGATGGTTGATTCTTCTGTCACTTCCTAATTAAGCTGGTTGTTAATCTAATGTGTAAGGTCTTTAGTTCAGCTCCTGAGGTCCTAACCAATGGGAGAACTCAAAATCTACCTCGATATCACAGAGAAAACAATCCTGATTGGACAATTTAAAATTTCCAGGTTTTAACCATTTTGTTTCCAAAACTTAAGAATGAAATATGAATATTACTACAATACATGCTAAAAAACAAAACAAGCATGACAGTTATATTAAAAAATGAAATAAAATCACAGATATGTATTTTTTTTATTTCATGAATTCTTTTGGGCTTCTTTGAAGGCCTAGAAGGCACAGAGGGTTCCCCAGTGATCAATACCAATCTGCCATTTCTAGTTCTGTATTGCTGGCTTTATATCCAGATGTGTTCATTTCTGTGTCTATATGTTAATGTTAGTCAGTTATTTTCCTCCATTTGCTCCAAATTTTGTGTTTTGTTGTGTGTGGTGTAGTTTGTCATATGTCAGCACCAAAAACGATATTTTATGTTAGCTCAAAGGACAATAATATTCAGTTTTTTTACACTGTAGGAAGAGTTAAACAGACCCAAGCTCTCTGCTTAAGATCAATGGCAGACAAATCACTGGCCAAACATCTCTCTCTCTCCCCATCCACCCCCCCACCTCCCCCCAGTCCACTAATCTATACCAGACAAATTAGCCTGGCAAACAGATCGGGGAGAGAAAAGATTTACTCTGTGCCGGCTAATTACATCAGCTCATTAAGAGTCTTTAAGAGGCTGTGATTAGAGATGTTTGTTCACACTCTGCGTGGTGTGTTTAATGACCGCCAGTTTATCACCAGGCTGCCTAAAGCGGAGCAGGACGGGCCTAATCAGCCTATTGGACCATCAATATTTAAGAGGGCTGTGGGAGGCCTTATAGTGTTACAAGAATCATGACTTTCAAAGGCTGTTCAGAAAGTCCTACATGGACGGGAGCCTCAATGTCCATAAGAATCACTGGCCACAGGACCATGTTGAACAGACATCATTTGGTTGGTGGACCATTCACGTCAAGTCACATCACATTAGTGTCACTGCTACACGAGCAAAGTGTACGCCAGCAAGGCAAGGTGGAGCTATAGAGCTATAGAGGAGGGTTTCTAAACACCTTACCATTCACTGCAAACGTGGTCGATCAGCCGAGAGATGTTTGGTGCTTTAGTTTTGCACTGGAGCTACAAGGCTAATGTGGCCAACAAGTACTAGAAGCTTAACCTACCAAGTAGCATGGTGCTAACTGCATGTCTACATGCCGGATTGCATATGGACTTGTTCAGTAATCACCAATAGAATTGATTATGTGGTTTCTGACACTGTATGACTCTACAAACATGGGCAAAATTATGGACAGAGTTCAGCCTTTAGGACAGGGGTCAGCAACATGCGACTCTTTTACTGCCCTGTTGTGGCTCCACAGCTGAATTAGATTAGTAGGTAAAAATAAAATAATCCTCCTTTACAGTAAAATAAAGCTCTGCTGATCGTTCAACACAGTTTAACAATAAATGGTCTTAAACTCTGGAGTTAATGTAGAACTGCTGATTCACCCTTTAACCCTGAAGATCAGCGCATTCTGCTGGTCACCATAGCAACGCAGACAGTCTTGCCTAGCTAGTAGCTAACGAAACGGCAAAGAGAGAGATTTAAGACGTACATCGATAATTTGGAGATGAATGGACTTATTTGTGTTTATAATCACTCCAGCTGGTTTCCTGATACGTTTAATCTGCAACAAGAAACTGACGAACACTAAAAAGTCACAAAGCTGAAGTCAGATTCTCGTCCTAATTTACCATTCCACAGGAAAAAAGTTTGTAAAATTTGTAAAAAGTCAAATGTTAAGAGACGTTTTACGAGAAACTATTCTACTTTTGGAAAAGTTTCCTGCCAGAGATGCGAGAAAAACGGCTATAGCTGAGCTAAAACTTAAAGCAGAGCTTTAATATTGTGGCTCCCAAGGTTGTTTAATTTGCTGATCCCTGCTTTGGGATCGTTGCCACAGTTTTTAGCCACAGTACTTGGCTAAACACAGCAGTCTGAGACTCCTAACAACCACCTGCAAGACCTACTAGACACTAAAACTGCCCCATCAGATAAACAGCACTTAAAGCTTTCATCTCTGAGAGAGAGGAGAAAATCAAGCTGCTTCAGATCTGAAAACATCCACAGGTGTTTCTGTCCATCCTTCTGATGAGTTTACATTGTAACTGGGATTACTTGGATCATGAGATGTAGAAAGTGCAACCAACTTCTAAGACTGAACTTTGGAGGTGTGGAAAAATACCCCTGCATATTTCTATGGAAAACTGAAAGCATTTCCCCTGAAGAGAATGATAAGAGTAATAAAGGAAAGAGTGGGCACCATAAATACTGAAACATTTGATTTTATTTAATATTTATTGTGTAATTTTCTTAATATTCCCTGATATTTGCACTTTACTGTATGACAACCTTTCATCCATGTCTACAGATAACAGTATGTCATACCAAGTCAATTGCTTGTCCTCGTAGCTAAAGATAGAAACACGTCTTGGCTGATTTACTGCGTTTTGGGGTGAGGATGTCCATTTTTGTTGAACCATTGCTTTATTGAGCTCGCACTTGTGCCGAGATGTGACAAGACGGCCGGAGAGTCGAGCCCAGCCAGAGGAGTGTGGACCGGTTAGCGTTTCTGACTGATTCCAGCCTACCTGAAGTATGTTTCCACGTCTTTTTTACGCCCCCTTGAGAAAAGGCGCCTCACTCTCAGCCCTGTTTTACCCACAACCCCCCTCTTCTGCCCCGCGGCGCTGCGTTCCACAATGGAGAACAGAGCGGTTTGGGAAATGGAGGCCATTTATAACCGCCGTCCGCGGCCCCCCCAACTTCAGAGACAAAGCGAGAAACACGTCCCCCCCCCTTTCGCCTCCATGCTAATGCTAATGTCACACAATTACCTCTTAACCGCTCAGACAAACTGCGCACAGGGGAAAAGTGACATCCAATCAAAACTGTCACAGGTGATCGAGTCCAGTCATGAGGAGAGCGGGCCCGTCACAACCACACAGGAGCGCGCGTGGGAACGCCGGCGGTCGAGGGGAGCGCGAGCGAAAGATTTGAAATGATAACAGGCCGTTAATATCCCACCAACACGCTCCTATCATCAGCCCTTAATGTCAATGCACAGGCAGGCCCTAAGACACCCCATGATAAATCACCAGACTTCTGAATCTCTCTCTATCTCTCTCGCCCTCTCTCTCTCTCTCTCTCTATCTCTCTCGCCCGACTCTCTCTGGGACTTGAGCTGGCAAGCATGGAAAATGGACTGCTCTCCGCTAATGATATTCAAAAATGATAGCTGGAAAGAGATTGAAGAAGGAAAAAAAAAAAAAGCGCTCCCCTCTGAACCATGCAGAATGTGTACCTACCAAAGCATTGCTTTTTCTTAATAGAGTTTAGGGGACACTGTCAAAAACTGCGGCCCGCAGTCAATGTCAACTTTATCTCCCTCCACCTTCAGCCGCGCCCGTGATGGATTACACGCTCTTACTGTGGCCTCCGCTTGAAACTTCCACGCTAACGTTTACGTATTCTCACTCGTCTTAAAAGGGGAATTCCACATTTTGCTAAATTGCTGCACATGCATGTGGTTATGATGTAGAATCAGAACTGTTCACAGTGGTGGTCATAGGAACCAGACGTCCACCTCTAAAAGCTCCCTCACAGAAAGTTATTAAATGAAGTGGTTATGAATACAACGTCAGATGTCTGAGACATTGTTTTACGAGAGGTTTGAGACAAAGACTGGCCTAAAAGCTATTTTTAAATGTGAAAATAAAAATGAAAAATAATTTTATTTTTCTCACTTTTTTGAAATAAGAGTTTGAGGTAGTGTGTAAATAAAGCGTCCAAACATACCAGACCAGTACAGTCCATATTTAACAATTATACTGCAAAAAACATTTTATGTTGTCATGAAAACCAACACACACACACACACACACAAACATATATACATATAGCCACCTCTTCAGCCTACAGCAGTTTAGCCCTGCCCATTCACACAGAAGTTTCAGCCCAGAACTGCTTTTTGAATAAGGGCATGATGCAGGGCAGCCAATTATAACAGAGCTCATTTACATATATCAGTCTTAAAGGCACAGTCTGTTTAATTCCAAGGGACATCATAAGTGGAAAATAAAACTATAGGATATGGACCCTATAAATAAATTATAAATAAATGATAAATATTCCATATAAAAACTCAGAGGACTCGTGTAGGTTCACTGGTGGTTCTGGATAGTAAATAAAATGTCTATATTTGTGTTGTAGTCATGGCGACCCCTGGTTCCTATCACCACCACTGTAAAGACATCTGAACCATTTCACACCAAACCCCTCTGAATCTCTCTGTTTACATCTCAACCGTTTTGAAAAATTGTGGAATTCCCCTCCAATAAAACCAAAATGGTCACATTATAGGAGAAGGAAATCCTTAGCTTTGATTTATTGTGTTTTAATGGGTTTACAGCTTTGTGGTTAAATGCAAATGAATGTTTATACATAATGTGCTTTTATGCTCTTATGTTTTTTGTTGTTGTTGTTGTTTTCACTGTGTGCCTGTTAAAGGGTTAATGTACGTTAAGGTTAAGACCGTTTTCCCACTCCTATGATGTTAACATATCAGAGAGGTCTTGACCATACATACATTTTTGTGTCAGGTTTGTAATCAGACATCACAGAAAGAGGAGAAGGCAGAAAACCTCCTTTACTTTAATGTGTGTTAAAAGGCCATATTATGAAAAAAAATCCATTGCTATTTTTAAATTAAGAGTTTAACGTAACAGTTTTAAAGTTTCAAAACATATCATTCACTTCCCAGTCAATACAGTCAATATCAGGACACAAAGCTGCAAAAACAGCCTGTTTTGAATTCATTGGGCCTCATTCAACAACCGTTCTTACGGAGAAATTTCTTCTTAAAACCCACTTACACAGTTTTTACGAAGATTCTGACATTCCGCAGTGTTTTCTTACTTGGGATTTGTTCTTAGGTAAGAACAGAATCTACACACACTCAAGAGCAAAGGTGAGAACAGTTCTGCGCTTTATAAACGCACCATGAATCTGACGCAGACTTTTTCTTAGGATCTTTCTCAAGAGCACATTAAAGAAAAAATTTAGGAAGATATTGGAGAATGAGGCCCAGTTGTTTTTGTGATGTCACAAGAAACAACCTAATTTCATATATCCAAAGCAATTTATCTCTGCCTGCTCATGCTGAAGTTATAAGGAGTGTTTCAGCTCTGAGTGTTTTTTGAAAAAGGGCAGCCAATCAGAATGGAGCTCATTTACATATCGCTGCAGTTTTGTCATTTTTCAGTTTTTGGCATAATTTGAAAATGCCTGTTGCCCTTTACAGTGTGCATACATTTGATGATAAATGGACCAAAATAAAAGGCCCAAAGTTACTTGGAAAGATTTCTGGTTCCATTGACTTACATTAAAAATAAAGTATGTTTTTACCTTCTCCTGTAAAGTTACTATTTTTACAAGGTTTTGATCCGACAGTAGCAATTTATCAATCTTAAAGGCACAGTAACAATAATAAAAAGCCCGTTTGATTCTAAGGGATAAAGAGAGGTTGGAAATGGTCACGTAGAAATGAATTGTGAATATTTTGTTACATAAAGCAACACAAATGTCAAGGGAAACAATAAAATACAAGAAAAATGTAGGACATGAGCCTTTTAATGCAACATTTCCTTTCCTTTTGTTTTGGGCTGTTTCTATTGGTCTATCTATCATGAAATATTTGTACAAAAGAGTAAAAACAATATGAAAAATGTGCAACGTAAAAAAATCACAGTGGAAGTCAGTGGAAGTCAGTGGAAGTCAGTGGAGTCAGGCGGTTTTGATTAGAATGCATTAGATAGCATGTCCCTAAACCTCTGAATCAAACAGAGGATCCTATTCAGATCTACCGAAAATGACTTTAAAACTGTATTTTCTTGTTATTTATAGCTCACATTTCCTCCACGGCTGCGTGTTTGATGGCAGATTGGCTTCTTGCTGCGTCTTCAGTGCTGTTCCGAGGCAACAGCCGGCAAATTACAGCAACATTACAGCCCAGCATGGAGCCGCACACGCATGCAGAGAGACGAGCTCCAGCGCGAACGCAGACAATCCCAACAGATTTACTGATAATCAGCATCTAATCTGTGTTTTGACTTTACACTTTAACTGTATGGTGTGTGAGTGCAGGAATCAATTCATCAGATTATAGTAGAATAATGACAGTTATGATGATTAATAATGATGAGGATGATTATTATTACTAATGATAACCAGCTGCAAATGCTTCTTATCTGTTATTCAGCCTTAAATTTTAAATGTAAATGTAGGAGGAGTCCAGTATGCTTGGGAGAATAAATAGAGCATAATATAATAGTGATAAATAATAACAGTTCCAGTGATGATGGCTATTGTTATTAGTCGTATTACTACTATTTATTTCTTATTATTTGTCTTTTGGTTATTCTCACAAGCATGAAAAATATTGGAAATATTAAAAGGACTCATTACATCTTTATCTCTTCTCTGTTGTTAAAGTTAATTAATAAAAAAAAATCTTCTATATTGTGTTTTTGCTTCTGAAATCAATAAAGTCATCATGCATGATTAGAATTAATACAAATAATCATAAACAAAGTAAAAAGTACGGTGAATGAAAAAACGCTTAAAAAAGATGGTTCTTCAAGAGTTGTTTAGTAAAGACAGTGGTTCTATAGAGAACCATTTGCATGCTTAAATGGTTCTCTGCATGTGAAATAGCTCATGAAAGCGTTCTTCAGATTGATGGAGAATGTGTTGTATACAGTTCTAAATAGAACCTTTTTTGAAAAGGGTTCTATATAGCACCAAAAAGGGTTCTGTGATGTCAAGCTTGTAGCAATAGAATAAACCTTTTTGGTGCTATATAGAACCATATACAACACATTCTCATCAATCTGAAGAACGCTTTCATGATGCAAATGGTTCTTTCTGTGTTCATGGTTCTATACAGAACCATTTTCTTTACTAAAGAACCCCTGAGGAACCATCTTTTTTAAAAGTATGTGTTCTATATAGTATCAAAAAGGGTTCTTCAAGGATTCTTTAGTAAAGACGATTGTCTTGTGCAGAACCATGAACATCCCAATAAAACAACTGCATGCTTAAATGGTTCTCGGCATGGTGAAATGGTTCTTCAGACTGTTGGAGAATGTGTTGTACAGAATCCTTCTGAAAGCCTGACATTGTAAACAACAGCAGAACCCTTTTGGTACTATATAGAACCACGAACACTTTTTAAAAAGATGGTTCTTCAAGAGTTCTTTAGTAAAGAAAATGGTTCTGTATAGAACTTGAACACTCAAATGGCCATTTGCATGTTTAAATGCAATTGCATTGTAAAAACGTTCTTCAGATTGATGGAGAATGTGTTGTATACAGTTCTATATATGGAACCTTTTTGAAAAGGGGTTCTGTATAGCACCAAAAAGGGTTCTGCTATTGCTGTTGCTATGATGTCAAGCTCGTAGCAATAGAAGAACCCTTTCTGGTATAGAACCATATACAACACATTGTCATCAACCCTTGAAGAACCATCTTTTTTAAAAGTGTTTGTGGTTCTATCTAGTACCAAAAAGGGTTCTGCTGTTGTTTAAAATGTCAGGCTTTCAAAAAGGTTCTACATAGAACCATATACAACCATTCCACCATGCAGAGAACCCTTTAACCATGCAAAAAGCACTTTGAGGGTTCATTGCTAAAGAATCCCTGAAGAACCATCTTTTAAAGTTGGTACCTTGAGGGCTGGATTGAAGAACATGGTTTGGTTCCAGATTTCTCCTGGACGCCTCCAGCCATCACGTGAACGTCCAGCACACCTGATATAATATAATGATGTATTGATTAACCAAACAGTTAAACTAAACAGACACATCGACATACAGCCATGTGCAAAGGTTTGTGCACCCCGGTCAAATTTTGATGTTTCGTTGATTTTCTAAGTGAAAATAAGTGAACGCACTTCTGCACACTTTAGTGCACAACTACTCTTTATTTACTGAATTTAACACCCTGGGGGAAAAACAAAACACAAGAAGAGTCCTGTGCAAAAGTTATGGCACATTTAATATGTTTTTTTTTTCAAAAATGTTTAAAGACATAAATGGAAATTTTGCACTAAAATATGCAGAAAAATATACCAGTAGAGGACAGATTAGCATGTAACTTGATAGGGGTGCTCAGACTTTCACAAAGGACTGTAATGATAGTCATGATGATGATGATGATGATGATGTTGCTGATATTAGATTATTATTAGTACTGATAAGCAGCTACAAACGCTTTAGAATGGCTGGGAGAATAAACAGATCATAATGATGACACATGACAACTGCACTGATTATTATTATTATTATTATTATTATTTGGATGGTCCCCTATAGATGCTATATATTTCAATCACTAACAAACCTTCTGGTTGATTATTAACAACATTAGGGTTATGGTTAGGGGTAGATGTAGGTTTTGCCTTGAGGTTAAGGTCAGGGTTAGGTTTAGGTTTAGGGTTAGTAATAGATTTAATACAGTCTTTCATACTGAACTTTAAGTTCAGTTTCATTTAATAGATATTTAGTTGAATGTTACTTACAGATACACTGAGCATTTACAAAGCATCTACAGTGGACCATCCAAATAAAGTGTTACCATTAATATTATTATTATTAGTAGTAGTAATAGTAGTAATATTTATCTTTTGGAATACAACCTGAAAAAGCTTTTTTAGATGTATTAATTTATTCGATTCCCACTGCTGTAACACAGTAAGATTCGAAAATAAATCTGTAAATGATGCCTGAAAATCACTGAGATTTTTTTTTACTTGTGCTGAATTTCATTTCCTTCCCTAAAATTTACAAGGAAAACATTAAAGTTAAAATTCTCAACAGTTAAAAGTGATACAAACATTTTTTTTCTAAATAAAAAAGTAAATAAAATGCTAAACATCAGTAGTGAGAAGCAGATATGTGGACACATTGTGATAATAACAATTAGGGTTAAAATAATAAAAAAAAGAAAAATTAATAATTTAATTTGCTGTCATTTAGAGCTCATAGTATTTATTGACATAAAGATTATGACCATTTTGTGCTTGTGCACCCCATTTTTGTTATTATTATTATTATTATTATTATTATTATTATTATTATTGTGTGTGATTTGCTAATAGTAGTAGTAGTATTGTTAATATTACTATTGATTATGACAGCCTTAATCAATCAGAGATGTTTCCGGTGTGGAGGGGTGAGAGGCTGATCACACACTCGAGTGTGAGCGAGCTCTCAGCCTGTCAGAGCCTCACACACACACACACACACACACACACACACACACACACACACACACACACACACTGCTCCGTACACTCACAGCTGTCACACTCTTAATTGGCTGTGTGACCCCCTGTCCACCCCCCAACCCCTGACAGCCCGCTAATTACCCCGCACACGCGTGTGACTGAGCGCAGCTGCATGCCAACAGCTCTCAATAGAACACTGTGGACAAGTATTACAACTGTAACAATATTATAATTGTATAAATAATAATACAGGTGGAGGAATAGAATATGAGATATAAATGTGTGTGTGGGTGTGTGTGTGTGTGTGTGTGTGCGTGTGTGGGTGTGTGTGTGTATGTGTGTGCGTGTGTGTGTGTGTGTGTGTGTGTGTGTGCGTGTGTGTGTGTAGCGTGTTCCAAAATGTTGTACACTGGTTCATTGAAACTGTCCTTTTCAAGTTGAATTTTTAATGTGAATTCTTTAAAGTCAAATAAGTTCATTGTTAATAAGTGAATTGCTAATTGTTTAATAAGGCCTTTAGGCAAGAGACATACAGACAAGACACACAGGGTCCAAAAGTCAGAGAACGCCCTTAATTTATTTAATTTCCAGTCAAAACTGCCATTAATTTGTTGATTTTTCAGCATCAGGAAAAAAGCAGGAAACACATTTAACAGAAAATCACACAGAAGCCTCAACAGCTAAATATCAGCTGTTTCAGTGTTCAGTGAGTCACTCTTTCCCTTTATTCCAGCTTCCATTCTTTTCAGGAGACTCACTTTCAGTTCCTCAAAGAATCTGCAGACACACCTCCAAAGTTCAGTCTTAGAAGCTGGTTGATCATTTTCTGAAGTAATCAAACACATTCAGTGGTGTTGAGGTCTGGACTCTGGGGTGGTCAGTCCATTGTTCAGCCTCTTTGTTTGATGTGTCCGTCTCCTTTTCTCAGTGAGGTTCTTCTTGACAGCTACACATCCTTTCAGACCCACAGCGCTGAGTCGTCTTCTCACAGTGGAAGGATGGACAGAAACACCTGTGGATGTTTTCAGATCTGAAGCAGCTTGATTTTCTCCTCTCTCTCAGAGATGAAAGCTTTAAGTGCTGTTTATCTGATGGGGGCAGTTTTGGGGTCGACCAGCTCTTCCAGGTGGTTGTTAGGAAGCCAATTTTTTCGTACTCCAGTTTATAAACTTAGGCTATTTATTTTGCTCTGTCTTTGTGCAAGTGGATTATATCTAATCTCCTCAGAAAAGCATCCTAAAACATTAATAACTTTTACTTAATGGCTGTTTTGACTGGATATTAAATAAATGCTGCTGTTGGAACAAAACCTTGTTTCTCCATTTTTGTTGTTTTTCAGTTTTTGACATAATCTGAAAATGCCTGTTGCCCTTCACATTGTGTGTAAATTTCGTGATGAATGGACCAAAAGAAACGGCCCAAAATGACTTGGAAAAAAATCTGGTTCCATTGACTTACCTTTTATGGTAAAGCATGTTTTTTCCTTCTCCTGTAAAGTTACCATTTTGGAGATACAAGGTTTTGTTCCGACAGCAGAGAAATAAACTGTGGTCTCTGACTTTTGCTCATTACTCATTTCAATGTATCTAATAAACAACGTTGTCTAAGGTCTGCATTCTTATAAACACAGGTGCTACAAAGGGTTCTTTGGCAATAGAAGAATGTCTTTGTCCGCTTTTCAGTCGACACTTCTTTTTAACAAGCCCTTTTTTGGTTCTTTAGAGAACTAAAAGTGTTTATTCCGTGGCATCACTCAAAAGAACCTTCTTGGCACCTTCATTTTTAAGAGTGTAAAGGTTCTGCTATGTGCCGTTCTCCCTTATTCTCCTGCTCCGCCGACAAGAGCAGAAAAACAATTAAAGTAGATGAGGGGAGTGCTCCTAAAAAAAAGGCCATGCAAATGACATGCTAATGGTATGCTAATGAGGGCAGTAGGGGGGCGAGTGGGGGGGGGTAAAGTTTGGTTAGAGAGCGGAGCGGCGAGGAGAGCGGGCGATGGCTGGGTGAGCAGTGAGTACGCCTGGTGCCACGCTGAGTGGCAAAACGTTTCGTTAGCGAGGGATCGGGCGAGCGAGGGGGAGAGAGAGAGAGAGAGAGAAGGAGAGAGAGAGGAATAGAAAGAGTGAGCGGACGCCCTCTGGGCTAATGAATACTGATTGATTCCCAAATTAAATTTCACAACTGTTCTCTCTCTCAATTTCCTTTCTCTCTCTCTCTCTTTTTCTCTCTGTTTCTCATCGTAGTCCAGTCCTTCCCTCACGCACTCCACATTTTAGCGACCGCAAGTAATTTTACTTCTCATATCCCTGAACAACATTAACAAAAAAGGGTGATTACTGTGAAGCAGGAAAACAAAAAACCTGTCTAGCTCATCCTAAAAAGGCTGATCTTGCTCTTCTTCCTGGTAACACAAGGCTAAGAGTGAAGGAACGCTAGCAAGTTCACATCACTTCACTATCATGATGCTATGACTGCTAATTCAAAGTGTTAGTAATAAAAAGACCCGACAAACTATAAAGTGGAGTTATTATCAAGCAATAAAAGAAACACCAGCCTCGCTCCTCATCCTAGCTAACAGAAGTCCAGATAGTAAGTATATATAGGTCCCCTGGCTTGATAAGGTCAGCACCCCACTGACTGTCCACCCTCGGACCACCGAGATTACTCTAAATACTTTTTAATCTCCTCAAACAGATTTTAAACGCACAGAGACCTTTATTTTAGAAAATAAACTTGGACAAATATTAGAAACACACACACACACACACACATCATCTAGACCGCTTATCCTTCTGGGTCGCGGTGGGGTGCTGGAGCCTATCCCAGCTGTCATCGGGCGGAAGGCAGGATACACCCTGGACAGGTCCATCGCAGGGATATTAGAAACAACTGAGAGAAAAAAAAAAGACTAGGCCTGATATAAAGTGATCTTATAGAAAATGTTGTTGCTGATTCTGTGCCAGATTAAAATTTATTTTAATTGAAATTTATTTCTAAATTTATTCACTAAACTCATTTACAAAGTGTAACTAAAGAAAGGAAGGAAGGAAAAATAAGAAAGCTGGACCATGAGTGGAAAATGAGCGATGAAAAGGGGAATTTTATCTAATACTCTGCGTTACTATCGGTGGGCAGCCTGGAAAACGCTGAGCAAAACACCCGTCGACTACCAGCTCTGCCATCAGCGGGCCAACAGTGGTCCACTATCCTCTTGCCAACAATGAAGGAGGCTTACAATGAAGGAAAGCTAGCAAGGGGCAGCAAACATACACAGTTTTAACAAGCGTTGACTCAACAAACTCTGTAGAGTAATTTTCAAGAAAAGCGAGACACGTCTTCTTCATCCTGGCTAACACAAGGCCAACAATCAATGGAAGTTGGCAAGATTTAGCATGACCTCACTGATTCTAGCTAATGATTAGCAATGTTATTAAGTGTTAATTAATAACGACCCAACAAACTAAACAGACTTATTTTCAAACAAGAAAACCAGACAGTTCTTCATTTTTCAGGCTTACAAGGCTAACAGTGAACAAATGCTAGCAAAGGCCTGTCAGGATGGCTTCACTGGCATGACTCTCGCTAACTGATCACAAGCAATGTTATTAAGTGTTAATTAATAAAAACCCAACAAGCTATAAAGTGGAGTTATACAAGCTAGTTCTTCATCCTGGGTAACACAATGAAAGAAAGCTAGTAGGAGACAGTTAGCATGGTGTCACTGGCATGATAGTAGCAAACTGCTGATTAGCAATGTTAAGCATCAGTTAATGAAAACAAACTATACAGTGGAGAAAGGAAGACAATGAAGGTGCTTTTCCTGGCTAACACAAGACAAACAAACAAGGCTGAACCAGAGCTAGCAAGAGGCAGTTAGAAAGAGCCCTTACTAGCTGACCACTAATTAGCCATGTTAATTAATAAATAAGTGTTAAAATAAATGTGTTAATAAATGAAAACTACAATCAATAAAGAGTTACTAGAAAGCATTAAAACTAATTCTTCATAACAAGCATTACTGGCACGACCGCTAATAGCAGCATTAGCATGCTTTGGTGGGAAACTAGGTTAAACAGTGGCTGTGTGGGTGTCTGTGGGCAGATGAAAGAAAGCTAGTAAGAGACAGTCAGCATGACATCACTGGTGTAATGGTAGCAAACCGCTGATTAGCAATGTCAAGCGGCAGTTAATAAAAACAAACTATACAGTGGAGAAAGGAAGAAAATGAAGGTGGTTTTTCTGGCTAACACAAGACAAACAAACAAGGCTGAACCAGAGCTAGCAAGAGGCAGTTAGAAAGACCCCTTGCTAGCTGACCACTAATTGTTAAGCATTGTTAATAAGTGTTAATTAATAAAGACTATAATTATTCTTCATAGCTAGCATTATTAGCACAATTGTAGCTGGCCGCTAATGAGCAACATTAGCATGTTTTGGTAGGGCACTAGGTTAAACATTGTTAATTAATAGTGTTAATTAATAAAGACTGTGATTAATGAAGAGCCTCTAGAAAGCATTAAAACTAGTTTTTCAAATCTAGCATTATTGGTACAATCATAGCTGACCACTAATTAGCAGGATTAGTGTGTTTTGGTGGGAAACTAGGTTAAACAGTGGCTGTGTGGGTGTCTGTGGGCCGATCGAGTCTTTAGGCCTCTTTTTGTGCACCACTGTTATGGATATTACAGTCAGTCAAAACAGAGCAGTTTGAGGGGGAAAAGGCAGTTAGCCAGACCCCTTGCTAGCTGGCCACTAATTAGTATTGTTAATAAGAGTTAATTAATAAAGACTGTGATTAATGAAGAGCTACTAGAAAGCAATAAAACTAGTTCTTAATAACTAGCATTATTGGCACAATTGTAGCTGGCTGCTAATTAACAACATTAGCATGCTTTGGTGGGAAACTAGGTTAAACAGTGGCTGTGTGGGTGTCTGTGGGCAGATCGAGTCTCTGTATGGATATTACAGTCAGTCAAAACAGAGCAGTTTGAGGAGGGAAAAAAGGCAGTTAGCCAGACCCCTTGCTAGCTGGCCACTAATTAGTATTGTTAATAAGAGTTAATTAATAAAGACTGTGATTAATGAAGAGCTACTAGAAAGCAATAAAACTAGTTCTTAATAACTAGCATTATTGGCACGATTGTAGCTGACCACTAATTAGCAGCGTTAGTGTGTTTTGGTGGGAAACTAGGTTAAACAGTGGCTGTGTGGGTGTCTGTGGGCAGATCGAGTCTCTGTATGGATATTACAGTCAGTCAAAACAGAGCAGTTTGAGGAGGGAAAAAAGGCAGTTAGCCAGACCCCTTGCTAGCTGGCCACTAATTAGTATTGTTAATAAGTGTTAATTAATAAAGACTGTGATTAATGAAGAGCCTCTAGAAAGCATTAAAACTAGTTTTTCATAGCTAGCATTATTGGCGCAATCATAGCTGACCACTAATTAGCAGCGTTAGTGTGTTTTGGTGGGAAACTAGGTTAAACAGTGGCTGTGTGGGTGTCTGTGGGCAGATCGAGTCTTTAGGCCTCTTTTGTGCACCGGTATGGATATGACAGTCAGTCAAAACAGAGCAGTTTGAGGGGGGAAAAAGGGGAAAGAGACACCTCATCAAGCTGTCACGTCGTTCCACACTTACAAATGACAGACTGGGACCTGGCTTGGTTTGTCTGGGGCACTAATGTTGCCACTCTGTCTTGTGGCCTGACAAATTGGAAAGCCACCCCCACCTACAAGCGCACAACCTCGTTTTCACTGCCGGCTTCATTTCAATCTCAGAAGCCCTCGGAAGGTGCGGCGAAAGTGGAAGCGTTTGTTTATGTGGGTGCGGATGGGCGTCCATCATTAGCCGGCTGAGAAACAAATGCACAAAGGTGTAAGGGGCCTCATCATGGGGGGAAAAAAACACACGCACACAATTGCTGCTTCCATTTCAACAGCGGCGTTTTTTTAAACAAAATATTAATGATCTTTCATTTGGGTCTCATCACGAGGCGGCGAGGGGGAAATTGCATTCTATTTGGCTGAAGCCGAAGAAAGCGCAGGGCTAGGTAATGGGTAATATGTGTAGAGAGCAGGAGAACGAGGGAGAGGGCCGTGAGGCTCGGGTGAGGAAAGAAAGAAAAAAAAGATACAGAACGAGAAAGAAATTCCCTGAGAGAAAGCGGGGCAGGACAGACCGGCTAAGGTAAGGAGTGAGGAGGGAAAAAAAAAGAGGAGAGGAGATTGGAAATTGAAATTTATGACATTGAGAGCGCCGGTGACAGAGACAGGCCCTTTTCTTCCTCTTTTTTTCTTTCTTTCTTTCTTTCCTTCTTTTTTTTTTCTGAAGAAATCACAGCAGCCAACCTTGCAATGAGGGCAGATCAAACTAAAATAGGCTGGTCAGAGAGAGAGAGAGAGAGAGAGAGAGAGAGAGAGAGAGAGAGAGAGAGACAGAGAGAGAGAGAAGAAAATATAGAGCGAGAAAAAGAGAAGTTGATGGAGAAAGATAATGAAAAAGAAAGAATTAAAAAAAATAAAAAGATAAAGAATGATGGAGAGGATGAAAAAGGATAAAAAGAGACAGAGGAGGGAAAAGGGAGAAAAGAAAGATTAGAGAGACAGGAAAGAGAAAGAATGAAAAAGAAAGAAAGAGAGAGATAAAGAAGATAGAAAGCGGGAGAGAGATCAAAAGAGAGACTGAGACAGTTTGAGAGAGAGAGAGAGAGAGAGAGAGAGGCAGAAGAAAGAGTGAGAGAGAGACAGAGAAAATGAGAAAAGAGAACGAGAAAGAGAGAGAGAAAGAAAATGACAGAGAGAGAAAAAGAGAAGGGGATAGAGAAACGAAAGAAAAGAGATGGGAAGAGAGAGAAAAGAAAGAAAAGAGAGAGGAAAGAGAAAGAATGAAAGAGAAAGAAAGAAAGAGAGAAAGTTAAAAAGAGAGAAAGAGAGAGCGATCAAAAGAGAGACTGAGAGAGTTTGAGAGAAAGAGAGAGAGAGCAGCAGAAGACAGAGAGTGAGAAAGAGAGACAGAGGCAGAGAGAAAATGAGAAAAGAGAGAAAGAAAGAGAAAGAAAACGATAGAGAAGGGGATGGAGAAAGATGATGAAAAAGAAAAAAGGATTAAAAAAAATTCAGAGAGAAAGACAGAGAAAAGAGAGAAATAAAAAAGACAGAGAGAAGGAGAGAGAGAAAAAAGAAAGAAAGGACAGCTAAGAAAGAGAACTAATGAAAAAGAAAGAAAGAGAGAGAGAGAAAGATAAAAAGAGAAAGAAAGAGAGAGATTGAGAGAGAAACAGAAGAAGAAGAGAGAGAGTGGGAGAGAGATAAAGAGACAGAGAGGCTGAGAGAGAGTTAGGGAGAGATATAAAGAGAGTCTGAGGGAGAGAGAGAGAGAGAGAGAGAGAGACTGAGAGGGGCAGAAAAGGGAGAGAGAGAGAGAGTGAGAGAGAGGGAGAGAGAGAGGGAGACAGAGGGGGTGGGGGGGGTTAGAGGAGAGTGAAGGGGGACATTAGTGAGTAGATGATGTTGTCAGTGAGTGATGTAAATCGGCGAGCGCTACATAGTCAACAGACACAGCCGGCTGGCCGCGGCTGGCACTGACAAATGGAATATTTTCGGGGGACTTAATCAGAGGAAAATGGGGTTTCATCTACACGCCTCCGCGCTCCGCTGCCCTCAACCAGAGGAATGATTGCCTGTCTTTCTCACACTCTCCTTCCATCCCCGTCCCTCTCTCACTCTCACTCTCCCTCTATCCATCGTCACCAAACACTGGAAAGGTCACACGAAGACCGCGTAGCTGATTTGGCCCGATGTTATACGGCGAAAGATGAGCACATCCTCGTGTCCACATATGTCCTCACTGATGGACGTCGTTATCTCAGATGATGAAAGGTTAAAAGCACTGACGTCTCACCCTAAGGGCACAGTCTTGCTGTCAGAAGTGCTGGGGGGACACTACACCGTTAACCGCCTAAATTCTCAGGCTTATTACATTAAGTTTGATTATTCAGTTACTGCATGAGTTATGGTTAAGTTACACTGATCAGGCATGACATTCTGACCACCTCCTTGTTTCTACTCTCACTGTCCAGTTTATCAGCTCCACTTACTATATAGGTGCACTTTGTAGTTCTACAGTTACAGACTGTAGTCCATCTGTTTCTCTGATACTTTGTTAGCCCCCTTTTACCCTGTTCTTCAGTGGTCAGGACCCCAATGGACCCTCACAGAGCAGGTAGTGGTGGGTCATTCTCAGCACTGCAGTAACACTGACGTGGTGGTGGTGTGTTAATGTGTGTTGTGCTGGTCTGAGTGGATCAGACACAGCAGTGTTTAGTGTAAACATGGACATGAGTGTAGCGTAACCATGGAAATGGGTGTAGTTTAAGCATGGAAATGAATGTAGCGTAACCATGGAAATGGGTGTAAGTCATATGTGTATTTTCTATGATATGTTAAACTCAACAAATAGAAATTGTGCACTAGAATTTGCTTAATAATAATGTCATATTTAAATATGTCCTATTAGAGGACATGTTAACTTATTTAGGCTTAGAAAATCAACAGAACATGTAAATTCACAAGGGGTGTTCAAACTTTTGCAAAAGACTGTAAGCCTAACCTCATTAGGCTTGTAGCTCTACACTGTTTAGATATGGGGAGATTTTGTCTTTTCTCCAAACTATCACTTTAACTGTTTTTACACACGAGGCCTAGAATGAACTGTCCTCGGCCGCTGTAGTGGTTTTGGACGCTTCGTGGTCCCGTGAGTGAATCGGTGTCAAACCAATATGAACCGATATGCAGCTAAGAATTACTGCATCTGGTCAGTGCTAACCTCACTTAGCCCATAATCACAATTTATGGCTGATATCTGCAGACGGTTTGAAAGTGGAGTTGTGGGTCACTCTTTCTGGTCAGAGGATAAGAAGTCGCCTCTATCAGGCTTTGCGTTAAGTTTGTTTTTCCACAGGGCAGTTTGGGCGCTTGGGGATTTGAACAGCTGAGATAGGGAGATGACATTCTGGCAAGATGGAATATATGTATTTCTCTCATATACACAAACACACACACATACACACACACACACAAACACACATACACACACACACAGAGAGTACTGGGCAAAAGTCCTTCATTTATCTCATTTCCAGTCAAAACAGCCATTCACTTTCTTTTTTTAGTGTCAGAAAAAAGCAGAAAACATATTTAACAGTAAATTACACAGAAGATCCAACAACTAAATGTAATATTCAGTGTTTCAGCATTTAGTGTGTCCACTCTTTTATTCCACATCCTTTCAGACCCACAGCGCTGAGTCGTCTTCTCACAGTGGAAGGATGGACAGAAACACCTGTGGATGTTTTCAGATCTGAAGCAGCTTGATTTTCTCCTCTCTCTCAGAGATGAAAGCTTTAAGTGCTGTTTATCTGCTGGGGGCAGTTTTGGTGGTCTTTGACTTTTGCACAATACTGGTACTATATATATATATATATATATATATGTATATATATATATATATATATACACACACATAAAGTATGTTTTTTCCTTCTCCTGTAAACTTACTATTTTTCTTCCAACAACATATATACATATATTATATATATATATATATATTATATATATATATATATATATATATATATATATGTAGGACTGTGCACACACACACACACACATGCAGTGTGTTGTGTGTTTAGTGGTGTACTGGGTCCAGGTCTCTAAGCCGCAGGTGACCACCGAGCGCTGGATAAACACTAATAAATCTTCCTGTGCAGGCAGGCAATCAGTCATCTATCAAAACTCAGAGAGAGAGCAAGTGCAGGAGAGGGAGGGGGGTGTAAAGAGTTTAGAATATCAAATGTGTGTGTGTCTGTGTGTGTATTTAGCTCAGTATGGGAACCAAATTAGATTTCTTTACAGTGGTGGTGATAGGAACCAGGGGTCGCCATGACTACAACACAAATATAGACATTTTATTTACCATCCAAAACCACCAGTGAACCTACACGAGTCTTCTGAGTTTCATATGAAATGCTGCTGATGGTAAAATAGTGGAAAATCTGAAAAAAATGTTTTCTTTGGGGACTATTTTGCCTCACAATGGTATGTATGTTTCCCTCCACCATGCATGTATTATAAAAATACATTTTAAGCCGAAATCTTCTCAAAGCTGTCATAAAACAGTGTCTCAGTCATCAGGCAGTGAATTCATAACCATTTCATGTAGTAACTTTCTGTGAGGGAGCTTTTAGAGGTGGAAGTCTGGTTCCTATCACCACCACTGTGAACAGTTCTGACTCAGTAAGTTTCTCTAGAACAGAGCGTTTCACACCAAACCACTCTGAACGGCTCTGTTTACTTCTTAACATTTAATTATGCCAGAATAAAAAATAGGGGGGGTGGTTCCTTTTCATTGTTATGGTTGAGTGCATGCCTTTATTATAACTGCACCACGAATATTTTTTTTCACTCTGTCCTTTATTGTCAAAAATTGTCTATCTTTAATTATAAGACTTTAATTTAATGTAATGTTAGTCTTTTATTTATAAGACTTTTATCGCATTGTTTTGCACTTGTTTCGTTTATTATTAGTACAGTGTACAGAATTAGGAACAACAGAATGAGTTTATTATTATATTAGTGTTTATTAATAACTTCACAGTCTGTCAAAAACTGCTAACACTTTTCTGTTTCACCTTTTTTTTACTACACTAGCTGTCCTTTCTACTGTGTGAACATTTCCTGATGAATTGACTAATAGAAATGATCCAAAATTGCCAGGAATAAAATCTTGTTACATTAGCATACATCAAGACTAAGAACTTTTTCCCTTCTCCTCTACAGGCCTGGATCATCCAATCAGATCTATGGGTTTTCAGGAGCTCGAGCCACGAGGGGGCCCCCCCGAGCAATAATGCCAAAATCTAAACAATTGTTTTGACTCTTGGCAGAAACTTCACTAGCGATACAAAAAAATTAACTCATTTCAAACTTGTTGCTGTGTCACTGCCGATCATAATCCTGACGCTCTCCGTGTTACTCCTCTCATAAATCCTGTTTTTCACATACAGTCACTGCTTAGCAACCGTTCCAATATCTGCCATCACCTCAGTCAAACTTTTATTCTTTTCTAGTAGCGATCCTGTGAAAGTACTTTAAATTTGAAGCTCCAGATATACAAAAGTTGTGCCTGTAAAAGTGAGACCTGACAACCCAATAAAGTAGAGGATGCCAATTTCCAAAAGCAAACACAAAAAATGGTGCAGCATCATTTTCAGCAGTGATCCATGAATTGTCTGCTTCAAAGGTAAGATACAAATGGTCCATAACATTTTGCACACCTGCTGTGACAGCATGCTTTAGCTTAGGATTTTTAATCATGTTTTAATTTCTATTCTCTTTTACTTACAGTCGTGGGCCGGAGGTTAGGGAACCAGCCCTGTGACCGGAAGATCGCCGGTTTGATCCCCTGAGCCGAGAGTACGTGACTGAGGTGCCCTTGAGCAAGACACCTAACCCCCAACTGCTCCCTGGGCTCTGTGGATAGGGCTGCCCACCGCTCCAGGCAAGTGTGCTCACTGCCCCCTAGTGTGTGTGTTCATTAGTGTGTATGTGGTGTTTCACTGTACAGATTAAATGTACAGTAAATATTTGTTTAAATGCAGAGGTGAAATTCCCCTGTTGTGGGAATAATAAGGGTCTCTTAATTTTTAAAATTGACTCTGTACTCTGTACTTTGGGTTTTTAAGTTTGCGGGTGGTCATCATCTTTGATGTGTACATCTCTGATTTTAATCTGGTATCTTTATTGCGGTAAATATTGTGCTTCTGAAGAACAGACACATGCTTTATAACAAAGTACTGCATTGGTTCCTGGGTTGATGTTAACCTGAGTTCTTGTTAATGTATGCAAAATGTACATTCTTAAAAAAAGATGGATCTTCAAGGGTTCTTTAGTCAAAAAGGTATGGTAAAAAGGTAGTATGAGGTATTTCCAGGGTGTTTCCAATAAAGTGGCCAGTGAGTGGAAGTACAAGGTGGTGTTTCCAATAAAGTGGCCAGTTTGTGGACGTACAATGTAGCTGTTTCCCATAAAGTGGCCAGTGAGAGAAAGTATAAATTAGCTGTTTTCAATAAAGTGGCCAATGATCAGAAGGACAAAGTAGGTGTTTCCAATAAAATGGCCAGTGAGTGGACGCACATTGCAGGTGTTTCCAATAAAGTGGTCAGTGAGTGCAAGTACAAGTCAAGTACTACACAACACCAAAAAGAGTTCTGCTATAGTTACAAGCTTGACATCGTAACAATAGAGGAACCCTCTTTGCCTCTATATAAGACCCTTTTCAAAAAGGTTCTGTATAGAACCATCCACAACACATTCTCCATCAATCTGAAGAACGCTTTGGTGATGCAAAGTGTTCTTTGAGCATTCCCGGATCTATATAGAGGCATTTTCTTGAATAAAGAACCATTGAAGAACCATGAGTGTACAGGACAACAAATAAATGATGAATAATTAACTTTACATTAGACTTTCATACTTAACAGAAAGATTTAATTCATGTTTTGAGGTCTGTTCCTAGAACCACTTAAATAGCCAGCGTTTAGTTTTTCTATACCACAAACACCAGACTATGCAGTTTGGTTGGAACATTTCAAACGACAAACACAAATTTGGGTGCTGCACAGCCCACATCTGACCTTCTGCGATGTCACAAAAAGGTACTCAAGTACCTCCCTGACCATTTCAGACATAAGAGCTTTTGTTATGAAAATTCCCTGAACTCATAACGAAACGTACAGTATGTGTTTCACTGAGTATTTCTGTAATCAAAAGGACATTCAATAGGATCTGAGGCTTTGGTTTGTCCTTCTAGCCGCCGCAGCCGCAGTGCTGGCAGTAAGCGCTAAAAGCCCCTGATGCCATCTAGTCCTCTCATGATGAATGTGGCAATCTCCCAGCCCTTTGCCTTGTCCAACTCATTTGTTACGACCTGACGTGCTCGCTGCTTTCTGCTCTGCTGTTGCCAGTGGGGACTGCTAGCTAAGTAGGATGATAACTTTTTAGCAGACTCGGCCGAAGAGAGGCTGCCAGTCAGTGCGACAAAGTTGGTTCCTTTTCCCAATTTTTTTGTCCATCAGGGTTTAAATGTTTGTCTCTATTGTTTGTGCATGACTATAAAGAACATCAGATCTTTGATGGTAAATGACACAAAGCAGTTTTGATGCTAAAGCCCATGCTAAAGCCCATGCTAAATGCTGCCCGCCACTTTCGTCTGCTAATTGGAACCATCTCCCTCACTTTACAGACAAAAGTTGGTAAAGATTAAGCTCATTAAGCAAAAGAAGCCTAGTTTCACCCACTACTTACCTAGCTTCACTGTTGACCCAACACACAGGCATGAATCATGCCCCCGTACGACAGCGAAATTTGTCACTTTTTTCCAGCAGATCAATGATAATTACCTCCCTGACACGCGTACGGTTATTACTTTACAGGATCAAGGACAGAGGGGAGGGAGGGCTACAGGCGATAGGCACTGCCTGATCGATACGTGCTGAAATATGGCTGAACAAACCCCTAGGCCTAGCCTCAGCAGCTCAACAAGCCATTACAGGCTCCGCTTCCACAGCTTAGCACTGGATCTGCTCGCTAAGTCCAGCTCAAAGTCCATCTGCTTGTTCCCTCAGAGAACCTCACCACTGCTGGACTCACCAGAACCCATAAGTACAGTTATATACACTCACTGTCCACTTTATTTAGAACCTTCTTCCTTGTACTTCCCCTCACTGACCACTTTATTAGAAACACTTGTACATGCACTCACTGACCACTTTATTGGAAATGCCTGTCTTGTGCGTCCACTCTCTGGCCATTCTATTGGGAACAGCCACTTTGTAATTCTGCTTAATGGCCACTTTGTTGAAAACAGCTAATTTGTACTTTCTCTCACTGGCCACATTTTTGAAAACACCACCTTGCACTTTCACTCACTGGTCACTTTCCTGGAAACAGCTACCTTGTATTTCCACTCACTGGCCACATTATTGGAAACAGCTCATTTGTACTTTCTCTCACTGGCCACTTTACTGGAAACAGCTACCTTGTATTTCCACTCACTGGTCACTTTATTGGAAACAGCTACCTTGTACTTCTACTAACTGGCCACTTTATTTGAAACACCACCTTGTATTCCCACTCACTGGTCACTTTATTGGAAACAGATACCTTGTACTTCCACTAACTGGCCCCTTTTTTGGAAACAGCTACCTTGTACTTCTACTCATAGGCCACTTTATTTGAAACACCACCTTGCACTTCCACTCACTGGCCACTTTATTGGAAACAGCTTGGGAGCCCCAACATTTAAGGTCCAGTATGTCTCAGTGTGTGATAATGTCCTAGTATAGGCTAAACAATATAAACGAGAGCGCAGATTTACTTCGCTCTGCTTTAAGCTTCGCCTACAGCCGCTTTCCTCCCATCTCCTCCAGAAAACTTTTCCTCAGAAGTAGATCAGTTTCTTGTAAAATGTCTCTCAACATTCTGCCTGAGGCGGACACCATTTAAGGTGGAACGGGGAAGTTCAAAAGAGAAGCGACTTCATCTTCGTAACTGTTTGCTGTTTGACAGTCTCTCATTGCAGATTTAACGTTCCAGGAAACCAGCTGCGCTGCTTATAAATGCAAATAACGCATCGTTGCTAGGTGACCTGCAGTCTGCACAGCAATTCTCAGTCGTTGCGAAACAGGGCTTTTGCGCAATGTTGCACACGTCCCGCCTCGATCCTCCCCACCCCTTTCTCTACAACAAGACCAAACCAAAGTTATAAAGTCACTAAAAACAGGTAGGACGGCTGTAACGTGTGCTGCGTGGTCATCCACTGCCCCTGGATCTTATTTCACCGTAACTGCACATTTTATCGTAGTTGAGTGGCAGCAGCATCTCATGTGCTCCCAAGGCAGTGAATGAGAGCCTTCCAGTTCACTTACCACATCACTTCCATTAGTTTTATTAATAGAAGAGATTGGAAGTAAATTCATTATGGATCATTACAAATACTTTGCTTTAAAACTACCAAGTCCTCAGACAGTAAGAAAATAGAAATGATGTATAGAAAAAAAAAGATGCATCGAGATGCATCGATAATCGTTTTATAATCGCATCGCAGCCCTCTGAATCGTAATCGAATCGAATCGTGAGGTGCCTAGAGATTCTCACATATACATATATAAAATGCAGACATTAGCTCTATATGACTATAATATAATCTATTCACTGCTTAGAGTACACAAACCCTGCCTGCAGCCCAAAGAGTGGCCTGATGCCAGTTTTGCGGTATCTTCTTTCTTTCTTTTGCTTTTTAAAATCTTATGGGTTACATGTGCCAGCTGTGTTTTAAGCGCTTTTAAAATTCTGGGATGAGGGCTCTTTATATCTAGGGCTATTAAGGTTTTCCATTGAAATCTTTAAGGCTTAAAACCACAGAGCTTTGTGATTTCTTTTGTGCTTCCACAGATGGTTAGTCAACGATACTGCTGGAATCACAACGAAATGACACCACTATCCTCGCGTGACCTTATAAGCGACTGTTTTTATGAAATGCTGCAAATGATACGTACACGCACATTTTGATTTAAGGTCCAAATGAACTCGCCGGGCAAATCGAAACAAGCCGCACACAAAGCAGATCCAATTAAATTCCTCCCTTGGTCTTGGACAAAGTCAGAAAAATTATACAAAAGCCTGTGAAATCTTTCCCAGGATGCTCGGGCTTTGTTTACAAAAACTTTTGAGTATTTAAGAGGCGAAGGATGGAAAGAAATAGGCCAGTTTTTGAAAAGTTTGCTTGTGTTTTTGCACAGCGAGGCTGGACCGGGCTTCAGGTTTTATTTTTAGACTCTCCCTCACACGCACACATACCCATGCAAAGCTCGCACAGAGCCCCCGTTCTCCACCTTATTCTATGACGGAGGGTCTCTGTGTCTCTCTTTATTAAATGACCTGTCTGCCTGTATTCGCTGGGGGTCCCTGGTGGGGCCTCTCGCTAAATTCCATCATTAAACCCCATTACTGAGCCATCAAAACCCACTGTAATTCGAGCTAATGACCTCATTTCCCTAAGTGTCACCCATGTCAGTCAGCGCCGGGGCCGCTTGTTCTGGCAAGCGTTCAACAACGGCGCACACACCTACACACTGCAGTATGTATTCCTATCTTTGTGGGGTGTTTCGCTGTGTTTGAGTATATGGACCACTCTACCAAATTAGCTCAAACTGCCGTCTCACAGTAAAATAACTATTAAAAACACAAACATGTATTCAGACCATTGATATTTACAAGGATTATGGTCTGATCTATTGAAACCCAAGGGATTAATAGAGATAGAAACAAGTTAAATATATACAAAATCATAATTATATCTATTTTATTTATTTTAAAATGAAGTTGAAGGATTTAGATTTATCATGAGTTTAATTTTTGTTTTAAAAAAAAAAAATGTCCCACATTTTCGTGTCACTACTGAGTTTTACTCCATGGGTGGAGCCTTATTTTAGCCACACCCCTGCATTATAGAGGCTGCGTCCCTGTGCCTCATGGCCACATGGTGAGCAGTTAGGTCCCATTGTTTTGAAGTATACTTCAAATGTTTTCTGCAGTTAATTAAACTTTTTTTTATGCGTGAACAGCTGTTCAAAGCTGTGCTTGTTAGTCATGTACTGGCCAGTGTTTTTGAGTTCTGCTCAAAGTGAGCTAAAATTGTCACTATCGAAACAGTCGCTACTGAAACACCTGGTAAAGTTTCGGTAGTGTTATGATTGTTTTGGGAGCGACAAAATTGGATGGTCAATTATTTTAATAAAATAAACATAATTAATGTATAGGGTCACTCAAAGCAAAACTATTTTAGTCTAAAGTCTACGTCAGTTAATGTGTTTTCGGTTCTGACTTAGAGCCAGTTCAGTAGAATGACCCAACTTTAGTCCCTTTCTGTAGTGCCCCCTAGTGGCCATTCTGCTGGCTATATGCAAATGGACTCAAATATTTTTTATTAATATAATAAAACAAGACATTTATCTCTATAACTCTGCTTTCAGATGAACTAGGACTCTGTTGTCTCTGTCTGTGTGAACTGTTGAGACTCTATGTTGAGCTGCCAGTGAGCAATGAGGGTTTAAAGGGGAGGGGTGAGAACCTCCTGCTGTGAAAGCAATTCACACCTCTCCACAAGGACGGCCGTGCCGAGATACAACAGACAGCACAAACGAATCTGGTGGCTTTGGATAGTAGTGGCTATATTGTGCTGCAGACCCCTGGTTCCTATGACCACTAATGTAAAGTCGAACCACAGCAAACCACTCTGAATAACTTCGTTTACATCTCAAACATTACAATATGAAAAATCTCTTTTGAGGTCATGCAGACTTGCTGATGTGGTTTAACAGTAAGACTTACTGTTAATATAAATGAGCAAAACTTCACCAATGTAGCTGAACACTGTGGACACGTGTTTATAGAAGCAATTTGGGTGACTATTGTGTTCTAGTGTTTGTTAGCAACATCATCCTTGTAGCTCCAGTGCTAAATTAAAGAGGCAAAGAGACACAAAACACTTCTTGGCTGGTCAGATACATCTGGAGTAAGTGGAAAATTGTGCACATTTGATTGTTCACCTAACGATTCCTTCAACCTCAGCAACCAAAAGATCAGCTTTGGACCACAACCAGAAAATGTTTATGTTTTCCTTAGACTGAAGAGGGGAATCCGGTCCCCACAAAGGGAGAAATACACACATAAACACACATGTACACCTCCTCCTCTTTTAAAACGGGGGGAATCAGCGGCGGGGGAAAGTGACAGGGCTCTGTGGTTTGGGACGCGTGTCCACGAGTGGCCGTTCATATATTCCTATTGACCTCCACTTCTAACAGCAGCAGTAGTCAAACGAGGGGCGGGTCCTGATGTCCCGATGTCCTGATGTTCTGCTGTTCTGCTGTTCTGATGTGATGGAGAACGAGGAGCAAATGAAGAGGCAAAAACGGCGACTGACTGCTCCAAATCCTACTCATTAGACCACCATGTCAGGCAAAAAATAATAAAAATCAGGCATTTTTTCACCATTTTTAATTACATTATGTGCTAAAAGTGGGTAAATAAATAATTAAATAAGTAAATAAATGGCATTTTACATTTTGAGTTAATTATTTAATTCATTAGCTAGTTAGATACTTATTTTATTAGTTAGATCATTAGTTAGTTAGTTAGTAGGTTACCTAGTTACTTGGTTAGTTAGTTGGTTAGTTGGCTTGTTAGTTGGCTAGTTGGCTGTTTGGTTAGTTAGGATGGCTTTTCAGTCTATATATATATATATATATATATATATATATATATATATATATATAAATTAAAGGGACTGAGATGGTACTGCATTGTACCTATATCCATGTTAGTTGGTTAGTTGGTTGGTTGGTTAGTTAGTTAGTTTGTTAGTTTGTTAGTTTGTTTCGTTTGTTCGTCGTTCTTTCGTTTACAGCATGGCTTTTCCAGTGAAAATATATATTAAAAATGCACAAAGTGCAGAATTAAGGGGACTGAGATGACACTGCAATTTATATATATCCATGTTTATAGATAACAGTGAGTCATACAGTGTCAGAAACCACATAATCAAGTCTATTAGAGATACTGAACACCTCCATACAGTTGAAGTTGAGAGTGTGATGATTTAGGAATGCATTTAGCACCAGGCCTATTGGTGGAGTATAAGCTTCTTCCAAGTCCATTGGCTGACTGACTATATTGGAGTAAGAAATTACTCCACTAAATTACTAAATTAGATTTTTGGGCAGGCTATGGCCTTAGTCAATGGTCACCTAAATCTTTTCTGTAAATTCATCCCCAACCTCTCTCAACTTCATTAGGGTGGCTCAGACTTGTTGTGGTTTAGGACACAGTATGACTTACTGTGAGCTATAAAACTGAACAGAACTTCACTGTGGAGCTGAACACAGCAGGTACTCATTTTGGTTGGGTATCATTCTGCACTAGACGACAGGAGTTTAAAGCAGCAAAGAACTGAAAGTAGTGCAGATGATAAGTAAACGCAGTCTATGTTTGCTATCACTGCTATGTCACTAACCTGTTTAAAGATGAGATTACATAGCTTCAACAATGTCGTTTGACGCACGAACGTGAAGTTTTATGCACGTATTTATGAAAAAGATTTGGGTGACTATAGATTTCTAGTGTTTGTAAGACACATTAGCCTCATCTTGCAAAAAAAAAATTTGGACATAAAACATAACTTAGTTAAACAATAACAAGAATCTTGCTGTATTTGTTAATTCATAGTTATTTTAATGCTACATAGTGTTTATACTGACGTTAGCACACTTACGGCCATAAATAGATTTGAACAGTTTTGTCTTCTGCCTGAGAATTTGTTGTTTTTATTTATTTTTTTACATAACTTAAACATCCCAGTTATCCTTTACAGTGCGTATAAATTTCATACGAATGTACGAAATGAAACGGTCCAAAATTACTTGGAAAAAAAGTCTGGTTACGTTTAAAGTAAGGTATATTTTTTCATTACCATATATATATATATATATATATTCTAACAGCAGCAGCATCCAAACTAGAGGCCAGTTTTGATATGAAGGTGGACGGAGAGCAGATAAAGAGGTACAGATATCTGCCTTTAACTGCCTGTTCTAGATCCCGTCTCACTTTCACACTCATCCAGCACGGCCGGAGCGGAGAGAGGGAGCCAAAGGGAAGAAGCGGGACGCGTCCCGTCCCCTCTCTAATCTTCATCCCTCTCTATTTCTGCAGCTCTGCTTCCTTCACGTCCCCCAAAAATCGTTCCTTCAATTGGAAAAGGGGCCCTTAGGCCACCGCAGGGCCCGCCGCCGTTTCTGCACTGGATAATTGACTCCCTTCTCTGGGTAATTCATCGCTTGCATATGCGGCCTAATACATCAGCAGGCGCAAAGCTGACGACGTCCCAACCTTGTCCTGCAACCCCACCACACACCATACACACACACATATACACACAGATACGCAGAGAAATCACCCCCCAACAACGCCCCCCCCCCACCTCAGTAAAGAGCCAGGAGCCTGGAGTGAATTGGAGAGGGAGAGAAGTGGCAGGGAAAAAATGAGATGATAGATGGGCTGCATTGTGGCATTATGAATGAATTATGCTGGCCAAATACCTTGAGCAGTGCGCTCTGTCAGCCTGTATCTATACTAATCTACGAGGAAATATGACTTTTTCCATATTAAAGAGAGCCGCCTAGAACAAATCAGCGACTTAACTGAGCAATCGGTCCTTTACAGAGACGGATTCTCACGTGCCATTTTTTCTGCACGTTCCACATTTGTGTTTGTCACTGGACACTGTCCTTCTACCCCGGTGAATGCAGATAAAACATAAAACACAAAACAATATCTGAGTTGTTAGACTGTTACAATAATAATAATAATAATAATAATAAAGTCTTTATTTATAATCTTTAAGTAATCAATACTCCACATGCAATTTAGGTAAAATACTCTTACAGTGTAAATATTATTAAAAATAGTGTATAATTGTTTATATTGTTAATTTTTGTTAAGGATAGAGTTTATAGTTTTTATCTTATTTTTACCTTTAGTGTTATATATTCTGTTTATATGATAACAACTTAAGTAATTAAAAAGGTTAAGTAATTAAAGTAATTAAACAGTAAAAAGGTTAAGTAATTAAAAATGTTTATTACTTGATGTTAATTCTCTTCGTGTTAGTCTTTTCCTGAATGCCTTGCTCTCCCTTTGCCGCTGTTATCTTATCTTTATTAACACTGCGCTTTTCATTTTAGTCACAAAATCTCAAAGTGATTTACATGGAAACAGTAGTAAAACATTCACACTTAAAAAAGATGGTTCTTTAAAGGTTCTTTAGTAAAGAAAAAGGCTCTATATAGAACCATGAACACTCAAAGAACCCTTTGCATGATTAAAGGGTTTTTGCATGGTGAAAGGGCTCTTCAGATTGATGGATAATGTGCTGTAGATGGTTCTATATGGAACCTTTTTGAAAAGGGTTCTATATAGCACCAAAAGAGTTCTTCTATTGTGAAGATGTCATGCCTGTAACAAAACAAAACACTGTATTCAATATAAAACACTCTCCATCAATCTAAGGGTTCTTTGAGTGTTCATGGTTCTATATAGAACCATGTTCTTAACTAAATAACACTTGAGGAACCATCATTTTTAAGCATGTTGGAATGATGGAAACCACACTGTCTAGATGAGCAAACCACAGTGAGCCACAATACTCTACTCATATGGTAGCATAAAGAAATATTCTGTTAATCTGGATTTTAAAACATCTGTCCAGCTTGAGAGATCCTGAGTTTACAGTATTAGAGTCCATCACACTTCTTATATATATATTTCTGCTAAACTTCCAAATGATTGTTTTTACGGTGGCTGAGAAGACCCAACAAACTGCAAATAAAAACGAGCTGCAAAACACAGAAGATGGGCGCTGCATCAGAGCCGGTTTATGAGGAGCCTGGCCGCTTCCTATTTCCCCTGTTATATCAAAAACTGGACTGCTAAACAGCAGAGGGCGCCCACGAGGGAGTCCTCAATGAATGGCAGTAAAATGGAGCTAAACGGCTAAAAACAGTTAAAATAGTTTCTAATCACTGAACCAGAGCGTTTCTTTAATTTTAGAAAGTAGAAGGCTGGATTTCACTAAAAAAACAAAGAAATCTCACCTGTATGTTTCCTTTTTTCTACAGTAAACAGGTTTTGGGCAGCAGATCGCTGGCATTACTGCTACTGAGTGCTGATTGGTTGGCGAGCGGAGCAGCTCATTGGCTGTTCGCGCTCACAGACATCATGAACGTACATGAGGCACCGTTTTAAACTCCTATAACTAGTAGTTAATAGTTTAAAAGCTCTTAAAAACATAACAGCAGTGTTAACATGTTTTACGCTGCTCTGTGTTCAGGAAATGAATGTATTCTTTTACGTTAAAAATGTTTAAGCATTTATGAACTATGATTTTGCTCAAATGCTCCATTTTATCCCATTCATTTTTGACTCGCTCAGGAGCGCCCTCTAGCGTCTGAGAAACCCTGGACGACATTGCAGAGCAGTAATTCTCCTCTCTACAAGTTCTCTGATCACACTTCTTTTTTAAATATGTTTCTGTTAAACAACAAACTGCAAATAAACCCAACAAACTGCAAATAAACCCAACAAACTGCAAATAAACCCAACAAACTGCAAATAAAAAACGAGCTGCAAAAGCGCTTTCATCTAAATAACAATGTGGCGCTGCTTTTTACAAACGTGCTGCAAATACAGAAACACATGCAACTTCAGAAACGCTGCAAAGCCAGTCACAGCACAACGGAAGTGTATCTGGAAGACTCAAAGGCCTCGAAGGGGATGGAATATATATGACGGAAAATCACTGCCAGAAGTTGATAACCTGGCTGGCTACTTCGCTCTCTGACGTCACAGCTGTACTGTGTTGGTTAAGCTGGTATTACCAGTTAAACGTTTACAGTTACACTCTAAATCTAATTCCAGTTACGCTGCAGTGATAGCAGTAACTTAATCTACTCAAATAAAAGTCTGTTTTTTCCGGTGAATGTTTGCGCTGCAAAGAATTGAAAAGTCTGAGTGGCTCCGTCCTCTGAGTGTCCTCCAGAAACACCTCCGCTGTGTTGCGACTGGTTTTGTGTTTCCGTATTTGCAGCGCGTTTATGAAATGTAGTGATGTTATCGTTTTGATGAAAGTGCTTTCTGTGTTCTGCAGCTCGTTTGTTATTAGTTAGTTGTTTTGTCTTCTCAGCCACCGTAGTTTTTGTCCTGTTTAAAGCTGAGGTGCCCAAACCTTTTGTCTCGTTTGTTGTGGGCCTACAAGACAAAACAGCTGGCAAGCAACTAATTAGCTTTACATTTTGAGACGTTTCCATCTTTGCTTTCGGAAACAAAACCTCACATCTCCAAAATGTAACTTTACAAGAGAAAGAAAGAACATCCTTCACTTTCAGTGGAAGGTAATATAACAATAGTCATTTTGGAGCATTTCTATTGGTCCGTTCTTCATGAAATTTTGACAACGTGTAGAATTACTGGCTTTTTAAATGACTATTTAAAAATGAAAAACATAGAGATGGAAGGTTTTGTCCCAACAGTGTCAGTATGTGGACAAACTACAGTGTTTTCTTATTTGGGATTTGTTCTCAGGTAAGAACAGAACCTACACACACTCAAGATCTGTCTATCTATCTGTCTATCCATCCGTCTATCCATCCCTCTGTCTGTCTGTCCATCTATTTATCTATCTGTCTATCTATTTATCTATCTATCTATATGTCGGCCTGTCTATCTATCTATCTATCTATCTATCTATCTATCTATCTATCTATCTAACTCTATCTATCTATCTATCTGTCTGTCTGTCTGTCTGTCTATATCTATCCATCCATCCATCCATCCCTCTGTCTGTCTATCTATCTATCTATCTATCTATCTATCTATCTGTCTGTCTGTCTGTCTGTCTGTCTATCTATCTATCTATCTATCTAACTCTATCTATCTATCTATCTATCTATCTGTCTGTCTGTCTGTCTGTCTATCTGTCTGTCTGTCTGTCTGTCTATATCTTTCCATCCATCCACCCATCCCTCTGTCTGTCTATCTGTCTATCTATCTATCTATCTATCTATCTATCTATCTATCCGTCCATCCGTCCGTCCATCTATCTATCTGTCTGTCTGCCTGTCTGTCTGTCTGTCTGTCTATCCACCTATATCTATCCATCCATCCATCCATCCATCCATCTATCTGTTTCACAGACTACGCCAAACTCGTAGTTGAAAGGCTGCGTAAGAAAATGATCTTCTGCACTGTTACTGTCTGCCACACTACTTCATTTCTACTCTCTGTCCCCGATTTCTGTTCTAAATCATTGTTTTTGTTTTGTTGAAAGCAGAGGTGCCCAAACCTTTTGTCATGGGGGGCAAAGTAAGGGCCAAAAGGGCAAAACAGCTCACTAGCAATTCATTAGCTCTTCATTTTCTCATGTTCCCAATAAACTGTATTCGTGAAATACTCCAGTGGTTTCTTTAGGTAAGCGATCTGCCTTTAAATCCCGTGCAAAGAAATTCTTCACCCCGGTGGTCCCTAAATCTCCTCCTGCCCGCCTGTTACTCTGTTTTAGCTCATAGCTGTTAGCTTTGTGCTGTTGGGCCATTTTACCATTGCGGTGACCCACAACTTTAATGATGCACTTATTTCAGTGGTTTTACGTCACATAGTGCATGAAAAACAGCAGGTCACAAGAGCGACTTCACAGATGCTGAAGTATTACTTTTATGTGAGACAACAATATTAAGTTTAATTGTAAAAAATCAAAAGTGATTGTGATATAGAAATTTATTATTATCAATTTTATTTTGATAATCCTGTCTCAGGATTTTTTGTCAGCAGTGTTACAGATATATAAAAATCAGGTTTTTCTGAATTTCATCTTGTACGCATATCTAATAGGAAGAAACACTGACTCTAAAGTCCCCAGTCAGTGAAGCCACTTTTTATGTTCATGATAAATTTGCCTGACAGCTTCATGTGTCGCAAAAAAGATCATCATGATACATTTTAATAATGAAATTACAGCAATAACAACATACAAAAACGTACAGTGTGAGTTTGACACTAAACTGTCAGTGGAGAATATTTTGGAAAAGCTCAGGTTTTGGTCTTTTAGTCAGTGCTGTTACAGTCAGCAGATGCAATGTTACGCTTGAATTACAATAGCAGTTGCACCCTGTTTGCCCCAACAGTGGCACAATGACCACCCTGCACTGCAGCCAATCACTAATGTAATATCATAAAATTACATGCAAAACATCCATAACTATTGACACCATACAGTTGTAGCTGACTGCAGTGCAGATTGGTCATGATATTGGAAAAAAGATTTTTTACGGTATTCAGTATTAAATTCATTTGTTATTAAAATTTTACAAATACTGAGCTCGGAGTTTCTTGTGCAAAATGCATTTTTGTTGTAGTTTCAACACTTTAAATCAGGGCTGACCAAATTTGGCCTACAACTTTCTAGTAGGCCAAATCAAACATCGTTGCCAAATTCGGTCAGCTCTGATTTAAAGTGTTGAAGCTGCAGCAAAAATCCAAACTGCACAAGAAACTCCAACCTTGGTATTTGTAAAATTTTAATAACAAATGAAATTAATACTGAATACTGTAAAATACTCTTCTATCCAGCAACACTATAGAAAATCGCATTTGTTAAACATTTTTAAAACAAAAACATCCTTATTAAATTCATTTATAGCTCTATAAGATTACATAAAATATCATAATGTATTTTTAAATATTTTCTAATTTTTTTTTACTATTTTTTTGACTGTTCATCTATATGAGAATTACTGATTTTGTATCGGCAAATAAAAAAGCAACCAAAGAAGCAAAGATCATGCTGGTCATTGATTCGTCAAGCTGCTTTTACAAAATTGCCTTTAAATTGTCTTAATAAAATCATCATAAAACTTTAGGCTGTGATCTCAGGTCAATTTTCCCATAGAGCTCACAGAGATTTAAAAAGGCTTTTTTCTAGAAACAGACTGAAAGCTTGGACATTAACAAAGCCACATTTGCAGAATCTAAGTGCTCCATTTAATAATGAAGGCCTTTTCACGATTGATGCGCATTTAGAGCCCAGCTAGTCTGAGCTCAACCGGCTCTACTAATCATCTCAGCATGTAAAAGACTTGTATGAATCGTCCGGCTCAGGTCAGTTTATCTGCAGCCAGAATAAAGCACAACTTCAGCAGCTTTAAAAGTCCATTTTTATGAATAATATCCTCAGACAGCTGCATTCAAATGAAAACATCTCAGTGCCATTGACTTACTGTGAGGCTGCTCTTAATATGAAGCTCTGTCGCCACCTGGTGGATCAACACAAAACTGCTGTTGTTTTAAGCGTTTTTGCCAAGTGGCAGAAAACAAGCTTAAGCAAAGTTTTGAGTGGCTAAAGTTGGCTATTCGACAGCTTCTTGCTGGAACTTTCCGTTCCACCTTAAATGGTCCAGCAGTCACATTCTGGTGCCTTTCAGAATCTGGCAAACTGTCAAAGATGCAGAAACTGATCAATGTTGAGGTCGAAGTTCAAAACACATTTCAGACTTTAGACTAAAGTCTAAAGAGTGACTTTATACCTTAATTATGTTTATTGTACTGAAATAAATGATTGAACATTTAATTTTGTCACTACCAAAACAATCATGACACTACCCAAACTTCACTGAATGTTTCAGTAGTGAGTGTTTCGGTAGTGACAATTTTAGCTCATTTTGAGCTCAAAAATGCAGCCAGTACATGACCAGCAAACACAGCTTTGAACAGCTATACACACATAAAATCACCATATTTTTCATGTTCTTAACTTCAGAAACTATGTGTTTCGGTAGCAGTGGTGTCTCTACATTAGGGGCCAGGCCCCACCAGATGTCGCTGTGAAGCAGTGCACGACATGATCAATAATTCAGTATAACAACTAAAATATATGTATATATTTTCATAACTAACATTGTGGCACGTTTATTACATATGACAGTGGTAGGGCTGTCTGATACATTCCGAATATCTTCCTGTACCTGTTGTGTAAATGCCAGTAGCCGACCTACATCTCCCAGCAGTCTTCGTTTGGTGAGTGTGGGGCCGTCAGCGCTCGTCTAACCAAGTGAGCAGTGAAAAACACTCATGTTCAATGCACTTTCAATAACCAGCCATGGGGCCGATCACGTTGGCCCCATGCTGAGAGCAGCCAATAAAAAATTATACGTTTGCATACGTCCAGACGTTTAGTAACGCCATTTACGGTGTGGACGTTGTGACGCAGCTAGCCTGTTCCTCATCAGTTGTGGTAGCCGCTCCTAATAGCAAAACTATGTAAAGACTCAAGTCAAAAACTGTAATAAAAGTTAAATTTGGTTCCAGCTATTAGAGCAGAAATTAGAGACTAAACGTTTGGGCCACGGGGCGGCACGGTGGCGCAGTGGGTAGCACTGTCGCCTCACAGCAAGAATGGCCTGGGTTCAATTCCGGTTTCCTCCCACAGTCCAAAGACATGCAGTCAGGCCGATTGGACATGCTAAATTGCCCCTAGGTGTGTGTGAATGTGTATGTCTGTCTGTCTGCCCTGCGATGGACTGGCGACCTGTCCAGGGTGTATCCTGCCTTCTGCCCAATGACAGCTGGGATAGGCTCCAGCACCCCACCGTGACCCAGAAGGATAAGCGGTTTAGATGATGTATGTATGTATGTATGTTTGGGACACACCAGCCAGAGGATTTCAACATCATTCAGTCTCGAAAGGACAAAAACTGCTCCTTCAGTCCAGAGAGGTTCAAGAGAAAAACATGGCTAACTGTGAGTGAAGCTAAAAACACCCTTCTGCTGTACTTGCCTGCTTTCAGTTGAATTGATTCATGGGTTGTTAGACTTTGAGAGAACAGTTTTTGACTTTGAGTTTGTTTGCTCAGATGAAAGATCGTCGTGCCTCTTTTCTTTTGGAGCAGTGACCGTCACTGGTGAGTTGTTTTACATTATTACAGGCAGTGTTATTCCTAAAGCCTGGAAACATGTTTATCTGCTCTGATATGCTGCTTTGGATATGAAATGCAGTCCACAATGATCGTTTAGTGCTAGATAACTTTGGATTTGTAATGCGAAGCTGTATAACAAGGTTTTGTGAGATCTAATGTTGTTATCATATCACTCATATTCTCCACTTCCACCAACTCCCTCATTAATTTGTGATTTCATTGATGGAGTGCGTTTGGGTTTGGATCAGGTTTGTGTCCAGTTTCATTGACGAGTCGCTGCTGCCCCTAAGTTGTTTTGTGCCCCACCAGGCTTTCTGTGTCAGAGACGCCACTGTTTGGTAGTGGCCATTTGTAATGTTCCTCACTGATTTTCAGACTTTGAGACACGTTCACTTCAAAACAATGGGATCTATCTGCTCACCATGTGGCCATGAGGGACAGGGATGCAGCCTCACTCCCTGCTCTAAAACACACTCAATAATAGACAAGACTAAATAGACTCTTCAGCTGTGGCCAAAACTATGCCCTATTCACTATGTCATGCACTTTTGGGGGGGTTCCACCATTTTGTAATGGTGTCTGAACACAGTACAGAAGATCCAGTGCACTCAAACAATCCCACAATGCACTGCAATAAGTAGTGTACAACAGAGCTGCGTTCACCCCCCACAAAACGTAGCAAAACCAGAGAACTTGTAGAGAGGAGAATTGCCACTCTGTGATGTTTTCCACTAGAGGGTGCTCCTGAGTGAGTCCAAAATGAATGGCTTAATATGGAGCATTTGTTTATTGTTTATTTGTTTGTTCAAAATCATAGTTTATAAATGCTTAAACATTTTTAATATAAAGAAATACAGTAAGTTTCCTGAACACAGAGCAGCATAAAACATGTTAACACTGCTGTTATATTTTAAGAGCTTTTAAACTCGAGTTATAGGAGTTTAAAACGGCGCCTCATGTACGTTCATGACGTCTGTGAGCACGACCAATCAGCGCTCAGTAGCAGTAATGCTAGTGTCCTGCTGCCCAAAACCCGTTTGCTGTAGAAAAAAGGAAACATACAGGTGAGATTTCTTAGCTTTTTTAGTGAAATCCATCCTTCTACTTTCTAAAATTAAAGGAAAGTTCTGGTTCAGTGATTAGAAACTATTTTAACTTTTCGTTTTTAGCCGTTTAGCTTCATTCAACCCCCATTCATTGAGGACTCGCTCACAGGCGCCCTCTGCTGTTTTGTAGGCCATTTAAATGGCCTGTTTTGTAGGCCATTTAAAATATAATGGGAGAAATAGGAAGAGGCCAGACTGCTCACAAACCAGCTCTGGCAAAATGTTTATTTAAACAGAAATGGTGGTGCGTTAAATGTTGTTGTGTTATGCAAACATTGCAACTAAGAACGTTTTTGCTATTCTTTTCAAAGCCTGATGAAATGGGTTTAATACTTTATAATAAACCTTATAACGCCTTCAGTAGCTGTGTACACCAAGCCTTACATCTGTAGAGGATTCCATTGCGTAGAATCCGTGTGCACTGCCTTTTTAACATGGTGCGGCTTATACACCGATCAGGCATAACATTATGACCACCTCCTTGTTTCTACACTCATTGTCCATTTTATCAGCTCCACTTACTATATAGGTGCACTTTGTAGTTCTACAGTTACAGACTGTAGTCCATCTGTTTCTCTGCATACTTTGTTATCCCCCTTTTACCCTGTTCTTCAGTGGTCAGGACCCCCATGGACCCTCACAGAGCAGGTACTATTTGCTGATTGGGTAACACCTCTAACACGCTAATCAGTCAAGATGAAATGTACATCAAAGCCCACTGCACACCATGTCGCTCAAAATGGTGCACAATGTTTTGAGACTGAATCAGATTTATCAGGAATCTGGCCACTTCCTTTTTACCTTGTTATATCAAAAACAGGACTGCTAAACAGCAGAGGGCGCCCACGAGCGAATCCTCAATGAATGGGAGGTCATTGGAGTTAAACAGCTAAAAGTTAAAATAGTTAAAATAGTTTCTAATCACTCAACCAGAACTTTCCTTTAATTTTAGAAAGTAGAGGGATGGATTTCACTAAAAAAACAAAGAAATCTCACCTGTATGTTTCCTTTTTTCTATAGCAAACGGGTTTTGGACAGCGGTATGCTAGCATTACTGCTACTGAGTGCTGATTGGCTGGCGAGCGGAGCAGCTCATTGGCTGTTCGCGCTCACAGACGCCATGAACGTACATGAGGCGCTGCTTTAAACTCCTATAACTCGAGTTTAAAAGCTCTTAGAAATATAACAGCAGTGTTAAAATGTTTTATGCTGATCTGTGTTCAGGAAATGAATGAATTCTTTTACATAAAAAATGTTTAAGCATTTATAAACTATGATTTTGCTCAAATGCTCCATATCAGCCCATTCATTTTGGACTCGCTCAGGAGTGCCCTCTAGTGTCTGAGAAACCTGAAGACTTCACAGAGTGGTAATTCTCCTCTCTACAAGTTTTCTGATTGAACGTGCCCCTGATGTAACGGGTTAGTATAGGGAATACCCATAATGCATCGCGTTGTATAGTTTGAAGACTCACATGCAACTTCTAGGATTACTGTCTCCACAGAGCTCTTAGACCTGTAACAGAACTCAGCTCTTCTCATGGGGCAGTCAGTCTCAGTGTTTATAGTGGACTGCTGGAGTGATGTTTATAGTGTCACTCAGTAATGAGCAAACCTGTAGGACGTAGTGTCCGAAATCGTTCACTACCATCACCAGTTCTGTTCCCTATCACAGTGCTCTGCATTCAGATTTTCAGATGTAGGGTAAAGTGATTAGTTTGCGCTTGTCTGTCAGTAGTGACAATATGGGACAGCATGTTCTTTAGAATTAAAGTCTTTTTTCATTTAAAAATTAAACTCATGATAAATCTACATCTTTCAACTTCACTTTAAAAGAAGCCAAAAGAAGATAAAAAAAATTATATTATTATTTTCTCAAGTGTAAATTTAGGGGTTAGGGTTTGGGACAGACACCTCCCAATAGAAGGTACCCTATAAATTATGATTTTGAATATCGTCGCTGTCCAATGAAAAACATGCATCTCCATTTTTGAGATTTTCACTTTTCTGCATCATTTGAGCTCAGCAGCTGTCCTTTACATTGTGTGAATATTTCATCCTGATTGGACCAATAGAATTGCTCCAAAATTGCTTAGAAGAAAAACTTTTTCCATTCACTTAAATGGAAAGTATAGAACGTTTTTGTCCTTTCCTGCAAAGTTACTATTTTGGAGATACTTGTTTTTCACTGGACAGCGACGATATATTAAGTTTATTATCTCAATTTTTGCCTTTGGATTAAATAGATCAGAACATAATCCTTGTAAACATTTAAGCTGAATACTTGTTGTGACTTTTATTTTGTAAAATTTGAGCCGGAAAGTCAATGACAATATATATATATATATGTGTGTGTGTGTGTGTGTGTGTGTGTGTGTGTGTGTGTGTGTGTGTGTAGCAGGTTTACAAGTTTTATTTTTAATTTTATATACAGTACTTTTTTCACTAACTTACTTAAAAGTGTTCATTGTGTTCATTGTGAACTTAGAATTAATTGATACAGTTAAAAAGACACTTATTAGTCATTTTTGTCTCTTTCACTGAATGTTGTGGACTCATTTCCTCTTATCTATATCTTATATCTGCAGACTTTTGTATTAATACCATTATATCCACCAGTAATATTATATAATATATATACATAATCAGCAAATATGAGTATTAGCGCAGTAAGAGCACTAAAATGTGCAGAGAAAGATGACATAAACAGGACTGAGGAGGTCAAAGCTTGAGAAATGTGTGCATTAAGTCACTGGTAGAAACTCTTTTGTCCTCAGGGTGTCGCTGCTGGGCTGTAAACAGTGATGAACTGAAACAAGCAAGGACGGGAAAATCCTGCAGCATGACTTCACTGAACATGTTACTGACTAAGTTGATAAATCATCACAATTCAGTCAGAGAGTTTTATATTATGAATAATCTGCGTAATCTGAGAAAAACTGCATTAAAACCATAATTTCCCATACAGAAATCTGTTAATATGGCCATATAGGCACATATCATAGAGGGTCAGGCATATATTTTAAAATACATGTACAAATAGGTTGTGTACATTTATGTATCAACTACTGGACAAATATGCATATTATTGATCATACATATATGCCTGACAGGTGGGTGACTACATATGCATAATATATGGGTCACTTATCTGATACATGGTTGAATATATCCCAGTACAGTTACAACTGACACTGTCTTATATGTTTGCACTTAAATATTAAATCATTTTAATACGCCAGAGAACAATATTTTCATTTATTTCTTGTTTTAATTATGTTATTGCAAAGCTTACAGTGTGCATATGTTTGAACTAGTTATACAGGTATTATACTAATTTTCTGGAATAAACAAAGGAGACGCATAAACATCTTATTATATAACACAAAGCTAGCATGTACACTCTTAAAAAAGATGGTTCTTCAGAGGTTCTTTAGTAAAGACGGTGGTTCTATACTCAAAGAACCATTTGCATGCAAAAAATGGTTCTTTGCATGGTGAAATGGTTTTGCATATTGATGGAGAATGTGTTGTACATGGTTCTATATAGCACCAAAAAGGGTTCTGTTAACGTGACAAGTTTGACATCATAAGAAAAGCAGAACCCTTTTTGGTGCTACAGAGAACCTAAAAAAGCCTTATAGAACCACACATGCTCAATCACTCAGAAGAACCATTGCACCAGTTTAGCATGCAAATGTTTCTTTGAGTGTTTGTGGTTCTATAGAACCATTGTCTTTGCTAAAGAACCCTTGAAGAACCTTGAGAGTGTAGGAGTAATATATGCCATTCACATATGAATAATATATAGTGGTATATATACATATATATATATATATATATATATATATATAATCATATAGTGGTAAATATAAATGATACACATATATGTATGGTCACATATGGCTGAAATACATGTGCCATATTTGATAATGGGCAGTTTCAAATACGTTGGCATATATGTCACATATATGTCCACATATGACTTATATAAGTTGGCTAAAAGTGAAATCCATATGCTAATATATGTCATATATTTGAAATACATATATTGCCATACATCAGATTTCCATATAGAAAAACATAAGGTGCTTTTATTCAACAAGTGTTGTTCAGATTTCCTTAAAGGCAAGAAAAACTATATATCCCTCTAGGTATCATTTTAAAAAAATTACTTAACCTGAGTTGTGTTGTGCAACTGGGCAGTGTTTATATCTGCAGTCTTTTATAACGACTTTTATAACGACTTTTATAACAAGATTCTCGAGCCGCGTAGTCTAAAATGTTCACAAAAGTGGGTTTAGATTGGGAGCTCAGGCGTTCACGAGTTGAAATGATGCATAATCTGTGATTTAATAAACATTTACGCAATATTCACAAATTTGTCCTCAAGCCACTGACATGCCAGGGCAAAGCCTCGATTACAAACAAACTCCCCCGGATACCGGCCACGCCCCTAACACTACAGCGAACCAATAAGAGACTCGTGTTCTTGTTGCTACGACCATTCAGAGCGTAGCTTGCCCGACCTAATTATCATACGTCCAATGAGTATTCACGTGCTTCTGCGAAAACCTTCGTAGTATTTTGCTTTTCCTCATTAACATACATCCAATGAGGATTGACATGCAAATTTTCCTCAGCCACTCGGAGCGCAGAGTTTTGTGTAATATGCAGATTTGGACAACCCTGGACTGGATCTTCTTTATCTGTATGTTCGCCGAGCCGGTCACCGTCAGATCGAGTTAACCGGCGAAGGAGAGAAGTACAGAGAAACCCGGTGGATTTTAACGACCTGAGCGAACATTTTGACGCGAAGTTACTTCAGTCCGTGCTGGATTTTACAAGAAACATGACTTTTGAGGAGCTAAACGCAGATTGTTCTGTCGAAAGGTAAGTTTTGTTTGACATTTTATGCGTAACGTTACGCAGTTACCGTCGTGTTAATGCAAATATGTTCGTACGTCAGCTAACGTTAGCTGGTTTTTACATCATGGTTGATATTTTTAAATTCTTAATGTTATTAATACTACTTAAGCACAGTAATCGTGATGATTTTGCACGGTTATCCATGTTTTCTTGCGATTCAAGTACGAGGATGAAGTCGCCAGCTTCTTTTTTCCGAATTTTCCCGTTCCACCTTAAAAGCCGCGGCGTTTATGTTCTGGCTGCAGCATTTAAGGTGGAACGGAAAATTCGAAAAAGAAGCTAACTTCAGCTTCGTCGCTCTGGTTGCCAAATATGTAATACATATGACGTTTAAAGCTTAATTTGCGAATACATATTGGTTTCAGGACGTTTTGTTGGACCCAGAAAAGTCAAAAGGTTGAACGTTAGTTACTTAAATAACATTAAATAACCAAAAACAGCGGTGCATGTTTATTACACTTGCAGTGACTGGAGAGTACAGTCAGTTCAGCTAACCAAGATGATTCTTCAAGGGTTCTTTAGTAAAGGGAACGGTTCTGATACAGAACCATTGCATGCTTGAATGCTTTGCATGGTGACGTGGTTCTTCAGATTGATGGAGAATGTGCTGTGAGCTTCTATATAGAACCATATTCAACACATTCTTCATCAATCTCAAGAACCATTCCAACATGCAGAGAATCCCTGGTTCTAAACAGAACCATTCCCTGCACTAAAGAACCCCTGAAGAGCTTTGAGTGTAGTTTATGCTGAGTATGCTGCAGCAACCTTGTCATCTACATCAGTTTGGAGGCTCTCTTGCATTTTCTGTTCAGTTTTGTGTGACTGACCACTAAAGATGGTTGAAATCGTCAAGTTCTGCTGTTTGGAGATGCAAGGTTTCTGCAGATCACCTGCTGTAGACACCTGTTTCCTGGAATCAGGGACTTACTTAGAGCAGGAACTTGCATTATATATCAGCTTGTATAAGAGTTAAGGCACTTACTTCCTTCTTTATCACATTCCTTTAGTGCCATGTGCAGCGAGGGTTTTAGTGGCTGCCTTGCTTTCTTCCCTCTCACATGTTCCCCTTCGCTTTCAGAATGGATTTGCTGCTTCCCTCTTGCTCTGCATGCTTCTCATTGCTTTCATGCCTTGTTTCAGGATGGATTCTGTGTCCAAAGCTCTTGAGGAGGTCCTCAGCGCCGCCTTACTCCAAGGCTGCATCACAGTCGGGGTGTATGAAGCTGCAAAGTCACTAAATGTGTGAGTAGCCATCAAGTATTGCTCCTGTCTTGATGTCCTTGAAAGATTTACATGCCTGATGTTCAAATTCTCCGTTTGTCACATGCACAGGGACCCTGACAACGTCGTGCTTTGCATCCTCGCCACTGACGACGAGGACGTCAAAGACGTCGCCCTCCAGATTCACTTCACTTTGATCCAGGCTTTCTGCTGTGAGAATGACATCGACATCCTGCGGGTAAACAACACCAGGCGCTTGGCCGAAATCCTCGGCGGGGGCAAGCAGGGAGGAGAGCAGATGGACTTCCACTGCGTCCTGGTCACTGTAAGTAGTCATCAAATTGCCCACCTGTAGTAGCTTCACAGTAAAAAGTGCAAACTTCTTAAATCTGGTCAGAATATGAAGACTATTCGACTTATTTCTAGACACTTTTGACTGTTTTTGAGTCTTTTTATGCAGAGAAGTTGTCTTATTCTATCACATCATAACATTGAGAAATAATGCTTGAAACAAGCAAAATTATCTGGTAGTAGAATAAGAATAAACTAGATAAATAAAATTTAATAATAGTTTAATATTCTTACAATAATCTTAAACTGAGAAATATTAGACACATTGACTAGATTTAAGACTTTTGGGCAGTGATGATTGCATCAGCACTGTAGAGCATCACAGTTACACGAGAGACCCTTAAGTAGAGCCACAAGTGAGCACGTGAACCAAATGTAGGGCATCCGGGTGAAGAGCAGTGAGTCGTACTGCTAAACTTGTCCCAACATGTCCTAAAGCAATGTGGCAATACTTGGCAAATGCCTGCTTTATGGCTGTCATGCAAATAATAATCTGCCACAGCAGTGAAAGGTGACTTTTCCGTGCTTGATTTGCATTTATTTACATAAAGCCTGATACAGCTTTGTTGTTAAAGCTGTAGGTTTAAACTCAATTGGACACTATAAACCTCTCTATGCTTCTTTTGTGTAACCCCTTAAATTTTAAAGCTTATTCAGTAACTACATGGACTACAGTGCAAACTAGCCAAGTTGTTCTGAAGTTGTAGAAGTTTAAGCAGTTAAAATGCCCAAATTCTGCACGTTAACCCTTAAATGACCATTTCAGAAATGGTAAAGATGTTCTCGGAGTATAAATCTGAAGAAATTCTTTAAATTGATGGGACTATATGGGTTTTTAATAACATTGTATCACACTAAATGTAGGATTTAGGTCACATGAGTCTTTTTTTGTAACAAAACAATAGAAAATCCCAATTTGATTGTTAAAAAAATATGAAATATGCATGAAATTTGCAATTTGGATTCATCTGAGTAATATAACTAGAAAAAAAATCAGCACTCTCGACACATCAGAACAGGTTCTGCAGGATTCTTCTTTACACTACATTTAGTTGTTGGGCATGAATGGATTCATTTCAGTTAAAGTCAATATTTCTGAAAAGCTGCAAAGCCATTTTGTTGAGTTATTAAGACAGAAGTTTAACAGCTTTTTTGTGGGTTTATTCGCAGAGCCCACGCACATCTACAGCGAAGAACCAGGCGCTGTGGAAGGTGAACCACTTCTGCCACGAGAGCCGCTGCATGGATCAATGGGTGCCTGTTATTAACCTTCCAGAACGATGAGGAAAGTCAAGACCTTCAAGAGAAAACTTGGGGAAAACCGCAAAAAAACAACCCAAGAAAATGGAAAATGTATTGAAAATGCACTAAAAAAGGCCCGTCCTCCTTGTAGGGCAGATTCAGGAACTAGACGTCAGCGTGGAGGAGGGGCGTTCGTCTCTGGTGACCAGTCAACATGACTCAGCAAGTTTTTGTTTTTGCTTTCGAGGCAGTCAGGAGACTGAAATCACCTTTAGCTGGAGAAACACAGCAAACTCTGACCTAAATCAAGAATCGAAGGTGAGCACCAGAGGCACCGAAGGATTTCTCCTGAGGAACTTTTTGTGTTTTGAACAAAACCAAAACGACCTGGCATCCGAAGACAGAGGATGTGGGCACCAATACCGAACCGAACTTGTTTGAAAACTCAACGTTCGTTTTTTCAGGAAACTTCTTGGTTATTCGTAGTGTTGCTTCTACAGTGTGTTAACATTTTATTATTGTTAATGAGATGTGTTTATGAAAAGGGAAGGGCATCTGAACCACTGAAATACAAAGGAACTACTTTCACAACTTTTTTCCTGTAACAGCTGTTTCGTTCTTACTTAAGTTAATTGTTTATTTTACAGTCCTTTTAAATTATTTCATTATATTAATTTAAGATAAAAATGTATTTATGTTAAAAGTTTTTATACTATGACCTGCGAATGGTACAGATGTATTTTGTGATGCAATAAAGTATATTTTGAAAACAGAAATGCAGCTGATTCCACTGTTATTTCTGGAACTGCATCTCTCTCTCTTTCTCTCTCGACAGATCATAGGAGTCACTCTGGCCTCTGTGACCTTAGCAGCTCCCCATTCGAGCCAGACAAAACCCCCTCCAGCCTCTTGTCATAATGCTTTGGTCAGCGTAACCAAGACCATTCAGCTGTACATGGTTCCCTTTTCAGCTCGCTTAACTCCCAGCGCTGTATTATAGCCTTTGTATTACAGCGTTGCCGTCATGTGGGCCTCAGTGAATTTGACACTTTGATACTCATTAACATCCAGGCTCCGCCCACATATTCATTCTTTAATCGCCGCTGTTGCTTGGTTGCTAGCTTTACAGGATGTTGACTAAAACATTCAAAACAACAAATTCTTTGTCAAAATACCTACATTTAAAATTTCTAATATTACAAGTGCAAAAGGTCGCACTGTTACGGTAGATCAGAGTTTTTATTGTCAAGCTAACATTAGCATGTTGGCAAAAACCTGCCTAGTTTTGCTCAAAGGCGGTTTATTTGCATAAATGTGAAGGTTTGCACTCGTAGGACAGATTAGCTGTAGTTTTTTGGTTGAACTAGTCATGCTAATATTTGCAAATTAGTACATTTGTCATTGTAAACCGGCCTAGTTTTGCTCAAATGCTGTTTATTTGCAAAAGCGAAAGTTAGCACTGTTTTGACAGATTAGTTGTAGTTTTTTGGTTGAACTAGTCATGCTAACATTAGCATGGTGGCAATTTTTTCATTGTAAACCTGCCTAGTTTTGCTCAAATGCTAGATATTTGCATAGGTGCTAAAGTTAGCACTGTTAAGAAAGATTGGTTGTAGTTTTTGGTCGAGCTAGTAATGCTAACATTTGCAAATGGGTAAATTTGTCATTGTAAACCTGCCTAGTTTTGCTCAAATGCTGTTTATTTGCATAAGCGTGAAAGTTAGCACTGTTTAGACAGATCAGTTGTAGTATTCTGGTCAAGTTAGTCATGCTAACATTAGCATGGTGGCAGATTTGTTATCATCGACCTGCCTAGTTTTGCTGAAATGCTGTTTATTTGCATAAATGTCAAAGTTTGCACTGTTTGGACAGATGTAGTGTTTTGGTCGAGCTAATCATATTAACATTAGCACGGTGGCAAATTTAAACCTGCCTAATGTACCTCAAATGCTGTTTATTTGCATAAGCGTGAAAGTTAGCACTATTAAGATAGAGGTTGTAGTTTTTGGTTGAGCTAGTCATGCTAACATTTGCAAATTAGTACATTTTTCATTGTAAACCTGCCTAGTTTTGCTCAAATGCTAGATATTTGCATAGGTGCTAAAGTTAGCACTGTTAAGATACACTGGTTGTAGTTATTTGGTCAAGCTAGTCATGCTAACATTAGCATGGTGGCAAATTTGTCATTGTAAACCTGCCTAGTTTTGCTAAACAAACACTGCTTGTTTGCATAAATGTGAAAGTTAGCACTGTTTAGACAGATCAGTTGTAGTATTTTGGTCAAGCTAGTCACGCTAACATTAGCATGGTGGCAGATTTGTTATCGTCGACCTGCCTAGTTTTGCTGAAATGCTGTTTATTTGCATAAATGTGGAAGTTAGCACTGATGTAGTTTTTTTGGTCAAGCTAGTCATGTTAACATTAGCATGGTGGCAAATTTAAACCTGCCTAATGTACCTCGAATGCTGTTTATTTACATAAGCATGACAGTCAGCACTGTTAAGAATGATTGGTTGTAGTTTTTGGTCGAGCTAGTAATGCTAACATTTGCAAATTAGTCAATTTGTCATTGTAAACCTGCCTAGTTTTGCTCAAATGTGGTTTATTTGCATAAGCGTTAAAGTTAGCACTGTTAAGAAAGATTGGTTGTAGTTTTCTGTTGAGGTAGTTATGCTAACATTAGCATGGTGGCAAATTTGTCATTGTAAACCTGCCTAGTTTTGCTCAAATGTGGTTTATTTGCATAAGCGTGAAAGTTAGCACTGTTAAGAAAGATTGGTTGTAGTTTTCTGTTGAGCTAGTCATGCTAACATTAGCATGGTGGCAAATTTGTCATTGTAAACCTGCCTAGTTTTGCTTTGTATTTACAGTTAGGATAGATTGGATGTGGTTTTGTCAGTTGAGTTGGACAAGCTAACATTAGCATGGTGGCAAACGTGTTGTTGCTGACCTGCCTAGTACCAGTTAGCCACAGCAGAGTAGTCCGGCTCAGTAGCATCGCATTTTTACACCGGAAACTCAACACTGCAGTGACTCAATCAGATTCGCTTCTGCAGTTTCTCATTAGTTTGAATGGGACTTTGCCAGCTTGTCCAGCCTTGAAGGAATGTATTTGTAGGAGGAACGTAGATAAATAGTCAATTATCAAAAGCTGTTGGGCAAAATTCTTCTGCGTAAAACATTATGCAAGTCACAATAGAGAACAAGTGTTGAAACCAGCCGTGTCTCTGTACGCTCCTGTCAACCTTTATCGCCAAAGGCGTGGCTCTGGTTGCATGACTGCAGAGCATTAGGGCAGGTATACAGAAAGAAACATGAGAGGCTGGCTTGTGCAACCCTTTCTGTACACAGCCATCAACTCAGAGAAGTTAAGGGAAATGATGTCAGAGCTGATGCAAAGCAGGCAATCCCCAACAGCAAAGTCACCATCACGAGCTGTTGGTCACCTTTGTACAGTGAAACCCAGTTAGCATGATTCCTTGGACTTTACTCTTTCGTGGAAGGAGTAAGAATCATGTGCTCAGACACAAGGGCACCCAAGTGGTTTAGTAATGAGGCGAGGCCTACAGCAGCAATGCGATTCCTGTATTTGCACATTCTGGTTCACTCATAATGTTTTTTATTTATATTAGAATATAATATAGCATGTGAATAATGTGATTCCATACTGAACTGGTGTTAACCAAATACTATATTCTTGTGTCTGCAAAGCTGGTTTCAGCTTCAGGAAGCCAACACCCTGCCCAGCGTGGAAAAATCCAGTTTTCTGATGTCATTCATGTCTTTTCAAAGGGCTATTTTTGGCATGCAGGTATCACAAGAGAGCAGGTGATGAGGAGGAGCTTTTGTCATGACTTTCAGCTCACTGTGTACTGAGCTAGCGTGAGTGTACTGTATGTCTCCATAGATAAAAATTTCCACAACATTGCATTGGCTGTGATTGACAGATATCTTGTTAACTCTTTGAACATGTCTGTGCATCTCTTTAGCTGGTGTTACCTAATCAGTTGCTGCGTCTGGGTTGAATGCATGCAGCTAAAGAGCTCGTATCATGAATAACACATAATTCTCACTGCTTTTGAGTTTGGTGTAGTATATAAGCATTTCCAAAGTTAGTTCCCCTGCTGAAAACAGACGAGCATTAGAAATAAAACCTGACGATTTGCTTTCAAATAGAAATTGGCTTAATGGTGACTGTTGCAGACCACTAGTTTCCTGTAGTATCCGACTTTAGATCCCATTAGGGAACCATCTGTGATATCAAATCATCAGGGAAACACAGAATACCACTGGAGACTTTTGGACACCAACAGAAACGTTTAATGGTTTCTATGATTTTTTTTTTCAACAGCGTCCCCAGTCCATACAGTCCATTCACGTTGAGGCTATACAGTCTGGATTGCTTTGTAAAAGAGGCACAAAACAGCACAGCCAATCAGAACAGAGCTCATTTACATACAACCCCATTTGCAAATAAGTTGAGATGCTGTGCAAAATGTAAATAAAACAATGCAATGATGTGCAAATCATTAAAACCTTGCATTTAATTGAAAATAGTACAACGACAACATCACAGGTTGAAACTGAGAAACATATTGTTTTTTGAAAAATCTATGCTTTTTTTCCATTTTCAATTTGATGCTAGCAACACGTTCCAAAAAAGTTGGGACGGGGGCACATCTACCACTGTGTTTCATCACCTCTTCTTTTAACAACACTCTGTAAGCGTTTGGGAACTGAGGAGACACTGCTGTAGTTTTAGCTGATCAACAGTTCAGGGTCTGCTTTGTTGTATTTTTTAATTTCATAATGTGCCAAATATTTTCAGTGGTGACAGGTCTGGACTGCAGACAGGCCAGTTTAGCACCCAGACTCTTTTACTACGGAGCCATGCTGCTGTAATGTATGCAGAATGTGGTTTGGCATCGTCTTGCTAAAATAATCAAGGCCTTCCCTGAAAAAGACGTCGTCTGGATGGCAGCTTATTTTCCTCCGAAACCTGTATATATCATTCAGCATTAATGGTGCCTTCACAGATGTGCCTATGTGATATATACCCATGCCATGTGCACTAATGCTCCCCTATACCATCACGAATGCTGGCTTTTGAAATGTGCACTGATAACAAGCCGGATGGTCCCTTTTCTCTTTAGCCTGGAGGATGCAGCGTCCATGACTTCCAAAAAGAATTTAAAATTTGATACATCTTACCACAGGACACTTTTCCACTTTGCCTCAGTCCATCTTAAATGAGCTCAGGCCCAGAGAAGGCGGCAGTGTTTCTGGATCCCGTTTATATGTTTTTTTCTTTGCATGGTAGAGTTTTACCTTGCGGATGCAGCGATGAACTGTGCTCATAGACAACGGCTTTCCTGAGCCCATGCAGTGATTTCTAGCCAGCCAATATTGGTTTTCATCCTTGTCCCTTGCATAGAGAGATTTCTCCAGATTCTCTGTATCTTTTAATGTTTTTAATTATGATGAACTGATATGAACTGATGATGAACTGATATTATGATATGAACTGAAGATGAACTGATATTATGATACTATGACGATGAAATCCCCAAGTTCTTTGCTATTTTACATTGAGAAATTATCTTCTGGAATTGTTGCACTCTTTCAGGCTTTCACAGAGAACTGAACCCCTCCTATCTTTAGTTCTAAAAGACTCTCTCTGGGATGCTTTTTTATAATCAATCATGTTACTGGCCTGTTGTCAGTTAACCTAGTTAGTTGTGAGATGTTCCACCAGGTGTTTTTTTAGCATTACAAACTTCACCAGTCTTTTGTTGCCCCTGTGCCAACTTTTTTTGAAACATGTTGCTGGCATCAAATTCAAAATGAGCATATATTTTCCAAAAGACAATAAAATTTCTCAATTTCAACATCTGATCTGTTGTCTTTGTACTGTTTTCAATTAAATATGGTGTTTAACTGATTTGCACATCATTACATTCTGTTGTTATTTTCATTTTGCACAGCATCCCAACTTTTCTGGGAAATGGGGCTGTAGATATGGAATAATTAATGAATAATTCATACTGAATATGTGCTAGCACTTATTGAATAATAGGTCTTAACATAAATAATAGGCCTACAGTTTAAGTCTTTTGACTATTCATATTATTATTATTATTATTTGTATTGCATTGGCAGCTAAAACAAAGCAGCATGTACTTAATAAGAAGCATAAACAGGCAGTATTCGGTTTGTTGTGTATGACCTTTTTTAGGCCTGGCAGGGTCTGAGGTGCCAGAGAGATGCATGCTGGTAGGAGTATAGAAATGCATGCTGGGATGCACCCCATCCAACCTCCACATCAGCAAATTCCACACCACTGACACACTCACTCAGCACACCTAATGCAAATCAGGCTGCGAGGCCTAATATGCAGAATATACTGTGAAGAGGTCAGTTTTGCATGCTTATGTATGGCTGTTGATATTCTGGTAGGCCGGCATTGGTTCATCAGCTGTACTGATTGAAGCACCTTTTTAGGCTTCAGCTGGTGCTCAACTACTGCATTCATAGACCTTATATTGACAGTCTGTTTAGTATCTAAGATGCTTTTTCTTGTATTTACCTTTATGGTGCACAATAAAACGATTACAACCAGTCTGCGCAATGCAATAGTTCTCTGAGGTCATGCACCATTCAGTAGTCAGGGACATGCCCAAATAAGGATCATCGGGTCTAACCCATTTTTAATTTTTTTTTTGGGGGGGTGTATCCTGTACCTAAATGACATTAGTATATTGAGTATATTTAAACATACTCAAGTAAATATGAATGTAAAAGGTACAAAAACCCTTAAACTCTTAAAATCTGTCTTATTACATACTAAGGCTTATTACTTAGTAACTACAGTGACTTCAATGCAAACTGGTTGAGATATTCTTAAGTTATAGAAGTGTGTAATAAAACTTTGTGCCCGTCGGTGGGCCTTGGGCATTTAAGGGGTTAAACAAACTCTGTGAGGTGTGGAGACTAATCGGCGGCACCGCTCCTTCCACAATGATGAATTAGCATAGTTCATGGGCAGTTTCATTTTATGGTGATGTAATAAAAAAGTGTCAGAACTCATGTGATAAAAAGAAAAATTAATCATCTACTCTTGTGATCGCATCTTCATCAGTATAATGTTTATTTTGAGATCATTTGAGACCTAAACATCAAGCCGGACCTTCTTTTTGAGTGCGTGTGACGTCAACATGTAAAGACGTACGATGCGACTTGTAAATGATTATTTCAGGCTTTGCAGGGTGACTCAAAGCATCACACGCTCACCACATTTTAGACTGTTTTTATTCTCTTCACTCAGAAATGATGCTTCTCTCAGTTTTCACGAAAAACTTACATAGTGCAGCTTTATGTTAAATGGGTCATTCTCCATTTGGAGTGGGAATCCAGGAAGATACATTTTTAAAAAATCAATTTCTTTCATTCCCAAAACTTAATAATCTTGATATGTCCATTAACATCTCCTATTATCATATATATGCAAAAAGGAGAGCTTAATTCCAGACATATTTTACAGTCACTGGTGTTGTATGAATATGGTGTAACACCAGCGACAGTGACTCCAGTGACATTCTGGTTAAAACTGAGGATTCTGTAAACTGGCTGACTCATTGGCATCAGGTGACCTTGTATAACTATTTAAAATCAGTAATAAAAGTGATTTATGGCTTTATTTTGACAACATTTTAATTACCCAGCCGTTAAAGCAAATAACACCGATGACATATAGAAGTTATGGACTATCTGATAAACAGAATTATTAATAAATGAATGAAATATAGTGAGCGAGTGTGACTTGCCTTCTCACGCCTTGAGATGCTTCCTCTCTGATGAGCCTCGACCCAAAGAAGCAGTTTAATAGAGCTGAAAATAGTGTTAAAATGTAAAATAAGAGTCCTGATAACACCAGTGACCAAAAAATCTGTGACAAATGAATTTTTTAAATAAAATACATATTTGTAAATGTAGAATAATGTTAATGATATAAAAAGTAAATATGCATCTGTTTTAGACAAATTCCTAAGTTAAACCTCTTAAAAATATTGTTTTATATTAAAAATTGTTTCTCAAAAGTTGAAAATTGGTTTTGTAACAAGCTGTTTTACACACGCAGAGCGACTATGAAACAGGATAAAAAGAGAAAAATCTGAGAATCATAAGAGAAAAGTCTTATTTAATCTTAGGTCTGTGTAAACTGTGTAAATGTACACACTTTTGGAGCTGTGCCTGATATTTTAAGTATCTTGTTAAGCCCTGCAACTTTTGTGACATGCTTTCCCCTCCAAATGGAGGATGACCTGAATTTAAAGCTACAAACTTTGCTGAAACTTCCTACGTAAACATTTCCCCAAAGAGATCTTATTCAGCTCATTTGAGGTAAAAGATTTAAAACAACCAAACATCTACATGGACATCTTGATGTCTTCTGTAAGAGTATAGCTCTCCAAATGTTGAATCATCAGCTGAAATCCAGTCCTACACTCTATTAGCAAGTTATTTTTCATGTTTCATAAGTACTGTACACACAGGGTAATGTACACACAGCACACACAGGGCCACTTCCTTACGATAATTAGTATTGATATTGCAGCAGATAAGCAGCAATGACAAGTTAAAGATTACTTAGAATGTACAACTAATCATGGATTTATTAGCTCGATGCATTGTCTGTATGCACAACAGTGGCGTGATAGGATCTTATGGGCTGCAGAATGAAAAAAACATTAAATATAGGCCACCTCATATGAAAATTAATTTCAATGAATAAGAAAATGGCATTATAATTTGCAATTCATTGTAACTCATTACCAACTACCCACTAGCATCTAACATTTACTTTAATGTCGCAATAATTATAAATCATATTTAGCTGTCTGATATAAAACAGGCCAAATTAGGAGATTCCCAAGAACAGTTGTTGTGTGACAAAAACAATTTGATTAATAGATATTTTATAGATTATTTGAGTGGAATCAGTGATCTTCAAATCGTTTATGGTGGTAGATAATGAATATATGATTTGAAAACAGTTCTAATAAATTTTCTGAATTATGAATAGGAGGTCAGTTAGGTTTGTTGTAAAGAACTTGGATCTTTCTGTGAGTCATGAGTGCACATTTGTGTCAGTAACTGTGTTTACATGCACTTAATAATCCAGTAACTGCAGAAAATCAGATTTTGTCAGTAATCTGATCGACACGTTTACATGCACTTGAGTAATAAGATAATAGGGAAACTCCAGGTCTACATGAGTCAGACAGTAATCGGATTTCTGCTTTACAACCAGACAATAAACTCACAGAAGAAAACGCGACATAAACGTAATGTAAAACTCAAAACTTCATGCAGCAGCTTTTTTAATAAAATTGCGCCACTTTACCAGGAAATATGAACAAACATCATCTAGAAGATGATTTAAATCCTTCATTTCATCAAGCATGTATTTTGGTTTCAGCGTTGTTCCAAAGTGTTTTGCTGCTTATTTCCGGTACTGCAGTTTGTTTTTGCACATGCTCAGTCTGAGAAATCCGAAAGAAATCAGAGTAAGAGTTCACATGCACTGAGAAATCTGATTACTGAGTTAAAATCCAGCCTCTTTATCAGATTTCTGCACAGAGGGCCCCACTAACTGGCTTTCCATCCATGTATTTATATGCATGTTTTGATGGAAATAGATCTTTTTAAAATGGAAAACCTCCCTAATTTGCATAAACGTTTGTATGCTTGCTTGAGGAAGAAAGTGTTCTTCAGATTGATGGAGAATGTGCTGTAGATGGTTTGAAGCTTGATACTGTAACGACAGAAGAACCCTTTTTGGGGCTATATAGAACCATCTACAACACTTTCTCCATCAATCTGAAGAACGCTTTCATAATGCAAAGAACCCTGTAATCATGCAAAGGGCTCTCTGAGTGTATATGGTTCTATATAGAACCATTGTCTTTACTAAAGAACCCTTGAAGAACCATCTTTTAGAATTAGAATCTTAAGACTATATATGGTTCTATATAGAAGGTTTTTGATGGTTCTGTATATCATCAAAAAGGGCTCTTCTGTTGTTACATGCTTGACATCATAATAGCAAGGAACCCTTTTGGGTGCTATATAGAACCAATTTCAAATAGGTTCTATATAGAACCATATACATCACAGGCTCAATCAATCTGAAGAACCACTTAAGCATGCAAATGGTTCTTTGAGTGGTCATGGCTTTATATTGAACTGTTGTCTTTACTAAAGAACCCTTGAAGAACCATCTTTTAGTGTGTAGTAGTTACTTTTATTATATTTAATATACATTTCATATGTAGAAAAGTCATTGTATATAGCACCAAAAAGGGTTCTTTTACTGTTGCGACATCAAGCCTGGTACAATAGAAGAACCTTTTTTGGTGCTATATAGAATCATTCTCAAACAGGTTCTATATAGAACCATCTACAAAACATTCTCAATCAATCTGAAGAACTCTTTCACCATGCAAAGAAACTTTTAATCATGCAAAGGGTTCTTTGGGTGTTCATGGTTCTACATAGAACCATTTTCTTTACTAAAGAACCCTTGAAGAACCATCTGTATTAAGAGTGGTACATCCCTGATGAACACTTTAGCTTTTTCACCCTCATTCAACAAAAATACCGTTTGAAAAGGTTGTTAAAAATAAAGGACTCAGAAACTCGCAGTAAAGACGTTTAGACGTTTTAATAAAATCTTGTAAGGGACATTGTTCTGAGGGCTTGAGTACAGAGAAGGACACAGAAATACAGCAGAACTTTCTGTCTGCGCAGGTCACAGTGAGAGAGATGGAGACAAACAGGAGAAAAGCTGCAAGTCGAGACAGAGTCCAAAGCTTCTTAATGCAAATACACTGTCGCTGCATGGCTTAATGCCATCACTGGATTCGCTCTTTATTCCACAAATACCTTCAGGTTGAATTCTTTACCAAAAACAGTCATGTTTGTATTAAGTTTGTTAAGGGAGGAGATGAAGACTGTGTTACCAGAGAGAAAGCATAACAGAAAGACAGTGTTTTATCTGGTATTACACTGTTAAAACGTTCATTTCAGTCTAACTACATGAATACTTGGCAAAGAACACCAGGTAGTCCAACAAGCATTACACATCTGACGCTTGTTGGAAAAAGCCTTTGTAAATGTTTATGTGGGGTTATGTCAGTTGTCATGAAAGGCTTACGTAGGTGTCACGTAGCCTTGTTGCTGTGTTGGACAAGCTTTACAGAACGCTGGTAAAAAATCCCATTAATTGTAATGAGAAACTGTAGAACAGACTCGGTTTATATCACAATACCTACATTTAGAGTCGGTTATTCATTCAGCCTAATGAGAAACTGTAGAACAGACTCGGTTTATATCACAATACCTACATTTAGAGTCGGTTATTCATTCAGCCTAATGAGAAACTGTAGAAAACAATACCTATATTTATATAATTATACATTTCAAATGATTAGATTAGCTATAACAACACAGTCCAGCTCAGTAGGCATTTCAAAACTGGAAATCCAACACAACGTTTTACCAGCATTCTGCAAAGCCTGTCCCACTTAGCAACAGTTGCTATGAAAGAACACATTTGTAGGCGGAGCATTCCTCTCTGGGAGGGCCTGTGCTGAAACACACCTCTAAAGGTGCGGCATCATTCTGTAGTCGTCATCATGCGCGTAGATCTGCGTATCTAATCAGATTTCTCTATGGAAAAAATGAATGGAGTTTCTAAAAAAAAACAAAAAACAAAAAAAAACACCGTGGTAAACAAAAATGTTCCGATACATTCTGTCCTGTACGTTTTCCCCCCAAATGTCACTGGATCATCTCAGTTACAACAGCTGAAATATACTTAATGCTACACACGCTACAAGCAATCTAACACTGCTGTGCACTGAAATGACGCTGCATGAAAGTAAGTCTACTATTAAACACGGTCATATAGAAGCTACTCAAGCTGTCAAAGCAAGTTAACTACCACATTTGGGGTATTTCGGAGAGGACGCCTGCCTCATGACGTCAGTTTAATTTGCTGCTTTTAGCAACATCTGAATTTTGACTTTTAACCGTTGTGTGGTGGTGTAGTCAGAGGGACCCATTTTCAGTATTTACCAAAAGAAGAAAATGATGTGATTTATTATTATTTCAACCTCAGATTCTTGTCCTTTGCTCATTTTCTGTGAAGAACATATAAAATAACCCATTTTCAGTGCCTTCACTCTGTTCACCCCCCTCACATTTATATTACACGTGGTGTTGGGTGAACCTGCGGGGAGTAAAAGTGTGGAGGTGCTGTGTCCTTCACTCTGTTCTCCTCCTACATGGCCTGCTGTTAGTGTGTGTGCGCGTGTGTGTGTGTGTGAGGGTGGACAACATGGACAGGCTGCTGACTGGCTACAGCTGCTAAAGGAGAACCTTATGCTGGACAATTGTGATATTTTAAACATCTGGTATTTTTACATAAATTGTTCTGGCTGTATTGATTTAAATAAACAATAATGTGGTGGGTCCACCAGACCACTGAGTAACACACACATCAACACCACACAAGGGTTAACAGCCTCGTAACTCATAGGACCCAGCAACATTTGGAGAAAAATATACATATGGCACAATGTCAGCTCTGGGACAATTTTGTTTAATGCAGGGCATTTCAGCAGAGAATTTCGAAGAATGACATTCATTTCTCCTTTAGAGAAAACCAGCTTAGACTTAGAATTTTAGGAGTTCCTAAAATGGGCAGAATGTTGACCAGAGAATGACGCCACACCTTCAGAGTTCTGTTCATTTAAATGTGGAACGAAACAGGCATTACAAGATAATCAGATAGTGGCAACTTGGGGAAGTTCTTGGGGAAGTTCTAAGTCTTAGGCTGAGTGTGCCAGTGTGTCGGTTACTCACAGTAGTTAACAGCTTTTAGAAAACTTCTATAATCTAAGGCTTATGGTTTCTTCATAGTCTTCAACAAGACAATCAGAGCTAGTGCTGTTTTGACTATGAATGAAATACCATAAAATCTAAGCAATATTGCATATTGCTTTCTCTAGCTTCCATGGATCACTGTTTTAAACAGTGCGTTGCGTTCTGTAGGCCTGACTGTGGAAACGTCGTCAGTACGAGGCCCAGTTAAAGCCTCGTTAAACTTGGCACTCACTAAAGCTGGTTAAAGAGGAATATCTGCTGCGTACTGTAAGGCACATGCATTTTAAAGTGTACAATAAGGCACTGCATTCTCTTTTTTAGCATCTCTGCAAAATTCAGTGGTTAAGATGTAAACAGAGTCATTCAGAATTAACCTCTTTAAGATTTCTTTACAGTGGTGGTGATAGGAACCAGGGGTCACCAAGACGACGACACAAATATAGACATTTTATTTACTATCCAAAAGTGAACCTACACGTGTCTTCTGAGTTTTTATATGGAATGTTGTGGAAAAACAGTCATAAAGTTGTAAAAATAAGACACCAGTGGGGACTATTTTGGCTCACAATGCCATGCATGTACCTCTTCACCATGAATGGATATAAAAAAAATACATTTTAGGCCACAACTTTCTCAAAACTATCGTAAAACAATGTCTTGGACATCAGGCAGCGTATTCATATTCATTCAATGTGATGCAGCTTTTAGAGGCATTGGACTTCTGGTTCCTTTCACCACCACTGTGAACATTTCTGACTTGGTAAGTTCTCTAAAACAGCATTTCACACCAAACCACTTTGTTTACATCTTAACCATTTCATTATGTGGAAATTTTAGAAAATCGGTGGAATTCCCCTTTAAGGCAAGTGATGCCTAGTTCAGCCACTGTTCCAGCAAATCCACATATACTCACTAAACTGATGTTCACTGGACAGAATTAAAGAATGCCTGTTCACAATATCGAGGTCCATCCACACGTTTACGACCTTGTATAATGCAAATATAAGGACAAATCTAGCAAATAAAGCACTCGCTGGCCACTTTATTAGAAACCCATCCCTTGCTGGTGTACAGTTAAGAGACTGCAGCTCATCTGCTGATACACAGTTTGCATGAGCCATCCTATAATCCTTCATCAGGGGTCAGTTTCTGACCACAGGGATGGCTGAGAAGTAAGACTGACATTACGTGATGTAACGTGATTGGCCCACCACCCAAATAATATGATGAATAGAGGATAACCTGCAGCAACAGGTGGACTGCAGTCTGTAAGTTTACACCTAAAAAGTGGAGCTATAAGGTAGGTGTTTCTAATAAAGTGGCCAGTTAGTGGAAATGCAAGGTAGGGGTCTCTGATAAAGTGGCCAGTGAGGGGAGAAAACAAAGTATGGCTGGTCAATAACAGCATGAAATAACAAGTGATTGTCATCTAGACTGATTTTGATTGAACGTTTTTAGATCAGATTTCAATGTCAATTAGTTCTTCATTTAAACTGCATTAGCTAAATACATGTGGCTGGAATCAAGCGAGAGCCACACTGACCAATCAGGATTTAAGTTTGGTTCACCGGTATAGTGGCTGAAATAGGCACAACGCTGCTGTTATTTGCTAATACGGTCCCATTCATAATGCACAAAGCTTAATGTAGCATCTACTTTCAACCAATACTGCAGTTATTTAACCCAGAACTTTCTCTTGTGATAAAGTATTCACCCTCAATAAAACAATGAAACATGTCCACTTCAATACACATTAAGAAACACAACTTCCTTAAGACGAATCAGTCCCTTTGCTATAAGGATCAGTGATAAAATACTAGAACACCACACGATTAGTCAACACATCACAAATGTTTCTCCTTATTCAACATCCCCATTTTTTTTTTACTACCAACAAGACTCTGTGGGACAAAAAGATTTTTCATTAAAAATAACCTGAAAAAGCAGAAAACATCCTTTTTCTGTTCCAGTAATGTTGTCTTGGCCTTATGAGGAAATGACAGGTTTTCTCATAAATGTGCCGATTATTAATTTCATCAGTTATTCAGTTTTCTCTCTTTCTCTCTCAGTTTCTTCACATGTGTAACTTCCTAAAACAAACCACATAGTCATCAACTAATGGCACAGTTTGGTGGAAAAGAGCAATTTAACACTTTTTTCTGCAGTTATGGACGAAGTCGTTCCCTGGAATGCTTTAAGTTCGGTCTGAACAACGGTACGAACGGAATATATGATCTTTATGATAAGAAAAGATGTATTAAATGCACAATGAAGCTAATCGTTGAGTGATTAGTACTGATTGACACTGATTTACAGTAACGCATACTGGATCTAAAATGCGGCCCGAAACGTTCCGCACAGTTTTAAGTAGATCTGGACTTTAAGGCAGTGTTGAGTGGAATTAATTAAATAATAAGGAACTTGAGGTGGGCGCACTACAATATAATGCAGGGCTTTTTGTCCTTGAAGGGGTTTTCTGAGGCAGGGATACCCATGAGCAGGGGGTCATACTTGGCGTGTTCACTGCAGTATCGCATCAGATCAGCTGAAGCCTTGGAAACCTGGATGAGAGGAGCAGAGAAAAGTGATGGGTCATTCAGAAACACAGCCGAATACCATATTCAGTACAGTATTCACACGGCGCCAAGTTACCATATGTCATTCCTATGGGTGTAAATCTCTGATCTCCAATGATTCGATTCAGTTATGTAAAAAATGATTCAGAGCTTCATGAGATCTCAAATTTCACCACAAATCATTTCGATTCTTTAGAAAATGATTCACTGCATCATTAAATTCGAGATCTGATAATAATCCGATTAGATTATCTAGGAAATGATTCAGTGCATCATGAAGTATGTCACCAACATTTGACCCTATAGGAAATGATTCAATGCACCGCTGAATCTCAATGCTCAAAACAAATATTGGACCCTCAGGCAGCACTGCATTAAAAACAGACAGATTCTGTAGTGTAAATCACTGCATGGGCTCAGGAACACTTCTGAAAACCACTGTCTGTGAACACAGTTCGTTGCTGCATCCACAAATGTAAGTTAAAACTCTGTCATGCAAAGAAGAGACCATATATAAACAGGACCCAGAAACACTGCCGCCTTCTCTGGGCCTGAGCTCATTTATGATGGACTAAGGCGAAGTGGAAAAGTGTTATATATATTATATAGGGTTGAAATGATTTACACATCATTGCTTTCTGTTTTTATTTACCTCATGCACAACTTATTGACTTTTTTGGGAGCATAATCATAATTTTTAAAATACTATATTAACATGTGACCATATCAGCAAATCACAAGGGTGAAAAGAAGAGAGACATTTTCTGGAACATAGTAGTGCAAACACGCACCTTTATCCTCTCAATACAGGCCTCCACTCGAAGCTGCTGAACTGTCTTTCTTGCATGGGCTATGTTGTCTGACCTCGTCATCTTAGAAGACATTTTCAGCAACATAAACCTGTGAAACACAAACACAATTCATTACTCTTTATTCAGAGCCACAATTTAAAATAAATAAAATGAAAGGGCAGAAATTGTGCTGAGTCACAAATACAAGGACTCTCTATTATTGAGGACATTGAACAGTTTCTTTATATTGTGTTTATTTTGTATGTGCAGCACTGTACAAAGCTAAGGGACCACTTGGGTTTATTTAATTTCCAGTCAAAACAACTATTAAGTACAAGTTATTCATTTATCAGAGATATTTCTGAGGAGATTAGATATAAGATCATCCACTTGCATAAGTAAGGAGAAACTGGGACTCCTAACAACCACCTGGAAGACCTGGTAGACACCAAACCTGCCCCCATCAGATAAACAGCACTTAAAGTTTTCATCTCTGAGAGAGAGGAGAAAATCAAGCTGCTTCAGATCTGAAAACATCCACAGGTGTTTCTGTCCATCCTTCCACTGTGAGAAGACGACTCAGCGCTGTGGGTCTGAAAGGATGTGTAGCTGATCAAGAAGAACCTCACTGAGAAAAGGAGACGGACACATCAAACAAAGAAGCTGAACAATGGACTGACCACCCCAGAGTCCAGACCTCAACACCACTGAAAGTGTTTGATTACTTCAGAAAATGATCAACCAGCTTCTAAGACTGAACTTTGGAGGCGTGTCTGCAGATTCTTTGAGAAACTGAAAGTGAGTCTCCTGAAAAGAATGAAAGCTGTAGTAAAGATAAAGAGTGACTCACTGAACACTTGTGAGTAATTTTCTGTCAAAAATTTGTTTTCTGTAGCTGAAAAATGGATAACTTGTTCTTAATGGCTGTTCTGATTTGAAATCAAGTGAATTAAGGGTGGTCTCTGACTTCAGACAGCCCGTTGTATCGAAGTGTGAATGAGTGTTTCAGGGTGTGCTAGGCTGCATCCTGCCTCTGAACCTTAAAGAACAGGACATTTCTGACGCAGCACAAGAGGAGGTTGTGAAACGAAAGCCACCACATCCGACAAAGCTTTCTGAACCTTTTAAAGCACATGGCCCATGTTTCAGAGAAGTTAGGTAACCAGATGACCTGCGGTCACAAAGACAGAGACGCAGCTACAAAACAAAACGTCAAATGAACGGAAAGCAATCATGATACTAGGGCGGTCACTGTTGACTATATTAGTAATGGAGAATCCCATCATTCAGTACTGAGGATTGAGAGTTTTTAAAACTAGTCAAACAATAAAAAAATCAATGCATGCAGAGACTTTCAAAGATTCTGAAATAACTGTACAGAACAAACCTCATGCACCCCATTCTTCAGTGGTCAGGACCCCCATAGACCCTCACAGAGCAGGTACTATTTGGGTGGTGATCATTCTCAGCACTGCAGTAACACTGACGTGGTGGTGGTGTGTTGGTGTGTGTTGCGCTGGTCTGAGTGAATCAGACTCAGCAGTGCTGCTGGAGTTTTTAAACACCTCAGTGTCGCTGCTGGACTGAGAATAGTCCACCAACCAAAAATATCCAGCCAACAGCGTCCTGTGGGCAGCATCCTGTGACCACTGATGGACTAGAGGATGACCAGCACAAACTGTGCAGCAGCAGATGAGCTATCGTCTCTGACTTTACATCTACAAGGTGGACTGACAAGGTAGGAGTGTCTAATAGAGTGGACAGTGAGTGGACTCAGTGTTTAAAACTCCAGCAGCACTGCTGTGTCTGATCCACTCATACCAGCACAACACACACTAATACACCACTACCACGTCAGTGTTACTGCAGTGCTGAAAATGATCCACCACCCAAATAGTACCTGCTCTGTGAGGGTCAATGGGGGTCCTGACCACTGAAGAACAGGGTAAAAGGGGGCTAACAAAATATCAGAGAAACAGATGGACTACAGTCTGTAACTGTAGAACTACAAAGTGCACCTATATAGTAAGTGGAGCTGATAAAATGGACAATGAGCGCAGAAACAAGGAGGTGGTCATAATGTTATGCCTGATCAGTGTATGTGGTAAACAATGTATAGAAATGGCTGCAGCCATCAGGCTCTGTTTCTTTAAAATATGCACATATCATTTACAGCACTTGGCAGAGGCTCTTATCCAGAGCGACTTACAACTTGATCACTTTACACATGTAGGTGAAGGTGGTGTTAGGAGTCAATGACTCTTATTGGTTTAGTGTAGGGTTCTTGCTCAGGTGGGGGATTGAACCCCAGTCTACGGTGCAGAAGGCAGAGGTGTTACCCACAATACTACACCAACCAAACTGGTAACTGATCAACTAACCAGTAATAGAGTTTAACCTTTTTTCACAGCAGCCATAAAATGCTGTTCAGCAGTTTCGGAATTCCCTCAGTTCAGCTTTGAAAAAGTTCTTAAAAATATTCTAACTAAATTTTAAATTACATTATTTTATTTAATTGCATAAATAAAATATCCGACAAGCCAAATTCCAATTTGCCAGCAGAATGACCTCAAAGAGGAGTTAATTAAGCAAATTAAGTGACTGTGAAAGAAAATATCAAACATAAAATATTACAATATGCTACTTTTACAACAAGCAGCAGCCCCTCATCTCAAAAAGCTTTGAAAATAAGAAGACAGAGATTTCTCTAAAGCGTGACACATACATCAGTGGGCTGAGAACTAGGGCTGAACGATTTGGGGAAAACCCTAACCCTAGACTAAACGGATTTTACAACAGTGATTCATCTGTGGCACTGCAGATTAGTCCAAGACTAGCTCAACCTATGTCCTTAATCCTGTCCCTCAGATTATACAATTAAAATCTACATAAATATAATTACAGTGCTGTGCAAAAGTCTACAGAGCCCTGCTGGTGACATCACGTAAATAGAACTACATTATAACGTGTGGGAACGAGATCTTAATGCAAGGCCACGACTTAGTAAGGCGTGGGAAAGAGATAATTAAGCCTTAGCTACAGCTTAAAAAGAAATTATCTTGTGAAGTCGTGGCTACAACTCAATTAACTCGTTCCCACGCCTTACTAAGTCATGGCATAGCATTAGGATCTCGTTCCCACACGTTATTACGTAGTCTTATTACTCCGAGAAGGTCAGAGACCACCATTCATTTATTTAACTTCAAGCCAAAGTGGGCATTAAGTAAAACTTCATTTCTTCAAGAGGAGAAAAAGAAAATCTGCAAATCAAACAAAGAAGCTGCTGCTGTTCTCAGAACAATGGACTGACCACCCCAGAGTCCAGATCTCAGCACCACTGAATGTGTTTGATTACTTCAGAAAATGATCAACCAGCTTCTAAGACTGAACTTTGGAGGCGTGTCTGCAGATTCTTTGAGGAACTGAAAGTGAGTCTCCTGAAAAGAATGGAAGCTGTAGTAAAGCTGAAGAGCGACTCACTGAACACTTCTGATATTAGATTTAGTTGTTGAGGCTTCTGTGAAATAAGTTTTCTGCTTTTTTCTGGACTCTTGTGTTTAATGGCTGTTTTCACTGAAAATAAAGGTTTTGGATATTTGCACAGTGCTGTATAACAGATATCATCAGTTAGAATTTCAGCACCTTAAAACTGGTTTCAGTATCGGCCACAAAAAAGTTTGGGCCTTATTTCTTTTCTTGTAGAAATTGTTTCCTCCCTCGACTGAAAACACACACACACCTCAATCATACACTGCACTCCCTGTGTGTCTGTGTGTGTGTGTGTGTGTGTGTGTGTAATCATTACTGGACGAGCGTGAACGCGCAGTGCTTTACAGTAGCAGCAACGTCATTCGCTTTCTGAGCAACCAAACTAAACAAAGAGAGAGAGAGAAAAAAAGGAAACCACAATGCACTGCTCCTGTGCTGCTTCACTGTCTCCGTTGGCCATGCTAGACAAATCAGCGCCTATTATGGTTTGTGTACAACTGAGGTCAACCGTAATAGTATTACCAATAAAGGCTGGGTGATGTGGCAGAAATATATCAGGATACCAAATACGTATCATGATATTTGGCTTTTCTGAGATCTGCACAAACAAATGCCCCAGCAAAACTAATGAAAAACTATGATGTACAAACAATGTACTATTTAAGAAGCAGCAAGAGAAAGAAAATCAATTACATCCATGTGATCTTTCATTAACCCAGGGGTCGCAACCCAAATGTTAAGAAGAGACATTTCGTCCTTTCAGAAAAATTAAAACCACTTTGGGAGCCACAATATTTTATGTCCATTTTACCATCTTGGCAGTAAATATGTCTCAGTATGTGCTGATGTACTAGTATGGGCTAAAAAATATTATATATAAAAAAAAACAAAAAAAAAAACAAAAAAAAACGCAGACTTACTTGGCTCTGTTTTAAGCTTTAGCTCAGCTATAGCTGCTTTTCTCACATCTCCAGCAGGAAACTTTTCCACAAAAGTAGAACAGTTTTTTTGTAAAATGTCTCTCAACGTTTGATTTTTACCAGGCTGAAGTCGCTTCTCATTCACCAGCTTATTGTTTGAATTTTCCCGTTCCATCTTAAATGGTGCAGCAGGCATGTCATTCGTGAACGGGTTTAGGAGTTGACTCAAATTTATTTTTCTTTCCTCGTAAATTAAGACAAACTAAATCACAGGACCCCCTCCTGGATCTCCTGGGAACATCCCAGCTCTGCCCCCTCATTATACCCGACACCTGCTGCATGTTGTGTTAGTTTGCCTCTGTTTTCGTTCTTGTTGGTATTCATGTAACCTCTTAGCCACGTTTCCAAGAGTGCCTCATCAGTTCCTCTGTTCTTTGACTTCTTTTTGCCTTTGACTGCTGACTGATGTGCCTGCATTCTGCCCGTCTGCTTATCTTGTGATCCCTGTCTCTCAAAGTTAATTTGGTGAAAATAATTATCTACTGACTTAAATACATTTTTTTTAAACAACAAGCCAAATTAATTTTTTTGAAAAAGTTCTGAAAACATTTTTGAAATGCCGGCCAAAAGAGCCGACTGTCACTTGCTCAGAATGCTCATCACCAATTGATATTATGGACAAAGAAAAAAAACCTGATAATTTTCAAGATGAAGTTTCAAGATTTTCACACATTTAAGATTGTAACATTTTCGAACAAAATCTAGCAGCGAAATAAGACTATTACTACAACATCTGCAGAGCTTAAATACAACAAACATGATTATTATATTTAATGAAAATTAAGTAAAAATTACAGACGTGTACTGTGTGTGTCACAGAGATCATTAGGCCTCCTCTGAAGGCCTGCAAGGACCCGAGGGTTCCCCACTGGTCACATCACATAGATCCTAACCTTTTTTTTTGTTTTGGTTTTTTTTTTGTAATATGTAATTTTCCTCTTGAGTCGCTGCCTCAGGCTCCTGGGTCTGATGTAACAAGCAAAAGGTGTTTAATCCACAGAATTCATCTTCCTGTAAGGGAAAGCTGAGTGAAAAGAGAGTGTAAGGAAGCTATTACACCGCACAATGATAAAAACCAGGAACATCCCTGTCCATCCAGGAAGAGCTGCATAATGACATCCTTATTCCAGAACAGTCGGACAACAAGCTACAGCTGAGTTACACTCTACAGACACAGCCTGGAGGGTTTCTGGAGCTTCCTGCTGTTTGCAGACGCACAATAAAAGCATGTTTGATTAAGGGCAGCGTCAATTCAGGGATATCGTGTTAACAGCAACAATGCTTCCCAATTTCAATTCCAGTATAAAAGTGTAAACCTGTATATTACCGCAGTACGTTTATGGTGGAGGCTGTGTTTTGTTCTATATTCCAATTTAGAATCAATAAATAAAATTAATTTAGTGCTATAACCAAATATAATTCTCTGGGTTTGCTTAAAGCTACACTCTTAAAAATGATGGTTCTTCATGGTTCCTTAGTAAAGAAAATGATTCTATATAGAACCATGAACACTCAAAGAACCCTTTACATTATTAAAGATGGTTATAAATAGAACATTTCTGAGAAGGGTTCTATATAGCAAAAAAAGGGTTCTTCTATTGTGAAGATGTCAAGCTTGTAACAATAGGAGAGTCCTTTTTGGTGCTATATAGAACCCTCTGCATAGAACCATCTACAGCATATTCTGAAGAACCCTTTCACAATGCAAAGAACCCTTTCACGATGTAAAGGGTTCTTTATGTTTTCATGGTTCTATATAGAACCATTTACTTTACTAAAGAACCTTTAAAGAACCATCTTTTTTAAGTGTACACTGGGCAAGATCTGGGGATTTGGAGACCTCTCTGGTGGAAATTTGTAATTGCACGCAGATGCAGAAGAACAATTTGTAACATCAGTTGTGCTTCGGCCCCCTTCCTGTGCGGATGACTCTGCTGATTGAAAGAGAATTCGAAGAGGACTCAGTCTAAACTTGGTGAAGGAGCGTCTCTGAGGATGTGAGTGAATTATATACTGTTGTCATCACATCTTCATCAGGATGATGTTGATTCTGAGATCATTTGAGCCCTAAACATCGAGCCGGACCTCCTTTTTAAGCCTGTGCGTGTGACGTTAATTTGTAAAGACGTACGGTGTGGTGTGAAAACCTCCCGACCCGACACCTCTGACTTTTAAATGATCGTTTCAGTCTTTACAGGGTGACTCGCAGCAGTGCATGCTCACCATATTTTAGCCTGTTTTTATTCTCCTCTCTCAGTAACGACACTTCTTTCAGTTTTAACAAAAAATCTTACATAGTGCAGCTTTAAACATGAGTCATTTCCCCAATGTCACCATTTCCCTTAGCCATAAAGGGGACATTTTCTATTTTTCTGCATAATTAAAGAGTGGTTTGGTGTGAAATGGTTGATTGCAGAGACTCAGATTTCTTTACAGTGGTGGTGATAGGAACCAGGGGTTGACTACAACACAAATATAGACATTTTATTTACTATCCAGAACCACCAGTGAACCTACACGAGTCTTCTGAGTTTATATGGAATGTTCATGATGGTAAAATAGGAATGAATCTGAAAAAAATCATTTTTATTTTGGGGACTATTTTGCCTCACAACGCCCTGCATGTATCCCTCCACCATTAGCAGATTTAAAAACATGTTTTAGGCCAAACTCTTCTCAAAACTATCATAAACAGGCAGTGAATTCATAACCATTTCATGTAATAACTTTCTGTGAGGTAGCTTTTAGAGGTGGACGTCTGGTTCCTATCACCTAAGTATGTAAAATATGTAAACCAACCAAGGTCAAGTAAATTCAACGTAATTTTAGCAAAACTGTCTCTTTAAATGTGTTCGTAATACGTTTCCTTTGGCATCAGGAGAGTCTGGGACAAAAACAACCACCTGTTTCTTCTTCAGGACCAAATAAAGGTCTCATCATCTTCAGTGTTTACAGAAGTGATGGGATCAATAATCTCGTGCTACCAACAAACAGTGAATCCTGTATATTCAGATTCAAAATATCTCTGTTTACTGTAAACACCTGCAGTGCTGCTTTGTCAGGTCCAACTGTTGAAACTGTTGCGGCTCAGTAAAGTCTGCTGAGGTTTCAGCCTTTATGCTTTTGTTTATTAGACAGTTTCACACTATCAGCATCAACATGCCACCACACATCCAAAGCTCTCTGCCATGGGAAAGCTCAGTAGGGCTGATCCTCACCGTACAGGGGGGTCTAATCACAGAACAGTCACTGATATACATTTTCTACACAGTTTACAGCTCCACAACCCATTTAAAGGGCCCATACCCTGGAACACTAACCTCACTTTTCTAACATCAAAAAGTTTGATGCAGTTTGTAAACACTGTTAAAGTTTCTGTTCACGTCTCAATTCATAAAGTCATTTACATTTACAGCATTTGGAAGACGCTCTTATCCAGCGTAACATACAATTTTAATAATTTTACACAGGTAGGCGAAGGTAGTGTTAGGGGTCTTGCCCAATGACTCTTATTGGTTTAGTGTAGGGGGATTGAACCCCAGTCTACAGCATAGAAGGCAGAGGTGTTACCCACTACACCATACCAACCAACTCCACATATTGAACCAACTCCATACATATCCAAGTCCATATAGGGTAACTAAACTGCAAATATGGCCTGTTTTGAGTTCACTGTTTTTGTGATGTCACACAAACCATTTCATTTACATATACTGCCTATTCAACATACAACAGTTTAGCTCCGCCTACTTACACTGAAGTCAAAAGGAGTGCTTCAGCCCTGCTTTCTGAACAAGACACAAAACAGGACAGCCGATCAGAACAGAGCTCATTTACATATATCACTCTTAAAGGCACAGTAACAAAAAACAGCATTTTTAATTCTAAGGGATATAAAAGTTTGGAAAATGATCGTGTAAAATGAATTATGACAGTTTTTGGTATAGAAAAGCACACAAACATTATAAGTAAGTCAACAATGGGAGAATCAAAAGGTCCACAGGCCATCATTCAAGTTCAATCCACTGAAGAGTCATAATTGATTATAACCTATAAAGATGGACAAAAGGATGAAGTACATTCAAGCTTTCAGATGCGTGCTAGTGCTGTTTTTAGCTACACAATGTATGTTTGTCCTTTTTTAATGCCACAACATCAGAAATCTCACTAGCAGGACGATTTGAGATTACCTAAAGGGGAATTCATACATTTTTGAAAATATATGCATGAGTAAATGTTTAAGATGTAAACAGAGTCATTTAGAGTGGTTTGTTGTGAAATGGTTGATTGTAGAGACTCTAGAGATTGTAGAGATTGTAGATCTCTTTACAGTGGTGGTGATAGGAACCAGGGGTCGCCATGACTACAACAAAAATTAGGACATTTTATTTACTATCCAGAACCACCAGTGAACCTACACGAGTCTTCTGAGTTTATATGGAAAGTTAACGGTGGTAAAATAGGGATAATTCTAAAAAAAAAAAAGTTTTCTTTGTGGACTATGTAGCCTCACATCGCCCTACATGTATCCCTCCACCAAGAATGGATTTTAAAACGGATTTTATCCCAAAACCTTCTCAAAACTATTGTCAAACAATTAGTGTGTTTACATGCAATAATCCCATACCTGCAGAAAATCTGATTTTGTCAGTAATCGGATCAACACGTTTACATACACTTAAGTAATCAGATAATGGGGAAACTCTGGGTCTACATGAGTCAGACAGTAATCAGATTTCTGCTTTGCAACCAGCCAATAAACTCACAGAAGAAGACGTGACGTAAATGTAATGTAAAACTCAAAACTTCATTCCGCGGCTTTAACATCGCACCACTTTACCTGAAAATATGAACTTCCATCATTTAGAAAATGAAGAATATTTAAATCCTTCATTTCATCAAACATGTATTTGGTTTCAGCGTCGCTCTAAAAGTGTTTTGCTGCGTCTCGTGGCGATGCTGTTCGCTTATTTCTGGTACCGCCGTCTATTTTCACACATGCACAGACTAAGAAATCCGAAAGAAATCAGAGTAAGAGATACATGCACTGAGAGATCAGATTACTGAGCTAAAATCCAGCTCTCTAGATTTGTAGACCTTACTCCGATCTAAGAAATCGGAGTATGATGCTTACATGACCATTTGAATAGTGAGATAACTGCAGAAATCCGATTATGATCAGATTATTGTATGTAAACGCACTCGGTGTCTCAGACACAGGGTAGCGCAGTCATAGCCATTTCAGGTAATAACCTTCTGAGAGGGAGCTTTTATAGAGGTGTTAATCCCTTAAATGGCCAGGACTCATCGACGGGTCCAAAGTTTTATTACACACATCTATGACCTAAGAATAGCTCAGCAAGTCTGCACTGCAGCCCATGTAGTTACTCAGTATTAAGCCTAATTAATATGCAAAAGCCATTTTAACGGTTAAATTCTTCAGACGTCTGGTTCCTATCACCACCACTGTGAATAATTCTGACTTTAGCTTCCCTAGAATGGAGCATTTCACACCAAACCACCCTGAATGACTTTGTTGAAATATTTATATATCTTAATTACTTAATTATGCAGAAATTTTGAAAATCGGCGGTGAAAGTAACATACAAAGAACAGTTTCTGGTTCTGAAAATAGTGTGATAATTTTATAAAGGTGACATCTTCAACTGATTAAATCACTAATATTAATACAGAGCACAGGACATCTGTTTTGCTTTAAGATTGTAAGGGAAATACACAGAAACCTGAGGACTGTAAGTCCTGCTCAGCGTGCCAGGCATCTTGAAACCCCAGACGACAAGGCCAGCTTAAAGTCAAGCCACGTTACAGTTTCAGAGAAAACAAACAGCAGATGTAGCAGCCTATGGTATGAATTCTCAGTAACAATACACAAAACATTTCACTTCAGCTGCTTCCTCCACTGGCAGTTTATACACGTAGTTCCACAGAACAGATTAAGCCTTTGCTGTTAGTCGGAATAAATATGAGCTGCACTGCAGAACTGCACTAAACTTTCCACTGACGAAGAGCAGAATGAAGAACAGAAGAATGAATCTAGCATCAGGAATCAAAAATAGCCTTTATGTGCCAAGTACACAAACATACAGTGCTAAGTAAATGTCAGAGACCACCTTCCATTGAAGTAAATACAAGGGAAAACAGCAGAAAATCACACAGAAGCCTCAATAACTAAATATATCAGATGTGTTCAGTGAGTCACTCTCTACCTTTATTCCAGCTTCCACTCTTTTCAGGAGACTCACTTTCAGCTCCTCAAAGAATCTGCAGACACACCTCCAAAGTTTAGTCTTAGAAGCTGGTTGATCATTTTCTGAAGTGATCAAACACATTCAGTGGTGTTGAGGTCTGGACTCTGGGCTGGTCAGTCCATTGTTCAGCTTTTGTTTGATGTGTCCGTCTCCTTTTCTCAGTGAGGTTCTTCTTGACAGCTACACATCCTTTCAGACCCACAGCGCTGAGTCGTCTTCTCACAGTGGAAGGATGGACAGAAACACCTGTGGATGTTTTCAGATCTGAAGCAGCTTGATTTTCTCCTCTCTCTCAAAGATGAAAGCTTTAAGTGCTGTTTATCTGATAGGGGGGGGCAGTTTTGGTGTCGAGGTCTTCCAGGTGGTTGTTAGGAGCCCCATTGTCTCTGTAGCTCTTAATCTAAAACTGGAAAGTCCTGTTTTTTTCACTTTGACTTCCCTCTTTCTTATGCCAGTGGATTATCTTAAATCTAACCTCCTCAGAAATACTACCTGAAATATCAGTAGCTTGTACCTAATGGCTGTTTTGACTGTAAATTAAATAAATGAAATGGGCGGGGGGTGCTCTGATTTTTGAACAGAACTGTATGCAAAGAATTGTAAGGCAGTAACCTGAATAAATACAAATAATAATAATAATTGCTATTATTAAGGCAAGGCAAGTTCATTTATACAGCACCTTCACAGAACACTGCTGTCATTCAAAGTGCTTTAATTAAACAAAAACTAGTTAAAAATGATGGGTGAATCCCACAATATGATGCATAAATTAATTATTTTGTAATGAAAGAAGCTTAAATCAACATGAAGTGCAATGTGCACAGACTGAATAACTCAGTCAATTCACCGCAGCAGCAGCCTGAAATGCAGCTCAGCAGCTCAGGGAGTTTCCACTCATGTGCATGGTTCTGGCAAGTGCCTGACCATCATGAGTGCTTTTTTTTTAAGCCTCGTAACAATGACGGGCAGAAGTGAATGGGTGAGTGAGTGGACATTATTCACAGCACAGTTAGCACCAGGTTCGGGTGAAAGAGGAACATGCACAGCAACAAATTCAGATTTATTCCTCTGAAATCTTGAAAGAGGAAGCCTTTTAGAAATGGCAGAGCAAAAGGACTATAAAGGCTTAACTGGTGGTACTGTTTTTATTATTTTTTGCTAATGCTTTATTTGAACACATGCATCAAGTGGGCATTGAACAACATATTTACAAAGCAATAATGTACCGTATGCCAGTATTTTCAAGTTTACAAAGTCATTTTCACAGCAATAAAGTTTGTAAAGCAGAGGCCTCGATTAACACCTTGCAAATACTGGCATAAGCTGTTCATAGAGGGTAATGTATTTTATTTTTTTAATACACTACTCAGCACTTCTGCATTATCGAAACCCAAAAAAGTTAGGGCAGTAAGTGCAGGGCTAATAATAACAGGGGGCAGTAACTAGTGAACTCTGTTTGACCTGTATTCAAGCTGGTTTCCTGATACGTTTGATCTGCAGCGAGAAACTGTGAAACACTAAAAAGCTGTGACGCTGAAGTCAGTTTCTCATTCGCCAGCTTCTCGTTTGAATTTTTCCATTCCACCTTAAATGGTGCAGCGGTTATTCTGGTACCTCAGGCACCATTTAAGGTGGAACGGAAAAATTCCAACAAGAAGCTGGCGAATGAGAAGCGACGTCAGCCTTAGTCGAACGTTGAGAGACATTTTACAAGAAACTGTTCCACTTTTGCGGAAAGGTTTCCTGCTGGAGATGCGAGAAAAGCAGCTATAGCTGTGCTAAAGCTTAAAGCAGAGCAAAGTAAGTCTGCATTTTCATTTATATTTTTAGTCTGCACTTGTACATCAGCACATACTGAGACATATTTACCGAGATGGTAAAATGTTACTTCAATAAATGGACATGAAATGTGGCTCCCAAAGCAAGTTGATCTTTGTTGAAATGACAAAATGGCTCTTCCTAACATTTGGGTTGCCGATTCCTGGCCCAGAGGAAACAACGTCCATTATTTACATAAATATCATTCTGGACCATTATTTACATAAACTTGTCAGACCATGTTTCCACTCTGCATCAGTCCACTTCAGGTGAGCTGGAGCCCGGAGAAGTGTCTGTGCTTCTGGGCGTTGTTGAAATATGGCTACCGCTGTGCGTAGTACGGTCTTAACTATTTGTGAAAGCAGTGATGAACAGTGATTACTGCCAAACTATTCCCAAGCTCATGTGGTGATATCTTGAATGTTGTTCTGTAAATGTTGTATTGATCCCTGATGCATTTTTATGGCGAGCTCCAAACCATCCTTTCTTATAGCAGTGGTGGACAGTAACTAAGTAAACGTAATTTGTTACTGTACTTAAGTAGTTTTTTGTGTATCTGTACTTTAGTGAAGTTTTTCCATTTTGGGCGACTTTTTACTTTCACTCCACTACATTTCAAAGTCAAATATCTCACTTTTTACTCCACTACATTATGAGAAATCTGTCGTTCCTTTTGGTTTAGGTGTGTATAAAAACATAACATGTCAAAACGAAAGAATCGTGAAGCAAGAACACCAATCAGGGCTCAGCACACACTTTGTTTTGAGCTTGTTTTGACCTGTTGGTCATACCGACCCAGTGCAGCACACGGTTCAACATCAGTGCAGCAGCGTAAAATTTTGGGAGAGTCTATTCAACATAAATGATGAACTAACCTAACTTTGTGTAAATAGACCACAATATAGAAATATGTACTCATATGCAGTTGTGACTGACGTGTCTTTTTTCTGAATTTATACAAACACATTTCATTTTATAGTAAATTAGTTTTGTCTAGTTTATGTTTATGAACAGAGACCTACAGATGCAGTTTAGTAAAGGAAACTCATTTGTGAATCTGAGTTTAAAGTTTTTATTAAACTTAAACTTGTAACTAAGAAATACATCTTAAACTGAAACTTTGCTTGTTTGTAAAAAGTGATTTCAGAGCCACTCAGTTCTGCCTGATGGAAACTGTTCGCCTTCAGTGTTTTGTGCTTATGATAATTTTAATAGACATCAGCGTCACTAATTAATGACATTCTATTAAAAGACTGGTTTACCAAGAGTGACACTGGAGTATTTTCACCTAAAATGAGATGATAAGGCAAGAGTCTTGTTACAAAAATGATAATAATGATAATATATGATAATGGTAATATGTGATAATGATAAAACGATAAAATATGATAATGTGGTGCAGTCGTGGGCTGGAGGTTAAGGAACCACCCTTGCGACCAGCCTTGTTGCCGGTTCGATCCCCTCAGCTGACAGTACGTGACTGAAGTGCCCTTGAGCAAGGCACCTAACCCCCAACTGCTCCCCGGGCACCGTGGATAGGGCTGCCAAGTGTACTCACTGCCCCCTAGTGTGTGTGTTCACTAGTGTGTATGTGGTGTTTCACTGCACGGATGGGTTAAATGCGGAGGTCTGTGTTCAGACACAGTTGGCTAAAAAGGTTCATTTCATTTTCATTTTCATTAATAGGACATCAGAGCTATAATTAATCTATAAGCTATAATTAAGTAATTTTATTAAAGGGAGGAACTTCTACTTTTACTGGATTTTACCTTGAGTATCTCTACTTTAACTCAAGTACATGGTTTGTGTACTTCGTCCACCACTGTCTTATAGAGGCGTAGTCTTTTCCAGAATGCTTTCTTTATACCTAAGCATGAATGCATAACCTGCTTAAGATGCTTTTTTTCACAATGTTCCTGGTCTTAAATTGTCTTTGTTGGAAAATGATGCAGACATCAATTACAGAATAAATGTAGATTTACAAAAAGAAGCAGTTGTTGATCAGGCAAAACAACAATATCTCGTAACACAGGTTACAAATCACTGTTTTAATTTGCATTGTAAATACTATCCAAGCTTTTTTGGAATTGTGACTTTCCATATTGTGCAGCCCCAGTGTCTCGGATTTAGAAATAACAGTCACAGACGGACACATCTTGTGACCAATGTGTAAAAATTTGAAAAAATGCATTTCAATTTGCATATTACCCCATTAAAATGCAAATTAATTTCTCCTTGAACATGCAGTCTAAGCAATGCATCTTTAAACCACCAAATGTCAGGACGAGCAGTGATGGGAGACGCACACTTCACTGCTACATTCTTGAGACTGCATATAGGGCCTTTAAGTGTGCAGAGCACAATGCACCATGGAGCATTCATCACTCTAAACGCACTCTCCGAGCAGGGTGATGTCATACGCTCGGCCGGCCGCATGCAGTATTAACAACTCGGTCAAAAATAGCCCCTGCACAGCAACTCCCCAGCTGGGACTGTGTGAAAAAAGCCCAGCGAATGCAGAGAGAAACGAGGGGGCACGGCTGCAATAATGGGCCTTTATCAGTCAGCACCCCTGCCTGAACAAACAGCAGCTCCGCCAGATAATGTCACACATACGTCAGCACTCACGCAGGCGGCCAGCCAGGAGCCGCGGCCCGGCCCTTTAAATTACTCCTCCTAAACAAATGCCATTGTATTGAAGCAAAGAAAAAACTGGTTATGCCAGAAAACCCCAAACCAATGGATTAAAATACAAACAAACACTTAAATATTTCAGTCTAATCTGCATAGTTCTGTGAACTGTAAGCTGCATTTTATTGTTAGCTTATTAAACTGTAGGTAGTGTTTATTAATATCAGGTAGTCAGTATTTGCTTTATTCTCCTTGTTTTCTTTTCACTGTAGCACATCTACAGTACACTCTGAAAAAGATGGTTCTTCAGGATTCTTTTGTAAAATAAATGGTTCTATATAGACCCATCGACACTCGAAGAACACTCTGCATGATTAAAGGGTGATTTGCATCATGAAAGTGTTCGTCAGATCGATGGAGAATGTGTAATATATGGTTCTACATAGATCCTTTTTTTTAAAAAGGGTTCTATATAGCAAAAAAAAGGGTTCTGCTGTTGTTATGATGTCAAGCTTGCACATTCTCCATCTATCTGGAGAACACTTTCACAATGCAAAGAACCATTTAATTATGCGAAGGGGTCTTTGAGTGTTCATGGTTCTATACAGAACCATTTCTTTTACTTAAAGAACCCTTGAAGAACCATCTTGGTGTAGGTTTCTCAGCATGGACTAAGCCTTAGACAAAACTGCATTAAGTCTAGGTTTAAGCTTAATCTGGGTCTGGGAAACAAGCCCATGTTCACTTGTCATTGTCGTTAAATTTTTATTTTTAATTTAAGTTTTTAATTGAACATTGACAACTGGACCAATACATAATAGAAATAGTCACTGTCTGAACAAAGTAGAGTGTATATGTGTAATATTATATAACTACATTGATCAGGCATAACATTATGACCCCTGTTCTTCAGTGGTCAGGACCCCCATTGACCCTCACAGAGCAGGTACTATTTGGGTGGTGGATCATTCTCAGCACTGCAGTAACACTGACGTGGTGGTGGTGTGCTAGTGTGTGTTGTGCTGGTACGAGTGGATCAGACACAGCAGTGCTGCTGGAGTTTTTAAACACTGTGTCCACTCACTGTCCACTCTATTAGATACTCCTACCTTGTTGGCCCACCTTGTAGATGTAAGGTCAGAGACGATAGCTCATCTGCTGCTGCACAGTTTGTGTTGGTCATCCTCTAGTCCTTCATCAGTGGTCACATGACGCTGCCCACAGGATGCTGTTGGCTGGATATTTTTGGTTGGTGGACTATTCTCAGTCCAGCAGCGACACTGAGGTGTTTAAAAACTCTCAGTGTCTGATCCACTCAGACCAGCACAACACACACTAACACACCGCCACCACGTCAGTGTCACTGCAGTGCTGAGAATGATCCACCACCCAAATAGTACCTGCTCTGTGAGGGTCCATGGGGGTCCTGACCACTGAAGAACAGGGTAAAAGGGGGCTAACAAAGTATGCAGAGAAACAGATGGACTACAGTCTGTAACTGTAGAACTACAAAGTGCACCTATATAGTAAGTGGAGCTGATAAAATGGACTGTGAGCATAGAAACAAGGAGGTGGTCAGAATGTTATCCTCTACAATTCTGCACAGTTACTGTTTATGTGCTGAACATAAATATATAAAATGCATTTTTTTTCCTCAGTATGTAAACTCAACACATAAATTGAAAAGTGCCATATTTAAGTGTATGACATACAGCAAAACGTAATTTGACCCAAGCTGCTTAAACTTTCACATACATCTGGATGGACTGATATCACAGTTTACATTTGGCAATAAACCATTGTATGAAATGTGATGGAATGAGGAGGAGAGAGGGAGAGAGGGAGAGAGAGGGAGGGAGAGGGGAGAGAGAGGGAGGGAGAGAGAGGGAGGGAGAGAGACAACGCAACAATAAAGGCATGCAGCTGTGAGAGGGCTAACACTTTCGCACGCTTTAGGCCTGTTCTGCTAACCCTACAGCCGCGCAGTAAAACTCAGAGCCATTGTGCGCTGTGTGTCCGTCACCTCTAAATGCCTCCATTCATCTCACTGCACAGACACGAACGACTATTCAACTCAACACAGCAATCTCCCCCTGCCAGCCCTCAGCACTCAGCACCTTAAAACAGAGCCTTCATTTAGCAACCACTGCCAGCGTATCGCTCCATCAGAGTACACAGCACTCTCCAAGGTTAAAAGTCCATAGTTAACTCCTGCTGCGCTTTCTGGTGGTCTTGGAAAACAAACCCTCTGTGTGACCACACAATAAGGTCATTAAAGCTACAGTTGTGTTTCGGTTGAACTGGGGGAGCTGTCTGATTGGAGGATTCCCTGCAGGAAAGTGCAAAAGGGCAAACAGGCACAGGCTAATTTTGAATCTGGATGGAAAGAAAGCACAATTTAGCCTCAGAAAACACGCAATAATACAAGCACCACTGTGTTAGAACAACACACTACAGGTTTAAAACAATTAGTGAGGACCAAAATTGCTTTTACAGTTTCCTGCCTCAGCACAAATGCAGTCCGTCCGGCAAGACACGTTTTGCACTGTTTTGCAGCTTACAAGTAAATGAAGCTTACATCCATAGATATTCATAGCTAGATGCCTGCTGTTCTCTATCTGAGGCGATACGTCTGCACGTCCGCCATGTTGGAGAGGTCAAGATCCGCTTGTGAATAAATCCGCTTGTACTGAGAGACGATGAGTCTCAGGATTAAATCAGCCACAACTTCATTATTTTCATCACATTAGTTTTGTTCTAATCCTCAGACACAGACTAATCTAGGCTGGATGGATCTGCTCTCGGTAGCTTTTATTTCTTTAATAACTGATCATGTTAATTAGTGTCCAGACCAGCAGGAAAGTATTCAGTCTGATCTGACGATAAAACAGAGTTTAGCACGAGAAACACAATCAGACACATCAGCAAATCCATCAATGTGTGAATCACTTCTAATCTTAATACACATAAAAATATAATAAACCCAGGGACGGGTTTATTAAGAAGGACGAAGCTGAAGTTCCTATTCGCCAGCTTCTTGTTCGAGTTTTCCCGTTCCACCTTAAATGGTGCAGTAGTCACTTTCTGGTGCCTGAAGCTGCACCATTTAAGGATGAATGGGAGAATTCGAACAAGAAGCTGGCGAATAAGAATGACTTCAGGTTCATGTAAGTAGGTTCTAACATTAATCAAGCATGAATATCTACACGGATTAAGGAATGCTATAACCTACCGAGCTACAAAGCTTTAACCATCACTGTAAATAAATAACTACTACATAAAGTTAAGACCCCCTGAATAGACTATTAAATGAAATAAGCTTAATATAAAACCAGAGGAAAAACAATCACATCAACAGGTTCTCTGTGCCTCATTAACCACACGGCCATATCTACACAAACACCACACAGACATGAGTGTGGATCTCTGCGTTCCCTCCATTATATAATCCTAACTCACTTTCTGAGTGTGATATTCTTGAATAGTGTAATTTTGACAGCATCTTTCTTAAACTGCCGCTCTGAAATGGTACTGAATGCAGTCCAGCAGCAACGTTGACCACCCTAAAATGGCAGTGCCGTTGACATGCCTGGCTGGACCCAACATGGCATCTAGTGGCATCTACATACATCTGTGCTTACTTATATGAATTAGCCTCTTGCTAACTGCATACCTAAATCATCACCTTTCCTCAAACCGCGTGGAGATGCTAAATAATCTCTAACAGACTTGCGTATGCTGTTTCTGACCCTGTATGACATTGTTATAGACCACATGCTTAATGTAATGTGACACAACTCTATGAAAGGGTTCTCAAGGTCCTTGTTAACATCAAATGATGTCATCAAAAGGTCATACAGTGAACAACGAGGAGCAGATCACCTTGTAATTCAGGCCATTGCAGAAATCGGAGTACAGAACACAAACTTTGCGAATAATTTGCTTTGTCTAATTTAAGTGTGGTGCATTGCCCTTTATTCCTCCTTGCTGTTGCTAGTTGGGTAATTTAGCAGAAGAAAGTAACAAACTTGAGTTGGTGACAGGGATTCCCCCCCGAGGGAGAACGATGAGGGGCATTTTAAAAACAGTGCAATAGAGGGCAGATTCACCAGGGTATGTTTTGGTTTTTCCTTCTGAATTCACATGACCAAATCATAAGGCAAGTTATTCAGTAACTGCATGAAATAAATGTCAACTCTTCTTTTATTTATTTATTTATTTTTGGTAAAAGCTCCCCTCAAATTAACAGAAAATGTGTTTTATGATCATAAACATATTGCTATATGCCTACAATTTGCGGTAACACTTTATTTGGATGGTCCACTGTTGACGCTTTGTAAACGCTCAGCATATCTTTAAGTAACATTTGACCAAATGTCCAATAAATGCAGCTAAACTTTAAGTTGAGTATTATTTGGATGGTCCACTGTAGATACTTCGTAAATGCTCAGTCTGTCTTTAAGTAACATTCAATTAAATTTCCAGTAAATACAACTGAACTACAAGTCTGGTGTGAAATTAAATTTATTCAATCTATACCTAACACCAAGCTTAACCCTAACCTTAATCACAAAGCAAAACCTACAGCTACTCCTAACCCTAGACTTAACTATAATGTTGTTGATAATCAACAGATTATAAGCAGAAAGGCTGTTAATGATTTAAGTATCTGTAGACCATCTATAGGGGACCATCCAAATAAAGTGTGACCCGAATTTACTGCTGAAAGCCAAAAATCTTAGACGCTCTTTGTATTATTTTATAAAAAGTAATGTTTACAGAGCAGATCACTGAAGAGACGCCATCTGTTTATAGTTTATAGCCCAGATTTGTGGAAAAATGGGTCGACTTTCAGTAGACAAAAAAACTTGAGTTCAGCTTCTTTTATTATAAGGGTTTAAAATGACATCACCCATCTATTTGACTGGAAAGAAGACTGTTACAGCTCTCATACGACCCCCACCTTTAGAATGTAGCTTATGAAATATGAAAGTTATGAAGACTATGACGAAGTGCGTTTTGGAACCACCGGTGGTCTGTTAAGGATTCCTTTGTTAGCACAAGTGGCAATGTATGCAAAAGTTTGGTCAAACTACGTTTTCTTGATTTTCTAAATGAAAGTAAGTAAACACATCTTATACAGCTGTGGTCACCAACCCTGCTCCTGGAGATCTACCTGGACTTCAGGTCCATCTAATATTGCTCTCAGCAGTCCTTGATCAGCTGAAGGAGGTGTGTTAGGTTTGGGTTAAGGGTAAAACCTGCAGGGAGGGTGATCTCCAGGAGGAGGGTTGGTGACCACTGCTCTCCAGAAAACACACTGGTTTTAACATACTGGAAGGACAAAAAATAAAACATTAATGTGGCTTGTGCAGAAGTTATGGCACATTTAATATTTTATGTTTTATTTTTTCCAGAATGTTAAACTCAGCAAATAACTAGAAAATGTGAACTGTAATGTACATCACTTCTCTGTAGAGGATGTGTTCACTTATCTTTGCTCAGACAACATGTAAATTGACCAGGAGTGTCCAACGTTTTGCATATGACTGCATGCATATGCAGTAACATATCGCTGTTGTCAGAAGAAAACCTCGTATATCCAAAATGGTAACTTTACAGGAGAAGGAAAAAACCTACTTTACTATTAATGTAAGTCAATGGAACCAGACTTTTTTCCATGTCATTCTAAGCCATTTCTTTTGGTCCTCTCATCATGAAATTTACAGACAATGTAAAGGGCAACATGTATTTTCAAATTATGTCAAAAACTGAAAAACGATAAAAATGGAGATACGAGGTTTTCTTCCGCGATTTCACAGCGATATTCTGTAATCTTTGAAAGGCTCTGAATGGTTGTCTATTTTTATGCTGTGGCATTTCGTAAGAACTTGATTAACTTGATGTAGATTATTCAGCCGCTAATTTTAGCAATAGTGACATTCCTAGTTTTAACTCTCTGATATTTCATTGCAGAAGAAGAACGGAGCATCTACTGACAAGAACGCCATCACGTCTCCATAACAGAATGCCAGACATTGCAGGAACCCACTGCTGGAACGTGTAATGCAAAGAATGTGACACTTAAACACATGAGCGGATATGCCACTCAGGGATCAAAGGTCATTTCCATGCACTCATCGTCACATGACGCAGCCCGTGTGATAAAAATGATTTTAAAAAAAGCACTGGAGTTACACTGTCAGTCACACTGCACCTTTACTTCCTTTTCCAATGAAAACCAAAGGCACGTAGTCTAATCATGTATATTTCACTCTCCCACTGATCTTTCTTACAGCAAGTTGCACCTTTTACATACCGTTTTGCCTCATAGTGTCTTTTTAAAGCCTTCCTACTACATCTTATTCCATTTTTGGAATTTTGTCTCGTTTATTATTATTGAGTTTAAGAGAAATTCCACCTAATTTTCAATATTTCTGCACAATCTGGTGGTTCAGATGTGAACAAAGTCATTCAGAGCGGTTTGATGTGAAATGGTTTACAGTAAAGAAACTCACATCTTTTACATAGCTTACATAGTGCAGCTTTAAATGTAATTTTCCCATTGTCACTCTCTTCCTCAGTCCGGAGGGGAAATCTTTCACATTTTTTGCATAATTCAAAAGGTTGAGATGTTTAAAAAAGTCAGTGGAAATCCCCATTTAACCCCTTTTTTCCTGTTTAGCCTTTTAAAAAAATGGTATTCAAATAACTGAAAATAATCAGTAGATTACTTGATTATTAACATGAACAATAGTGACAGCCTGTAATTAATCTCCAGGCATAATGTGGGGTGCTAGCACATGATGAAAGCACATGAGCCCTATACTGAGTGAAACCCTTGGTGATCTCTACACGGGTTCAAGGTCACACTCACACAGAGCATGTGACCAGGGAGAAGCCCAGACGGAGATCAGGAAAGAAGTAGCTTGACATAGTGAAAGAAGGGGAAAGTGAAAGCACAGCAAGCCAGCAGAACGGCCTGGGAAATTGCACTGAATTTTCTAAACACTTCATCATAGCACCGAGGCAAATACCTGGCTCCAGCCCAGTGGCTTCACAGCGCACCGGCCATCTAATGTCTAAAGTTTAAAAATAGTTTGACCATAGCCAAATCCTCCTAGGCCAGGGGTCGGCAACATGCAGCTCCACAGCAGAATTTGATCTTTTAGGTAAAAATAATCCTTCTTTGCAAATAAAGCTCTGCTGATCAGTCTAATACAGTTTTAACAACAAACTGTCTTAAACGCTGGAGTTAATGAAGAACTTTAACCCTGAGGGTTGGCGCTTAGACTGCTGGTCACCATAGCAACATCAACAATCTCGCCTAGCTAGTAGCTAACGAAAAGTCAAAGAGAAAGAAAAAGTCGAACATCAATAATTTGGAGACCAACTGACTTATTTACACTTATAATCACTCCAGCTGGTTTCCTGATACGTTTAATCTGCAACGAGAAACTGACAGAGACTAAAAAGTCATGAAACAGTCACATCCTGGTGCCTCAGGCACCATTTAAGGTGGAACAGGAAAATTCGAACAAGAAGCTGGCGAATGAGAAGCAACTTTAGCCTTGTAAAAAGACATTTTACAAGAAACTAATCTGCTTTTGAGGAAAAGTTTCCTGCCGGAGATGCGGGAAAAGTGGCTATATCTGAGCTGAAGCTTAAAGCAGAGCAAAGTAAGTCTGTGTTTTTGTTTATATTATATATTAATCCTATACTAGTACATCAGCACATACTGAGACATATTTACAGCCGAAAGGGCAAAATGGCTCTTCTTAATATTTGGGTTGCCGACCCCTGATCTAGGCCTAGATATGGTCAGCCAACTTTGGCTTCAGAGATTTCTTTAAATCTGCACTGGAGCTATGAGACTAGTGTAGTAATGAAAACTTCTCTAACCGTGTGGAGCAGTTCAGTAATCTAGAATAGACTTGATAATGTGGTTTCTGACACTGTATGGCACATTGATATCTATAAACAAATTAGATACAATTCAGGCTTCTAAGTGACGGCTGTTACCTTTTCTTTGTTTGTTTGTTTGTTTGTTTCTGCTATGCTACTTTTGTCCATTTTTAGAGATAACAGTGTCGGAAACCCAGTGGTACAGCATGACTCTTAAAGCTCCAGATCGGACAATAAAGTTTGGTCAAAAAAACAAGACAAAAAACACCTTTAAGAGAATGCTAATTTTTGCTAGAACCCTAGGGGATTTCTAGTTGTTTGTTAGCGCTAAGCTAATGCTGGTGAAAGTTAACACTGCTAGATTAAGCACGAGTATCTCAAGCTTATAAAAAGACATTCCATATGTTTAATTTGGACAGACATTAACATACATTTGAGTTTGTATGTATAGTGACTCTTTCAGTGAAGAGTCCTGGCACTGAGCTAACAACTGAAGCCCGCTTAGACTGCAGCTTGCATTCACAGTCAGTGACATATCTAGAACTTCCAGAAGATCTAGAACGATGCTTTTTCTCCAGAAACTGGTCCCACTGTAAATCAAATAAAATCACTTGATGATTGATTGATTGATTGATTGATTGATTCCTTGCTCGCTTCTTATGTTGGTAGTTGATCTAACATGTGAGGCCTTCTTATTATGTTATGTCTATGCTCACTCTGCTTTTAGTTTACCTCATACCACTCAGTGCCTGCTATCATGTAAATACAACAAATCTGTCTCGTATGCTATGTAAATATGCAAATATGTATACTTTTATTTCTCTTATACTTCAACTTATGTCTAGATTTATTTCTATTTTTTATTTTCTGCCTAATATATTTAAGTTTATGTGCAATTATATGTCTTGCTACTGAAACACTGCAATTTCCCTTTAGGATCAATAAAGTTCTTTCTTTTTTTCTATCTATCTATGCATATATCCATCCATCCATCCAGCTCCTGAATTCCTAACCAATGGGACAGCTCACTTGGTTGTATCTACTTAGATACCACAAAGAAAAAACCTTCTTGAATAATTTTCTGTTCCAATATTTTAATTAATATTTTCATTTGAAATATGAATAGTACTATAATACCTGCAAGAATGAAAACTGTATTAAATAAAAAACTGATTCTCTGAAACCACATAAGCAAGTCTACCTGACATTACTTATCTCTACACACTTGGAGGCAAGTGAGTAATTATTCGGGAACGCAGATCCTTGGCATTTATGATTCCATTACTTGGTAGCTACATTAGCCACATAGCTTCAGTGCAAAACTAAAGCAGCAAACTATATACAGAAAATATCTGGGGTAAAAAGGAAAACTGCATAAATTTCATTTTTTTTGACCAAACTCTCTCTTTAATAAGCTATGTAGAACTTTGAATTTAATAGCCATGAATGCAGACTGCTGGATGTGTCACTCGGTTGTGAAATAACCCCATAATTGCCCTTATGACCACAGCACAGTAGTGTCCTACACAGCGCTCCCACACAGCACAACACTTAGGAAGGCGACCATTAATCAAATGAACTAAGTGATTCTCTTTTCAGTTCATCTGAATCTACAGTGACACCCAAAGGGCCTTCTTCAGTTTGCATGTCTGAGCTGAGATGGAAAAGGAGGAAGCGAATGTCAGTGGTGGTTCTGATACAGAGGGCAGTTGTGTAACACGGAGGCACCTGCAGGCTCGCTCTTTTCCCACACAGGCAGAGGTTAGAACATTTTGGGGCCCTCGGGGGGAACCGGGTGACTCTTCCTTTCATTCTCTCACACATTCACCACAAATGCCCTAAGACCTTTACAGGAATAGAAAAACAGAAGAAAAGCACCCCCCTGCCCCCCCTTATCCCAGCTCAGACCTGTTAGGCATCTAAAGTTTTGCATTGGAGCTACAAGGCTAAAGCTAACAAGTGATGCACATTTATCCTAATTAGCATGGGGCCAATCGCAGGCCTAAATAATCACATCTGCCTCAAATTTGAATTTGTGTCATCATTCTACATTTGACGTCAGGCCTATTAGGAACCCCAGGTGTTTCTTCATGGGGAACATGAAAGGCGTTTTCCAAAATCACACCCTGTGGTGAAGAAACATGTCCTAAAGCAGATACATTTTGTTCTAGGTCCAGTTTTTTTTCTCTAAACATCACCAGATCCTCTGAATTACGAGGTCATTAAGAAGCCAAAATACAAACTACAAAGCTAACGCTGCATGTTGCAATGGCATTTCTAGTTGTATGTTAGCGCTAAGCTAATACCTCATTTAAAGCTTGTAAAGGACATTCTGTATGTTTTATCTGAAGCCTGTAACAAACATAATATATTCTGTCTTGTAAGTAGCACATTTTACAGTGACTCCAGTTTCGCACTGGAGCTACATGGCTAATGTACATAACAAGTAATTGAAGCTTATGCCCCCACGATTAGCACTGTGCTAGCCTAGCCGAACGCCTAAATCATCACGTATTGCCTCAAACTGTGTGCAGCTGTTAAGTAATCTCTAACAGACTTGCTTCTGGCACTGTGACACACTGTTATCTATAAAGACAGACAAAAATATAGATATAATTAGGCCTAGTTGACTGCTGCTACTTTTTTTGCATCTGTTTTTTGGCTATGCTGTTTTCCATTATTATAGATCGCAGTGTCAGAAACCCTGTGGTGAACTGTGAGTACTAAGCTAGGGCTTTAGTTTGGACCATAAATGTCAAAGATTTAAAAAAAAACCAAAAAAAAACACAAGACTGCTAATTTTGGCCATCTTAACTATGGGTTTTCTAATAGTATGTTAGCATTAAGCAAATGCTGGTGTGAACATGAATTTTGGCCCGTTTTGATTAACCTCTTATACTCCTTGGAACCACCGGTGGTTCCAAAATGCACTTCATCATATTCTTCATAACTTTCATATTCCATAAGCTACATTCAAAAGGTGGGTGTCGTATGAGAGCTGTAACTGTCTCCTTTCCACTCAAATAGATGGGCGATGTCATTTCAAATTATAATATAATATAATTATATTATATATATTATAATAAAAGAAGCTGAACTCACAATTTTGTACTGAAAGTCGACCCATTTTTCCACAAATCTGGGCTATAAACTATAAACAGATGGCGTCTCTTCAGTGATCTGCTCTGTAAAAATTATTTTTATAAAATAATACAAAGAGCGTCTAAGATTTTTGGCTTCCAGCAGTAAATTGTAAGCATACAGCAATATGTGTATGATCATAGAACACGTTCTGTTAATTTGAGGGGAGCTCTAACAAAAAAATAAATCAATAAAATAAAAATGTGCATTTATTTCATGCAGTTACTGAATAATCTGGCTTACGATTGAGCTTGTAAACAGAAAACATGAGCGAGCCTATTAGAGATTACTGAGCATCTGTGTGAGGCACTGAGCATGACGCTAATTTGTATATACATGAGCTTCCACTGCTTGTTAGCTACATTAGCCTCATAGCTCCGGCTGAGTGACTACATTTGTGGTAAGGGTGGGAAAAGTGTGCACATTTGATTATTTTGCCAGACTATTCCTTTAGGCCTATGCAAATTTGTAATTCCAGACCTTTCCAAGGTTCTCACAGTCCCTACTCTGTTCCTATGGAGTGCTAAAGACCTTTGTTTGGGGGCTCCTCTGTATAATGGTGACCTGAGACCTCCTAGCTAACAAAGAGGACTTCTCACTTTTCCAACACTGAAATATGCTACAATAACAAGGTCATTCACACACTTGCTCTACTATTCATCCACTCCCGATGCCAGCAGGATGCTCTTCCCCCAAGCCGTGCCCATCCTTTCTCTCAGAGGAAGTGATACAGTCTTTACCTGCCTGGCAGGAAGCGGCTGTGGCAGCGGGTTAGGCTTCGTAAATAAGGAAACTATGCCCATATTAGAGCACGCAGGTTATGAAACATGGTCAACATGAGTCACGTCAGGTGAAACGCATGAAGACCAGGCCAAGAAAATCCTTATCAGAGCAAGAGAGTGGAAATCACTGCTGAGATGACTGTACAGCACTGTGCAGAAGTATAATATGTAAAGGGCCCATATATGGAAACTGAATTGCCCTCGCTTTTTTTTTACTAAGGTAGTCTGAAGTAATATGCAATTATTGCATAAGTTTTAAATCGCACTGTTCACTCTCCAGTCCATATAGTCCATATATAGAAACTAAGACCCAGTCCCATTCCTTATTTTTACCCTCAAATAAAAAGAGCATCACTTCATTAACAGCTACCAGCGCTGCTCTGTAGGCGACCCTGCCAGTCTGCAGTGACAGCAGAGGAGGGTAAAGTTCAGCTCCTCACTGCTGGGCTTTAGTTACATTTAGGGCATCATATGACTTCAAAGAGGGGGCAATTATTTATTATCACCCACCCCTAATTCTTCAGTGATATGAAGCTGAAGTCAGATATTCACCGGCTTTTTGTTCTAATTTTCCCGTTCCACCTTAAATGGTGCAGCAGTTACATTCTGGCGCTTCAGGCATCAGAACTGCTGGACTATTTAAGGTGGAACGGGAAATTTAGCTAACTAGCTACCAAAGCATTAGCATACTATCAGCGATCTTTATGCTTGTTATGAAGAAAAGGACCATAATACACTGAAATGACGTTAAACTAAGATAATTTAATGGTTATTGTCATTTTTAACATAGAAAATACTCAGATTTGTGGGGGTTTTTTGGTCACTTGTGCTCCATCTTGCTGGTTTTTCTTCTGTTCACTCCATTTGGAGGGTCATGTAGCCCTAACACTTCGCCCTACCCCTCTATCTCAACAAAAATCGGGACACCCTACCCCTATATGTGAACACGCAAAACGAAGGGCTAAGGGCTGAGTGGTAGGGGCGAGGGGTAAAATGAGATTGGGCCTAAGCCTCAAAAAGCAAATTTTGAATTTACTCTTTCTGTGATGTCACAAAAACGAAAACATTAATGTATATCCGCCTTATTGTCACATGCACAAACAGACAGACGCTGCACAATGCAAATCTTACTTTGAGCTACTTCTTGTGCTACAGGTTACTATACAACTACTGTATAAATACTAAATAAGAAAAGAAAAATATATATAAATTAGAAAATATACAAAATATGTGTCATGCACAATCTGTGTACAGCCTATTGAGCCTACAGCAGTTTAGCTCCACCCACTCACACTGTTATAAGGAGTGTTTTAGCCCAGACTGCTCTTTGAATGAGGCGTAATACAGGACAGCCATTCGGAAATAAGCTCATTTGCATATATCAGTAACAAAAACAGCCTGTTTGTTTCTTATTATTGTTTCTAAGGGATAGAGAGAGGTTGGACAATGGTAATGTAAAAATGAATTATGAATGAATGAATTAAAACCATATTAATATTACTTGTGGAGGTCCGTAAGAAACAAATTTAACTGGGCAGAAAGGGCTACTTCTTGCTTTTTACTGCATTTATGTTTCTTCGTGTTTGTTCTAAAGTTATACAGTGTTTTAGTACAAACTGATACATAAATAAACAATACTGTATTTCAGGTCACTGTATAGCAGGCTTACCCAATATATATTATTTGTTGCAACACTGGCTTTTGCAATACTCTTATCACAGCAGGCTGCAATACGCAAATAAGCTCTTTAACCAATACATGTTGTTTACTGTGTGCTGTGATCATCCTGACCAATCACAGCTCCAGATGTGTTTTTGTGAGTGTTTTAGAGAATCATGATGTTCATGTAATCCCACAAACTAATGATTATCTTGGTCAAAATAATGCAGACGAGTCCTTAATCATGTCATATTATTGGTTCACCATTGCACTGCAAATCCTACAGGAAAGATCTACATGTGTCTAAATGAAAGATACTTTAATCTCATGCCTGCAGTGCTGCGTAAAACTTCTATGACAATCATAACATCTTCATTGTCTGCAATATTCCTGCAGTACTGCCTCAGTCACAATCATGAATTTTTAGTTTAATGCAGAAGTAATGCTTAAGTGCATCACTTCTGCATTAAAGGGGAATTCCACCATTTTTTCCACAATTTCTGCATAATGAAATGGTTAAGATGTAAACAGAGTCGTTCAGTGTGGTTTGCTGTGAAACGCTCTGTTCTAGAGAAACTTACCAAGTCAGAACTGTTCACAGTGGTGGTGATAGGAACCAGACGTCCACCTCTAAAAGCTCCCTCACAGAAAGTTCCTACATGAAATGGTGATGAGACATTGTTTTACAAAAGTTTTGTGGTACTCTTTTGGGATATAATATATACCTTTTAATCTATTCAATCGAAGATGTACATGTAGGGTGTTGTAAGGCAAAATAGTCCCCAAAGAAAACTTATTGTTTCAGATTTACTACTATTTTACCATCATCAACATCACATATATAAACTCGTGTAGGTTCACTGGTGGTTTTGGATGGTAAATAAAATGGCTATATTTGTAGTCATGGCGACCCCTGGTTCCTATCACCACCACTGTAAAGGCATCTGAGCAAATACGTTTCTCTACAATGAAACATTTCACAACAAACCACCCTGAATGACTTTGTTTACAACCATTGAGTTACACAGAAATTTGGAAAAATTGGGAAAACACCCCTTTAACTCATCGAAATCACTGTGCTAATAGAATAATCTTTGACTGTTATGCTGCTTGCCCTGGCTAAACAGCTCCTCCACTAATATCACAGGCTTTGAACTGTGTATTTACAGCACTTACTATATGATTCACTGTAAAACTGCAATATAAAAAGTAAAGAATATCACTAGAATGTTTTACAAGCTTCATATGTCCATGTTTTGGTAGGTTCTGCCTTATGCAGCATCAAACCCAGGCTGAATCTCAAAGGGCTCCCTCCTTCCTTTATAGTGCGCCATGCAAGCTCTGAAATTCTGGCTTCTACATCCAAAGAGTCCACTATTTGTCCAGTATGGAACTGTGCACACATGGCGGAATCCAAAGTGGCGACTTGTTAGACATATTATGCACTGTTTGGGTGCAGAAGCCAGTATTTTAGGGCACCATGTGGGGCACAGGGCAACATGTGGCTCTTTTACTGCCCTGTTGTGGCTCCACAGCAGAATCAGATTTGTAGGTTCAACACAGTTTAACGATAAATGGTCTTAAACTCTGGAGTTAATGTAGAACTGCTAATTCACCCTTTAACCCTGAAGATCGGTGCGCAGACAGCCGGTTACCATAGCAACAACAACAGTCTCGCCTAGCTAGTAGCTAACGAAACGGCAAAGAGAAAGATTTAAGATGAACATCGATAATTTGGAGACAAATGGACTTATTTGCGTTTATAATCACTCCAGCTGGTTTCCTGATACGTTTAATCTGTCACTAAAAAGTCGCAAAGCTAAAGTCAGCTTCTTATTCGCCAGCTCCTTGTTCGAATTTTCACGTTCCACCTTAAGTGGCGCAACAGTTGGATACATAGTTAGCTACATTCTGGCGCCTCAGGCACCATTTAAGGTGGAAAGAGAAAATTCGAACAAGAAGCCGGAGAATGAAAGTTGAAGTTGAGAGACATTTACAAGAAACGATTATACTTTTTCAGAAAAGCTTTCTGCTGGAGATGCGAGAAAAGAGCCTATAGCTGAGCTTAAAGCTTCTATTTTTTTAACCTACATAGGAAACTAGTTAATTAGCACATACTGAGCCACATTTACAGCCAAGATTGTGAAATGTTACTTCAATAAAATGGTCGTGGCTCCCAAGGTGGTTCGATTTTTGTTGAAACCTGATAAAATGGCTCTTCTTAACATCTGGGTTGCTAACTCTTGGCATAGGAAGTCATTTGAGATGTAATGCAGTATGAGCAGGGGTGCCCAGACTTTTGCATATGACTGTGTGTTGTCTAAATTCACTGTAAGGTTCTTCTAAGATTCTTACAGGAATTTCTGAAGCATTGCTATAGACATTTATCATAAGGAATATATTACTAAGCGCAATACACACCAATGTAATCGATTTTACCAGGTATAGTGTTTTGTCCACATTGTGTGTACATATTAGGTAGATTTGCAGGACAAAGCCAACAGCTCAACTTCAGTCAACAAATCATTTCCAGGTAATCAGTCCTCTAAGCTTTTATTAAGCGCCACTCATGCAACCCGACAACCAGGCAACAGCGCCTGAAACGATAACGGCATCCTAACACATGTAAGGCAGTCCACTTAGCGGCGGCCTGTGTTGTGTATGACCACACCGGACTGTAATGTTTTTTACTTGGTATGACGGATTTGTTTTAAAGTTGACAGAACAAACTGCCTGGAACCGCAGCTGAGTCACAGATTACTGCAATCAGTGAAGGAGAACTGCTAAGAGGTGGGCTTTATCGAATATGATGCTGATGCAACTCAGCACTAAGTACTATTGCGTCTGCTTGTGCCAGGCAGCAGAAACACAGACACGAATGTAAAGTGGTCCAAAATCAGATAAAACCCACACAAATCGGCCCTGCCACATGTCCACATGGCTGTGTCCACGCTGGGCAGCTGTGGAATGACCAATACAGAGTATTTTGACCCAAAATTGGCCCACTTTCACAATACAGACTAGTATTTGATGAGAGACCCGCTTTACTACACAGTAAACATTCCAACCAAAACAATGATTTACAAACGCTTTCACAGAAGTACAGACTGTTTAGTTTAACTGTGTCATGAGTCGACCTCGTGCAGCAAATGCAAGTCATCCTAACCTCAGCTCGAGTGACTGAGGAGCAATGTACACGAATGGAGGGCAAAAGTAAACAGTAAAGTGATCAGTTAGTGCCACCTCTTGGAAAGAAAGTGGAACTGCAGGTTTTGTAACACCAGAGCCATCTCAAAGTGAACAAGGTCACCACAGCCACACTTCTAATTTGATCAGTTCAATCAAATAATAATGAATTTACTCTACAGCTGGCAGGATTAGTCTACTAAACCCTGTTTAACCTCGTATTGGACCATATTACAACTGTAAAAATTACCTGCTCTGTGATTTTTTAAAATTGTTTTATTAAAGAATATAGACAGAAAAAAATAGCTAACCCCAATCCAAATTTAAAAAAAGCAGTAATTTGTTCAGTTTGCATAATGACAATGCATATTTATACCCATTTTTATTTTATGATGGTCTTTTAACAGCTTCTTGGCAAAAACGAATACATTAACAACGAATATGTTAATGTATGTCCGCCTTAACATCAGTCACAGAGAAACAGACTCACTGCACAATAAGAATCTTACTTTGAGATACCTCCTGTGCTACAAGCTACTATATAAATACTAATTAAGTGAATAAAATGATATATAAATTAGAAAATACACTATATACATATATATATATATACACACACACACACACACACACAGTACAATCTGCGTGTGGCCTATTCAGCCTAAAGCAGTTTTTTTTTAAATTAAATTATTTTTACACATTTTTACACATTTTTATTTTAGGATGATCTTTTAAAGGCTTCTTAATTTATGTTTTTTTTTCAATAGACTTTTGGAACTTTGCAAACACTGCAACCTTTGTTATTGTTTTTCCACCAATTTTCTTTTTAATTTCAACAGAATTCAATCATTGAGAGACAGACAGTCATTCAGAGTGGTCTGATGTGAAATGGTTCACTGTAGAGAAACTTTAGAAGCCATTTTTTTCCCAAACGTCCAGTAAACATATAAACAAAGTTTGCACCTCTCCCATTTTTTAAAAATACATTTTTACACCAAAACCTTCTCGAAACTATCATAAATAAGTGTCTTAGGCATCAGACAGTGAATTCATAACCATTTCATAACATGCAATAACTTTCTGTGAGGGAGCTTTTAGAGGTGGACGTCTGGTTCCCATCACCACCACTGTGAACAGTTCTGACTCTAAGATTCTCTAGAACAGAACATGCAATAATAAGCATGTTAAAATCTGCATGGTGAGCATTTACCTGCTGTGAGCTGTAACTGGTTTATAATATTCCACTTTTATTTCTTCATAAGAGCAAAAGCTGACTCAGCTCAACACGCACCACTGAATACACAGTGAAAATCATTCTGTAGGTAAGATAACTGTCTGTGAGGGAGCTTTTAGAGGTGGACGTGTGGTTCCTATCACCACCACTGTGAACAATTCTGATTCGGCAAGTTTCTCTAGAACGGAGAACATTAATTTTTATGGTTTGATTTCTGGATTAATTATATTAAATTATATTAAATATAATCACCAGCGATGACCCTGGTTCTAGATCCATTAACTGCTCACTGTAAACTGCTTACAGTATGATTTTCAGTGTATATTCAGTGGTGCATTTTGTGTTGAGTCACCTCTTGCTCTTTTGTAAGATACCAATATGCCTGAATATGAGCCCTTTTCAAAATGTGCAGAAGAAATAAAAGTGGAATATTATAAATAAAACAGTTACAGCTCACGGCAGGTAAGCAGATCCAACTATCCAGGCCAGTGGTCAGCAACCCTGCTAGAGATCTACCTTCCAGCAGACCTCAGCTCCAACCCTGATAGAACCCACCTGATCCATCAAATTACTGCCTTCAGAAGTCTCTGAGTAGCTGAAGGATTGTTGGACGTGTTGGATTTGGGTTGGAAGTGAAACCTGCAGGACGGCAGACCTCCAGGAGCAGGGCTGGAGACCACTGGTCTAGACTAAGAAGGATTAACAGACACAGCATTAGTTGAACGGAATGAAAAAAAGTGATTTAGTGCTCTGAAATGTGAAAGAATTAAGGATATTCTGACGTATTGGCGCGGAAAACAGGTCTGAGGAGGAATTAGAAGAAAAGACCATTGGCGCCATCTCCTGGAAAGAAGCAGTACTGCAGTTCTAGGAACAGGAGACTTAAACCACAAATGCTAAAATCACTTCAGGGTAAATGTGGTCACTCCACACCCATAACTTAACCAGTGGTGTGGTCCAGGCTTAAATAAGAAAAACCTCCTCAAAAATGCTAACGATGAATGGAAGGTTTTAGAGGCCAGTTGCAGTTAAATATTTTCTCCAGCTTTCGTTCATTGTTGAGTTATTCCATGAATTTCATTTGATGTGTATAAGAGACAAAAAGAAATAAAAGATTTAGTTTGAAAAAAGTTTGATTCTATATACATATTTTTGAGCATTTTAAACATTTTTTACTGCATACTTTAGTGGTTGAGATGTAAACAGAGTGGTTCAGAGTGGTTTGGTGTGAAATGGTTCAGATGTCTTTACAGTGGTGGTGATAGGAACCAGGGGTCGCCATGACTACAACACACATATAGACATTTTATTTACTATCCAAAACCACCAGTGAACCTACACGAGTCTTCTGAGTTTATATGGAATGTTCATGAAACCTAAAAAACAGATTTTCTTTGGAGACTATTCTGGGTTCCCCTTTTTGAGTCTTGGTTCCTCTTTAGGTTCCTCCCTCTTGCTCTTAGAGAGCTTTTCCTTGCCACTGTCGCCATTGGTGACGCTCATGGGGGCTTGGATTTTTGAACCTGGATTTTTCTGTAAAGCTGCTTTGTGACAACACCTGTTGTAAAAAGCGCTATATAAATAAACTCTGACTTGACTTGACCACTGTGAACAGTTCTGACTCAGTAAGTTTCTCTTGAACGGAGCGTTTCACCCCAAACCACTCTGAATGACTTTGCTTACGTCCTAACAATTGAATACTGCAGAAATTTCGAAAAATTTGTGAAACTGCCCTTTAACATCAGACTTTTACCACACTCTAATGTACACCACATTAACACTATATATATCAAATTAATATAAAAGCTTGTATTTTTTAAGGAGAATATAATAATGTATCTGTGTCCTTACATTCTACGTTCCTCCCCAGTCCAACAACTTATTTATTTATTTAAATAATGTTCTATCACATTAAGTGACAAGATGAAGAGGAAGTGACATCACTGAGGTCTTCAGAGGCGCCGAGTTCAAAAGCTGGTAGGTTTTGCTTTTACTTAACCCCCTAAAATCTCAGGCTTATTACATACAAAAGCTTATTATTCAGTAACTACAAGGGCTTTAATGCAAACTGGTTGAGCTATTCTTAGATTATAGAAGTGTGTAATAAACGCCGGCAGGCCCTGGCCACGTAAGGGGGTTAACTTGAATAATATGTTGGATTCTCTGTCCAGGGCAGGGTCCGTCAAGCATGTCATGTCCACCCTGTCACACATAATGAATAATTTTTTTATTACAATTTTGAATATTATATATTACAATAATTACAATTTTAGTGTTTGTAGTTGTGCACTATTCAGTAACTGAAATTAGGTAGCGCTTTACTTGAACCCTTCTACATAGCAATGACATAACTGGTTACCAAATATGACATATGGTAATAATACTAAGGTGTCTGTATACATAGACATACACATATATACTTTACTTGAACACTGCTACACTGCACTGACATAACTGGTTATGTCACACTGTTATGTAGCAGCTCTGAAGTGTTACCAAATATGACATATGGTAATAATACTGAGGCAACATGCATCGATTTAAAGCCAATTACACTGAATGTATATATGTGATTTTATATACATTTAATATAATGTCATTTTTTCTGTTTTGCTCTGCTCCCATCACATTTCAGAGTGAAATAAAGACTCAAGCCCAGCCTGTGACACATATTTGACAAACCTGGAGTTATTCATGTGCTACCATAAAGGTGTGGCAGAAAAAAAACAGCACATGTAAATTACTGGTTTAGATAATAACTGGTTTATATAATGTATGTTTTCTTTTATGTTAAAGGAATGAACAATCTAATAATACAGCATCTGTCTGCATGATGTAACACTACCGAGGTGGTCAGATTTGCTAATATCGATGATGAGCAAAAATACAGTTCATTCAACAAGTCAGCTTCAATAAAGGCACAACACACACAAACCGGAGAAACATTCTGAAATCTTTTCTTTTTCTTGTCCCTTCACTGCATCTAAAATAAGAGAGCACAGGTTACAAAGCTAGTGGGTTAAGATAGGTGGGCTAATGTGGATTAAGACAGGTGGGCTAATGTGGATTAAGATAGGTGGGCTAATGTAGGTTAAGATAGGTGGGCTAATGTGGGTTAAGATAAGTGGTGCAATATCTTCACAGCCCTTAACTGACTGGTTTGCTCAATAAAAAAGTTTTTCCATCACGTTTTGTTTATATGAAAGGTGCAGCAAAGTCTGGCTGCTTTCAGTGAAACGTGCTTAAGTTCGCTCAGTTACTAACGTCAAAGGACAGCAGCCCAGATAGCAAGCAAATACCGGTCCACTGTCTTCATAAGGTCAGCAGTTTTTAATCTCTTGAAACAGATTTTAAATGCACACAGCCTTTTATTTTGGAAAATAAACCAAAACCAAAATTACAAACAATTGAAGAAAATTAATGACCCGGCCTAATATAAAATTATTTTTTGGAAAATGTTGCTATTCACACCGTCTTAGATTGGCTACAGCTGTACGACCGGCTATATTTATGATATTGCTGTTAAAAGTATTAACTAAGCTAATTTACAAAGGATAATGAAAGAAGGAAATGAAGGGAAAGTAAGTAAGTTGAACTGTGGGTGGAAACTGAGCGATTAAAAGTGGTTATGTTGAGCAAAAAGCCAGCAGGCCGCCAGCTTTGCCGTCAGTGAGCCAACAACAGCCTGCTATTCTCTTGCTGTCTGGGAAGCAGGCCTTTAAGGCAGAGGTAGCATGATTCAGTGCTAATGCTAATTCCCTCTGTTAGTTTTCATTCAAAGTTAGCCATTCAATCATTTTTTGTCAAATCATTGCTGGAAAAGCTCCATCTTCAGTGTGAGAAAACAGACTTTTACACAACTAAAACACTGATTCACAGATTCACGGATTAGCTAACCTATAATGACCCCCATGCAGGCCACTAACACACAGCTAAAAACAGTAGCCTGGACTTTCAATTTTTATAGATATTAGTGTCTAACACAGAGTCAGAAACCACATAATCAAGTCTATTAGAGATACTGAACACCTTCAGGTTAGTGATTCAGGATTCCCTTTAAGATGCCAATCTGTGGCAAAATAAGCATTGTTTACTTGTCACCTACAGTACCAGTCAAACGCTTGGAATCATTGGTTATATTAATAATTTGTGTTTTTTTTTAAATAACACAATACAATGTAGATTTAAATCTTAAAACTAGACATTTTCATGCTTTATTCAGTATTCCAAGAAAGATTTGATGAACACTTTTCAAATATGAGGCATTTTGGATGTTAATTACAATTTCATTCCTGATTTTCTGCAGCTCAGTTATTTTTGAATCATCTACAGCTCTGTTCATCATTCTAGACCCATCTAACATGGTTTCACTTTCTTACAGCTTTTTACTAATTATTTGAAAGCTGTGAAATTGCACAGGACTACTGAATACTGAACGCACCCCTCGCCCCTACCATTTAGTTCTTAGCCCTCCGTTTTGCGTGTTCACGTCTAGGGGTTGGGTGTCCCGATTCTTGTTGAGATAAAGGGGGAAGGGTGAAGTGTTGGGGCTACATGATCCTCCAAACGGAGGTTTTTCAGAGACTCCAAACAGAGAGTTATGAGAAAAAAAGAAAAACCTGCAAGATGGAGAACAAGAGACCAAAGAAACCCACAAATGTGAGAATTTTCTCCGTTAAAAATTTACAATAACCACTGTTTTATCTTAATGTTGTTTCAGTGTATTTTGGTCGTGTTCTTCATAACAAGCATAAAAAAAATCGCTGATAGTATGCTAATGTCTCTGTAGCCAGCTAGCTAATTTCCCCATTCCACCTTAAATAGTCCAGCAGTTCTGACGCATGAAGCGTCAGAATGTAACTGCTGCACCGTTTAAGGTGGAACGGGAAAATTCCAACAAGAGGCTGGTGAATATCTGACTTCAACTTCATATCACTGAAGAATTAGTGGTGGGTGATAATAAATAATTGCCCCCCTCTTGAAGATCATATGATGCCCTAAATGTAACTAAAGCCCAGCAGTGAGGAGCTGAACTTTACCCTCCTCTGCTGTCACTGCAGACAGGCAGGGTCGCCTACAGAGCAGCGCTGGTAGCTGTTAATGAAGTGATGCTCTTTTTATCTAAGGGTCCCATTTCAGAGGGAATATTTCAACCACTAGAATGTTTCGAGTGTTAGTGTGACACTCGAAAACAAGGGGTAGGGGTAAAAATAAGAAATGGGACTGGGTCTTAATGTTTCCATTTTCACTTTATTAGAGCATTTACCATTATAAGGCTAACACACTAAGCACTAGCTAACATGCTAGGCGCAATATAACGACAGTACGATATGCAGTGATACAAAACCACATGCTGTGTTGTATATACGTTTCGAAAACCAAATGGGTTTTTATATTATATTATGTATTACCGGGCATGTCTGACCGACATCTCTTCATGGATGCCAGCTCACCACCTAAAGCTCAATCCTAGCAAGACTGAGGTGCTACTCATCCCTGCAACTACAGGTCCTCATCATGATCTTCCATCTCATTCGAGAACTCTCTGATTGTTCCGTCTGGAGATGCAAGAAGTCTTGGTGTGACTCTGGATGGCCAGTTATGGTTCTCAGCTCATATTGCGAACCTGACTCGGTTATGCAGGTTATATGTCGGTTATGTCGGTTATGCGACATCCGGAGGATTCGGCCCTTTCTCACTCAAGGTGCTCGTTCAGTCTCGTCATCTCAAGGCTTGACTACTGCAACTCACTCTTGGCTGGTCTTCCTATGTGGCCATCAAGCCTCTGCAACTCATCCAGAATGCAGCAGCGCGGCTCGTCTTCAATCGTCCTAAGTTCAGCCACGTCACCCCACTGCTACGCTGCCTTCTCTGGCTTCCTGTAGCTGCACACATCAGATTTAAAACCCTGACGCCTACAAAGCCAAAAACTGACCAGCCCCTACCTACTTGATGGCGATGGTCAAAACCCGAACTGTACCTCGAGCCCTTCGAGCTTCAAGTACAGCTCCTTCAAGATGTGAGGAAGACAAGCATCAAGACTGTTCTCTGTCCGGCACCCAGGTGGTGGAACGAACTCCCACTGGCTGTCCGAACAGCAGAGCCTCTCGCCGTCTTCAAACGCAGACTGAAGACCGTCTCTTTATACAGCACTTAAGTGAGCACTGAGTTAAGTGTTCATTGCATTGTACTGCACTGCGCTGTGTTTAACTCTTTTCTCTAGGTCTCAACAGGGGCTTTTGTTTCCAGCAGTATCTGAGCTCAGGACTGGCTTTCTCTCTAACCTATTTGTAACCAGCAAAGATACTTTCTCTAGGCAGACAAAGCACTTTTGTGAGTCACTCTGGATAAGAGTGTCTGCTAAATGCTGTAAGTGTAAATGTATTACACTTTTGAACGTTACTGTAGATTAGCCTCGCAGCTCCAGTGCTAAACAAAACAAGCAAACTTGTCCGAACGTGTCCTGGCTGACTGATTACATTTGCGTTAGGGGGAAAATCGTGTACATTACTGGCCAAACTATCACCTTATCTTCCAGGTGAACTTCCACAGAATGAAATCTGCCCTCCTATTTACGGAAACTCAGCATATTTTTGAACCACAGTTCAAGTTCAGTCAATTTTTTTCCCCTAGCAATTAAAAAAGAAATAACGACATGATAAGGCAGGATTATTACACTGTTTTGTTCAATGAATCACACTCATTATACAATTATTCAGAAATCACACTGAAACTCAAGACCAGGTTTCTCTATACGAGCACGACAGATAACATGGCTAAACCAGCAGCAGTCACGCAATTAAGCGCCCGAATCAACAGCTGAACACACTTAAATACATTTCAGAATGACTTTATAATAATACTGAGTAATATATTGTTTGTTAATCGTTCTCATGATATTGGCCTTTCCAGTACTGATATCACAAGAGTCTGCAATATGCAAATGAGCCTCTAACCAATCAAAGTCTTCTTTATTTACAGATGGGTTATTCTCCATTTGGAGTGGGAATTCAGGTGGATACATTTTTTTAAAAATCAATTTCGTTCATCCCACAACTAAATAATCTTAATATGTCCATTAACATCTACTATTATCATATATATGCAAAAAGGAGAGTTTAATAAACATATTTTACAGTCACTGGTGTTGTATGAATATGGTGTAACATCAGTGACAGTGACTCCAGTGAAATTCTGGTTAAAACTGAGGATTTTGTAAAGTGGCTGACTCATTTGTGGTCAGGTGACCTTTAAATAGGCAACTATTTAAAATCAGTAATAAAAATTATTTTTGGCATTATTTTGACAAAATTTGATTTACTTACCTCAACTGTGTAAATGTACACACCAACTTTTGGAGCTGTGCCTAATATTCTGAGTATCTTTTTAAGCCCTACAGCCTTTGTGACATGGTTTCTCCTCCAAACGGAGAATGACCCAGCTACAGATTAGTTTCTGTGGGTATTCTGATGAATCAAGGTATTCGTGCAAGTCAATAAAAGTAAACTATTTTGGTTAAAATTGTCCACTGAAGTCTTTAATAACCTCACGTTATTGATTCACCAATGTGTTATTATACCGCAAAGCATATTGCAATCACAATACACAGCGCTATATCTGGAATACTACAAACCTCAATTCTGAAAAATTAGGACAGTACTGGAAACGCAAATAAAAACAGAAAGCACTTTGACTTCACAACAAAACAGTACAAAGACAAGACAATTAATATTTTACCTTATCAACTTCATTGTTTTTTGAATATATGCTCATTCCGAAACTGATGTCTGCAACGCGTTACAAAAATGTTTGTATAGGGCAATTTAGGAGTTGAGGCTTCTTTGGGCTCCAGCTCATCTGAAATGGACTGAAACATAGTGGAAATGTGGATTGAGGACTGACAAGTCAAACCTTCCGATTGGTTATGGAAATAAAGTAAAACTGTCAAGGTCCATCATGGAGTGCATTTACATGCACTCAATAATCCGATCATTATCGGATTTCTGCAGTTATCTGATTATTCAAATTATCATGTAAAAACCATACTCCGATCTAAAAATCTGATCAAGAAATCCGATAAAGAGGCTTGATTTTAGCTCAGTAATCAGATTTCTCAGTGCTGTAAACTCTTACTCTGATTTCTTTTGGATTTCTCAGTCTGAGCATGTACAGAACAGACGGCGGCACCGGAAATAAGCGAGCAGCGTCGCCGCGAGACGCAGCAAAACACTTTTGCAGTGACGTTGAAACCAAATACATGCTTGAAGAAATGAAGGATTTAAATATTCTTCATCGTCTAGATGATGTATGTTCATATTTTCAGGTAAAGTGGCGCAATGTGTAGTCGCAGCATGAAGTTTGAGTTTTACATTACGTTTATGTCACGTCTTATTCTGACTTTACTGGCTGGTGGTAAAGCAGAAATCTGATTACTGTCTGACTCATGAGTTTTCACATTACCTCATTACTCAAGTGCATATCAATGTGTTGATTAGATTACTAACAAAATCTGATTTTTTGCCGTTATCAGATTATTCAGTGCATGTACACGCACTCATGGTATGCAGGATAATAGTCAATAACTTGAACATCTTGAACAAGAAACTATGTACACATTTTGGTGCAAAACATGCTGCCTTCTAGATGACGTCTTTTTCAGGAACATCCATGCTTATTTCAGCAAGACAACGGCAAGAAACATTCTGCATGTTACAACAGCATGGCTGCGCAATCAGAGAGTGTTGGTTCTGCTACTGACAGCGTGGGGCACATTATGAAGCACAAGCTGAAGACTCTTCAGTCCCCAAACGATTATTATTTGTTAACAGGAAAGGTGATATAACATGCACATTTTTTGGGAACGTATTACAAGAAATCAATTTCATAAGCTAAATCATCTAATATGGTGTTTCTGTTTTGTCTTCAATTTAATACAGCTCAAACAGAATTTACTGATCACTGCTTGCTGTTTTTATTAGCATTATACATTCTGTCTTAACTATTCTGGAACTGAGGTTTGTAGTTTTTTTCTCCATATCGAGCAGCCCTGCTCTACATACACTTGGCAGCTGGACTTCCATCACCTACAGTACATCAGATAGTCACCAAGACGACCACTCTGACGTCAAGGAGTCACTGCATGAATTCTGTGTCAATAAAATCAAATTACGGACGGCTCTAAGACAGCAACACTTCCTGCATCGGTGCGCAGGGGAAGTGTTCTATCTCCATTGGCTGACTTCCTGCCAGGCTGATATTTAACAGTACAGAGCATCAGCACCATCCAATCCTGCATCATCACCGCAACCTCATTCTCTTACCTCATTCCACATGACTTTTAATGGGTATCTTTTTTATTTGCTTCACCACAAAACAGCATATTTGTGAATCTTGCGACTTTAAAACACAGGAAATCAAAGTGGCGCAACACAACATTTCACAATCACACAGAGCGGATGCACATTGCATCAGTTCCAAAAGTTCTGTAGCTACATCACTTTATTTCTGGACCTTCAGCTGGCCGACAGATCGGAGATGAACAGACGAACTGATACATGTACTTTATTGATACTACCGATATACTGACAGATCTACTTTAGCGACAATGTTTTGTTTTTCCATATTTCTCCACATTTAACTAGGAATTTGCATATTAAGGCTCTATGGGAGAAACAAGGGATGGAAAAAAAAGACAAACGGGTCAAAACAACATTGAATTCGCCCCACGTTATTTTCTAAACCCTCCAATTACTGCTTATTAACCGTTGCTATGCGCAGCTGCTTGATTAGCATCAGGACACCGAGGTCTTTGGAACTTTCTGAAGGGTTTTATGGGATTCAGTGTGGAAAAAGCCATGAAACTACACAGTAAGCAATGAGAGGTTCTCAGCTGGAGTCAGAACAGCTGTGGTTCGGCCCTAGACTGAACTGCCCACTCTGTTCATCTCTGTACGAGACGCTACGCTGCACTGAGTACCAGAGTAGCTGACTTCTTGAGATGTTCAGGTATGCAGCACACATGCTATACGCTAACATATAACATCACTATGGTTAAAATGTCAACGTTTACAAGCAAAATTTACACATCATGCTTGTAAAAAACAAACTCCATTATTTGTTTTTTTTTAGTAATTTTTTGAGCACTCACAGCGGTGCTAGCTAAATCAGCATGCTTTTGTCTAGTTCCAACAGCTGCTCAGTTTAGGCTACAGGCTCCGCAGCTGGCGATATTAGTCATTTTATGAGAAATTAAAGCTGTATTTTATTACCTACACATAACAAACTACAACCGGCATGAGAAAGTTCACTGTTAACCAGCATAGTGATGGTATAGCAGCTATACTAGACTGTGTTTTATTTCTTTAACTGTATGAGTTCCTTTCCCGTTATCTGGGGTTTGGTACAGACAGCCTTTTACAACGTATGTTTACTGTGTGTTTTTCAGTAATCAGTGAGGACAGAGATGTAAAAGAGACAGGCAGAGAGTGAGAGAGAGAGAGAAGGAGAGAAAGGGAGGGGGGGGGTGAAATAAAATCAATTTCAACATGTTTTTTTGCTGAAAATAAACATTTCAATAAACAGTTGAAACTTGAGACTATTTAAATAAGCCTAATCAGGGTAGGAGTAAAATCAGTGTGTGGAACATTGATAGCAGTTCATGGAAGAATGGCATGAGGAAAAGATGCGTAACAGTTACGGACTAAAGAAGTTGTTTATGGTTGGTGTAATACTCATATCTGGCAGTTAGTTTATTCACTATGAGACGCAGGTCACATTTCTGCAAAATGGACCTCACTAAAATTTTGATCCTAGTTACGGCCCTGAGCGCAAGTCGTTATAATTTGCCAAGTACAGTAAATCCTTCCTCTGCTGGGGGGACAGCAGTGTTGTAGCCCTCTCTTGATGCATATCATTTAGCTCAGTTCCTGAAAGCAAGCACAACCACCCTGAGATAAACTAGCCAACAGCGATGCTATCAACATGTTGTGAAACTGTTGTTTTAGCTATAAAGAGCTATAAACTCAATGTGCTGTATTGAAATGTACACAAAAAGGACGGTGCTTCAAGAGTTATTCAGTAAAGAACGCTTTGCATGATTAAAGTGTTCTCTGCATCATGAAATGGTTCTTCAGATTGACAGAAAATGTGCATGAATGTGCTATAGATGGTTCTATATACCTTTTTAAAAAAATGCTTCTATATAGCACCCAAAAGGGTTCTTCTATTGTTACAAGCTTGAGAGCACATTTTTCATCAGTCTGAAGAACCTTTCCATGATGCAGAGAACCCTTTAATCATGCAAAGGGTTCTTTGAGCGCTCATGGTTCTATATAGAACCATTTTCTTTACTAAAGAACCCTTGAAGAACCTTCCTTTTTAAGAGTGATAGGCTGTATCAAGTATTCTGACCTCCTCTAAAGCAACATTGGCACAATGCTTAAAACTTTTTAGAGTTAAAACTTTAACAATGAAACATTTTATCGTCTACATCTAAATATCGTAGACAGGCAATAAAGAAGCAGCCCACCTCGCTAGAAAGTGAAGTCTTTGTGTTGATGGGCAGAAACGGGAAGCAGATGCGAAGAGTAGAAAAAATAATTACAGTGTTGTGGTTTGAACTGCTTGTAGTTTGACTAATGCACCTTTAAGACTGTTTTTTTTTGCATTAAAAAAAACAAACATAATAAGGAGCGCCAACATTAACGAGATGTAAATGAATAAAACAGTTTGGTTCCATCTTCACATATGTGACCGTTTTGCTATGGTCACGGTCACTACTGCAATACTGTTCTTCCATCAGGTTCGATACGGCTTCAAATAAGTTTATTATTACAGAAAAACCTTCGGTCTGATGGACAGAATTTAAGCGCTACATACAGTAAATCACTGCTATCGGAACAAAATCTCGCATCTCCATTTTTGTTGCTTTTCAGTTTTTGACATAATTTGAAAGTACCTGTTGTCCTTTACACTGTGTGTAAATCTCATGATGAACGGACCAAAAGAAACAGCTCAAAATTACTTGGGAAAAAAGTCTGGTTACATTAGCCACGTTTACATTGAACCTTGATAATCCGTTAATAACTCGACTAATAGCTCAGTCAGAATAGAGTAAGTCCATGTAAACACCTCAATCAGAATAGTCTAGTCTGATTGAGGCCATTCAGAATACAGTCTCTATCTGACTGATCGAGGTGGGTAATCCTGTAAATAATCCATTAAATAGAAGAATAATATCCGTGTAAACGCCTGTATCTGATTACATTCCCTATCGGAAAGTTTAAGTCCGTTCTGATCATGTCCGTTGCGTCATAGTGAAAGTTTATACCGTTCAACACGGCGGAGCAGAAACTGGTCTGCAGAGGAGACGAAGTTTATGCTCTGATCTTTAAAAGACGGCGGTGGGACGGACGTCCAGCTTATGTGTCTCAGAACACGACGTCTTCCTCTCGGCCTTCTTTAATAAGGACATGTGAAGGACGTTTTCCTGAGTCACTCTGAGTGGACTCACGTGATGCTGGTTGTCATGCTAACATCTACACTAAGCGGTTTTCTACGCATGCGTGTAATTTTGGATCTGATTACTTGTAGCGTGAATGTAAACAGAGATTTTCATCAGATTGTTGAGTAGAGTGAGAATAAACACCTCAGTCTTAATCTATAATCAGAATGTATTCAATCAGATACAAAACACAGACACAAACACAGACACTGACTTACATTAAAAGTAAAGTAGGTTTTTTCCTTCTCCTGTAAAGTTACCATTTTGGAGATACGAGGTTTTGTTCCCTTAAATGTACTGAAACGTGAACTGGATAAGCTTCTGTGCTACATACAAAGAGATTAACCATCCATTTCAATTAGTTTTGCTTCTTTCCTTTAAACACTGTGTTTACTGTGTGTAGCGCTTCAGTTCTGTCCTTCAGCCTGAAGGGTTTACTGTAATTTAAAAAAGCTCATTATTTGAAGCTAAACTGACCCTGAGGTTTTGAGCAGAGGTTTACTGTTCTGTGATTATTGTTTGGTGTTTTAGAAAACTCTGCTTTCTTGATAAATATTTAAATTAATCAGTGGCTTACTCAATTAATAATATAAATCAATAATGACAGCCAATAAAATTTGTCAAACATGCACCACCAGCTGTCAACATTGATGGTATGATCTACCTTTGGAATGCAAACATCTGACAAGACCAAACAGCGCTGAGGTCACCAGCAGCTCTGTTTTAGAAAAGCTGGACTGTCACTCCCGTCCTGTGACTAACAAGCTGTGGTGAGATTTCAGCTGTGCGCTGGTGAATCACCACACCCGCTTTTTATTACTTATTTTTAAAGTTTTGGTTTGTGTCCTTCTAATCACTGCGGTGCGGAGATGACGGGGTGTAACAGTACACAAACTTTCAGGTTTAATACATTTTTCAGTTATAAAGTCAAGATATGATTAAATTACAGTATTTTATGTGTTAAAATGAACTGTAGTTAGTTGCGTTATTTAACCCTTGTGTGGTGTTGATGTGTTTGTGACTCAGTGGTCTGGTGGACCCACCACAGTATTATTTATTTACATCAATACAGCCACAACAATTGGCTAAAGCAGGGGTGTCAAACTCAACCACTCAAAGGGCCGTATTAAAAAATCTCAACAAATCTGTGAGCCAGAGATCGCAGATGTTTTTTATTTTATTTTTAATGAACTTTCTGCTAAAAACCGAACTGATCATTGTTTATTCAAAATACGCAACAAATTCAACAGCAAAATTGAGGCACTTGTAATAAACCTTGAAATATTCAAAATTTAAACGTCCCCAGGAGCTCAATCTTTTAAACCTACCTATTTGCTTGAACTCGACACCCGACATCCTTTCTTTGCTGCCAGCTCATTAATGCTTGGGCTCAACTTCTGAGCTGCTGAGCTGACGTTCAGTGTTTATATTGGCTGAACTGCAGTTATATCACCAAACTAACTGGTGTGCAACTGTGTAGAACTGAAGTGTAACCAGTGTCCCATAAACTGCTGTTGGGGTAGGAGAGTCAGAGTGCACATTATGTTGCAGTGCATGCTGGGGACCGTAGTGCAGTGCACTGTGAAGCAGGCTAATATTAATAGAATGCTTTTGTGGGCCGGATAGGATTGTATTGCAGGCCTGATCCGGCCCGCCAGCCTTGTGTTTGACACATGGGTTCTAAACGCAAACATAATTCCTTAATATTTCACCAAATGTTTTAAAACCTGTGAAGTCACACATGACTAACATATTAGCATCATTTTTTAACATTTATCTGCAACCAAATTGATATTATATATTTGAAAACAGTGATTCCACATTCATAGTGCAAAACTAGACCGCCTGCAGTTTCTATTGGCACCAAAAACTAAGCTTTTTTTGAGAATTTGGGCTGGGCAACATGACGAAGTGTTACTTATTGTGATTTATCACAATAAGGGTCATTCTACAGAAACATCCACTTTTCTGTCTCTCCATAGGAGTCACTGGTGTTACTGATCCTCACTGGTGTTCCACTTAATAAAGGAACACCAGAGACATTTTTAATGAACAATGCATTTTACAAAATAACAGCTACAGAGCATCAAACCACATGTTGTCAATCATGGAATATCCACTAAAATATGGAATTTAATACATTTGTGTTCTATTTTATCACAGTTACCTCAGAATAAAGTCGGTCACACCAGTGACTTCAGCTAAAAGCTTCATATAAAATCATGAGCTAAATGAGAAAATCTCTGATAACTGAAAGACACAGTGGACTCACCATGAGCTTTTCTTCATAGATCTTCAGAAAACAGGTAAAAGGAAGTCGAGTGATGTCATCAGTGTGACTTTTATTTCAAAATAAGGGATTTTTTGTTACGCAGTAACACCAGTGACACGGCTCCTGGGGCAACAACTTTCATTATATATTTAATAATATTTATTTGGCATTTGTTTTCTTTATGTCATTTCTTTATGTCGATGTCAATTTATATATTCCATAGTCATGTATAGTTTATTGTAGTTAAAACTGCAGAAAAATGCAAAATATGGCCTCATCCTTTACACATGGCTGTGGGGACGAGCTCTTCTGTGGTGCTTGGAATTCTAGATAACTGATTTAAAAACCAATATTGCTAAATTGATGGCTGAAAAAGGTGTAATTATTAAAATAACTTTTATTTTTATTTGAAAATGTAAAAATAATTGTAACCCTAACATGTTTAAGTGTAACATATCTGTATACCTGTAAAGGCCAGGGACACAAAAACGGACATTTCTGTAGAATGACCCATAAGCTTTTCTGAGTAAATGATTTGTGTGGTCAGCGCTTCTAGAAAACTGAAAAACTTCATGGACCATCAAATAAAAAGACTTAGACCAATTACAGAGTGTTTACCAGGCCTGGATGGTGTAACATGATATCAGTGATGACAAAAAAGGCACATTTTTTTTACTTTTGCAAAGATGCATGCAAACCTGTCTGTGCTGATACTCATAGATAAGAGTAGCTCAGAGAAGCTCACAGAGGCCTCAACACGCAAACCTCCTAAATCAGGACTATGCCTGGTGCGAATCTGCAGGGCTGTGCGCCAAGAAAACACTGATTGGCTATCAGTGAGATGAGCCGGGACAAGACCCAGAACATACTTCACCTAAACTAGAACTACCGTACAATCAAGTGGAGCAAACATTTACATGACTCGTCTTTTTTGGCATATTCTGGTTTGGACGCAGCCCCCCTAGCGCACACGTTGACATGCAAGTTGGTTGGCAGACACCTACACAAACATCTGCACACTACGCACACGTTCGCAGATATGCAGGTATAAATCAGATTTAAGACGATGTCGATGCATCAAAGGCAAAAAGTTTTTGGGAAAGAAAGCTGACAGAACTAGAGAGGACTAGTGTAAGTCTAAACAGCTTGCTAAATACTATTAAATAACAGTTACTGTTAAAACAATGGATTATTACAGGGCATTAATAAGCTGTTAGGCTACAGTGTCTGTTCCCAAACGGTGACGGACATATACAGACAATGGGGAAACTCCAGGTCTACATGAGTCAGACGGTAATCAGATTTCTGCTTTGCAACCAGCCAATAAACTCACAGAAGAAGACGTGACGTAAACATAACACAAAACTCAAACTTCATGCTGCGGCTTTTTTAAAAAAAACATCGCGCCACTTTACCTGAAAATATGAACTTACATCATCTAGCATGTGTTTGGTTTCAGCGTCATTTCAAAAGTGTTTTGTGCGCCTGACGACGACGCTGCTCGCTTATTGCTTGTTCTGCAGTCTGTTTCCACACATGCGCAGACTGAGAAATCCGAAAGAAATCAGAGTAAGAGTTCACACTGAGAAATCTGATTTCTAAGCTAAAATCCAGTCTCTTTATCGGATTTCTTAATCAGATTTCTAGATCGGAGTGTGCTGTTTACATGACCATTTGAATAATCAGACAACTGCAGAAATCCAATTATGATCGGATTATTGAGTGCATGTAAACGCACTCAGAGTCTCAGAGCCATATATAAATTAATTTCCACATAAATAAGTGCCACTGTTCATTTTTACACCTTTAATATGTAAAGCATGTGAACGTGGCTTTGGAACTCACTCTTTTACTGAGCATGTGTAGCACTCTGAGATTTCTCCAGCAGGAGGTGCTATTAGTACACAATTGCTGTCAACCCACACTAGCAGGAGCTCACAAATACACATCTGCAGTAACAACTTTTAAAATGAGCTGTGTTATATTTAATATAAATCTTCTATGAAATCATATAGTAAATTATATATGGTTTTCATTACATCAGTTGATGTTAAAAAAAGCATGAGTCATTCTGCCGAATTGGTTCAAAGTTGGAGCTGAAAACACATTTCAGACTTTTACAAACAGACTTTAGACTAGAATTCTTTTGCTTTGAACTTTATTGTATTCACTTTATTAAAACAAATAATTGAACATTCCAGTTATTCACTACCAAAACAATCATAATATTACAAAACTTTACCAAATATCTCAGTAGTGATGGTTTAGGTAGAGACAATTTTAGCTAATTTTTAAGCAGAACTCAAAAACACAGCTTCATATATATTATACTGCACATATAAAACTATAACTTTTTCACTAAAACGCAAAAAAGTTTATTTAATTGCAGAAAATGTGTTTTGGTAGTGACAATTTTTAACATTCAAAACACTGTGATCTAACCGCTCGCCACGTGGCCATGAGGGATGCAGTCTCACTTCCAGCTCTAAAATGCAGGGGCGTGTCTAAATTAAGGCTCCGCCTACTGACTAAAACTCTGTGCTTCGGTATTGAAATGAAAACACAGGACTTTTTTTAATTTAAAATTTAAACTCATGATAAATGTAAATCGCAACTTCACTTTAAAAGAAATCAAAAAGATCTTTAAAAAAACAACAAAAAGATCTTTAATAAAAACAGCAAAAACAATCTAAGCATTGTTTTTACATGTGTAAATTTAGATGATGATGTTTTTATATATTTAGCTTATTACTGTCTCTATCAATGCCTTGGGTTTAAATAGATCAGAACACAAGGTCTAAACACATCATTGTTTTTTTAAATAATGTTTCTTATTATGGTAAAAGCAATGATTTGTTTGATATATATATCCCATTCCTAGCCTGTGAACAACAGAAGCAGTTCAATGTAACTGCATTAGCTGTATATAGTGATAAATGGCCTGATCTACTGTTGTCATATCGCCTGCCTCATCTTGCAGGCTGGACAACAGACCAGACAGGATTGATCAGCATAGCCAACACGCAGAACTCCAGTATTTACCAGGCACGCAACATCTACTGAACCAGCATTAGTCAGCATTACTCCAGATGCTGTCATCCCGCTCTGCTGGCACTGAACGCACTAAAAGTGGAAAGAAGAGAAAATCCGAGAAAGAGAAACACCTCCCTGTTTAATGAATGGGTGCCCTTCACAGCGGCTTTACACGCTTACTAATGAGTGCGAGGAATTAACAGTAGGACTGTAGCTGTGCAGCCATGTGTACAGGCCGCTTTGGTTTAGAGGGGGAATCGCAGGGTTTGGTCCTTCACGGGCAAGTCTGGGCACCGAATTTCACAGCCCTCATAGTAAACGGAGCAAACGTTCAGTGGCATCATTAACATTTCACAGGGCGTCGTTCTTTCACGAGGGATTCTGAGGCGACTTGTTGCTTCACGTTCTCCGATTTCATTTCACGCAGAGCATTAGCATAGCGACAGGTATCAACAATGATTTCAGCACTGTTAGTGAGAAAAGGACAGACAGGGTTTGATCACCTTTATGGAATATACTGTATAGTGCTGTGTCTGATCCACTCGTACCAGCGCACACACTGGTCAGTGTTACTGCAGTGCTGAGAATGACCCACCACCCAAATAACACCTGCTCTGTGAGGGTCCTTGGGGGTCCTGACCACTGAAGAACAGGACAAAGTATGCAGAGAAACAGATGGACTACAGTCTGTAACTGTAGAACTACAAAGTGCACCTATATGGTCAGTGGAGTTGATAAAATGGACAAATAGTGTAGAAACAAGGAGGTGGACCTAATAAAGTGCTCAGTGAGTGTGTATTGTATCTAGTTTATCTAATTAATCAAGAACCAAACCTGTTTTCGTCTCAATGTTCTCTTCTAACCTACACATCCATAACTTTACTGAAAACAAATCATTATTGTTACATTTTACTGCACAGTGTTTACTTATGTGTTTAGCTGGGCCTCTATCACACAATGCTACCAAGCTGGGAGGGTGAAGCCTAACACTGGCTAACACGTAGGTAGGGTTACCAACCATTAATCGATAGTCGATCAACTGTCGTTGAATTTAGACAAACTTTGGTGTCATATTGGCCTAATTTAAAGAAGTTCTTTGCTAAAATTGTTGTGATTTAAATTTCTACAACAAAGCAGTGAAAAATGAAGAGAAAGAAACGGAGCCATGTAGGAGACCATTTTACAACGATTAGTAGCACAAAGAGAGTTTAGCAGCACACGCAGTCCATCTGAAAACGTTTCACTACTTAAACACGGGCCATTCTACAGAAACGTCCACTTTTCTATCTGTCCATAGGAGTCACTGGTGTTATCAGTCCTCATTGGTGTTACACATAAGAAAGGTAACAACACATTGTGTCTGTCTCTTACCAGACACATCTCAATCAAATCAAATCACGTTTATTGTCACATCACATTTACACATGTGCGAAGGTGAGTGAAAATCTAGTGCATAGCCCTCTTGTACAACTTAAATACTATATATATATATATATATATATATATATATATATATATATAAAAAGAAGAAAAAAAGAAATACATATGGGTCATTCTACAGAAACGTCCACTTTTCTATCTATCAATAGGTGTCACTGGTGTTACAGATTGTCACTGGTGTTACCACATAATAAAGGAACACCAGAGACATTTTTAATGAACAATGCATTTTACAAAACGGCTGCTACAGAGCATCAAACCACATGTCGTCAATCATGGAATATCCACTAAAATATGGAATTTAATACATTTGTGTTCTATTTTTTCAGAGTTACCTCAGAATAAAGTCGGTCACACCAGTGACTTCAGCTAAAAGCTTCATATGAAATCATGAGCTGAATGAGAAAATCTCTGATAGCTGAAAGACACAGTGGACTCACCATGAGCTTTTCTTCATAGATCCTCAGAAAACAGGTAAAAGGAAGTCGAGTGATGTCATCAGTGTGATTTTTATTTGTTATGCGGTAACACCAGTGACACGACTTCTGGGGACAACAACTTTCATTATATGTTTTATAATATTTGGCATCTGTTTTCTTTATGTCATTTAATTTATACATTACATAGTCATGTATAGATTATTGTAGTTAAAATAGCAGAAAAACGTGTTTTTTTCTTCAAAATATGGCCTCAGCCTTCACACATGACTGGGAGGATGAGCTCTTCTGTGGTGCTTGGAATTGTATATAATTAATTTAAAAACCAATATTGCTAAATTAATGGCTCAAGAAGATGCAATTGTACATTGTTTTATTTTAAAATATAAATAAATTGTAGCCCCAACATGTTTTTGACCTGTAATATATCTGTAAATGCTAGAGACACAAAAATGGACATTTCTGTAGAATGACCCACATAAACTGGTTTCAATTTAAATCAAAAGGGATAATTTAAAAGCTAATAATTTAATGGCATAACAAATCCTGAAAAAGAGTCCAGGAACCATCAATCAAAAGAAATGTCCAACAAAAGAAACCAGAGCGGCATACAAAGTTATCAAAACAGAAACCAAAAAGCCACTCTTTTAAATAAGCCTGTCACTTTCATTTTTACCTCCACCTCATTCATCCTACTTTTTTAACCAGTTTACAGCAGCAGTGACAGTTCCAGCACGGCTCAGTTGAGTCTTGGCAAGACAAGCCTCTCGACGAGCGATATGTCTTTTTGACAGGCTATGCTTATGAATATTATCACATTCAAAAACTGGATTGCTGGTTATGCTAGGCTTGCCAGCTTTTTATCTGCTGCTGAAAGTACCGACAGGACCTAACCCTGCTGGCTTAGTCATAACAAACCGAGAGAGGAGGCCACTAGTCTAGCATTTCACTGGCCATAACCAGTGAAACACCAGACGCCGACTTTTCGTCCTCTAAACGGTCTATATTCTCCCCAGTGGACGACGTGCCAAGATGTTGGCTTGATGAGGCAACTTTTATATGGAAAGTCTTTGGGCTCAAAACATGTTTGCACGTTAACACATTAATAAAATTTTGCACATAAAATTTAGTTGTGATAACGTGACCAAAAATAAAACGTGTACACATTTTTAAGGTCTCTGCCAATGGGAGGCCTCAAATCCAGACATACATGCATATTCATAATAGGAATTACTGCACACATTACAACCAACAACAAAACTTGAAGCCTATGTGTACGTAGCCCCGTCGTTTCATTTGGTTTAATCATGATATAGTGAGCTGAGCACTTACCTATGGCTATGCTGAGCCCACCTCATCAGACAGGGGAAATGACGCAAGAGTAACATCCCCTTTAAGGACGTTAAAACTTAAACTTTTAGAGGGAGTGAAAGTGCTTTGTGTAACTTTCTTTTAAACTGCAATCCACTTTTAGGGATTGCTCACACTTTAAACCGTTCAACAATGCAGTGTATTTATGCTAAAAGAAAATTCTACCAAAATACATTGTGTAGAATATATTTTTAAATAAATTAAAAACAGGATTTCTTTGCCTTTATTTGGTCTGTTGGTTCTGTATGTTGTTTGAGCAATAACGCCACACCAGTAGGTGGTGGTAAAGCATCATGATGACAAAGGTTTCCCAACAGCAACAAAATGCACTTACTAACGTCTTAACACATTTTAACGAGTTAACACAACGAATATTTACCTGTTAACATGGAGATTCCGACATGTTTTGAGCCCAAAGTTCTGCCTTACTTTTAAAGCTGAAAGATACCTTTTCAAAGTTTCTTACTTCACCCATCGCCATTAGCTCAGCTAGAGAAACTGCACCACCTCAGGTGCTTTCTTAATAATGCGCCCTTGACAATGAGCTAGCGTTAATGCTTCGTAGCCGGAGCGCTCAGATTACTAGGGAGGCAGCATTTGTTTCTATTGCTGATTTAGCAAAACAGCACCCATCAAAGCCAACCACAAAATGACTGAAACAGACACGACGCTAATAAACACTGAGTGTGCTTACATGCACTCAATAATGTGATCATAATTGGATTTTTTCAGTTATCTGATTATTTAAATTGTCATGTAAACAGCACACTCTGATTTCTTAGATTGAAGTAAGATCTAGAAATCTGATTAAGAAATCTGATAAAGAGAGCTGGGTTTTAGCTCAGTAATCAGATTTCTCAGTGCATGTGAACTCTTACTCTGATTTCTTTCGGATTCTCAGTCTGTGCATGTGTGAAAACAGATGGCGGTACCGGAAATAGGCAAGAAGCGTCACCGCGAGTCGCAGTAAAACACTTTTAAAGCGACGCTGAAACCAAATACATGCTTGATGAAATGAAGGATTTAAATATTCTTCATCTTCTAGATGATGTTTGTTCATATTTTCAGGTAAAGTGGTGCGATGTTTTAAAAAAAGCCACGGCAAGAAGTTTGGGCTTTCGTTACGCTTACATCACGTCTTCTTCTGTGAGTTTACTGGCTGGTTGCAAAGCAGAAAGCCAATTACTGTCTGACTCATGTAGATCCAGGGTTTCCCCATTATCTGACTACTCAAGTGCATGTAAACGCGTTGATCGGATTACTGACAAAATCTGATTTTCTGCAGTTATCGGATTATTAAGTGCATGTAAACACACTCACTGTTGACAGTGAGGGATTTCAGAAGCTCATTAACTTCTACACACTTAAAATGATGGTTCTTCAAGGGTTCTTTAGTAAAGAAAATTGTTCTATATAGAACCATGAATAATCAAAGAACCCTTTGCATGATTAAAGCTTCTTTGCATTGTGAAAGTGTTTTTCTTTTGGTACAAGCTTGACATCCTAACAATCAAGGAACCCATTTTGGTGCTATATAGAACCATTTTGAAAAAGGTTTTTATACAGAACCAGCACGTTTTTTCATCAATCTAAAGAACCCTTTCATGATGCAAGGAACCATTTTCTTTACTAAAGAACCCTTCAAGGACCAAAGTGTAGCTGGAAGCTGGAGGCTTCAAAGAGAAGGACAAATAAAGCACGAGAAGTGATTTAACATCATTTTAAACTGCTGCTAATGCAGCACAACTGGACAACTCAACACGCTTGGAGGAGAACACTAACTGCTAACCCTGTTATGTCAGCCTGCGCTGTCTAGCATCGAGATGAGTGATGGGGGAGAGGGAGGAGCATCAGAGACCCACCCAGTCAGATGATCTCTCAGGGTGTTTTCACACTTGTCCTGAAAACTTGACATCAAAAACTGGACCGATTCTGGGCTCGTTTGGGGGAGGGGCTTATTATCACTGCTTTGCTTTCGCACACAAGAATTTCATCCGATCTGTGGATCAACTGTGCAGTTCTACTCGCCTCTTTTCTGTGCACAGGTTTGCAAAGAGGTCAGCACAGCTTCATCCATTTGCTGCCTTTTGCTCAGTACTGGTGCTGTACTACAGCTGATTACTCAGTTTAAAACAACATCAGTTAAAACTGACCATGTTAATGAATGGACAGTGATTAGATGTCAGTTTGCATGTTAATAATGTGTATTTGAATTTTTAATTTTAATATTTTTTTTTAAACTTCTACTCTCTAACCACCTCCACTCCTGTTTTATTTATTACCATTTTTATCTTATTTTCATTATTTTATGTATTTGTTATTTTATCCATTATTATTCATATTCTTATTTTAATTATTATTATTTTATTATTATTTGTCATTTTAATACATTTGTTTATTAGTATTTTTTATCTTCTAGTTTTATTTTGATTTGATTTTATTAACCTTTACATTTTATGTATGTTTAAATTAGTTTTTTTATTTTTTTATTTTTATGTATTTTTTTTATTAATGTTTCACTTTGTATACTTACCTGATCTGAGTGTTCATTTATTAAATTGACTTTTTTGTTTGATATGTTCTTACACATTATTAACTCGGCAACATTGTAAATGAGGGGCACCTTCAATGTCCTCCGAGATTGAATAAAGGTTGATTGATTGATTGATTGATTGATTGATTGATTAATTGATTTCCACCACTCTCTCATGCAGAAACCGAACCATGAACCGTTTAAATGCATGACGGTACCACATAGTGGTCGATATTTCTTCAAAGTAGCCTTTTTTAAATCTTCCTAATTTTTTTTGGATATCAGTTTTTCTCTTCACATCTTCTCATTCATCACAGTAAGTCTAGGGTTCAAAGGGTTATAAGGGGAAAGCGTTTAAATGCCCACGCAGTGCTCTCTCATGCCGTCATGTTCCAATAAATGACTGTCTTTAATGACTGTTTACAAACAACTCAGTAAACAAACCAATTACACCTTCAGAATAGAGGCTGCTCAGAAATGACAGCCGACACTCGCAGCAAAAAGAGAGTTCTATACGGTACCGGAACAAAAGGCCCTTTGACTTTGCAACAACAGCGGAACCCTTTCTGGTGCAAGAATAGCACCATTGTTATAAAAGTTTCTTTAAAGAACCATATAACAGGTTTTCCATCATACAGAGAAGAACAAATTAACCAGACAAAGCACCATGCAAATGGTTCTTTGAGATGTCATGGTTCTACCATTGCTTTTACTGAAGAACCCGTTCTTTAAAGGTGAATTCAAGCCCACGTTCTTAGCAAAAAATGTTCTACATGGAACCAAAAAAAGGTTATTTGACTTGTAACAACAGTGGAACCCATTTCGGTGCAAGAATAGCACCACTCTTTTAAAAGGTTCTTTAAGGAACCACATAACAGATTTTCCATCAAAGATTTAACCAGGCAAAAAGAACCATTGGCTATACCAAAGAACCCCTGAAGAACCCTTTCCTAGGTCATCATCCTACACATGACCATTGCTTTTACTGAAGAAGCCTTTTCTTTAAAGGTAAATTCGACCTTAGAACCCTTTTTGGTGCTAGAAAAGCACATTTTTTAAAAGATTCACATATAGAACCATTTTTTGTTTAAAAAAGAGTGAATTCAAGCCTACAGTCTTAACAAAAATGGTTCTATATTGTACCAAAAAGGTGTTCTTTGACTTAACGTAACAGTAGCAGAACACTTTTTGGTCCTATATAGTACATTTTAAAAGTCTTTATCTAACCGAGTACAACCAGTTTTCCAGCACAGAGAGGATTTGACCAAGCACAGAACCATTCAGGTGGCTATTTGAGGTGTCATGGTTCTATATATTAGCACTGCCTATATTAATGAACCCTTGAAAACCCTTTACTTTAAGGGTGAATTCAAATTCAAAGCCTACGATTCTGAAAACTTTGCTTTAAAGGTTCATGTTAAATCTAATGGAAGAGTCAACACAAACACGGCTCAATTTAAAGAAACATCTGTGAGAATAACTAAATTAAAACCAGCATCTTATCAATCTTCACAAGTTCAGGCAGGTTTACCAGGCACAACAGACACTGTTAGTAATAAAGGTTCTGTTCAGGTACATTTTTCGTTCATCAAGGTACAAACAGTGTAAATGTTCCCTCAAAGGTCCAACAGTGGTTTTAAGGTCTGATTGTGAACCTTAAATAAGTTTTTCCAGGTGAAAAGTTCGTATTTGTACCTTTTCATAACCGAATGTTTTAAACAGAACAGTAAAATAAAAGCCTGGAGACGAGACGGGGTGTGTGGAGTCAGTACAGCTTAGAACATATCATTTCAGTGCATTATGGTTCAGTTATGTTCCCTGACTAAAGGTACTGAGATGGACCCTTGAGGGTTCCACCCCAGTGACAAAAGGGGAACTGACCCAGTGACAGTTTAGCACCTTTATTTCTGAGAGTGTACAAGAGACCACACTTTTAGCACAAAAATGGTTCTTTGACTTGCAACACTATCAGAACCCTTATTGGTGAATATACAACAGGTTGTCCATCATAGAGAAGAACCATTTAAGTACTGAATCGACTCTTTGAGTTGCTGTGGTTATATGTGTTTCGCTGCTGTCGGAACAAAACCTCATATCTCCAAAATGGTAACTTTACAGAAGAAGGAAAAAACCTACTTTACTTTTAATGTGAGTCAATGGAACCAGACTTTTTTCCCAAGTAATCCAAGTAATTTTGGGCCGTTTCTTTTGGTCCATTCATCTTGAAATTTACACACAATATAAAGGACAACAGGCATTTTCAAAGTATGTCAAAAGCTGAAAAACGACAAAAAAAGAGATACAAGGTTTTGGTCCGACAGCAGCGACATACAGTTCTGTGCACAAATCAGACGCCACTCTTAATTAATTTAATTTCCAGTTAAAACTGCCTTTAAGTACAAGATATTAATTGGTCAGGAGATGTTTCTGAGCAGATTAGATATAACATAATCCACTTGCATGAGGATGGAGGAAGTCAAAGTAGAAAGAGTTCCCAAAAACTGGAATTCAAAAAATTATTAATCGCTACAGAGAAAATGGGGCTCCTAACAACCACCTGGAAGACCTGGTAGACCCCAAAACTGCCCCCATCAGATAAACAGCACTTAAAGCTTTCATCTTTGAGAGAGAGGAGAAAATCAAGCTGCTTCAGATCTGAAAACATCCACAGGTGTTTCTGTCCATCCTTCCACTGTGAGAAGACGACTCAGCGCTGTGGGTCTGAAAGGATGTGTAGCTGTCAAGAAGAACCTCACTGAGAAAAGGAGACGGACACATCAAACAAAGAAGCTGAACGATGGACTGACCACCCCAGAGTCCAGACCTCAACACCGCTGAATGTGTTTGATTACTTCAGAAAATCATCAACCAGCTTCTAAGACTGAACTTTGGGGCTTTCTTTGTTTTTCCTGATGCTGAAAAATGAAAAACTTATGTACATAATGGCCATTTTGACTGGAAAGTAAATGAATGATGATCTCTGGCTTTTGAACAGCACTTTATCAAAGAACCCTTATCTATTCTCCTTAAGGAAGCACACATATCAATAAAGCTGACAGCTAATATGTCATTCCAATATCCAATATTACAGAAAAAAAAACTAATAAATAATCTAATAAAAAGTCTAATAATAATAATGTCACTAAATCTCACTAAACTCTTTGAAGATGACCTAACGTACCTGCCACATTAGACACTGGTCTGCTTTCTACATGAATTAGAGCAGATTGAGGCAGAGATGAAACAGAAACAGTGACATCGCTGCAATATCTTTCCATGCTTTCATTCATACGAACCTCCCCGTGGAAGCTCATTCCCACCGCTTAAAAAATAAAATACAATTAAAATTCAAAATTCAAAATTTGTTTTTATTATTAACTGAATTGCTATGCCATTATTTTGAGATACTAAGTCATTATTTTCATATATCATCTCATTATTTGAGATGCTAAGCCATTATTTTGAACTACTCTCTCATTATTTTGAGATACTAAATCTTTATTGTCAGATATCATCTCATTATTTGAGATGCTAAGCCATTACTTTTGAACTACTATCTCAATATTTTGAGATACTAAGCCATTATTTTGAATCACTATCATTTTGAGATGCTAAGTCATTATTTTGAGAAACTAAGTCATTATTTTGAAGCACTATCATCTTTTTGAGATGCCAAGTCGTTATTTTGAGATACTAAGTCATTATTCTGAATCACTATCTCATTATTTTGAGATACTTTATTTTCAGATCCTCCTATTATTGAGATACTAAGTCATCATTTTCAGATAACATCTCATCATTTGAGATGCTAAGTCATTATTTTGAGATACTAAGCCATTATTTTGAAGCACTATCATCTTTTTGAGATGCCAAGTCGTTATTTTGAGATACTAAGTCATTATTCTGAATCACTATCTCATTATTTTGAGATACTTTATTTTCAGATACTCCTATTATTGAGATACTAAGTCATCATTTTCAGATAACATCTCATTATTTGAGATGCTAAGTCATTATTTTGAGATACTAAGCCATTATTTTGAAGCACTATCATCATTTTGAGATGCCAAGTCATTATTTTGAGATACTAAGTCATTATTCTGAATCACTATCTCATTATTTTTGAGATACTTTATTTTCAGATACTCTCATTATTTTGAGATACTCTCATTATTATGATATGCTTTATGAGATGAAAATATAAATAAAATAATAATAAATAAAAAATAATAAATATAAACATAAATGATGAGAAAGCACTTGAAATCAACGACTTAGCATCTCAAAATGACTTAGTATCTTAATTAATGGCACAGCAATTCACTTCATAATGAAAATAGAATAATTAGGGGGTACATTTTCCATTTTAAGCGCGGGAATCAGCTTCCATACAGACCACGCAAACCCGGCTCCGTGTTCAGACCGCAGACCGTTTAAAGGCGATTCACCGTGGAGTGAAGTTTTATTTTACCTTCAGTTGCTCAGATTTGTCGATCCCGGACTGACCCGTGAAAAGACGGCAGAAACGCCTCCGAAGCAGCTCCAACACGACAGACCCGAGCTCAGAACCGAGCTGTACTCTCTCCAGAACCGAGCCGAGCTCCTTATTCACGGTAAAATAAAGTATTTTTACTTGTAGAGTGGCAGAGTTTGTAACACTTCCACCCAGCCAACCACACTAGTGCGAAGAATGACGAAAACGACGACCTTCCGCAGCCAGCCAAGTGCGTGAAGTGGGAGAGGCGTTCCAATCGGCATCCAAGCAGCCTACTTAGGGCACTTGCTAGGGAGCACGTTCGCTCTTGCCATTTTGTGGTTGTTTCACGCAGCAAAAGTGGTGAGAACTGTAATTTAAAGGGAATTTAAAGACAAAAGAGGGACAGAAACACGACAGACGTGCCCATTAAACAATGTAAACGCAAAAAAAGGTGTGAAAAGTGAACAGAAGAGTCATAAAACTGTGAAATGCAATGAAACAGCAACAGCAATGGAAGGGCGAACTAAGGCCCAGTAAAGATGCTTGGCCATGTTATGCGTTTTTGCTCCTCCAATCAGCAAAAGTTCAGCCTAACTACACTCAAAACAGTGATGTGTGAAAGAACAACACACTAACTTGTTACCCATTTTAACGCTTTTCGTGTCATTGTTTTCTGCTTTAACACATTCTGTATTAAAAGAAACCCAAAATGCATTATTCATAACTGCATACAGAAATATTTCAACTCGTTTTGTGTTAAAAGTCACTCAAATGTGTTGTCTGCAACAGAACATACAGAGTCGGCGTATACGGGTCATTCTACAGAAACGTCCATTTTTGTGTCCCTAGCCTTTACAGATATATTAAACATAAAAAAAGGTTTAGATTACAATTTATTTATATTTTAAAATAAAACAATATGTTATTTTATCAATTTCACCTTCTTGAGCCTCAATTTAGCAATATTGGTTTTTAAATCAATCATATAGAATTCCAAGCACCACAGAAGAGCTCGTCCTCAGAGTCATGTGTAAAGGCTGAGGCCATATTTTGAGGTAAATAACATGTTTTTCTGCTATTTTAACTACAACAATCTGTAGTCTGTACATGACTATGAAATATATGATTTAAATGACATAAAGAAAACAAATAAATATTATAAAATATATAATGAGAGTTGTGGTCACCAGGAGCCGTGTCACTGGTGTTACTGCGTAACAAAAAATCTCTTATTTTGAAATAAAAGTCACACTGATGACATCACTCGACTTCCTTTTACCTGTTTTCTGAGGATCGATGAAGAAAAGCACATGGTGAGTCCACTGTGTCTTTCAGTTATCAGAGATTTTCTCATTTAGCTCATGATTTCATATGAAGCTTTTAGCTGAAGTCACTGGTGTGACCGACTTTATTCTGAGGTAACTGTGATAAAACAGAACACAAATGTATTAAATTCCATATTTTAGTGGATATTCCATGATTGATTACATGTGGTTTGATGCTCTGTAGCAGCCGTTTTGTAAAATGCATTGTTCATTAAAAATGTCTCTGGTGTTCCTTTATTATGTGGAACACCAATGAGGATCAGTAACACCAGTGACTCCTATGGAGAGATAGAAAAGTGGACGTTTCTGTAGCATGACCCATATATTTCTTTTTTCTTCTTATATATATATATAGAGAGAGAGATTTTCAAAACTAACTCATTCACAGTAGTTTTATGTGAAATGCTCATAGAATTGTTCACAGTGGTGGTGATAGGAACCAGACGTCCACCTCTAAAAGCTCCCTCACAGAAAGTTACTACATGATTACAAATGGTTATGAATTCACTGCCTGGTGGTGTTGGAGGAACTGTTTTATGATACTTTTGAGAAGGTTTTGCCTAAATTTTAAAGTATTTAAAGAGGTTAATGAGCCACTGTTGGCCCACTGATGGCAAAGCTGGCAGTCCACTGGCTTTTTGCTCAGCATTTTCTGGGTGGACCACCAGTGTTTGAGCAGAATATTAGACAAAATTCCACTTTTCATCACTCATTTTCCACTCACAGTCTACTTATTTTTCCTTCCTTCCTTTCTTAGTTATACTTTGTAAATTAGTTTAGTAAATCATTTTAATCTAGTACAGCATCAACAACATTTTCTATGAAATCATTTTAGATTAAGTGACCCTTATTAATCCCAAAATGGGGAAATTTAACCTCCGTATTTAACCCATCTGTGCAGTGAAACCCCACATACACACTAGTGAAGACACACACTAGGGGGCAGTGAGCACACTTGCCCGGTGCGGTGGGCAGCCCTATCCACGGCACCTGCGGAGCAGTTGGGGGTTAGGTGCCTTGCTCAAGGACACTTCAGTCACGTACTGTCGGCTCAGGGGATCAAACCAGCAACCTTCCGGTCACAAGGCTGGCTCTCAGTTGTTTGTAATATTTGTATTAGTTTACTTTCTGAAATAAAATGCATTTAAAATCTATTTGAGGAGATAAAAACTAGGCGGAGCTTGTATGCAGGACAATAATCTAGGTGGTCCGAAGGTGGACCAGAAGTAGCAAACAGTCAGTGGGGTGCCGACATTATCAGTCCAGTGGACAGATATATGCTCACTGTCCGGGTAGCAATGCACTGAAATAAAAGTCCTTGGCCGAAATGGAAGTTAAGGACACACTAGAACAAAAAAATGTTCCCTCAAAGCTCCAACAGTGGTTTTAAGGTCTGATTGTGAACCTTAAATAAGTTTTTCCAGGTGAAAAGTTTGTATTTGTACCTTTTCATAACCGAATGTTTTAAAACAGAACAGTAAAATAAAAGCCTGGAGACGAGACGGGGTGTGTGGAGTCAGTACAGCTTAGAACATATCATTTCAGTGGATTATGGTTCAGTTATGTTCCCTGACTGAAGGTACTGAGATGGACCCTTGAGGGTCCCACCCCAGTGACAAGAGGGGGACTGACCCAGAAACAGTTTAGCACCTTTATTTCTGAGAGTGTATAATAGTTTTATAATAGTATAATATTTCTTCAGATTGACAGAGAATGTGTTGTAAATGGCTCTTTATAGCACAATAAAGAGTTCTATTGTTACAAGCTTAACAATGTAACAATAGCAGCACCCTTTTTGGTGTTATATAGAACCATACTCAAAAATGTTCTATATAGAACCACGTACAACATGTTCTCCATTAATCTGAAGAACTAGTTCACCATGCAATGGACCATTTAAGCACGCAGATGGTTCTGCGAGTGTTCCTGGTCGTATATAGAGCCACTGTCTTAATAAAGAGCCCTTGAAGAACCATCTTTTTTGAGAGTGCGCTTCTGTTGCTTTGCTGTGTTCTGCATATTGAGTCATGTTTCCACGTGATATCAGACCTGTAGTGGAGAAGTTCTTGGGTGTCGCAGCTCCTCTTGATGCTCCGCATGAACAGAGATTATACATCTCGTGTCTCACGTTGGTCACAGAAACTGAAATAGCTACACGTGGCTGATCTTTTCACTGTTGATCTGTGGCAGCTCAAACTGTTTGAACGCATCTATGCTGACGAGCGCAGGAGAGCAAAGAGAACAGACTTTTTAATCACTATTCTTGTTTTCATCACCATTAAAAGATTTGTGCTTGTAAACCCTGATGAAAAAATCGATAGATAGATAGATAGATAGATAGATAGATAGATAGAGCAGCCAGTAACAGTCACACAACACAGGACAGTTATAATAATAAAGATGATGCAATATAAAAAGAAGAATATATACAAAAAAAAAGTCTATAGGCATATATACAACTACAAATATACAAAAATATGCAATAAGATCTATCCTGAGATAAAAAAAGGCAGCGCGATAATGACTGTACAAGGAGGCGCAAGTAACAGCATAAAGGTGTGCAGAAGTGCAATAGAAACCATTAAGTGTTTCTGTTGGTTCCTGATGAATTTGTAATGTGTTTTGGCTTTTTTAATGGGCTGATCACAGTATAAAGGATCCTAATGGTAGAGCAGGTGACCAGTGGCTGATTCTAAATGTATTTGATGTCTTCCTAGTGGGATCTAAAGGTGTTCTACAGGAAACTAGTGGAAATCATTAAGTCAATTCCTATTAGAAAGCAAAACCACTAGGTTTTAATCCTAATGGTTCCTAATTTTTCAGCAGGGAAGCCTTAGATTTTGATACTTTCTCGCAGGTCAGTTCAATTAAAATGTCGCTAACATTATTGGCTGTTTTTCACTTCTAGCTGAAAACCAAAAGTGCCGTTTTGACCATTTCGGTGGCTGAAATTTTGGTGCATCCCTAATTGTATGAAAAAAATAAAATATATATTTTCAGATTTACCATCATCATCATTCCATATAAACTCAGAAGACTCGTGTAGGTTCACTGGTGGTTCTGGATAGTAAATAACATGTCTATGTCTATATTTGTGTTGTAGTCATGGCGACCCCTGGTTTCTATCACCACCACTGTAAAGAGATCTGAACCATTTCACACCAAACCACTCTGAATCTCTCTGTTTACATTCTGTTTACATTATGCTGTTGTTCTATATGCACACAATCCTGCAACCCTTCCTGGTTTTCACTGTTGGAAACGTAGGGAGTAGGGCATAGGGCACAAGTGTGAACACTTCTGAATGGGACTGACTTGGGAAGGCCAGTTTTCTGTCTTCTTTCCACTCTGTGTCTCAGGCGCCCCCTGTCTGTGACCTCAGATATGACACCTGAGCTGCCCACACTTGCTCAACATTCAACAGAACAGTCTCAGAGGGAGCTTGAGTGGATCTTACAGACCCCTAACTGATGAATAGATGGTGCATCTTCTTTGCCATCACTTTCATTTCATTTTCGTTTAAAGTCATAATTGGTACAATATGTCAGTTTTCATTTTTAAAGTCATTCAAGTTGCGTCTTCTCTCAGATCAAATCTGTTCACGTCTGCAGCCGTGAAAAGCTGTACATGCACACAAAATCGCTGCAGTGTGCCGTCACCGTGCACCTGGTCGAAGGACACAGCAGGAGTCTGTTTGTGCAGGGATTAGCCCTTTAACGGAAAATGAAAGGCTGATTGTGTCGGTGGAGATGAGCCTGAGGAAGAGAACAGCAGCATACTAACAGGGGCTCGGTAATCATTAACCTCTAAAACTGATCTCAGAACAGCCCCAGAGGCTGAACTTTAGCAGGAGGATTAGAGCAGGAGATACTGGTCCTAATCAGGTCAGTGTCACATACAGACAACTGAGCAAATCTGCACTTTAATATGTATTTTAATACTGATTTCTTTCTGATATGAGGGTTGTGAGACAACAAGCGCTATGAATATAATAAAATTAGATTTTATGATAAAAAGGAAATCAGTATTAGACATACTGACCTAAACTGGAACTGTTCTATTTTAATAAATGAAATTCCTAATAAATATAACTGTAAGATGAAGAAAGGGGAAAAAAAAGTGCCTAAAGCCACTTACACTCATGTTTATACTGAAATTTATGTTTTATTTGTTTTAAGAAAATGTTGCCACTTTTAGGTGCTACAGTCTTGTTTTGACTATTGGATGTCACACCAGAATAAGCCTTTTGTTTCCTTTTTCAAGGATCAAAATTTGAACTAAAAATGAAGCATGCAATTATTGTATGAGCGCATTTATATGCACTCAATAATCTGATCATAATCTGATTTCTGCAGTTATCTGATTATCAAATTGTCATGTAAACAGCACACTCTGATTTCTTAGATCAGAGTAAGGTCTAGAAATCCAATTAAGAAATCTGATAAAGAGGCTGGATTTTAGCTCAGTAATCAGATTTTTCAGTGCATGTGAACTCTTACTCTGATTTCTTTCGGATTTCTCAGTCTGAGCATGTGCGAAAACAGACGGCGTACCTGAAATAAGCGAGCAGTGTCGCTGTGAGATGCAGCAAAACGCTTTTGGAGCGACGCTGAAACCAAATACATGCTTGATGAAATGAAGGATTTAAATGTTCTTCATCTTCTAGATGATATATGTTCATATTTTCAGCTAAAGTGGCGCAATGTTTTTTAAAAAAGCTGCAGCATGAAGTTTGAGTTTTATGTTATGTTTACGTCGCGTCTTCTTCTGTGAGTTTACTGGCTGGTTGTAAAGCAGAAATCTCATTACTGTCTGACTCTTGTAGACCTGCAGTTTCCCCATTATCTGATTACTCAAGTGCATGTAAACACGTTGATCAGATTACTGACGAAATCTGATTTTCTGCAGTTACTGGATTATTAAGTGTATGTAAACACACTCACTGTTTTGGCTGGACCAAAAAACCCAAACTAAATGAATGTTTTTTACTTTTTTAACTGTAATGAAAATGTGTTATATCATAGTGCAAAATCCAAACGACATACAGACCACCCTTAATTAATTTTATTTCCAGTCCAAACTGTCGTTAAGTACAAGTTATTAATTTGTCAGATGTTTCTGAGGAGATTAGATGAGATAATCCTCTTGCATAAGGAGGAGAAAGTCAAAGGAAAGCAATGATTAAAAGCTACAGAGAAAATGTGGCTCCTAACAACCAGCTGGAAGACCTGGTAGACACCAAAACTATCCCCATCAGATAAACAGCACTTGGGGAATTCCACTGTTTTGAGATGTAAACAATTTCATTTAGAGTGGTTTGAATAAAATAGTGGTAAATCTGAAAGAAAAAAAGGGTCTTCAAGGTTTCTTTAGTAAAGACAGGGGTTCTATATAGAACCATGAACACTAAGAACAAATTGCATGATTAAATGGTTCTTTGCATGATGGAAAAGGTTCTTAGGCTAATGGACATGATGCCATTATGATAGCAGAACCCTTTTTGGTGCTACACAGAACCATTTTTAAAAAGGTTCTCTATAGAACCATATATAAACACATTCTCCACCCATCTGAAGAATGATTTCACCATGCGAAGAATCATTTAGTTCTATATAGAACTATTTACTAAAGAACCCTTGAAGAACCATCTTTTGTAAGAGTGCACATGCAGGGCGTTGTGGAGCAAAGTAGCAAATAAAAGATGTTTTTTACTTTTTTCTTTGGATTCATCACTATTTTAATCAAACCACTCTGAATGAAATTGTTTACTTAATTGTTTAATTATGCAGAAATTTTGAAACATCTGTGGCCTTCCCCTTTAAAGCTTTGAGAGAGAGGAGAAAATCAAGCTGCTTCAGATCTGAAAACATCCACAGGTGTTTCTGTCCACCCTTCCACTGTGAGAAGACGACTCAGCGCTGTGGGTCTGAAAGGATGTGTAGCTGTCAAGAAGAACCTCACTGAGAAAAGGAGACGGACACATCAAACAAAGAAGCTGAACGATGGACTGACCACCCCAGAGTCCAGACCTCAACACCACTGAATGTGTTTGATTACTTCAGAAAATGATCAACCAGCTTCTAAGACTGAACTTTGGAGGTGTGTCTGCAGATTCTTTGAGGAACTGAAAGTGAGTCTCCTGAAAAGAATGGAAGCTGTAATAAAGGTGAAGAGTGACTCACTGAAATATCTGATATTTAGTTGTTGGGGCTTCTGTGTGATTTTCTGTTGAATTTATTTTCTGCTTCTTTTCCTGACAATGAAAAATGAAGTTGTACTTCATGGCTTTTCTGACTGGAAATTAAATAAACGTAGGTTTCTGGCTTCTGTACAGTACTGGATTATATAATGTCAATAAGTGTGAAGGATCTTAGTTTCAGAAGTCTGATTTAAACAGAGACAAACAGCATTAATGGACTCTTCTATCCATTTAAATAACGGCTCGGTGTTAAACTAAAATACAGTATAAAAACAGGTAAACAGGTGGTGGGTTACAGTAAACATCAGGTATTAAAAGCATGGCTAATCTACACAAAAGCATGCACAAACAAGTTTCTGCAAAAAATAGTTAAAAAAAAATACAGCTAGTTGTAATGTTCAGTTGAGCAGGCATTAAAGTCAATAAAAAAAAACTGTCAATATTTAAACCACTCAAATAAAATCTCAGTGACCGACAACTCCATTATCATGTAAAAGTTTTTTTTATTTAAATTAGCTTAAAAAGCATGAAAAAACAAAACGTATCCATACATGGTGATACAACAGTACAATCATTCTGAAAATGTCAAAAAAGTACTTTTATACAAGACAGTGACGCATCTAACGCTTCCATACGGCTGAAAATAAGCACTTTATAAAAATATATCTACATCGTAACATATGAGTGTCTTTAAACTGATCCAGTACAGACGATGCTTTTAGCACAGACAGGTAATCCCACACCTCGCAGTGAAAGAAAGCTGAGTACAGTGTTGTGTTTAGGCTCGGAAGGGAGTGTTTAGGGAAGTAAGAAGCAGAGGGGTCAACGCGTATGAGGTCAAACAGACTACGCTGAGAAAAAAAACCATCAATGAAATGCCTTTTCTAATCTCCTTTAAGTCCCTTTGAAGCTGTGAGAAAGAAAATATGAAATATTTCAGCTAAACAGCCAGCTTAACCGATCTGACCAGCGATACTACAGATAAGAAATGCATGTTTAGTGATAAATAAACAAAAATCTACATTTATGCACTTTTCCTCCTGCCTCTTTATAAGGATGTGGTCATGATCCTCTGAGAAACTGATGAAGATCATAAAACGGCCAAATTCAGAAAGCAGGTTTACAGCTTCTACCACTGCCCATAAGGTGGCGCTCTATTCCAACCAAAATTCTGCAAAAGCAGCTTCTCTCAGACTGAACCTCGCCAGTCAAAAGTTTGGACACACCTGATTGTTTGTTTTTATTAATGGCATATGAATTTATGCCAAAAAACAAGGACAAAAAAATATTATTATTGTTCTAATTATTTATATTTTTTCCTCAAAGTTTTTTTTAAGATTTTGAATTTAGATTTTCGGAAAATGTATTTATTTATAGCAATGTAGTTACTTATTACTCTGTGTTTCACTTTAGAAGTTCATTAGTTCATCCTTATTAATGCATTTCAGCCAATCGGTTTTGATGCCTTCATCATTATAATAAAAGAAACTACTAAAAATAAAAAAAATAACTCGTCCTAAATGTGTCCACGCTTTTGACTAGATGTGCAGACATGTAACCACACTAGAAGAGGACTGTACAACATCGTTGTCTTCAGAATGAGAAACCCATACGTGCTCGATCCTCGTCCTGGAGATCTACCACTCTGGAGAGTTTCCAACCGACAGAAGCTTCTGAAGGCCTTCAATACCTGGACCAGGTGTGTTGGATTAGAGTTGGAGCTAAACTCTGCAGGGTGGTGTATCTCCAGGACCAGCACTGGGCTCCCCGTGGTAGGTGTTTCTGATGAAATGGACAATCAGTGTAGATACAGAGAAGGTGTACTGAATAAACTCGTGACTCGTTACACAGGGGCACGTTTTGAAGATACAGGACTCTGGAGGGTTTTGGAGAGGATTTACAGACACCGTCAAGGGTCAAGAGAGGAAGGCAGCTACTCTTGAGCCTCCTTGCCCATCATTTTGTAGACTTCTGTGGGTCCGTCCACGTGGGTGATGGTGGTGGTCAGCTGGATGTCCTCACCGCTGTTCCCAACCTGGTCTCCTGCAGCAGGAAGTGAAGAAAATACACGCATGAGACGACCAACTTGTTCAGTAACTTAGTTCACAGCCTGGGCGATAACTATCAAGATCAAAGAGTTTTCGTCCAATAATCTGCATGATTAATATCATTTCATTCTTAACCTGATATTAGCAGCAGAACCTTGAATTTCAAATGATTGCTACTTCAGTACACTAAGGCCCAGTCCCATTTCTTCTTTTCACCCCTACCCCTTGTTTTTGAGTGTCACCCTAACCCCTTGGAACTGAGTTACAGGGTAGTGCTTGAAATCTTCCCTCTGAAATGGGACCCTCAAATAAAAAGAGCATCACTTCATTAACAGCTACCAGCGCTGCTCTGTAGGCGACCCTGCCAGTCTGCAGTGACAGCAGAGGAGGGTAAAGTTCAGCTCCTCACTGCTGGGCTTTAGTTACATTTAGGGCATCATATGCCTTCAAAGAGGGGGGCGATTATTTATTATGACCCACCACTAATTCTTCAGTGATATGAAGCTGAAGTCAGATATTCGTCAGATTCTTGTTCAAATTTTCCCGTTCCACCTTAAATGGAGCAGCAGTTACATTCTGGCGTTTAGGCGTCAGAACTGCTGGACTATTTAAGGTGGAACGGGAAAGTTAGCTAGATAGCTACAGAGACATTAGCATGCTATTAGTGATTTTTTATGCTTGTTATGAAGAAAACGACCAAAATACACTGAAACCACATTAAACTAAGATAATACAGTGGCTATTGACATTTTTTAATGGAGAAAATTCTCACATTTGTGGGTTTCTTTGGTCTCTTGTTCTCCATCTTACCGGTTTTTCTTTTTTCCACATAACTCTCTGTTTGGAGTCTCTGAAAAACCTCCGTTTGGAGGGTCATATAGCCCCAACACTTCACCCTCCCCCTCTATCTCAACAAGAATCGGGACACCCAACCCCTAGACATCAACGCACAGAACAGAGGGCTAAGGTCTGAGTGGTAGGGGCGAGGGGTGAAATGGGATTGGGCCTAAGTGGGGATGTGCACCTCCTACTCACTAGAACTAGGAAGGAGGAGGAGTCTAGCCTTTCACTCACAACAGTAAAAACCAGCGGGACAGTTATGTTCGCTAACAAATCATTTTTCATATATACATATTTTTATAGGAAAAGTACATATGATAACAGCTATATGAAAATTAAACTGTATATGAAAATACAAATACAATAAAAAACATAAGTGCAAGCAAAGTCTGAACTCACCTGGTCAAATTGCATGTTTTGTTGACATTTACAACACATGGCACTTGTCTGCAAATTTTAGTGCACAATTTCTGTTTATTTGCTACATTTAACATATTAGGAGAAAATAAAACGACATAAAATGTGCTGTACCTTTTAAAACAGGCCACATTTTATTCTTTATTTTTCCCAATATGTTAAAATCAGCAAATAAACTACTGTGCATTAAAATTGTGCATTAAAGTGTGGTCTCTGTAGAGGATACGTTACTTATTTTCACTTAGAAAATCAAAAAATATGGAATTTGACAAAAGGTACATATGGCTGTATATGGAAACAGTTAGCCATGTAAACTGTTCCACTGGTTTATACGGTTACAAGTGAATGGTCAGACCCTCATGGCTAGTACTTCTGTATATTAGACCAGAATACATCTTTTCTTCAGGCATCAAAAATATTTTCAGACTTTGAACAGAGAGAATTAGAAAACTATTGATTTCAAGTGATCTGGCCACTCTGCCCTGCATCCTGATAGACCAAAGGGAACCAGTAGTGGATTTTTCCCACTCTATCTGTTAGGAATCTAGGCAACGATTTTGTGACTCTTCTAATTTGTCCACTTCAAAGAGCTACACATGCTGAAGGTCACTTAGTTTCCACAACGGCTCTGGGCTCCTTTAGTCACCAGAGCTTTGATTTATATTGTATATATAAGGCCACAATGATCTCTATGTGGACAGACAGGGAGTAAAAAAAGCAGCAGAGCAAATTTGGAGGAGCCAGCTGTGGAGAAACTAGTTGGCCGTGCTAAGGAGCCAACTGCAAACCTAAGCGCAAAAAAAGAAAAAAGTTAAGTCTGACGTCAGTAGATGGATGGCTTTCATTACGCCAGTCCTGGACGAAAGCCTGGTCTCCATTAAAGACTCCCACTCCAGCCAAGGAGGCCCTGCTTCCCCACGGGAAAAAACACAAGCCCCACCCTTTCCTGGCACATCCGAGAGAGTGCCCTACATCGGACTTTACCCTTTAAATAGGGAACTCTGGGGTTTTTAAACAGCACAGTGGCTGTAAGTGCATCTGTTGTGCAGATAGCACGGTTTTAAAATTGTGTAATAAAGAATAAACTTGACTATAACAAACTAAACATTTAGTAGGGCTGTATTTGTGATTAAACATGGCATAAACAAAACGCTATATTTCTTGCCAGTTGTCAAATATGATACTTGTCAGTGTATCTACTGTCTATAAACATTGTGAAATGTGAAGTCTCTGCTGTTTTAGCATGTAATATAATAACCACGCCCACTCACCCAGCCTTCATACTGTCACTGAGTAGCCACGCCCACTCACCCAGCCTTCATACTCTCACTGAATAACCACTCCCACTCACCCAGCCTTCATACTGTCACTGAATAACCACGCCCACTCACCCAGCCTTCATACTCTCACTGAATAACCACGCCCACTCACCCAGCCTTCATACTCTCACTGAATAACCACGCCCACTCACCCAGCCTTCATACTCTCACTGAATAACCACGCCCACTCACCCAGCCTTCATACCGTCACTGAATAACCACGCCCACTCACCCAGCCTTCATACTCTCACTGAATAACCACGCCCACTCACCCAGCCTTCATACTGAATAACCACGCCCACTCACCCAGCCTTCATACTGAATAACCACGCCCACTCACCCAACCTCCAGTCACCGAATAACCACGCCCACTCACCCAGCCTTCATACTGGATAACCACACCCACTCACCCAGCCTTCATACTGAATAACCACGCCCACTCACCCAGCCTTCATACTGAATAACCACACCCACTCGCCCAGCCTTCATATTATCACCGAATAACCACGCCCACTCACCCAGCCTTCATACTGGATAACCACGCCCACTCACCCAGCCTTCATACTGGATAACCACGCCCACTCACCCAGCCTTCATACTGGATAACCACGCCCACTCACCCAGCCTTCATACTGGATAACCATGCCCACTCACCCAGCCTTCATACTGAATAACCACGCCCACTCACCCAGTCTCCATACTGAATAACCACGCCCACTCACCCAACCTCCAGTCACCGAATAACCACGCCCACTCACCCAGCCTTCATACTGGATAACCACACCCACTCACCCAGCCTTCATACTGAATAACCACGCCCACTCACCCAGCCTTCATACTGAATAACCACGCCCACTCACCCAGCCTTCATACTGAATAACCACGCCCACTCACCCAGCCTTCATACTGAATAACCACGCCCACTCACCCAGCCTTCATACTGAATAACCACGCCCACTCACCCAGCCTTCATACTATTACCGAATAACCACGCCCACTCACCCAGCCTTCATACTATTACCGAATAACCACGCCCACTCACCCAGCCTTCATACTGAATAACCACGCCCACTCATCCAGCCCTCATACTATCACTGAATAACCAAGCCCACTCACCTAAACTGAATCTAACAACACTGTAATGACATGCTAGGCTAGCAGATGATCATGATTTTGTTGCTGTATTGATCTTTTAATACGAAAACACAAGTCAAACAGTCTCTGTATGCTGTTCTCTGCAGTAGCCACTGACCTTTTCTTCATAGAGTAAATGACCGGGTAAAAACATCCTACAACGGCTGAATTAAGTGAATTAATTAAGAAACTGAATTCATTCAGACTCTTACCGCTGGACTGCTCGTCTCCGTAGCGCTTGTGTGATGGTGCGTACAGGAACATCAGGGCGAACACATACAGGTTCCACATGCCGTAAATGCCGGTAAAGAAGGCGCTGTTCACCTGGACTGTATAATCTCCCCAGTGCCAGTGACCCTCATTCACCTGTGAACACACACCACAGTAGTCGTAGGGGTGGCTGATATGATTAAACGATATTGTTAACGTGTTAAACCTTTATGAGCTGTCAATACCGTCAGTAGTTAATCCTTAGAGGTCTGGAGTTATTAAAGCTCTTTTCCTTTTTTTATACTATTCAAACAATTATTTCTTGTGTCAAAGTTGACACTTTAAAAAACATGATCATTGATTATCGCCACTAATCTTTATTCCGCCATTAAAGCATTTTCCAAGTTTGACGCTTTGAACCATCTGTAGCTCTAGACTGAAGCCCCGCTGAGTGCACGCTGTACAGAAATGAGTGTACCGAATAACTTTGTTGCTGATGTTGAGCCAAAATATAGCAGCACTCACAGGAACATATTTTATTTTTCAAAAACAAACAAAGAAAATCGGATGAGTAATTGAGGCTGCCTCTTCGGATGAGCCAATCATCTATAAGTATGCAAAAGTTTGAATACCCTTGTCAAATTACAAAATATTACATCCTCTACAAGGAACAAACTTAAATATGCTATGATTTTACTGCATGTTTGTGCATAGTTTCTATTACTTCGCTGAGTTCAAAATGACAAAAATAAAAAATTTTAAATGTGGCATAAAATTGCAGCCTTTGCAAAAGTTATGTTCTATTTTCCCCCCCCAATATGTTAAATTAAGCAGATGAACAGTCATTGTGCATAAAAATGCGCAGAAGGTTGGTCTCTGTAGCGGATGCATTACTTATTTTCACTTAGAAAATCAATGAAACAAGGAATTTGGCCAGGGGTGCCTAAATTTTTGTATAAGTTGGTATGAAAAATGTACTGTTTTTTTTCTTTAAGGTCAAAATAATTAAACCAGTTTTGATCATTTTAATCATTTGGCAGCCCTAGTAACTACATATATTAATATAATTCCATAATAAATATTGATGCTGGGCATACACTACACAACTTTTAAACTCTTAACAGGTTCTCAGCATCACAAACTTAACATCAGTTTGTCACAGAATTTCTTGTCTTCGTCATGAGGCGCTCACACTAGACGACAGGGCAAAGAGAGAGAATAACACGCATAAATTTGGGCTACGACTAAAAACCTCAAACTTCCAGATCTCCTCAGATCACACGACACAAATAAAGCTAAACTTACTGGACTTGTTTGTGCTTTTATGTGGAGCGAAAGCACAAACTGGGGATTAATATGGGGTTGAGAAACGCTGATATCACAGAGAAGTGTTTTACTACAGACTGGCAGCTGAACTGAAACAGTAAAGAAAGCACTTTGACATCTGGACCCAGACATTATAACCATGATATCGGCTCTTATCCGCCTGTGTTTTACACGCAGCTCCTCCGTCTCCGCACTCCACTGTTCATGCGCGTCTCTTCGCCTTTTTCTCCCCTCTTCTAGCTCTCTGATTGGCCATTGAATCACTCATTGAGAGAATCTCTGATCTTCTCACACTGCAGGACTCGTGAATGTTTTAAGTCATAAATATCAAACACGTTTGATAATAGCAGAGGGTCTCCAATCACTTCAGAGTCCGAGGGCTAAAGACGAACTCTTTTGTCCTCACACTACTAGATCATCTGCACCGTTAGTCACTTACGACTGTGAAAATTTGTCGCAAAGGGCAAATCTGGCTTAAAACCAGGCAAAAAAAACGTAATGCAGGCCCAGCTTTACTTTTAGTTCACATTTAGTATCGACAGGTTCTGCAGATCTACACACACGGCTGCATTTTTCCACCACTTCATGACTGAGCCTTATTCTAAACTTTTCAGCATGAGGTCAGTTTGCACACCTGGCTGATGATGAAGAAGATAACGGTCATGGCTGCACACGCCAGAGTCACCAGCATCAGGAACTTGAAACGGAATATCAGGCCCTGAATGGAAAATGAAGATACAAATCAGATAAGAACACTGACAAAGAGCCCAAACCACTGAGTACAAATAACGAAATGACCCAAACTTCGGTTTATTTAAGATCGTTAGTATGTGAGCTGCTTGCCTCGTAATGCAGGCGGCGAGCTTTGGTCATGGCAGGCAGAGACGTCCTCTTCCCACTGATGTTCCGGAACACCTGGAACACCATGAAGCACAGGAACAGGAAGTAGAGGCAGGCGCAGATTCCAGCCACGATGATGAAGGCCATCTGAACAACCTCAGTCAAAGAAACTCAGTGAAACAATAACCACTGTGTCCGGTACTGTACAGTCAGGGTGGGAATCACTAGAGGCGCCATGATTCAGTATCACACTACTTAATTCATGATAACTTCACAACTTAATCTTTCCACTGAGCCACCAGCGGCCTAATTCAGCTGACATCAAACATCTCCAGTCTAAGACCCTCATCGTAGATAGTTAGTGCCGCTGCACCCCCTCAGTGTCATGGGCAGCCGTGAAGTGTGATTGGTTTGCATGTAGAGGTGGGCAATATGGCAAAAATATAATAATCACGATACTTTTGACGTTTCTTTTCACGGTACTCGATGTGTCATCAAATTTTTGGATATCAGACATTGGAGGCACATTAAAAAAAATAAATACTATCAAAAACTGCCCTTTTATCATAATGTTCAAAAGTAACTGTGGCGTCAAGGTTAACGCTTTAATAATGTGTAATAATGTAATGATGATTATCACCACAAATTTTTTTGTCCTGCCATTTAAACACTTTCCTAGTTTTTCCTCAATGTTTTAGACATACTGAGAATATCAAAGATATGCTCAGAAAAACATTGTGACTAAATTTATCATAATAACAATAAACACGGTCATATTGCCCAGCCCTATCGGCTGAACATGTGTAGTTTTATGTACACTTAAAAGATGGTTCCTCAAGGGTTCTTTAGTGAAGACAATAGCTCTATATAGAACCATGAACACTCAAAAGAACCACTTGCATGATTAAAAGGCTCTTTGCGTGGTTAAACTGTTCTTCGGATTGATGGAGAACGTGCTGGGGATGGTTCTATGTAGAACGTCAAGCTTGTAGAATGTCAAGAGTGTCAAGCTTGTACCAATAGAAGGACCCTTTTTGGTACTATATGGAGCCATTTTCAAAAAGGTTATATATAGAACCATATACAGCACCTTCTCCACCAATCTGAAGAACCATTTCATGATTCTAAGAACCTTTAATCATGCAAGTGTTTTTTTGAGTGTTCATAGTTCTACGCAGAACCATTGTCTTTACTAAAGAACTCTCAAAGAACCATCTTTTTAAAGAGTGTACATTTTTCTTTTTTTAATGCTTTAATTCATTTTCCAACTTCTTTTTATCTCCTAGAATTAAACAGGCTGTTTTGTTTACTGTGCCTTTAAGTCTGAAATATGTAAATGAGCTCTGTTCTGATTGGCTGTGCTGTACTGCACCTCATTCAAAAAGCAATCCAGACTGAAATGCTCCTTATAACCTCAGTGTGAACATGCGAATGTATGAGAGAGTGAACAGTAGGTCTTAAATTTTGACAGTGTTTACACAACACATCAAACTCTTTTGTTTCAAAAAAGTGAGGAAGATTTTTCTCAGTTGTTCCATAACATGAGCCCTTTAAACATTTAAATTTCTGACTTTTTTTTTCTCTGACCCCTACAGTAACAGTGTAGGTCAGGGGTCGGCGACATGCGGCTCTTTTACTGCCCTGTTGCGGCTCCACAGCAGAATTAGGTTAGTAGGTAAAAATAAAATAATCCTCCTTTACAGTAAAATAAAGCTCTGCTGATCGTTCAACACAGTTTAACAATAAATGGTCTTAAACTCTGGAGTTAATGTAGAACTGCTGATTCACCCTTTAACCCTGAAGATCAGCGCAGACTGCTGGTCACCATAGCAACACAGACAACAATCTCGCCTGGCTAGTAGCTAACGAACGGCAAAGAGAGAGATTTAAGATGAACATTGATAATTTGGAGACGAATGGACTTATTTGTATTTATAATCACTCCAGCTGGTTTCCTGATGCGTTTAATCTGCAACGAGAAACTGACAAACACTAAAAAGTCGCAAGGCTGAAGCTTCTCATTCACCAGCTTCCTGATAGAATTTTCCCGTTTGACCTTAAATGGTGCAGCAGTTACATTCTGGCATGTCAGGCATCATGAACAAGACGAATGAGAAGCGACTTCAGCCTCATAATAAACAAACTTTAAGAGACATTTTACACAAAACTGTTCTACTTGAGGAAATGTTTCCTGCTGGAGATGCGAGAAAAGCAGCTATAGCTAAGATTAAAGCTTAAAGCAGAGCAAAGTAAGTCTGTGTTTTCGTTTATATTATATTTTTTAGCCTACACGGGTACATTAGCACATACGGAGACATATTTACAGCCAAGATGACAGACATAAAAAATATTGTGGCTCTCAAGGTGGTTTGATTTTTGTTGATTGGACAAAACAGCTCTTCTTAACATCTGGGTTTCCGACCCCTGGTGTAGGCTGTGGGTAACATAAGCAGATACCACTCCAAGGACATGGACAGTTTTAAAAAGTTCCCTTTAAGCTTCATGTGACGTTATTAGCTTTAGTATAAAGCCAACTACAGCACTAGTACTGTTATTCAACACCACACTAGTGTGAAAGGATACAGCCAGTTCTGTCCCCACGTCTGAGGCCCAGATGCTGTAGAAGGGATTGGTTAACTGCACTCCTCTGTAAGAAAAGAAAGTTTATCATGTTTATCATTCAGGACAGTCAGACCACCTCAGTGCTAACTCAATATGACAGGCCAGATTCAGACCGGCGAGATTAAGGGCTGGACGACACCGTCTCTGTGCCAGGGATGAAAGCAGCGTGCGTTTGGCTCACCTCTCACACATATCGAAGATGAAGAGGCAGAAGGAGCCAAAGACGATTGGCCCAACCTGCTTCCAGTACACGGAGAAACGGTTCCTCTCCGTCTGATCCTGGCAGGAAAAAGAGCAACAGACCACGAGAGATAAGCTGATTAAAAACAGCGGCTTTGAGCAGGAAGGAATTTTATATTCCTTGGAAATTCTCTCTTATGTTTATCTATCTTGATTGACATTTCAATAACGCTGGCTATCGGTCAGTGCTTCACCAACACAACATTATAAAGAAGCAATGTACTTCAATAAACATTCAGTTTTCTACAATGATAATAACAATTCAGTAGAACATACTACCATCATTGTATTATCAATAGAGGCCTATATTTCACAAAGCATAGGACAGTGGACAATACATACACTGCCAAATATGACGTCTTGACCAGTGAATACATTTCCACCTATGTGGCCTACAGTAGTTTGGCTCCGCCCACTTAGACTGAAGTTATAAGGAGTGTTTCAGCCAATAAGAAGAGAGCTCATTTACATATATCAATATTAAAAAACAGAGGCTGTAAAATAATCACGTAAAATTAATTTACAATGTAAAAAGTAATTATGACTGTAAAACCACACAAACGACTAGAATTGAAAAAAGAAAAATATAGGCCCTTTAAATCTAGTGTAATATTTCTCATTGAGATTGTTGTAAAAATATTAAAAGACGATAAATTATTTGTAGACAAATTTACTTCATTTTATCTAGTGAAATTCTTATTCTAGTGTAAAATTATCTACCAATGCCACAACAAAATTTCTAGATTTCTAGATAAAGTTACTTAAAATGAGAAAGACATCCAGAAGTAGGTTGAATAATCCTAGAATATTCCTACAGCAATTTCACAATGAGAAATATTAGATATATTGACTAGATTTCATTTGTTTTCACTTTTTCACCGTAACACAATACACAGTATTCCACAGGCATTTCACCATAAATTATACATGTAAATAAATGAATTTATTAAAGCTACAATGAAATAGAAGGTTAAAAGTTAAAAAAGGAAAGAAACTGCAGCGTCTGTAAGCGCTCCCTGACGTTTTTACCATTAGATGTTCTCCACAGAAGATGATCCAGAATGAGAGCAGCATGGCGTAAAAGATTCCCTGACGAATATCTCCGAAGAGCAGCATCCACGTCCACTCAAACCCAACGGAGAACCATTCCACTGGGATGTTGATGAAGGTCATGGAGATTCCCAGAGCAAAGATAACCCTGTAAAACGACAAAACTCCTCAACAGACTGCATGATTGCGTATAGTGTCCTGCTCTGAAGCGGCACAAGGACTTATAGGACACTGTTCATGCTATAGTTTACGTTCAGGCGCAAGTAAGTAAGTAAGTAAGTAAGTAAGTAAAGTTTATTTATATAGCGCTTTTTACAACAACAAGTGCTGTCACAAAGCAACTTTACAAGGAAATCAGCATTACAGAAAGAAATCCGGGTCCAAGCCCCCATGAGCGTCGCCAGTGGCGACAGTGGCAAGGAAAAACTCCCTAAGAGAAACAGGAAGAAACCTTGAGAGGAACCAGGACTCAGAAGGAGAACCCATCCTCCTCTGGTCGACACCGGATAGTAAGCAAGAAGGCGGCACACTATAACGCAGAAAAGATGATTTTAGCTGAACATGACGAAAAAATTGGTTTTCATGATCGGGACTGATTATGTTAAAACAATTATTTTATTATTATATTATTTTCTTAAGATTTTGATTAATTACATCAAAGTAATTGATGGCCTTTTTCTTGAGATTTTGAACATAATTGTTTAAGATTATCACTGACTGTCGAAAATCATGGCTTATTTTCCCATTATTATGTACTAACATCTTATTTTTCCACAAATATGACTGATCAAGTTGAAGGGATCATTGCATCAAGATTTTCACCGATTATGTCAATAAGGTCTTACTTTTTCGAGTGTCTGATTGTCAAAATAACTGCTTATTTTAAATGAAGTGCTTCAATTATTTAATCTACCTAAAAAAAGGCAAACAAGTTGATATAAACTGATTTGTTCACACACATAAATCAGACTTGGTGGTAAATCTCCTTTTGGCAGGTACACATGCTGAGACAAGATCAAAGAGTAAAGCAGTGGGGGACTGGGGGGGCGGGGGTGAGGGGAGGGGATGTGGGGCGAACCTGACTCTAAACACATGAACTGCATTCCAGCCAGCTCGACGGCCTGAACAGTTCTGGCATGTCGGACTACGGCAACAGAGAGGGACCACACCGTGCTGGTATGCTGAGAATGTTCTATGCCAGCTAATGTGCTCGGCCGTGTGGCCAAACAAAAGCACAAATCACAGCTCCACTCAAAGTCCTGCAAACGGTCAAAAACGCTTCACAAAGAACACATTTATTCAGCAGTACTTCAGGAAAAAATTAAACTGGCCATTTCCAAATGGTCAGTCAGCTATGAAGAAGAGCTGCACAAGGTATCAACAGTTTAACATACTCAATACTGCAATTTGGCAAACAATTCTTTCAATAAATTTGAATTATTTTTGTCAAATAAGCTAGAACCAGGTTAACAGTGTAGTTTTGTCTGCATCAGTTTAAAACTGATAATAAATAATAAAAATTACAATTTTAAATATTTATGTTCAATCCACGGAATATTTGGCGTTCAGACAATGATAACCCCACACACTTAAACGATCCTCAAAGGGTTCTTTAGTAAATGCAGTGGCTCTATAGAACTATGAGCTCTATATAGAACCATTTTGTGCTTAAATCATTCTTTGCATGGTGAAATGGTTCTTCAGGTTGATGGAGAACGTGCTGTATATGGCTCCATACAGAACCTTTGTGAAAGCCACTGGTCACCTGTTAAAACATTAGGATCCTTTACTCCGTGATATCAACCCATCTGAAAAGCCAAAACCATTATGAACCTTTTTTTTCCTCAGGGTTCCTCCAGTTTTTCACTGGAGCTACGAGGCTAACGTAGCTTTAAACTCCTGTTAGTTAGCATGGTGCTAACTGCAGGCCTAAATCACACTCTCCTCAAACTGTGTGGAGACGTTCAGTACCTCTAATAGACTTCATTACGTGGTTTCTGACACTGTATGACTCACTGTGACCTAAACGTGGACAAAATTCAGCCAAGATGGCCGTTACTGTTTTCAGCTATGCTAATTGTTTTTCTCCAACAGTGAGTCATACAGTGTCAGAAACCCACATAATCAAGTCTATTAGAGACACTGAACACCTCCACACTGTTTGAGACAAGTGTGTAATGACTTAGACATACAGCTATATAAGCTTCCATCACTTATTAGCTACATTAGCCTCGTAGCTCCAGTGCAAAACCAAAACAGAGAACTTGTAGAGAGGAGAATTACCTCTCCGTAATGTCTTCTGGGTTTCTCAGACACTAGAGGGCGCTCCCGAGAGAGTCCAAACTGAATGGGTTGAGATGGAGCATCAGAGCAAAATCATAGCTTATAAATGCTTAAACATTAATATAAAATAATGCAATCATTTCCTGAACACTGGACAGCATAAAACATTCTAACACTGCTGTTATATTTTTAAGAGCTTTTAAACTCTTCATGACATCTGTGAGCGCAAACAGCCAATGAGCTGCTCCGTTCGCCAATCAGCACGCAGTAGCAGTAATGTTAGCCTCCCGCTACCCAAAACCCATCTGCTGTAGAAAAATGGAAAAATACAGGCAAAATTTCTTTGCTTTTCTGTGAAATACATCCTTCTGCTTTCTAAAATTAAAGGAAAGTTCTGGGCGATTGATTAGAAACTATTTTATTTTTTCGTTTTTAGCCATTTAGCTCCATTTCCTCCCATTCATTGAGGACTCACTCGCAGGCACTCTCTGCTTTGCAGTCCTTTTTTTGATATAACAGGGGAAATAGGAAGTGGCCAGACTTCTCATAAACCGGCTCTGACTTAACCAAACCTAACTTCGGACCCCAAACACGTCTCGGCAGGTTGACTACATTTGGGGTAAGGAGGAGAACTGAGTACACCTAAATATTGTTATGAAGCTATTGCTTTACTTCTACTGCGTTTGTCCATGACCTAAACCAAAAGACACTGTTGGCTGGAGGCTTGTGTAACGGTTCTCCGAGCCGTGGTCGACGTCAGCTCCACTGAAGCGAGGCATCATTTTGGCACCGTTCCCACAATAAGAAAGCCGGTGGGGAGCCGATGTTACGCCTGCTTGGGCTTCTCCTGGAGATGTGAAAAGGGTTGCGATTTCCATCCTGAATCCCCAGCGGAACAGCAGGCAAGTCAGCTCGCCAAAGCTTTTAAAACATGAAAAAATAATCGCTTCCCCTGCGAACTGCATACGCTATGACTGCCTGAGAGCTTCCCGTCTTTTGGGAACGCCGGTGGCAAGCTCAGGCCGGACAGTGAAGATGTGGAGGTGTTGAAGCTCAGTGAGGAAGACGAAGGGAGAGAAGCAGTTTTGGAGTACGGGAAAGAAACATGACATTAATTCTAGATATTGTTTGGTCTGTTGCCGTTTTCAAATGTCCGAACGACACCGCGTTCAATGTCTCAATACCAAACACACTCAAAAATCCTTATTTTCATAAACTTAACTGAATTATGGGAAGTATTTCCACACAATTAAACGGTTTTCTTTCAAAATAAGGCCATTTTTAAACATGATTTTATTAAACATGGTTTGCTTAAATTGGCCAAACCTAATCTGGTATCACATTTAGCCTAAGAAAGAAAGACAAAAAGTAGTAATTATAATAAAAGGCTATGCTACTGGCCAGGAGCGAATAAAATCTTTGAATATGAGAAGCAATCAAAAACGCTCCTTTAACTCATTATGTTAGTAATGTGGGATTGGTCTTATTTTAAGCACAACAGCCTTCATTTATTTAGCTGTGTGTCTTGTGATAGCAGCTGAAAATCCCAGGAGATCCAGAAAAACACAACTCATTCTGTTCTATTTGTGTTGACTGAGTTTGCTCAGTGAGATGATTATGCTTTTCAAAGCTTATACTTCAAGTACATTTTAAAAACGCGTTCATTCAATTAATATCAACTTGCTTTGTTTTCTTAACAACTACAAGAGCCAGTTCTACATTTTTTGAGTGCAGTATTGATAGTGGATCTGTCAGGTCTGACCAGTACCTGATCAAGGCTTATTACATACTAAGCCTTGTTATATAGTAACTACAGGGACTTTAATGCAAACTGACTGAGCTGTATTTAGGTTATAGAAGTGTGTAATAAAACTTTGGGTGTGCTGGCAGGCCCTGGCCACTTAAGCGGTTAATAAGACCAGTTTCAGCGCTGATACTAACATTATTTTTGGATTTTCTTATTTTAAGGGCCAGTAAACCAATAAAACCAAACAAACAATACACGGCTCTGGGGTGTAGATGAACACCTGTAAGCAAGAATGAGCCACAGTTAATAACACAATGACAGGCGACTTAACAACGCAGCGTGCACACCTTCATAACACTCTAAAATTATTTAAAATTAAGCCTACTTTTTGAAAAACTAGCAGCTACATAATGGCTAAACTAATTGAATGTCGGAATTAACTGATAGTTTTAAAACAACACAAACATCATGCTGCTCTTCAGTCCAGCTAAAGTATCGTTCCTCTGATTGATTTTTTTTATTTATTTTTTTTATTTTCCCCCCCGATATTTCCTCCCAATTTAGTTGAATCCAGTTCCATGCTCTAGTTTGGACTCCCCCAACCACACGATACCACCAGCACTAGGAGGGCGTAGACTAGCACAAGCTTCCTCTGAGACCTGTGAAGCGCCACCACATCCTTTCGAACTGCCGCTCACGCAACGTCATTGGACAGCTGAACGCGCTCGGAGGAGAACGCCAACTGCCAGTCCTGTCCACCCAGAGAGAGAGGCCAACTGTGCTTTCTTGAACTCTCGGCCACAGACGGCTGCAGCACCACCAGGGATCGAACTTGCGATCTCCTGCTGATAGGGCCAACACTTGATATCAATACTTTATGGGCAGCACTACTGAAAATACTCTGTGTTTTTGTATCGACATACTGACCTTTTTATTTACTTTATACACTCCCAAAATAAAAGTGAAACAAGCTAAAACCATGGGCAGTAGTGTGCTCCTGCTGGTGTGGGTTCATTCACCAGTTGCTTCTTTCAGTGAGTCACACAAAAGCCATTTGAGAGCTAACTGCCCCCCCGCCTTGTGGAGAATCTCTAGCCTGCTTTATGTAAGTGAGAGTCCTGAATGAATTCATTATTCTCTGTTAAAATACTCCTGCAATTACAGTGACTTCGATAAAATGTTTGTTTCCTATAAAAAAAAAAAGAATGCAAAGTCATGGTTCAAAATTAATTTTGAGGGGAGGATAAAAACAAACAAACAAACAAACAAACAAACAAACAAACACACAGAGAACTCCTTCTCGCCCCAACAATCTCAACTTCACCTCCACACAAAATGAGGTGCACATGCCAAAGTGCTGTGTAAGCCTTTGCTAGTAAGGAATCCAAGAAAGGTCATACTTTTCCAGCAGCACTGGAGGTCTTGACATCATGGTAATCCTTCTCCAGTACCAGATCATGATGATGAGGATGCTGGGGGTGAGGAAGGTCTTCATGGCAAACCAAACCTTTGTGAAGCCACCATTCTGATGGATGCCCTGAAATGTTGGAGAAAAACAGCCTGCAGTCAAACATCTACATCAGGAGAACTGCAGTGGAGGCCCAGCTAGAGACCAACTTTTACTCATTCAGGAGATGAAGCATAATTATTTGCTGATAGTTAAGAGTAACAGGTCAAACGGTGAGTGGGGGTGTTATTAAATTATAAACGTTGCGTGATATATTTACTTTTAACGTTTTATCTGCCTCAAGATTTGACAGCCAGTTATGAATTCTGAATATTGACTACATTACACCTTCAATTCTGGATATCAGATTTTACAGTCATTTTAGAGACGTCTTTTGTATATATAAATCAGAATGGCCTTATTATTGAAAACATAGATTCCCAACCTTTAAATGGTAGTATATGCATTATGATTATGCTGCCTCTCTTTGGCTACTTTTGAGAACACTAATCATCTTTGTCTAAATCATCTTTGAACGGACTCTACAATCTCAGAAATAAAGGTACTAAACTGTCACTGGGGCAGTTCCCTTTACTCAGAGAACATAACTGAACCATAATCCACTGAAATGATATGTTCTAAGCTGTACTGACTCCACACACCCCGTCTCGTCTCCAGGCTTTTATTTTACTGTTCTGTTTAAAACATTCGGTTATGAAAAGGTACAAATACGAACTTTTCACCTGGAAAACTTATTTAAGGTTCACAATCAGACCTTAAAACCACTGTTTGTACCTTGATGAACGAAAAATGTACCTGAACAGAACCTTTATTTCTAACAGTGTACACTCACCACCAGGCGGATGTCCTTGATTTCTCCGATTCCCACGTTCACCTTCTTACGCTCAATGACAGGTAAGCGGATGTTGAGAAGGTAGTACTTGTGGAACACACAGCCAATCTCCATCAAGGGCATTAGGTCACATTCATAATAGCGACCTTCGTTATCAATAGTCTTAGAAAAAAAAAAAAGGAGAAAGTTCAGAATTGTTTTTTTACTGCTGTATTGGAGAACAGTAATAACTACAAGTGTACAAATGCATCAGTCTGAAGTGCAAAAATGAAATGCCTTTATTTAATTTCCAGTCAAAATCTTCAATAAGTTCAAGTTATTCATTTTTCAGGAGATAAGATATAAAATCAACCACTTGCATAAGACAGGAGAAAACTGATTAAAAGCTACAGAGAAAATGTGGCTCCTAACAACCACCTGAAAGACCTGGTAGACCCCAAAACTGCCCCCATCAGATAAACAGCACTTAAAGCTTTCATCTCTGAGAGAGAGGAGAAAATCAAGCTGCTTCAGATCTGAAAACATCCACAGGTGTTTCTGTCCATCCTTCCACTGTGAGAAGACGACTCAGCGCTGTGGGTCTGAAAGGATGTGTAGCTGTCAAGAAGAACCTCACTGAGAAAAGGAGACGGACACATCAAACAAAGAAGCTGAACGATGGACTGACCACCCCATGGTCCAGACCTCAACACCACTGAATGTGTTTGATTACTTCAGAAAATGATCAACCAGCTTCTAAGACTGAACTTTGGAGGTGTGTCTGCAGATTCTTTGAGGAACTGAAAGTGAGTCTCCTGAAAAGAATGGAAGCTGGAATGAAGGGAAAGGTAATGTTGAGGTTTCTGAGTAGTTTTCTGTTAAACATGCCTTAAAATCTTTTTCACAAAAAAATGAATAACTTGTGCTTAATAGTCGTTTTGAGTGGAACTTAAATAAATGAGGGGTGGTCTCTGACTGATAATCTCATAATCATAATAATACAACAGTCCACTCACTGATGCGCTGATGCCTGTAGGAGCAGTGGGTGAGTGTGAAGGAGTGTGAGAATGTGTGAAGGCTGTGAATTTGTTTACCTTGGGGGTGGTGAAATTGCAGTTGAGCTTGCGCAGTTCAACAGAATGAGCCATCTCCGTCCATTCACTCAGACCATCGTCTCTATAGGCCAGCCCGACATCTACAGTGACCACTGCTCCATCCTCTGGACACAAACATGCACAGATTTTCTTTATCAGCTGCCACTCTCTAATGAAAGACATGAACTGCTATATTACAAAGGCACTTCAAATGAGAGAAATAAATAGATAAATCAGTAAATGAATAATAAACCATCAACTATACATAACCAACAAGATCAGGTCTGCATCTACGCCCCAGAGCGATGTAATGTTTGTTTGGTTTTATTGGTTTACTGGCCCTTGAGATAAGGAAATCCCAGGTAGGAGTGGATGACACTGACCCTACGGATGTAGGTGTGGCAAATGACAACTCACAGCACAAAAATAATGCAAGTATCAGCACTGAATCTGATCTTACTAAACATTTTGTAACATGGACCCCTTCCCGGAGTGGATGAATCTGATTGCGAACACTTCGATAAATTATTTGAAGAGAACTCAAAACTTGGTGAAGAACAAGAACATGATTGTGAGTGAATTATCTACTATTGTCATCATATAAAGATGCATGACTTCGTCTGAAAAACGCAGACATCTACAAGGTGGACTGACAAGGTAGGAGTGTCTAATAGAGTGGACAGTGAGTGGACACAGTGTTTAAAAACTCCAGCAGAACTGCTGTGTCTGATCCACTCATACTGGCACAACACATGTTAACACACCACCACTACATCAGTGTTACTGCAGTGCTGAGAATGATCCACCACCCAAATAACACCTGCTCTGTGAGGGTCCTTGGGGGTCCTGACCACTGAAGAACAGGGTAAAAGGGGGCTAACAAAGTATGCAGAGAAACAGATGGACTACAGTCTGTAACTGTAGAACTACAAAGTGCACCTATATAGTAAGTGGAGCTGATAAAATGGACAGTGAGTGTAGAAACAAGGAGGTGGTCATAATGTTATGCCTGATCGGTGTGTGTAAAGAGCTGTGTTTCATGACATCACAAAAACAATGGATTTACAATAAGCTGTATCTACAGCTTATTTTCCATACATGGCCTGGAGAGGGAACATATAAAACTTTAACAGTGTTTAGATAGCACATCAAACTGTTATAAAAAAAAAAAGCAAGACATTTAAATTTTTTCCAAGATATGGGCCCTTTAACATCTCAGTAACAAAATTAAACTCTGACGACTGATGTCCAGCTGAGGCCTTTGTAGAAAAGGCCAGAGAAGGACCAGTGAAAGGACACATTCAGAGTGAGTCAGGAAAAGTCAGACGGCCGTCACTCTTCAACACCATTCCACTGGCATGACCAACGGGGTGATCCGGATGTCAGTCCATCTACCAACACCTTGGTCTGCAGACATTATATTAGGCTGTATTCAGATTGGATTAGTTTTAGGGGGATGTGTGCAAGAAAATCTTCACACATCTCACACAAATAATAAAAGTCTCACATTCATACAGTGAGTTTATAGGGGGTTGTATATTCTAGAAGAATGAATGTTTGCTTCACACGTGTCATATGTGAATATAAAGTCGCCACTGTAATCACCCCTGTAGTCACAGCCTGAAGGATCTCGCTTATCTGATTTTTTAGTTAATCATAAGTGGATAAATATAATTTTATGCTAATAATATTATTCATTTAATGTAATATACTGAATATCAATTATTAATATTATGCATTATTTCTACTACTACTACTACTACTAATAATAATAATAATCAAACGTAGTTGATCAGCCAAGACATGTCAGAACCTTACTAATTAGCATCATACAAACCACATGTCATCAATTATATTGCACGCTTCATAATTATAATATTGCACAACTGCCTCAAACTGAGGTGACTAAGATTAATTATGCACTTTGACACTGTCATACTGTTATTTATGCACACAGACAAACGTATGTCATATAGCTGTTTCTATTGTTTTTAGCTCTCAAAGCTTAATTCTATCTGTTCTTTTGTCTATTTTGTCTGAACCAAAGTCGTCTTCGCTGGTTGACGAAAAGCTTTTCACTAAGCTCTTGCTTTAAGATATTCCAGGCTCTCTAATGCAAACACAAAGCTTCCTTTCAGACTCCAAGACTCCAAATTCAACTTCATTCAAATTAAGACTATGAAATGCCTCCTGTCAAATATTTGATGCTGCATCAGTGATGTTTTTGAGCGGTTTCACTGCTGGTGGTCCAGGGGCTCTTGATGAAAATGAACGGCATGATTAATTCCACCAAATGCCTCCGACAAAAGGCTGATACTTTCAGCAGGATAATGACCCCAAACATGCATCAAAATCCACAAAGAAATAGTTGAGGGAACACAATGTAAAGTTGTGTTGCAGTCTCCAAATTCGAGAGTAGCTCACAGATGAACATCCAGAAATACAGAGGAACTGGAGTGGTACATGATCCCTCTCCAAGTGTTCTCCAACTGTGTAAAGAATTACAGAAAGTAGCTCTGCGTTGTTTTCACCAGGGGAGGTTTCACCAAATATAAATAATGGGGGTGCTAGTATTTTTTAAACCTATGTTTAAAAAAACAAAAAACAAACAAACAAACCTGTTAAACAAAACGTATCTTTTGTCCAAAATATAATTTGTGGTTTATTTAATATATTGATTTGAGCTCATTTTCATTTTGCTTGGGCTTTGAGTTGATATTGTTGCTGAGCATTTTGTCTGGCAGGACTACAATTTCCTGGTCAGTTTGCGGAGATTTCACCACTCAATGCTGTGAGAGAACAGACCCCGCACGGCTGTACGAGCCCTGAAGCTCTGAAGTCCTGAAGCTTCGGTTTAGATCACATTGCAGGCTCTCTGGGCTCCTTCTGCCTTCTGAAGAGGCCCTTGTGCTGTTATGAAACAAGCTGAAGAGCTCAGAGCTCAGACACTAATTCTCCAGCTCAACCTGGATGGTGGGGGGGGGAAGAGAGGCAAAGTGGGTGAAGGAGAGCTCCAGAGAGAAAGAGAAAGGTGGTGGGGGGCATTATTACCAGTGTTCGCTCGCTCGCTCGCCCTCTCTCTCTCCTGAGCTCTGTTGGCAGTGCCCCCCTTCTCTGAATGTCAGCTTAGCACACACAAACATTCCCCCCGAACACAGCGGCCATCACCCAGGAGACTAAGCCCTTTCAACAGCTGTGTTATTGCTGGAGCTGCGCCAGACTTGGCCCTCCAGACTGTGACGGGGGGGGATTTTTGGGGGCATTCACAGCAAGATTCTACTTTGTTACCCCAGTGGGTTGGGGGGCCGCCGATATCCAATATGTTTCATGTGCATATCTGCATTTTTTTTAATACAGAAACTGGGACTAAATCCACCACAATCAGTCTTATAAATCAGGGTTAGGAAGTCTAACTTTTACCTTCAAACAGTCTCCACATACTGGACCTCTCATGGTATGTGACACTGCTGTGGGGGGGTTGGTTAGCGGTGTCGTAAGTGACGCAAAAAGCATTTAGGACACCTTTGTTTTATTTCAGAATTTAAAACACACACACAACACTTTCATGGTCACCAAATAACTGAACACAGAGCACAATTTTCAAGCCATCATTCAATAAATGTCAAACCATATCTGACAAATGCTAACCGATGAACAGTGCAGCTAACCAGGAGAGAGGCGTCGGTTAGCATTAGCTTAGCTAGTGTAGCAGCAGCTCTGCTCACCACAGAACATGTTCGGTTCTGTCTCACTAAAGCAGCGGCACAAGGTTAGAGGATGACGATTCAAACCTGAGGGAGTGAAGTTGAGCAACAGGAGCTGAATCAACAGAAAGGAGAAATTAAGCCTGTTCTGTGGTGTTTGTATCTGCAGCATTTTGGCTAAGCTAAAGATAGCTGAGTTAGCATGCCAAACATGCCACACAGCACAGCACAGGCCCAGTCCCAGCTAACTGATGATAAATGATCTTCGTTTACAGGATTTCTGAGAGCGCAGAGCCGAGTGACCGGTGTTGGAGTGAAAGCTGAGCGTGTTCCGTGGCGAGTGGAGCTTCTAGCCGGCGCTGAGTCGCTATCACACTTAGCTTTTCCTCGGCTCTGATTTTTCCCCTCTTTCTATCGGTGAGCTTCCACACCTCCAATCAGTGACCCCTCTAAAATCTAAACGTGTTTATTTGTATAGAAATATAGAAATTTGACATAATTCTGAAATACCAGCATCATTTTTAAACACTGAGGTTTACCTTATTACATCATCAAATATCAGTTTCTAATACTGATCAAATGTAAACCTGTGCAGTCGTGATCATTTTCTGTAAGCAAATATCTGCGGATTTGATTGCTATGGCAGTGTGTTAATATCTGTTTTTCCCTTTTTCCCCCCTCAATGTTTTCACTGTTCATTAACTTATATAGATATTTAAATATCAAATTTGTTTTTTATGCTCTATAAACAGACATTATCCACAGTATGTGGCAAAGAGGCATGATTTCAAAAGTTAAGAAACCGGTCTAACTATAGCTATGTTCACATTACAAGCCTCATTGCTCAAATCCGATCTCTCTGACACGACAGTTCACACTCGTTTAGGTAAGTGACTCAAATCTGTCATTAATGTGACGAACCGGCGTCCTGAAATGACCCTCATGAGCTCATCCTACTCAGTAACGTCACGTGAATGAATCACGTGCATCATCAGCACAAACTAACGAGCAGAACGAGCTTCGCTGAGAAGATAATTAACTCTGATCAACTCTCAGCTTCATTATTAGAGCGAGACGAGGGAGAAAAAGGTGAGATGAGCTGCGTTTCCACAGTTTACAGGCTTTAACTTCAGTTCGGCGCTGCTGCCATGGTAACGCTGGATGATGGTGCACATACAGTGGAAAAAGAGCACATGAATTCCGATCTGAGCGCCACATTAAGGTCGCATGGCCACGAATCAGATACGTATCTGATCTAGGACTAGATATGAAAGTGGCTCAGGTTGGATTTGAAAAGATCAGATTTGCGTGTCACACAGCCCTGAAAACATCAGATCTGAGTCACATTAGGGCAAAAAATCGGATTTGTGCCCCTTCAACCTGGTAATGTGAACGTAGCCTATTTTGACGTGGAAAATGAAAACGTGTACTACCGGCAAGGTCAGCATTGCAACTGTGACTATACTGGCTGCTTATAGTGTTTACGCTGACCTCATGGGAAATGTGAATGTGCGCCTATTACACAATTTCTGTTGGTCCATTCATCACTATATTTTGAGACTGCGTAAAGGCAGCTGGCAATACATTTTCTGGTCGATACATTAAACCAATATTTGATGCCACATTAATTAAACTCCAGAACAGCAGCATGTGTAGATGATGCCGGGTTACAGCACAAAAATATCCATATTTCATTCTTTTCTCTGCCTTTGTAACCCTAAACAAAAATACTATTTCTCTGTGATGTTAATCCAGACTGAATTAGGCCCAATCCCATTTCACCCCTTGCTCTTATCACTGAGCCCTTAGTCCTCTGTTTTGCGCATTCATGTCTAGAAGTAGGGTGTCCCAATATTTGTTGAGATAGAGGGGTGGGGCGAAGAGTGAGGGCTACACGGCCCTCCAAACTGAGGTTTTTCAGAGACTCCAAACAGAGAGTTATGAGAAAAAAAGAAAAACCGGCAAGATGGAGAACAAGAGACCAAAGAAATGTGAGAATTTTCTCAAAGGTCCAGAATGTAACTGCTGCACCATTTAAGGTGGAACGGGAGAATTTGAACAAGAATCTGGTGAATATCTGACTTCAGCTTCACTGAAGAATTAGGGGTGGGTGATAATAAATAATTGCCCCCCTCGTTGAAGGCATATGATGCCCTAAATGTAACTAAAGCCCAGCAGTGAGGAGCTGAACTTTACCCTCCTCTGCTGTCACTGCAGACAGGCAGGGTCGCCTACAGAGCAGCGCTGGTAGCTGTTAATGAAGTGATGCTCTTTTTATTTGAGGGTCCCATTTCAGAGGGAAGATTTCAAGCACTACCCCTTGTAACTCAGTTCCAAGGAGTTAGGGTGACACTCGAAAACAAGGGGTAAAAAGAAAAAAATGGAATTGGGCCCTGGTCTCAATTTTTAATTTTTCAGATGTTTATGTATCAGCATCAGCAGATAAGCACATCAAAATATCAGATATTGACATCGGTCCAAAATTCCCCAAGCCTCCCTGCTTGGTGTGCTCATGTCTCACTCTGTAATTTAACCCAGATAACCAAAAGACTGGCCCAGGTCTATAATCACACAAAGTCAGACATGCCCAACGTGCTGCTCACCAGCAAACCACAGATTAGATACAGAAACCAGAAAGTTTTACAGCATAAGCTCATAAGGGGTTGATTAAACAAAGCACCTTTCAGAAATGTGTATTTAAATGCATTTGTAACAGCGAGTTTATTGAAAGAATATGATGTTGATTAAATTCATCCGCTGAAAAACTAAAACTGTATTACCAAACTAGAAAACGTTTCACCGTTCATCTGGTTAATTCTAAAAACTGGCCTGTATTCTACACAGGAAGCGGTAAATTCCAGCCATCTCAAACAAACGAAGACACTTGGTGAGTCGACTCGTGTTTGGCAAACGATGTAAACACCAACTGAATCTGTAATTTCCCATCAACCTGGGAGCCCAATTAACCCAACCTCACGAGCACGACTGTTGACATGGATTGAGGTTTTGCTCACGGAGGCGAATGCTCTGAGAGACAGACCTGGCAGAAGATCAGAGGTCTTCAGCCCTCGTCACTCAGACACGCTCAGTAAACATGAACATCTGGAGGGGAGGAACTTCTAGGAAAGGAATGAGGCGGCATCCAACAGCGAACAACTACAACTACAAAACAACTGAAAATTACTCGGTTCACATAAAAAGAGAAGAAGATCTTTAGGATTAATACTTTTGAATGAAGAAAAAGAGGGACAACTGTAAAGATGAACAAAATGCTCGTTAATGCCCAACTCTGAAGTAACACCATGTATGTATGATTTGCTCTAAGCAGATTTTAGCACAGCGGCTATTAAGCCAAGCTAACATTTATTTTCTCCCACCGTCAGGGCAGTACACTTTAAAACATTTTGTGTATGACAGCAAGCATTCATGAATCATCTGCCAACTTTATATAGACATTGTGCAGCTTATTTTTTTGGCTGGGATTTGCAGATTTCCAGCCTCATTTGTTTCTCTCTGTTACCAAGTAGCTTGATTTTATTGACAGAGTCTGAGACAGCGTGTTACTTGTTACAGTCGCAATTACTTGATTTACAAAAAAACAGATTTGATTACAATCTACATTCTCAAGGAATCCGCTTAGTGATTAGTGTGTAATTTGATCATAAACAGGCTACCTGCAGGCTCATTATAAAGCCGTGTTTGGCAGGCTGAATATTCTCCACAAGGGGGAGCTATTGGCTATTAGCACTCAAATCACTTTCGTGAGAATCACTGAAAGGGAGGAAACCCACACCAGCAGGATCTCACTAATGCACTTCTGTTTGCAGTTACAAATTTCATGTATATCAAGTAAAAGTTTTTAACAGGCTACTCCAATAATATTCCGCATTAGGCTTCACTAAATGAAAAGTATAAGAATTTGCCTGGACATCTGGTTCATTTCTAGTGTTAGGCCAGAAAATAAAAAACAGAAAAACCCACACCAAATATTAAAAAATAAATAAATAAATAAAAAAAATTATATATATATATATATATATATATATATATATATATATATATATATATATATATATATATATATATATATATATACACACACACTAGATTACACAATTTCTCTTATAATGAGAGCCCCAACAGTTCTAACTTTATTTTTGGTTGTAATGTTAATATACAAGGTGAGAATGACTGGGAAAGATGTTTTTAGGAAATCCTTTAGATAAACTTCAGCAATGCTATAGTGGTGTAGGCTACAACATTAACATGGCTAACTAGCAATGCCAAAACAGCTGCTTAGCCCATCCAACAGATGTGTATTCCTATTGAATTTCGACTGCATAAACTAAAATAATTTTAAAAACACAATCTAAATGTACATAATTTGTCAAAACAAACAGTGGTGTGCAGCAGGTTTTCTTTAGGTTGAATGGATTTTCGCCAACGTTCTGTAAAGACTGTCCAACTTTGCAACAGCAGCTAGAAAGAACACAACTGTGGGTGAAGCAGGGATGGATGAGCTGGTAGAGAGGCTCAGTACATCACCTCCTGAATACTCAGCACAGGAGCTCCCGCTGCCGATCACTTTCCCAGACTGCTCCAGCCCAACAATGACTCTTCATTAGTCGCTCATGCTATCCCTTTAATCCTTCCTTTCAAGTGGCAGTTTTGGGCTGGAGCCGAGACTCCGCCCCCACACAGCATGACCTGGGCTCTCTCATGCAGCAGGATTTGTTGCCAAGCCAGCTAACTTCTAGCTTAGCTTGATCTTTTTGTTTCATGACTGTGGATCACTTTATTGGGCTCGTTCAGCTGTGCTGCACACCTAAAGTCCAGGTTCGGCATTTCAGATACCATATAAACAGCTCTCGGACTAATAAGGGTCAAACATCTGACCAATTAAGACGGAGGCCGACCCCTCCGGTCCTTTCTGGGGTCATTATGTGTTGTTTGTCTTTATGTGACGTTTGTAAAACAGCACTTTTTAGTGGAGTCATACTACAGTGATATGAAGAGTATAACTGGCATTGCTGTTTACTGTTACAAATGCTTTACATTCTGCATAATAATGTGGCAGAATGATTTCAACACAGCACTGAAAAATTAACATTAAAATTAACGTCTGAAGCTTTTTTTTGCCCAGGATTTAGAACCACCGTCAATGGTCAAAACTAGGCATTTGTTCAGCCTATCAGGATTAAGAGGGTGGGGCTTATGCTATTTAGGCACCCAAGCTCAAATGATTTGATGTTTTTGCAAATAAACCAACACGGCAATTTTTAAACTGTATTGTTCTAGAAGTTTTATGCACTATTACAGTTTTATATTAGTTATAAGAGAATAAGATTTCTCTAATATCTGATGCATTTAATAATCTGTTCTGGTGTTTATGTTGTCTCGTTATCTCATCAGGGTACCAGTAAAGCTCCTGATATTTCTGTAAATGCATGTTTGGACCACGCAGCTCGAGGAACTGTTTACATCACTGTATTTTCCAGAACGTATTATTCATAAGCATCAATAAAGCAACATTCTGGATACTGACGAGCAAGTCAGACACAACACAGAAAAAAAAAGTGTTAAAAATCCCCCATGTGGACACAGTCCACTGTTTGGACTGGCAATGTTAGTGTTTTCTTGCTGCTCCCCCATTAAATTTACAGGCCGAAAGACTAGTTTTCACCCAAACTCACTGATGCACTGAAATTTATTCCCGTCCAGATACACAGCTTCTTAATATTTTAGGTAGATGTCACATTTTGTTGAGGAAAGAAAGTTTTTAAACGCTGCTGCTCGCCATACTAGCACAAATCCATATTAAACTCTATCCAAATGGAGAACGGTGGGCGCTTTATCTCAACCATTTATTTGGCCTTGTGTGGTAGAACGGGTTTGTAGAAAATACAACCCACTATAAACTCACAGCTTCCAGTGGCATGTTTTTGCCATCTGATTGCGCAAGTTGAAAAACTAAAAATATTGTTTTTAAAAATTGAAAAATGTTTTCATAAGTCTGGTTGTAAACTAATCTAAACTAAACAGGGCTTAATCAACAAACAGTTCCCTACAGCCTAGGTTACTGAATATATAAATGGGGCAGTCATGGGCTGGACGTTAGGGAAACAGCCTTGTGACCGGAAGGTTGCCAGTTTGATCCCCTGAGCCAACAGTTCATGACTGAAGTGCCCTTGAGCAAGGCACCTAACCCCCAAATGCTCCCCGGGTGCCGTGGATAGGGCTGCCCACTGCTCCGGGCAAGTATGCTCACTGCCCCCTAGTGTATGTGTGTTCACTAGTGTGTCACTGCACGGATGGGTAAAATGCGGAGGTCTAATTCCTCTGTGTGCAAAGCACAGTTGGCCAATGGTTCTGAATTCTGATATCTGAAAAAGGAATTATTGTGCATAATCCAGGCTTTTCCAATACCATGTGCCGATAATTCTCTGATGCAAACAATCCAGAAAATCTATGAGAAGGAACAGCGCTATACAGCTAATTAAGACACGGTCAGGGTAATGGCTTTCTTTGCAACTGCTCTTAACCCTAAATTCCTAAAGCTCAATAAGAACACAGTTTAGTCCACTGTGAAGTTTCCTGAGATCTCAGCACTCAGGCACTGCAACACCATTTGAAAATGTCCTGTTTAATCATTTGCATCATTCATTATACATTAAACAGTAAATAAAGAAATGAAACAGCAATTCATCCAGATGGACGAATCACAGTCTTTGTCATTAAGATCCAATTCTGAGTGTTGGAGCATTTTTACCCCCATAAAACTGAAAACTGGAGGATTGTGTCTGAGCCCCTGCTGGGTGCCCTCAAGCCGTGGTACATCCCAGTGAAAACAGCACATCCATCATTGTTAGTCCTCTCTCAGCGTGTGAGAAATTCAGTCTGCTTTGGGCCAAAAAGGGACATTCCTGTGGGTACTCATGCGCTGCCTCTTCAAATCCTTACAGACAGAAGACCTATTCCCCTATTCTCCCGAGTCCTATTTCCTATTATCACAATTAATGACATTCTAAACTATTAAATAAACCTCTTTTATCCTGACAACAAAATATACTCTTCACCAGAACACAGTAGATGTGCATTACCTAGCAGATGCTAATCAGTGACTATAGTCTAAGGATGGGCAATATATCAAAAATAACATCATACTTGAAAGTATCTTCAAAAATACACGATGTTTGCAAACCTGATGCTGCAATTAAAAGGCTGCGGTATTTATTTTTACATTAACAAATGGGAAAATAAACTACTTAAGAAGGAACCAAAGAAAAAATTAGTCTCGAGTTGCTTTCTCGCAGTAAATCTTAGTAGCTCTCAATATATGGACACAGTTTGAGCTCAAATAAACAAACATTACTCACCACCACATAGCACCAGCGTTTCGTAAGACCCCCGATGTGTCTCAGAAAAAGTGTTTTGTTTTACTCAAATGCATTTGCGTCAACCCATGAAAACTCACATTCCTTTTGACGCAATATAAACATACAGTTGTGAACAATAATGACTGCGGAACATAAATGCAATCAAGCAAATTTATTGCTGTTACGCGATTATGTAATAATCTAAGAACAGTATTGCAGTAATGACGACACATCACTGCAGCCAAACTGCAGGCAAAGTTATACATGAAACGTTGGAAATGAAATGTTTTACCTATTTACCACATTAAACGTTGATGATCCTGTCCTCTGAAATTTCACAAGTTTTGTGTGTTGAGTAAGAGTTGAGTGGTGAGTCACTCAACATAAGACTCAACTCCCCTTTTCTGTCTAGACCAGGGATCGGCAATATGAAGCTCCAGAGTTGCATGCGGCTCTTTTACTGCCCTGTTGCGGCTCCACAGCAGAATTAGATTCATAGGTAAAAATAAAATAATCCTCCTTTGCAGTGAAATAAAGCTCTGCTAATTGTTCAACACAGTTTTAACAGTAAATGATCTTCAACACTGGAGTTAATGTAGCTTATAACTGTTAATTCACTCATTAACCCTGGACACTGGTGCGCAGACTGCTGGTCACATAGCAACACAGACAACAATCTCGCCTAGCTACAGTAGCTATCAAAAGAGAAAAATTTAATGGGAATGGACTTATGGATTATGGAATGGATTTATAATCACTCTAGCTGGTTTCTGATACGTTTAATATGCAACAAGAAACTCACAAACACTAAAAATTTGCAAAGCTGAATTTAGCTTCTCGTTTGAAATTTTTCAGTTTCACCTTGAACAGTGCAGCAGTTACATTCAGCCACTGGCACCATTTAAGATGGAATGAGAAAATCTGAACAAGAAGCTGGCGAATGAGAAGCGACTTCAGCCTCGTAAAAAGTCAAGCGTTGACAGACATTTTACTAGAAACTAACGTTCCACTTTTGCAGAAAAGTTTCCTGCCGGAGATGTGAGAAAAGCAGCTATAGCTGAGCTAAAGCTTAAAGCAGAGCAAAGTAAGTCTGTGTTTTTTGTGTTTATTTTTTTTTAGTCTATACTAGTACATCAGCACATACTGAGACATAGTTATAGCCAAGATGGTAAAATGGACATAAAATGTTGTGGCTCCCAAGGTGGATTGATTTTTGTTGAAAGAACAAAATGGCTCTTCTTAATATTTGGGTTGCGACCCCTGGTCTAGACATACACATCTTGTAATTTATTAGTCTAGCAGCAACAAAATATCGTCCTCAACTATCACACAGAAATGCAAAAAACTGCTTAATGATCACAGCAGGCCAGGCCGATTTTGTAACAGGGTTATCCACTACGCAGTCCAACCGCATTAAGGGTTGCATTATTGCTCGGGTCTTCCACTAATTGGGCTTTACACGCTCATACTCAGCAATAATTCATATGGATTTATTCAAAGTGGAAAACTCACCAATCTGGTTGTACATTTTGAAGGCAATGTCGAACTGAAGGATGACCAGTATGAACTGGAACCAGGGACTCATCTCTTTGTTAGGCATAGGAATGTGCACAGCGAAGACGATGTTGTTGGCCTCGATCCTCTTGGCCGTGGCCTCATCAAAGTCTCTGATTTTATGACACTGGTTTGGACCCCAGGGCATGAACCACTTGCTCTGAGAATGGCTTTTCGCGTTGTCCACACACTTTGTGGCCATGTAGTGGATGGCAGTGGTGGGACTGGGAGCTGCAGAAGGAAAAGAAATTAAACTTAATCCTTAATGTATCAATATAGCTGAACAGAAGTGATTTACAATAAGTCAGGGAATCCACAGGTGAAATTCAAAACTATAAAAACATTAAGTGTAGTCTTCGTTCTGCTCACGGTAAATGAGCCTGAGCCTGATGGTGGGCAAACACATGAACTTTGGACATAGCTGCAATACAAAAGTTGGTGTACAATTTATTTTTTTCTAATGCTAATAACATCTAATACTGTGATCTTGTGAAATATTTGGAAGATACTGTAATAGAATTCTCTCAGCACCACCCAGCACTAAATCTATACCACCTGTTAAAAGAGAGCGCTGAACCCAATGAGACAGCACGACCCGTCTGAAAGCAGGGAGTCATTAGCACAATAAAGCAGGGCTGCTTCTCCTCTGGCATTGAGGAGGCCGGTCACTGCACTGTGAAGTGCCTGTTAATACAACTCTTCCTGGATCACCAATCACACCTGAAGTCTATAAACCTCCAGGAAGCAGGAGATAATGGGAAACAGCTCATGTGCCAGAGGCTCAAACATGACAGTCAAAGCAGCCTGGAGGGAACTTTCCAGAACATTCAACATCCTCTTTAACAAACATAAAGCACCCAACGAACGACGCATTCTGCACAGTTAAATGGTAAACAAATGTAAACAAAATGCTCAATTCTAGAGAAACATGCCGAGTCAGAATCTGTTCACAGTGGTGGTGATAGGAACCAGACGTCCACCTCTAAAAGCTCCCTCACAGAAAGTTCCTACATGAAATGGTTATGAATTCACTGCCTGATGACTGAGACACTGTTTTATGATAGTTCTGAGAGGATTTTGAACCACATTTTATTAAATATTTATTTAATCATCATCATAGTAAATAAAATGTCTATATTTGTGTTGTAGTCATGGTGAGTCTCTACAATCAACCATCGCACACCAAACCACTCTAAATGAGTTTTGTTAGATTTGTTATATTCTTCTTAATTCCTATCCAGATTAATTTAGTCACAATTTCTTTGGTTTGTGTTTCGGTACTGGCAGATATGTTCATGAAAGACATCGAATTTCGAATTTCAGAACTGTTGTATTGGTGCATCCCCTTTGAAAAAACATTTGTTCCAAGGGTAAAGAGCCAAAAAACTGCACACCAGTGTATTTTATAGTGGTGTGCATTGATCTGAAGGCGTCAATTCAGCTGCATCGATGTCAGAACACACCTATAAACTAAAAACTATATTCTTATTATCTATAATCATATTCTTATTGTCCATAACTGACCACTGTGTAAATGGTTTCTCCATTTATATTTCTGTATCCAATGTATATTTAGTAGTAATTCTAATGCACTAAAAAGCTTGACCACAAGTTGATTTTACTATTGTTATCCCAGGTGGTTGCTAAGACATCATGATGCGCTGAATCATTTCCTAAACAAGCATAATCAACTGAAAGTGAGGTCACTGTTTTAATGAGTGATGTACCAAAATGGAAATTCTTGGCCAAAATCACACTGGACTGAAATCTAAAACCTAAAAATGCTGACAACAAATAAACAGAAGGGGAAGTTTATGAACAAACTAAGTCGACTTGACAAAGCAGTTGCCATGGCATCCCAGATGGTTGCTTAGGTGTTGCTTGGCCATAGCTATGGTATTTCAGGTGGTTGCTAAGGTGTTACTGTGTTGTCCCAAATGATTGCTAAGACAGTGCTAGGTCATTGCTATGGTATTCCAGTTGGTTGCTAAGGTGTTGCTAGGCCATAGGTATGGTATTCCAGGTGGTTGCCAAGTCATTAAGGCTGTTGTGATTTTTCTTAACATTCATTTCCTAACTACATGTGAACAAATTCTGAATGAAAACGTTATAGTGCAGTATGTGTATCTGCGATTGGTCCCAAAAGCACAAGCACATTATTCCTATATAGGCACTACAATCGTGCAAAGTTTTGTGCTTTTAGCTCAAAAACTGAAGCCCATGAAAAAAATGGTATAAAAAGTAGATTAATAAAACAAAGAACAGCAAGTTGGCTTTGTCAAACCTCTTGATATGTGGTGTGATTAGACATTGTCTGATATTCTCCATAGAAACCATAAAATAGTTCCACATAGCCAACATTTTTTCTGTTTACCTGCTGCTCAAAGTCTTTATATACATCTGTACTGACCAGCACAGGAGAGTAAACAAAAACAGTGTTTCTAATACTGTTGCTTGTTTTTTTATTGTTTTTTTATTGTTTTTACAATCAACATGATTTATAAAGGCACAGATGAATTCCGATTTAATATTTTTTTAAAACAAAATAGTTACAAAATAGTTTTTTTTTATTTTTAGTTAAGATTTCTGGCCAAAAACTGCTCAAAGACAGCACTTTCAGTTTTCGATTGATCCAGGTACGTTCTCTGTGAATGTCCCAAACTGCTAAGACAAACTAAATTAGCAATACTGAACCCCTCAGAGTTCGTGCATTCATTGACCCACAATCCTGGGAGCAAACACTCTCCAAATCTCCACCCCGAAGTGTCCGAAATAATAGAAGGCTTTCGGCCCAGTGACCTCATGCCGTGTTTAAGTTGTCCAATAACAGGGGAAGCGGCGAGCCTTTCTACTCAATTACCCTGGCTGCCACCGGCCACCGACCAAACACAAAGGAATCCCGCTTCATTAAATCAATCTCAGGCAAACAAGCTAATTTATCAGCCGCCATCCAACTTTCTGTGGAGACTGAAGGCGACTTCCTTCCTTCACAAAAAGAGACAGTAGACAGGCCTCAAAGTTAAAGGGGGGTTCCACCGAATTTTCAGAACAACTCAATCCTGGAGAACTAATTTAATGTTAAATGTGAAATGATGCATTGTAGAGAAATTTATTTACAGTGGTGGTGATCGGAACCAGGGGTTGCTATATCTACATCGCAAATATAGCCATTTTATTCATTATCCGAAACCAGTGAATCTACAATTATCTGAGTTTTTTGTGTAATAGTGAAATAGTCGTAAATGTGAAAGAAAAAAAAATTGGGTACATATCTCCATCATGCATACATATTTTAAAAATGTGTTTACGGGCAAAACTTTACCTCTAAATTTTGCGCATTACACAAGGTCACATTGGGGTGCACTTCACGCTCAGACGTCTGGTTCCTATCACCACTGTTATGAACGCCTCTGGTGAGTGTCTCTACAGCAGAGCATTTCACATCAAAACAGCCTGAATTACCTTATTAACATCTCTATCTTAATTATGCAGCAATTCTGACAAAAATTATAGAATTCTTCTTTAACTGAACACAGAGAGACACATTAGTGCATTCCAGCAATACTTAGTACTAGGGGTGGGCAATATGGCAAATATGTTATATCATGATACTTCAAGACATATCTCAGAAAAACAAATCCTAATGTGTATCATGAATAAGTTGGAACAGACAAAATAGAAACTGTAACGGCACATTTAAAACAGTCATAGTAATAATAATAATAATAGTAATAATAATAACAATAACAATAATAATAATAATAATAAACCTACTACAACGATTTTTATTCAATGTTTCGCAAACGGCACTCCAATTAAACAGGCCTAATTATGCTCTCTTTGGTGTTCTTTAACCCTCTACTGCGCACAATATGAAAGCAATTAAAAGTACATTTAAAAAATATTCAATTCACTTTTCACTGGTGAGACCTGGCTTGTGGCTGGCCAAATCCATTCCATTGTCACACAATGTTGCTTCTAGGCAACAAACATATTTCTGCTAGTTCTCATAACAAAAAAAGTGATACTGAATGTTGAAAAGAGGTATAAAAGCATAGACAGCATGACTAATTACATGCTTTTTATTGACATAAACTCTTCCCCTTATTGTTAACCCTATTGCATAATGTTATCATAAAGTGAGGAAAATGGGTTTGTTGCCTTGAGGCAACATTGTGCAATAGAGGGTTAAGCACTAACAGTACCCATAATGTGTTCAGAAAAGTGTATCATGACATAATTTATCACAATAACAGTAAAATATATTCATATTGTTCACCCCTTCTTAATACTTCTACTATACTATTATTTCACAATTTGCTGGTTTATTAAGTTAAAGTGAAATAAATGAAAAGTGAAGGATTCCCAGATCCTCCGGTGATGCAACGAAACCCAAAAGATTCCGAACAGCCACAGGACACGAGAGGTTTCTGACAGCTCCCAGTCCTCTAACGAGGTACTGTAGGAACTCAAGCTGGAGATCTGAGAGGAGAACAGATCTGAAAAGTGCCTTGAGGGGCATAAGAGAAAGAAAGGAGGAGAAGGAAAAAGGAGGGGGGGAGCTTTTGTCTGGCAGAGGTGAGATCAGACTGAAGTTTCTGAGATTTGGTTAACCATTTAGTGGGTGAAGGCTCAGCAGTATAAGCTAGAAGCTGCTGTTGTTGCCTCTCCAGTCTGGCTAGTTGTGGGAAATATGAGGTCAATAAAGGACTTTCTGAATGTATACAACGTATTTTAGTCCATGTTTAACGTCCTAGCCTGGCAAACAGCAGCTCTAGTGGTGGAGCTGAGGGAACTTCCATACTTCCATGTTTGCATGTGTAGGTTGGAGTTCAGGAAGAAAGCAGTGCAGAAATGAATCAGAGCAAAGAAGACGAGAAACTTTAAAACGAGCACCAAAGGGGGTGTCAGTGAAGAGTTAAGGGTACAGTGAGTAAAAATCACCCAGTTAGCAAAAGCAGTAACTTTTACGAGGCTGTGTTTGGCCTCTGTTTGGAATTCCTCCGTTCCACCTTAAATGGTGCAGTAGTTACAATGTGGCGCCTGAGGCGCCACAATGTAACTGCTGCACCATTTAAGGTGGAACGGAAAAATTCCAACAAGAAGCCAACTTGAGCCCATTGTAACTTTTTTTTCTCCCTCAATTCCAGAAAGATCTCTCGGTAGGCCAACTCTGTGTTGTGTTTAAAGCCATCTACACTTCATCTGGAGCTCATGGAACATTATTCGCAGAGGTGAAAAGCGCGCAAAGCGAACAAAAGAGCCCAAAAATAGCCAACAAACTACTCACCAATCAGCCCTCCGACCATGAACGAAAACGCCTGGAATAAAAGCAAGATAACTCCAACGATCACCAACTTCTTGGTGCTCATGTTCTCGATAATCGCCCCGGCCATGTTTACACGCGTAAATCCGTCGTGCACAGCGGCGGAAAAGAGGAGCAAAGTTAAACGACAGGGAAGAGAAAGAGAAGTAGCTGCATCCAGGTAGAAGAGACGAAGGAGTGAAGCAGGCAAAGCCTGCCTTTCTTTAAACCCGAGCTATAGGGGGAGGGACCACATGACCACCGGGCATCTGCACCATGGCACTGTTGGGGACCTTTAAGAGCCAAATTAGTGCACCATTGCATACATAGACAGTATATAACATTGCATTTACGCAGATCGTCGGCCTTCTGTTCGTTATGAGCGACACAAGAGACTAAGAGGGCAGATGAGAGGTGCTTTTAAAGGGGAACTCCGACGCCTTTTCAAAAATTCAGCGTAATTAAGTGTTTAAGAGGCAAACAAAGTCGTGCAGAGTGTTTGGTGTGAAATGCACCGTTCTGGAGAAATGAAGCAGTTAAGAATTGCTCACAGTGGTGGTGGTAGGAACCAGACGTCCGAAGCATTTTTAGGATTAAAAGCTACTGGCTTTGCTTTCTAATTTGCTTAATTGTTTCCAAACGAGGCCACTAGTTTTCTGTAGTGCACCTTTAGATCCCATGAGGAAACCAAATGAATGTAGAATTAGCCACCTGTTAAAGCATTAGGATCCTTTACATAGTGATATCAACCCAGTAAAAAAGCCAAAACACATTACAAAGCCTTTAGGAACCAACTGTTTTTCAGTATTTCTCTAAAAGCTAGCTAACTGAAAGCTATAATACAAAAAATCGGTTATGAATATGCTGTCGGATGTGTGAAACATTGTTTTACGATAGTTTTGAGATATATATATATATGTTACTATTTTGGAGATACGAGGATTTGTTCCAACAGCAGCGACAAATGTATGTATGTCTATCTTTCTATATATCTATAACATACTTTACTTTTAATGTAAGTCAATGGAACCAGAATTTTACCAAGTCATTTTGGGTCATTTCTTTTGGTCCATTCATCAACAGGTACTATAAACACACACACACACACACACACACACACACCACACACACACACCACAGGGCCAGTATCACAGAAAACCAACCACTGTTTTAATTAATGAGTTTGATCTAATATGTAAACATTGACAAAGTTTCAAAAAGTAACATTCACCTCTTTCTGGTCCGTTCAGTCCATAAAAGGAAACTAAGCTGGAAAAACAGCCCATTTTGAATTAATTGTTTTTGTGATGTCACACAAATGAACCTGGATAAATAGATCTGCCCACCCTAGCCTACAGCAGTTCAGCTCCGCCCTCTCCTATGGAAGTTAGAAAGTGTGTTTCAACCTGGACTGCTTTTTGAATGAGGCAGCCAATCAGAGCAGAGCTCATTTGCATATCCTAGTCTAAAGGCAGAGTAAAAAGACTATTTAATTGTGAGGGATAAAGAGGTCATATAAACATGAATTATGGCTGTTTTTGATACACAAAACCACACAAATGTCACATGTGGAGGTTAAAATAAAATACAAGAAAAATGGGCTACTGGCCCTTTAAGACTTGTATAGGAATCCAGTAGAAATTCCTTTAGCCTTCCTGTAGAAATTCCTGCAGTTTTCTTTCATAGGGTGTGATAAAGCCTGGATGTTTCTCCATCCTAAATAAGCAGCAGAGAAGGAGGCTGAGTGTCCTGGGTGCATGTGGCTAAAATTATGCTGTACTATTAATTTTTCACACAGTGCTTTAAGCTTGCAGAGGAGAACGCTCGGCCTAAGTGGTTAGTCAGCTGGCGTCTGCCCAGGCTGGGGACGTCCTTCACTTGAGCTCTGTGCAGAAACACCACAGCCTCACCACAGAGTGTGAACCCAAATGATCTTAACTGCAGCTCTCAGATAAACACATTTCTGAAGATTTATTTAGATTCTAACCACACAGAAAGTCTTTAATGGTGCAAGAAACAGATGAATGGAGTTTTTAGGAAAATCTGAGTCAAATAAGAGCCTAAAGGCTGAAAGCCCATTACAATATTATGATATATATTGCTGCCTACAGTAATATGGTAAACCTTTAGGTCTATACCTGCGATATTTCACTTTTATACCCATCAGATAGTGATTCTGTTTGGTTTGTATTCATTTCTCTTTGCACTTCAACAGTACTGTTAACTTCAGTCTCATACATCTGAAACATTTTCATATTTATCCATAATTCTGCTAATAATTCTATACGTACAATATGTACAGTCAGTCATTTAGAGTATCATGCAAAAGTCAGAGTTTACCCTTCATTCATTTAACCATCTACAGCACATTCTCCATCAATCTGAAACACCCTTTCATGATGTAAAGAACCATTTAAGCATGTAAATGGTTCTATACAGAACTCATAGAACCATTCTCTTCACTAAAGAACCCTTGAAGAACCATCTTTTTAATCCTTTAATCATGCTATGGGTTCTTTGAGCGTTCATGGTTCTATGTAAAACCAAAGAATCCTTAAAAAACATTATTTTTCTTCTTCTTCTGTGTAAATTTTCTGTTATTTTTTTTCTGATGGTGAGAAATGAACAACTTGTACTAAATGGCTGTTCTGAGTGTAAATTAAATCAATGAAGGCTGGTCTCTGACCTCTGCACAGTGCTGTATATGTGTTCTTACTCATTCGCTGGCTGAAAGCCTATAATCCAAACACTCATTCTGACAGATTTCACCCCTTTTCAGTTCGAATGCTGCTCTATTTAAAGCCTGTGATGACACTATTGGTGTCATTATCGCCTCTTCACTTTCTAGTGGGACGCCGTGTTGGTTTATATGTGAGCAGCAGTGCTCGTCACTGAAGTAACACTGCAGGCACCTGCAGGTCTTTTCACTCTGTGCAGTGACAGAATCCTTTGAAAACGTATCTGAATGAAGACTGATAGTTTATGATAAAAACAAATCAATAATTATGTTTACATGGAGCAGATGATCAGCATCCCGTGTCTTTCAGAACATTCCTGAAATTCCTGAGATTTCTCCAGGTTGAATTTCCAGCCAGTAGTTTCTTTGTATATGTTCTGGCTGGCTGGACTGATTAGTCATGTCTGAGAATTAGGAGGTGGTTTAAGTTGACAATGACAAAAAGCATCAGTAGACATGCTATTTCAAAGCGACAACAACGGTTGAGACAGGCACACCTATGAAAATCATACATGTTATTATAAGTTGTCTATGTGCCACTGCAGTCGCAACAAACCTTGTTTTTTTTTCATTTTTCAGTTTTTGACATAATTTGAAAATGCCTGTTGTCCTTTACATTGTGTATAAATTTCGTGATGAATGGACCAAAAGAAACGTCCCAAAATGACTTGAAAAATTCTGCTTCCATTGACTTCCATTAAAAGTAAAGCATGTTTTTTCTTTCTCCTGTAAAGTTACCAATTTGGAGATACAAGGTTTTGTTCCAACGAACACTGCACACACACACACACACACACACACACATACATATGTATGTATATATAATCTTTAATTATATCAATTTTTGTATGGGCATTTACAAGCCATTTGCTCGTATGGCCAATACCAGGTATTTATCGCCATCTGCTGGACGATAAAGTATCAACTAGACTTCTTTAAAGGGCCCGTATCAGTTAAAATCAAAATTTCCTCATTTTATGAAATAAATTAATTAAATGTACTACAGTTTTGGAATATACCATTCACTCTCTAGTCCATATGGAAAATAAACTTGCCCAAAACTATGCTAATGTTATATGAGGTGAAAATATGATCAATTATTATGGAAGTATCACAGAACACTATAGAAAACTTTTTATTTTATGTACTTTTTATACACTCTTAAAAAGGTGGTTCTTCAAGGGTTCTTTAATGAACAGAATTGTTCTATTTAGCCATTCATAAGCATGAGTTCTGTATAGAACCCTTGGCATGCTTAAATGGTTCTTTGCATGGTGACATGGTTCTTCAGATTGGTGGAGAATGTGTTGTATATGGTTCTATATAGAACCTTTTTTTTTGAAAATGATTCTGTAGCACCAAGAAGGGTTCTGCCACTGTTACAAGATCAAGCTTATAACAATAGAAGAACCCTTTTTGATGCTATTTAGAACCATATACAACACATTCTACATCAAACTGAAGAACCAGTTAAGCATGAAATGGTAATATAGAACTCATGGTTCTAAATAGAACCATTCCTTTTACTGAAGAACCCTTGAAGAGTGCAGTATTACAATAAATCTTTTTGGCAATATATATCCATAATTCTTTCGCACTCTTTTTAATATGAGAATACACACACACACACACACACACACACACACACACACACACATATATATATATATATATATATATATATATAGAGAGAGAGAGAGAGAGAGAGAGAGAGAGAGCATGGAATGTATGTGATGTCCATATATATGTCAATATATTCATATATGTGCAGATTTGTAGATAAAATATATTGTCAATTGTTAATATTTACATATACATGAAACATATATGGAAATACATTACAAACTCGACATATATTTTTAAAGATGATGTGAAATTGCTTTGCACGTGAGTGATAAGCCTTATATTGCTGTGCACCACTTCAAAAATAAAACGTACATAAAAAAAGCCTCCCCTGGTACTAAACACGCTGCAACACGACTGCATTTTCACTTTCCCTGCCTGAGAGAAGAGGAGAGAGAGAGATGGGTGTCTCTGGAGGACGAGTGAAGCCAAGTTCAGATGAGGAGAGCCATCAATCATGCAGCAGATTTACACCCGGAGAGGCACAGTGAAACCGCTCGAAAGGTCAGCGGCTGCAGAAACATCACCTCTTTAACATCTGAAGCTTCTGTTTGTGGTGCTGTTTGGCACAATGAGTTACTTCTGCATGTGTCTGCTGCGAGAGCTGACAGAACAGAGTGAGAAAGAAATATGGATCATTTACATAGACTGTATAACAGCACCACCATGTGGTCATACAACCACACAGAGCTATGTTCATGTATGTATATATGTATATAACATATTACTGTATAATACTGTAAATAACTGGGTTTATTGTATACAGATTTTAAAAGCTCTCTGCAAATATATACACAAACCAGCCACTTCATAAAGCCCACCTGCTTGTATCTACACTCATTGTCCATTTTATCAGCTCCGCTGACCATAAAGTAGCACTCTTCAGTGGTCAGGACCCCCACAGGACCCCCACAGAGCAGGTACTATTTAGGGTGGTGGATCATTCTCAGCTCTGCAGTGACACTGACGCGGTCGTAGTGTGTTAGTGTGTGTTGCATTCTGTGATGCATTCTAGAATATCTGTATATATTACTAGGTGTAACTATTTAATACAAGATTCAGGGATTAAATATTCTATATGTATATATTACTGTATATAACTTTATTACAGTGTTTAGTCATTAAGACATGCACTGTAAATATGTATATTACTATATACAACTATTATACAGTGTTCACAGACACTGAAGAAGCGTGCTGTAAATATGTATATATCACTGTATATAACTATTGTAGTGTTTACAGAGACTAAAAGAACAAACTGTAAATGTATATATGACTATATAACTTTATTATAGTGTTCAGTCATTAAAAGAAGCACACTGTAAATATGTATATCACTGTATATAACTATTATACAGTATTCAGTCATTAAAGGTACACTGCAAATATGTATATATCACTGTATATAACTATTATAGTGTTCACAGACACTAAAGGAAGCGCACTGTAAATATGTACATATGACTGTATATAACTTTATTATAGTGTTCAAAGTCATTAAAAGAAGCGCACTGTAAATATGTATACATCACTGTATATAACAGTGTTCACAGACACTAAAGGAAGCACACTGTAAATATGTATATCACTGAATATAACTATTATACAGTATTCAGTCATTAAAGGTACACTGCAAATATGTATATATCACTGTATATAACTATTATAGTGTTCACAGACACAAAAGGAAGCGCACTGTAAATATGTATATACTCTATCATAGTGTTCAAAGGCACTAAAGGCACACTGTACATATGTATATTACTATATATAACTATTATACAGTGTTCAATCATTAAAGAAGAAAACTTTACAGAAGAAAGGAAAAATGTTCTTAACTTTAATTGAAGTTCATTAATTGAAATAAGTTAACTGGACAATACTGTATTTTAAGGAATTCTGGGGCATTGATATTGCTCCATTTATCATGAAATTTTAATATGCTTTAAAGGGCAGCTGGCTTTTTTTAATTCAGTAAAATAAAATAAAAAAAAAAATACATTGATACCCAGTAATGTATTGTCAAAGTCATTAAAAGAAGCACTCCTTTTGTTTAAACATGTGGGCATTTATCAAAAGCAAAACAAAAACACACAAAGGTGAAGTCTGCAGTGCATATTTGCCTAAAAAGTACATCATCCATGCTTTACAGGGCTCCCATCCCGTACACTGGCAGAATGAATGCAGGCCCATACGCACCTCTAAGTAAGACTAACACCAAGTAAACAGAGGACTTTTGGCTAAACACAAAGGTCATTTGGCAAGACTGAGCCTGATTTATGCTACTTTAAGCATCTTTCAACATTTTTGGACATGTAACTGTCCAATCTAATCATTGATTGGACCGGTTATGTGCTTACTTATCTTTGTTTATGGCTTTGGTCCATGAGCTATGATGCCAGATGTCAGCTGAGCAGTAGACGAGCTAGTTTATGGGTCCCACGTTATATTAAGTAGGTGTCTCTAATAACTGTAGTTACACATCAATAACATATGTAACAACACTGTAACTACCAATGATTTAAGCAATGTTAGAGATGGATTACAGAAGTACAGCCTGTGTAGTTACACAGGTATTAACTTCAGTTTTGCCTCATGTAATTATTATATTCCTTTTGATACACTACAGATCAGAAGTCTTTTAACATATTATATTTACGTTTTACATAATTACTGCGGAATAACTGTTGAAACAAGGTAACCTAATCACATCACATTAATTACCATTCTATAATTACCACTCTGTAATTGCATTGTACCTATATAACGACAATTACAACAGGTGTACTTCTGTAACCCATCCGCAACAGTGACTAAATCATTAGTGATTACATTATTGTTGCATATGTTGTTCACATGTAACTACACAGTTATTAGAGACACAATACGAAGTGGGACCAGTTTATGTACGGCCAGTTTCCTAAAAGTACTGTACTGTTAAGATGATCTTTACTGGCTGTCATGATTAATCGATTAATAACCCACTGATACAAAATAATTATTCATTCAAATGTTTTGATGAATCTGGAGCAATTGGTTGGCAATTAGCATGATAATGCATACTTTAAATTCTCTTACTGCTCTCTCTTAACAGAGCCTGATGGACACACCCCTTTTATGCAATTGTTGGCAACAGGTAAGTGTTTTTGTTAGGCCTATTTATAAAAACTGCTTACTCAAATAACAGTCAAAATAATCAGCTGTAGTTTATTACTGACAGAACTGACTGTGATCTTTGTTCTTCAGTGCTTTTGGGAAACCAGGCCATGAACAATGTGGGTATTATTACTGAGTAACAGTTCAAATTTGCATGAGTTGACAGCAGATCAGTTCCGATGACCTCGGCAGAAGGAACCGTCTGTGATGTGGAAATCTGTGAAAGTAGCTGTTCGCGCAGCAGGCTCGCTAAGTACAAATGAACAAAAATAAAGAGCATAAGAAGAGATTTGAGAGTTAGAATCGGGCGCGGATCCTCTCCAGAGGGTCAGTGTCCCACATCTGGGCGTCCCAGGCCTGGAACCAGCCAGTAAAGGTGGGGGGCTCGGCCCCCTGCTTAACGGTAGTGATGGGGATGCCATGTCGCCCGGAGGGGTCAGAGTCCACATACTCTTTAGCTGTAAAAAGCAAACGCAGTCAGCCTTGTTTAGTCTGTTTACAACATATGGTTATCATCATAAAAAGCATTTACACTCTACAGAAGCAACAAAATATTCGTTATCTGTTAATACAACAAGATTTTACTCCAAATAAGTGACCATTTCTATTAGTTGAGTCATCATAGAATAATTACAAATAGGGTTAAAAAAATTAATTGTTCACAGAGATACAAGCAGGGTGGATACGTAATTGACTGTATTTCATTAGAATACTTAAAGGGCTCATATCTTACATTTTTCCTGTATTTTGTTTTCCTCACTGAGGTCCACTTATCTCTGATTTTATGCAACAAGAACAGGCAAATTAATATTTTTAACACCCATCTTCCATCCTCCCTTTATCCCTTAGAATTGAACCCGTTTATGTTACCGTGTCCTTCAGACTGTTATATGTAAATGAGCTCTGTTCCAATTGGCTGTCCTGTCCAGCTATTGTGCTTCAATCAAAAAGCAGTCCGTGCTGAAACACTCCTTATAACTTCAGGGTGACTGAGTGGGGCTCAGTAGGCTGAACAGAAGAATATTTGTATGTGTGTTGTTTTTTTGTGACATCACAAACCCAATTTGTTCAAAGTGGGTTGTTTTGCAGCTTAGTTTCCATAATATGGGCCCTTTATGTATTATTTTGAAAGACTTCTAAATGACTCAAACATTAGTGAAATTGAAAACCTACATTTTCCAAAAGGAAAAAACAGACTTTTTACTCGACATTTTTATTAAGATCTTGAAATCAGTTGTTGCAAATCTCAAACGCAATCAAGTTTTGTGCTGCACATTTCAGTTATTTATTTCTTTCAAATGCGTATGACTGTGTAATGCCCCTAACTACAATATTAGACGTTGCAACTTGGGAACCAAACCTGGTATCTTACCTGTTTTTGGTGCACCGGTCTTTTCTACCTCTTTGGCGTCTTTGCCGACCCAGAGGAAGATCTACAAATGAGAGTATCGTGATTAGCTTGTAAATTATGACCTAATGTGGCTGAGTTATTCATGGATTGAGTTTTTTTGTTACTGAAATCTCTTGTTGCTATAGAGCTGCTTCATCTACCTGATCCCAAGTGTCCAGCAGCATGACATCATCAGTGGCCAGGTCAGACTGGGTAAAGTCTCCAGGCACCTCCTCAACCTGAGAGACGAACAGAGTACAAATCAGGACGGTGCTAATATTCTGCAAAAGCACATCAGTACATAGCACAGTAGCCACGTTTACATGAAGGCTAATAATCCGTTAATAATCCGACTAATAGCTCAACAGGAATAGAATGCGTCCATGTAAACACCTCAGTCAGAATAGACTAGTCTGATTGAAGCCATTCGGAATACAATTTCTATCCAACTGAACGAGGTGGGTAACCCTGTAAATAATCCGTTAAATAGAAGAATAATAGCCGTGTAAACGTCTGAATCTGATTACATTCCCTATCGGAAAGTATGTTCTGCGCATGTGCGTCGCGTCATAGTGAAAGTTTATAAACAATCTCAAATCTTTGGCAAAAATCCTTGCATGTAAACACAGCTAGTGACGCCAGGGGGGTGGGTGATATATGTTAGTGATGCTGTGATAAATTACACCACAATAGGTTTTTCCGAGTATGCAAACATATGGATCATAAAAGGAAGATTCTGACCAGTTATGGAGAGCCTGTAGACGACGACGACGACGACGACAACGACGACGACAACAACGACAACGTGTATAAACACTGTATAAACTGTACAGTTCAAACCTACTGTCTATCTGTCTGACTCATCTGTCTCATCAATCTATCAATAAACTAATCAACTGAGCAAGATCTCCTTTACCACTAGCCGGCTGGTCTTGTTGGAGCAGCCGAACAGTCGTGGTGGTTTGATGGTTTTCTGCAGAGCTTTGGAGCTCTGATACTCCTTCTTTCCTCCCAAAGCCGCCCAGAATCCCGCTACAGAGAAACATCGGCCCCCGAGAGAGAGTAAAAATATTACATAATATATAAACATGAAAGGCTGGTTTCTAGGAAACAAATTAAACCTAGTCTTGGACTAAACTGCAAGGCAAATGATGTTTCAACCCTGAAAAGTCTTGTTAAGTCCAAGCTCAGGCTAGGGGTCAACAACCAAAATGTTAAGAAGACCCATTTTGTCCTTTCAACAAAAATCAAACCATCTTGGGAGCCACAACATTTTACCATCTTGGCTGTAAATATGTCTCAGTATGTGCTGATGTACTAGAATAGGCTAAAAAAAATAATAAAAACAAAAACGCAGACTTACTTCGCTCTGCTTTAAGCTTTAGCTCAGCTATAGCCATTTTTCTCGCATCTCCAGCAGGAAACTTTTCCACAAAAGCAGAACAGTTTCTTGTAAAACATCTCTCGAGTCGCTTCTTATTAGCCAGCTTCTTGTTCCATTTGTCCGTTCCACCTTAAATGGTGCCTGAGGTGCCGGAATGTAACTTCTGCACCATTTAAAGTGGAACGGAAAATTTTGAACAAGAATCTGGTGAATGAGAAGCTGACTTTTAGTCACTTTTTAGTGTTTGATAGTGTTTCATTGCAGATTAAACATATCAGGAAACCAGCTGGAGTGATTATAAACGCAAATAAGTCCATTTGAGTCCAAATTATTGATGTTTGTCTTAAATCTTTCTCTTTGCCTTTCCGCCACTAGATAGGTGAGATTGCCATCTGTGTTGCTATGGTGACCAGTCTGCACTGATCTTCAGGGTTAAAGGGTGAATCAGCAGTTCTACATTAACTCCAGAGTTTAAGACCATTTATTGTTAAACTGTGTTGAACGATCAGCAGAGCTTTATTTTACTGTAAAGGAGGATTATTTTATTTTACCTACTAATCTAATTCAGCTGTGGAGCCACAACAGGGCAGTAAAAGAGCCTCATGTGACTCCAGACACATGCCGACCCCTGGCGTAGGCTTAACCTGGATCTAGAACACCAGCCACATACATTCTATTATTATATTGAGCCCTTTAAACTGTAGACTTACTATTCAGTATCTACTATGATACTAATGTGAAAGTTCTGTTGTTGTGAAAAATTGGTGCATTTTCACTTTAAGGGATTAAATATGTAATATTAATTTAAATTTTATGAACATTAATATTGACACTTGGATTGACACAACAGTTACTTTAGACCCATGAAATGAGGAGAAAATGCTGCTTTTCTACAACCAAATCCAAACATGGACTATGTGGTCCAAATTCTGTGGAATTAGCACAGTGCTAGTTGCTAATGGAAAACTTCTCACCTGGCCCTTTGCCTTCCGCCACATCGGTGGGCTTTCCTCCCAGGAAGGTGACCACATGCTTAGCAGTGCCCACTTCCTCTGCACTGGCCCCCACACCCTTCCACACGAACAGTGAGTTGGGGGTCTTCAGCACAAACACATCATTGGAGTTCAGATTGGATGCACAAGATTGCACCTACAGAGAGAGAGAGAGAGAGAGAGAGAGAGAGAGAGAGAGAGGGAGAGAGAAAGAGGGAGACATTGAGGGCAAGAAAGTGGGGAGCGAGAGAGAGAGAGAGAGAGAGAGAGAGAGAGAGAGAGGGAAAGAGGGGGACAGAGACCAACATCGAGGGCAAGAAAGGGGAGGGAGAGAGAGATAGAGAGAAAGAGAGAGAGGAGAGAGAGAGAAGAAGAGACAGCGAGCGAGGGGGGGGCAGGAGGTGGAGAGTGGGCAAGAGAGAGAGAGAGAGAAATAAAGTGATAGAAAAGAAATTATGACTCTGAAATGGTTCCACTGCTGTCTTGTAATGATTGGTTGCTTGATACAAAAGTATTTATATGTCCGATTTTGATGATTTGATTCTTGCATATAATTATCCATACCAAGTTTATTTGTTTAGTATTATATTATAATAAGAATTTTCCAAAATGGGAAGAGTATTAATGAACACAACCTGGAATGAGAAGTAGTAAAAAAACTGCATTAACAAATTTCTTTGTAGAAAGAATTTTTATTATTTTGACAGATTTTTTAAAGAATTTTTCAAAATTTCTACATAACTACAGTGTTGCAACGCAAAAGAAGTCGTTTACAGTGGTCTGATGTAAAATGCCCCATTCTAGAGAAACTTACAGAATCGGCATCGTTCACAGTGGTGGTGATGGGAACCAGACGTCTGAAGAGTTTAATGCCTCTAAAAGCTCCTTCACAAAGTTGAAATGGTTCTGAACGCTGCCTGATATTTCAGACATTGTTTTATGATAGTTTTACAAAAAGCTTTTGGCTTTTTATGAATCCATTTACAGCGAAGGGAAACATACAGGGTGCTGTCAGGCAAAGTAGTCTCCAAATATTTATATATTTTTTAAACATTCATCATCATTCCATATAAACTCAGAAGACTCGTGTAGGTTCACTGGTGGTTCTGGATAGTAAATAAAATGTCTATATTTGTGTTGTAGTCATGGCGACCCCTGGTTCCTATCACCACCACTGTAAAGACATCTGAGTCATTAGTTTTCTTTAGCCCTGGTATTCCCTGGTATCACATTGAACAGAAAATCAGTGTCCCATTTCTTTTGTCCAGTTACTGGTCAGCTGTTATTCACTAGCACCTACAGATCAAACAGCTGCTGGACGCTCTCCTTACCTCTACAGCCCTGGTGGCCTTGGCGGTGCTGGTGCGGATGTGGAAGAGTCGTGTGCTGCCTGCCTGGGTCTGGCCACCTTTGCGAGACGTGCCTCCGCTGTGGATGATCATGGGCTTCCCCTTAAATATGCTCATCAGGTGGGGAGGCTCTTGGCTCTGGGTCACACGTACCTGAACATTGATACACAGTCAGTGTCTGAGAGCAGGAAAACGCAGAATGGGCAGAACGTAAATCTACAGTATAATAAAAAACACGATCCAATCCCCTTTTAAAGAACCCGTATCATCGGAAAACCACTGTTTCTTTGCATGTTCGAATAAAAGAATTTGGTGTGTGTACATTTTGTTGAAGGTTCAAAATCTACCATTCACTCCCAGGCAAAACCAGCCTGTGTTGATCACAAACATCATAAGGGGGGCAATAAAAACTGTGAGGCCTTTTAAAGGTTTTGTCTGCTCTGTAATGACTTCAGTTTTTTAATTTTTAACCACTTTTTTTTTCCCAAAATCAGTTGTCAATTTCTCCACTCCCTAGGTCTCCCTCTCTCACATGATGTGACCAAGCTGGAAGGGTGAAGTCTAGCATGTGCTTCCTCTGTGAAGGAGGCTCCACCATGTCTTTACAAACTGCTACTAACATCACCGTACAGCTCAACACACTTGGAGGAGAACACTAACTGCTAATTCTGTTACGTCAGAGCCGGTTTATGAGCAGCCTGGCCACTTCCTATTTCCCCCATTATATCAAAAACAGGACTGATAAACAGCAGAGGGCGCCCATGAACAAGTCCTCAATGAATGGGAGTAAATGGAGCTAAACGGCTAAAAACAAAAAGTTAAAATAGTTTCTAATCACTGAACCAGAGCGTTTCTTTAATTTTAGAAAGTAGAAGGATGGATTTCACTAAATAAGCAAAGAAATCTCACCTGTACGTTTCTTTTTTTCTACAGCAAATGAGTGCTGATTGGTTGGCAAGCGGAGCAGCTCATTGGCTGTTTGCGCTCACTAACGTCATGGACGTACACGAGGTGCCGTTTTAAACTCCTATAACTCGAGTTTAAAAGCTAAATGAAAAGTTAAAATGTTTTATGCTGCTCTGTGTTCAGGAAATGAATGTATTCTTTTACATTAAAAATGTTTAATCATTTATAAACTATGACTTTGCTCAAATGCTCCATATTAACCCATTCATTTTGGACTCGCTCGGGAGCGCCCTCTAGCGTCTGAGAAACCCGGAAGACATTGCAGAGTGGAAATTCTCCTCTCTACAAGTTCTCTGGTTACGCCACCTAACAGACGCCCAGCATCATGTTGAGTGATGGGGGGAAAAGGGAGGACCATCCTATCCACCCTGAGAGAGAGAGGCTTCCAGACACGGGTGGGTGTGGCATCACCGTGGATCGTAATCGCAACCCTTTAAATGAAAGGACCACCGCTTCAATGGTTACGCCACTCAGGAGACCCACCTTCAGGCACTGAAATTAAAATCTCACCTGGACAGGAGCTCCACCCATGGAGTCATCCAGCTGGACGGTGAGGAAGGCAGAGGCAGCGAGCTCGTCCTGTGTGCTCTTCAAGCCCTGCCTGTAAACACACAAACACCTGCAGTTACCACACTGACAGCACTATCACTGTTATAGCGTACAGAAGACGTCACACAGTAAAGTACATCGCCTTTATCATATCGAAACCATTTTTACTCCATACGATGATCAACTGACCAATTCAAAACTAACAATAAAATCTCATTACATTAACATACGTTAAAGTCAGCATGAAATAAAATCATAACTCATTCATCTTCTGTACTGCAATATGTTAAAGAGTGAATCACGATATCAGGGAGGGTCTCTGAGTTAGCTGAGGGTTTTCTCTCCATGACATGACGGTGGGGGGGGGGGCAAAACATGATATTATTGGGTAATATTACTTTGCCCCGCCCACTGGTGCCCTCCTACATCAATACATTCAGGAAACGTTTTAGGGGTGATGCAAAAGTCATTAGGTTCTGGTGGAAAATGATGGGAAAACAAGAATTTTGACTTTTACATGATAATCAAGCTTAATATGACCAGATACAAAAGGCATGGAAAAAAACTTTTTGTTTTTAATAAAACTGTTTGATGTAAACATTTCTAACATAAGTTTGAAAACATTTGTTTACTAAACAGTTGGTATGGTCCATGTATGTTAACTAAGCTGTGCAAATGACTCAATTTAAGTCACTGTTTTTGTGATGTCATGAAAAAAAACGCTTCTTTATTTTTTTCATATATATATATATATATATATATATATATACACATACATATTCTCTCTCTCTCTCTCTCTCTATATATATATATATATATATATATATAGAGAGAGAGAGAGAGAGAGAATATATATATATATATATATATATATATATATATAGAGAGAGAGAGAGAGAGAGAGAGAGAGAGAGACACATACACACACCGATCAGGCATAACATTATGACCACCTATGACCATTATGACCAGTTTTTAAACACCTCAGTGTCACTGCTGGACTGAGAATAGTCCACCAACCCAAAATATCCAGCCAACAGCGTCCTGTGGGCAGCGTCCTGTGGCCACTGATAAGGACTAGAGGATGACCAACACAAAACTGTGCAGCAGCAGATGAGCTATCGTCTCTGACTTTACATCTACAAGGTGGACCGACAAGGTAGGAGTGTCTAATAGAGTGGACAGTGAGTGGACACAGCGTTTACAAACTCCAGCAGCACTGCTGTGTCTGATCAACTCAGACCAGCGCAACACACACTAACACACCACCACCACGTCAGTGTTACTGCAGTGCTGAGAATGACCCACCACCCAAATAGTACCTGCTCTGTGAGGGTCCATGGGGGTCCTGACCACTGAAGAACAGGGTAAAAGGGGGCTAACAAAGTATGCAGAGAAACAGATGGACTACAGTCTGTAACTGTAGAACTACAAAGTGCTCCTATATAGTAAGTGGAGCTGATCAAATGGACAATGAGCGCAGAAACAAGGAGGTGGTCAGAATGTCATGCCTGATCGGTGTATTTACACCTAGGAGCATTTCAACTCAGACTGCTTTTTAAATAAGATGCAATAGAGCACAGCTAAAGAGAACAGAGCTCAGTCTGTTTAATTTGAAGGAAAAAAAAAAGAGATTGGATAGAATTTTTGCTACACAAAACCTCACAAATGAGCTGAACCTCAAGGAAAAAAATCCTATAATACAAGAAAAATAATACAAGCTTCTTCCTTTTTCTAGATTATGAGGTTTTGTTGTTACAGCGACAAAATGGTTAGCGCTCTTTACATTCTTTACAACTTACAGTAAAGGCTATTTTTTGCCCTCTTCTGTAAAGTTGTCATTTTGGAGACACAGTTTTTCTCTTTTGGACATTGACGATATGCATCTTGAGCTTCTGCCTCCACAGACCATACAAGCTACCATAGACAAAGAGATCCACTACAGTGGGAACTGAATAGAACTGATTAGGGAGAGATATGGACTGTGAGTGGACACACCATGTGTAGATGATGTGCTGCTCTCGGCTGCCCTGTTTGTAGCTGTACAGAATGATGTAACAGTCTCCTCCGTAAAACTGACCATATGAGGTGGGGTCAACCGGGACCCGCTCTCCTCCCTCCACGCGCCAGATCTGATTGAGATGACATTTCAACAGCTGGTTTTAAACATATACAGGAATGGAGATGATCTAAATAATCTAATGAATTTGTCCATTAGGCTGTAGATTACATAGTATAACACATTAATGACCTCTAAACCTTAGTCTTGGAGCAAATTGCAAGACAAATGGTGTTTCAGATTAATAAGTCATATTAAATCTGGGCTTAGGCAAAGTCTTGAACTGCAGACTCAATATTCAGTAATTATAATTAAACTAATGTGTAAGTTCTGGAGTTCTGAGAGTGGAGAACTGAAGTGTGGACCCCCATACAGACCCCTGGAGTTTATGTAATATTAGATTAAATATTATAAACATTAATATTGATATTTGGATCTGTATAAAAGTATCCCCGTTGCACCTTTCCACAGGCACAGCATGTATGGTCTGTAGGGCACGTGTCATCTTTTGCATATGAATGTGATTTTAATACATGAAACGATGGGTTAGCTGCTGTTATCTGAAGTGTTTTTAATAAGATCCTCTCTCATCAGTATGAATTTCTAGCTATTCACCTGAACTTTCCCAGATCCATCGTCCACCATGCTGTGCTGGGCGGCCATGGCCTTGTTGGAGTGCAGGGTGGAGGCGTCGAGGGGGACCTGCTCCACCTTTGCGATTCGGCCGATGGTGTAAGCCTTGGTTGGGCCCGTGGTCAGGTCCTTATCCTTCCAGTCAGAGAAGAACTGCTTAAATAGAGTGGTTTCGCCCCCTGCTGGCAGCACCTGGATCTGTAGGGACAGAGACAGGTTACACTGTAAATACAGAACATTAGCTTCCTTTATGAGTTTAGCCTACAGACTCAAACTGGAAATAGCACAGTAAGATGTGCGAGCAGCCAGAACTAGAATTAGAGTTTGATTAAGTAAGCATCTTTTTATATATAAAGAATTTTTTGTGGCTATTGCTGGAATTTACCACAAAGAAAGTAATTAATATACACAAATAAATATAAAATATAAAAATGTGCAATATTGTACAGGTTTAGATGGAATACATAGCATGAATTAATTATGGATATATAAAGTACAAAATGTGTGAAAATATGTGTACAGTAGGGGTGCACCAATCATGGATTTTCATGGCCAGTTATGATTAAGCTACAGTGGCTAATGGCTGACGATTTTCAGTCTTTATTTTTTTTGTTAAATCTAATGCCCTCATTATACGTGCTAAATGATATATATATCATTTAGCACGTGTATATATATATATATATATATATATATATATATATATATATATAAAAATAACTCATATATATATATATAACTGTATCAATGTTTACATATTAGATCAAACTCATCAATTAAAACAGTGGATGGTTTTCTGTGATATGGGCCCTTTAGAGGAAACTATAGTTTTACTATTATTATAAAGTACAATAAGGCAGTTCTACAGAAATATGGAAGTGCTTGATTAGAAATCCTCCAGTTTCTCATTGTAATACTAGTTACAGTAGTTATTTTGTAGGGGAATGTGCTTATACACAACAATTCATTGCAAATATCAGACTTTACATTCATATGAGGCCAAGCTTTACTTACACAAAAGCACCTTATCTGGCTCTTACAAGGCTTTTATTGCTAACAAAGGACATTAAAGCTCTATTTAGGAGTATGGAAGTCACTAATCTTTCAAACTTTCTGCATAATTTAATAACTAAGATGTAACCAAAGTCATTCAGAGTGGTTTGATGTGAAATGGCTCATAGAAACTTGATAGATCACCAAGTGATAACTGGGCAGAATGCAGGATATTTTATATATATATATATATATATATATATATATATATATATATATATATATATATATATACACACACACACACACACACACACACACACTGACCAATAGCCAACTGCATGTTATGAGCAATTTTTCCTCAGTTATGTGTTCTTGAGAACTCAGTACTTTGTGCATTTATCTAGAGAAAACACCACAAAAGAATTTTAGAGTAGATTTATTCACTATTTAAGTATTTCACCATATGTTGTCTAAGCATCAGATATCCAGTTACACACTAAAACACATGGTTTATAAAGCAAATTGTAATGAAACACTATTGAACACACGGTGTGCAGCTGTAGGTGATGAATATGAGGCTGTGCACCTGCGTTTTACTGGAGTAATTCTTCTCTTTGATGAAATGCTGTGCGACCTTCATGGCTGCTTTGCGCTCTGCGACGTTAGCATTTTGACCTTGGAGCAGAAACAGAGGAAAGGCTGAATGGACCTTGTTATATTTTTTCATTATGTGTACATTATAAACATAATATGAACTAATTTTGTGATTTTTATAGTTACAATACATAACTATAATATAGTTACACTATGTTGCAGTTGTAATAACTCCAACAACAATATAATAACTCTATATAACAACAGGCTTTATAATACAACAACTGTAATAGTTTAAAATCATAACTATAATATTATGGTAATATATTACAATAATATACCATTAAAATAAAAATAGTCTTATACATCATAGTCTTTATAACAATACTCATTTTAAAACATTACTTAAAACAACATTAATCATAATAATAATAATAATGATATAGCTAAAAAAAGTTATTATAATAAGTATTTATAACAGTCTGTATGTTGTAGTTATAAAGCCTTATGTTATAATAGTTATACTTGATGATAACGAGCTGTTATAATCATAATATGGTTAAAACTACAATAATAGATTATTATAATAAGCCTTTATATAAAAAACTACTTAAGCCTTTATAACAAGCCCTTATAATCATATTATAGTTATACTAAGTCTTTAACAATACTCTCTATAATATTGTAGTCATAAGTTGTTACTCTTTCGTTCTGAACTCAGATGAAGGATGTTGAGGACACGCTCTCATGCAGCCACAACCAGAACATTTCTAAGAATCTAAATCTGAGCGCCTGAAGAAAGTGTACCCCACCCTAAACGTCATAACGACTCTTACCACACCTTTCCAAACAAACACGTTATTATCCACGCCGTTGTCCAGGATGTAGCACTCCTCAAGCGACAGCATGGCCTGTTTGAATGGACTCGATTGTGCCACCACAGACGTCTTCATGAAACCAGTAGCATCAGATATCTATAAAAGGGCCAAAATATAATATCAATCCATTATTATTAACCAACTCTATTAATTAATCCTACACTGAATGCTCTGTACGCTGTTATTCTCGGTTTACTACATGAGTAGTTTGGCCGAAACTGTAGTTGATCAATCAAGGCATGTTTGCTTCTTTAATTTTGCGCTGGAGCTACGTGGCTAAAGTAAAAGAGGATCTTATGGACAAATACACGGCTAAATCTGCATTCATTTTTAGATAATCTCAGATTATGCATGGGCAATATGACAATATTTTGCAGTATCATGATAAATTACATCACAGTAAGTCTTATGAGCAAACAGCTGAATGTAAAAGTTTAAATGCTCCTGGTCAAATGACAGGTTTTGTTGGTTTTCTAAGTGAAAATAATACACCCTGTACAGGGAACTTAAATATGGCATTTTTCTGCAACTTTCAGTGCAAAATTTCTATTTATATGCTGAGTTTAATATACATAAAATATATAATGGCCCATAACTTTTGCACAGGCCACATTTCAAGTTCTATTTTTACCCCAATATGTGAAATTCAGCCAATAAACAGTGACTGTGCATTGAAATATGCAGACGAATTCATGGCACAGCTTGAGCCTGAGAAAAACACATACTGTATATATCTTGTGATAGGGATGTAACAATACAACATATCGTATTATATAAAATTACTGTATCATTGTATCATGACTAACATTAGCATTTCGCTAGAGTGTTAGATCGAGACACTACAGCGCACAACTTTGGTTTCAAATATTACATCTTTATATTAGTGAATGTTCTAATAAACTGAAAATGAAAACATTAACATACTAACACAAGTCACAGTTTCAGCCACTCCTTATTTCTGCTGTACTGAAAAATTCAAACACTGCTGTATCGTATGGAATTGTGATTCTTGTGAATTGCTGCACCCGTAATATTGTGAAAACATCTTTAGGTATCGTGATATTGTGTTTTTGCCGTATCGCCCACTTCTATCTCAAAATGTAGTCGGTCAGCAAAGCCACATTTATTCCTTTAGTTTTAACATTGGAGCTACAAGGCTAATGTAGCTAGCCAGTAATGGAAGCCAAGTAGCATTGGTGCTAACTGCCTGCCTAAACCATCACACATTCACCTCAACTGTTTCTGACCCTGTATGACACACTGTTATCTATAAACAAGGACAAAGGTACATTATCAGAACTAAAAAACGGTAGCAGCCATCTTGAAACATGAACTGAGTCTGCACTTCTGTCCGTTTCATATATTTTATGTTTGTTATATAGTTTAAATGAAAATGTAGTTTCACGGATGGACACAAAACTTCACTTATGCCTTTGCTAGGGAGCAAAATGTGTTACCATGTACAGCGCCCCCTTCTTCCTGTTGCACGTGTCCACCTTCTCATCGTCCGGTGTGGCTGGGGCGATGGTGGTTTTGGGGCCCAGAGCCTGAGGAAGAGTCATTACATTAGAGTTCATTCACATACAGGGACTCTGACACGGGTCAGATGGCCAACAGCATCACACCAACACATCTAACAAGGTCTGATTGCCATGCAAGTCAAGCCCCTCACTACCCCCACCTCTGTTCTCCACTCTTTCTCTCTCCGACTCTCATGTGGACCACAGAGGACACATCCTCATTAGCAAACACCTCAAGAGCTCAATGCTTCCGGTCGCGCTGCAAACAATGGCTGATACTGTCCGAAATCATTGCTGCGTTCCTAATGCACCAATAATTCAACTGAACAGCCTCACCTGAATTTCCACTCGATCAAGTTTAAAAATGTTCAACTTCAGCTGAAAAGCTCTGCTCGTCATGTGTCACTTAACGAGGTAGCCGATCAAAAGGAGAGTAAAACTGAGCTGTAGAGTGAATACGGGCTGTACAGGACAGATTTACTCACATCTGTGATTAAAAGGTTTGATTAAAACCCTGAGAAACTGACTTCTCTCCACTGCAGCTCGGTGATCAGTAACTGTAATGTAGAAATCAATGCTGTGTCTCTGTGCTGGTTATGGTGTTCAGGGCACTCGCTAATGTTTGCATGGGCTGAGTAGGAAAAACTAAACCTGGTGGACTTTATCTCCAAAATAAAGCGCAGTGAGTGCAGATCTGTTCAGAGGTGCGTGATGTGGTGTTGAACACAATAATCCACACCGCTCCTTCTCTGCTGTGCAAAACCTGACTCAGGCAAATTCCTCACGGTTCCAACGCGGATTTTTGTGGAACACGTTCCGCCGTCTAAATGCACCTGCTTTGACACGGAGATGCGCTTTCAGACGTGGGATGTGTGGCTCCGTTGTGTGCCGCAGCATACTCTATTTACCGGGCTGCCCCTGAGCTCTGGTAAACAGCCCACAGTGGCAGATGCGCAGATTCATACAGAGTCCAAATGTTTTTAAGTTTTGCATGACGAGCTTCAGCCACGTCAGACTAGCCTTTCTGCTCATGTTAGAGGAACTACCAGACATGCAAACTGCTCTTCTATTAGCTGAGCGGAGGCCGAAGGACGTTTTTTGAGGGATGCTGAAAACCGGCGACCCTCTACTGCCGCTCTGTTAAACGGTGCAGGCGGAAGTTGGATAAAACGCTACTATTTACAGCCGGATGTGACGACGCAGTGACTGTGAAAAAGGTCCATTGTACAAAGCATAAAACAAGGTATTAAAGCAGTATTATGTAGGTTTGAGGATTTGGCGCCCTCTCTGGTGGAAATGTGTAATTGTGTAAGTACTTACACAATGTACACAATTTTTACATGACGTTAGACAGCCAAAAAGATGGTTCTTCAAGGGTTCTTTAGTGAAGAAAATGGTCATACAGAACTATGAACACTCAAAGAACCCTCTGCATGATTAAAGGGTTCTTTGCATCGTGAAAGTGGTCCTCAGATTGTTGGACAATGTGCTGCAGATGGTTTTATACAGAGCCTTTTTGAAAATGGTTCTATTTAGCATCAAGATGGGTTTTTCTATTGTAACAAGCTTGATAACAACAGAAGAACCCTTTTTGGTTCTATGCAGAACCTTTTTCAAAAAAGAACCATCTACAGCACATTGTCCAACAATCTGATGACCCCTTTATGAGGCAAAGAGCCCCGTTAATCATGCACAGCGTTCTTTGATTGTTCACGGTTCTGCACAGAACCATTTTCTTTACCAAAGAACCCTTGAAGAACCGTCTTTTTCAAGAGTATAGTTAGTGTAGCACCAATGTTAGCCTGACTAACAGATCAGTCATGGCTCTTTTTTATACATGGTGATGGAGGAGTTAAATGAGAGTTAATGGTGTTTATCGTCTAGCAAAAGTGAGTAGAGCTCAAAACACTGTCTTCCAAAACCATCTTATGTAGTGCAGCTCTATTCACTCACTACAGTGTGAGCCTAACAGAAATAAGAGAATTCTTTCTCACATCAATAATCTCCTGTGGCTCCGCCCCCTCCTCCACCATGTGCAGCTTGGCTCTTCCGTTCCTTTCGTTGTCACAGATATCGATGGCCACCTGAGAGGCCTTCACCGTCTCAAAGCGGTTACACTCACTGCCTCTCCACTGATAGATGTCCTACAAAACATATAAGCCACATACGACACATTGTTAGCAATGATTACTATAATAACTAGACGGGGAAAGTTGGAGAACATATTTTAAGTTGGCTTCACAAAGCCGTCGCTATGGAATCCCAGGTCACTGCAAATGTGTTGCTAGGCCAGTTTTATGTTATCCCAGGTGGTTGCTAAGGTGTTGCTAGGCCGTTTCTATGTTATCCCAGGTGTTTGCTAAGGTGTTGCTAGGCCATTTCTATGTTATCCCAGGTTGTTGCTAAGGAGTTACTAGGCCGTTTCTCTGTTATCCCAGGTGGTTGCTAAGGTGTTGCTAGGCCATTTCTATGTTATCCCAGGTTGTTGCTAAGGAGTTACTAGGCCGTTTCTATGTTATGCCAGGTGGTTGCTAAGGTGTTGCTAGGCCGTTTCTATGTTATCCCAGGTGGTTGCTAAGGTGTTGCTAGGCCATTTCTATGTTACCCTAGGTTGTCGCTAAGGTGTTGCTAGGCCATTTCTATGTTACCCTAGGTGGTTTCTAAGCTGTTGCTAGGCCATTGTTCTGGTATCTCAGGTGGTTGCTAAGGTTGCTGCTAGGTGGTTGCTAAGGTCATTGCTAGGCCAATGCTGTGTTATCCCAGGTGGTTGCTAAGATTATTGCTAGGCCGTTGCTCTGGTATCCCAGGTGGTTTCTAAGGTTGCTGCTAGGTTGTTGCTATGTTATCCCAAATACAAACAACACAGAATAATAAAAAGATGACGACGACGAATAGTTAGTTGGCTCTGTCATGCCAACTTACATTTTCGCTAGACAGTCATCAATGGAACTACATATTAATCTGGATATATTTGATCAGCCAAGCCACGAGTAATGCAGGCTGATCAGCATTGTGCTAACTGCAGGCCTAAATCATCAGTCACTTGCCAAACCATGTGGAGTTGTACAGTATCTCTACAACTTCTGACACTATGACTCATTGTTACATTTAAACATGGGCAAAAATGTGTTAGCATAGCTACAAACTGTAGTAGCAGCAGCCATCTTGAAGCCTTAATGACAGATTTTTGTGCTAAATTTTATATTTCACTTCCTTTGATTACAACTAGAATTACATTTTAATCCAATAGATCTAATGATGATTTAAAGCATCAGCTCAAATGGTTTCTTATCACAATGTACACAGAAACCAGGCTAACACCACCTGCTAAGTGCAGGTCATTTTCTGCTATTGAGGTTCAACTGTTAGTCTCAGGAAACTGTACCTTGCCCAGATCTACGATGAAGCAGTCTCCCTTGTTGAAGCTGGCCCAGGAAAAGTCCACTTCAGTGGCTCTGATGACCCTTCTGCCCTTAACGTGCAACAAACACTTCGCATTCGCCTCATTGGTGACTACATGATGGAACCCCGATGCAACACCACCTTTCTGGAATGAGACACATGAGAAAAAGTGAATTAAAGGCGTGTGATTATATAATATACGTTTGACTTCTTTGAAAAAGGTGTATGAGGCTTAAAAACACAGCAACACTAGGGGTGTAACAATATAGAAATTTCATGATATGACATCTGTTGTGGTTCTCGCACCAAATAGCAATGCATTTTCAATACAAAGGGAAAAAACTGGCAACATTCATTTTACATCTATTTTTTTTGGCCAAATTCTAACTACCAAAACAGACAGCAGCACCTGCTGAAAACAGAGTTTACCCAAGTTTTAAGTAGCTTCACATTACAGTGATGAAAATTCCTAGATTATACCAAGAGTTTATACAACAGTTAGTTCCGGCCACGCAAGCTGATTGGTTGAGAAGCGTTCTAACTGTGCTGTTATGTTGCTATAACAGCATGTTTTTTTCACAAACACTATCACTCTGCTGAGACACCGTTGCTAAGCAACGACTTTGACAGCTGTAGGAGATGCTCAAGCCATTTGAATGTTTTTACTTCTTACTTTGCCATAAATGGATACTTTTAAGATCACATCTGACCGACAGCCGATTTAGTCAGTGAAGACGAGACTATTATAGTTCCTTAACAAGCAGCTTGTTGCTACGTCAGAGTAACGAACTCCGCCCACTCGCTGCACAGCCGGCAGTTCGTTCTCCAGCTCCTCACACTAAATTCCCCAAACTGTCATCACCACTGAGCAGCTTTTCAGTCGGGCAGCTGTGACAGAAGAACAGCTAAACAACCTGGAATCAGCCAGAAATGAACCCAACACCATTCGCCAAACTAAACGGGCTGTAAGATGCTTTACAGACTGGCTGGAACAAAACAACATTAAAACTGATCTGGCAAAAACTGACAAAACTGAGCTGAACTTGATATTGTGGCAGTTTTATGGCTCAGTCCGATTTGGTCAGACTCTGAAGATCAGACTACACGTTTAGCGAATGGTATTGGGTTTAATTTCTGATTCAGTATCATTACAGAGCGGCAGTTTAAGAAAGATACTGTCCAAAATTCTACTATTTCAAAAATATCACTCTCAGAAAGTGGGACAGGATTATATAACGGAGGGAACGCAGTGATCCACACTCGTGTCTGTGTGACGCGTATTGTCTGTGTGATGTTTGTGTAGATATGGCCGTGTGGTTAATGAGGCTCAGAGAACCTGTTGATGTGATTGTTTTTCCTCTGGTTTTATATTAAGCTTATTTCATTTAATAGTCTATTCAGGGGGTCTTAACTTTATGTAGTAGTTATTTATTTACAATGATGGTTAAAGCTTTGTAGCTCTGTAAGTTTTAGCATTCCTTAATCCGTGTAGATATTCATAATAACCTTAGCACCTTCTTACACGAAGCTGAAATTAGCTTCTTATTTGCCAGCTTCTTGTTCGAGTTTTCGTGTTTCACCTTAAATGGTGAAGCAGGCAACTTTCTGGTGCCTGAAGCTGCACCATTTAAGCTGGGACGGGAAAACTCGAACAAGAAGCTGGCAAATAGAAAGGCAACCTCAGCTTCGTCCTTCTTACTGTGTTTAGGGGTTTATTTTATTTTTATGTGTTGATGGATTTGCTGATGTGTCTGATTGTGTTTCTCGCGCTAAACTCGGTTTTTAACGTCAGATACAGACTGAATACTTTCCTGCTGGTCCGGACGGCTAATTATCACGATCAGTTATTAAAGTAATAAAAGCTGCCGAGAGCAGATCCGTGCAGCCTGGATTAATCTGTGTCTGAGAATTATAACAAAACAGATTTGGTGAGTAATAAGGAAGTTGTGGTCAATTTAATCCTGAGAACTCATCGGATCTTGACTGCAAAAACATGGCGGACGTGCAGACGTATCGCCTCAGATACAGAACAACAGACAACGCAGCATCTAGATATGCATATCTATGGTCTGTATATACTGCTGTGTCACTTTGCTAGACCTCCATTATCTTATTTTTGGAGATGTTAAATATTCAGTGGTATTTGCCGAATGCTGTTTTGAACAGGCTGATTCTGGTTTTGAGCCGTTTATCTCTGAGTTGATGTGCTTGATGTTGATAATAATGTCCAGCTGTTTAGTCATGTGTTTTTGCCATATGCTCCATTCAGTCTGCTGCTCTGCCTATCGTTTTAAATGTATAACATGTAGAAAACAATAAATGTTTGTGTTTTATTTGCCCTCCCCGTTGGTAAAACTACACTGCGCCACTGTAAAGGCAATTAATGAAAACCAAAAATATATGGACTCACATTTTCAAACATATTTCTGTTTGTACATTTTACTCTGAACTATATCGTCGTATCCAAAGAAAACCATGTATCTCCATTTTGGTAGATTTTTTATTTTTCTACATCATTTCAACACACCAGCTGTCCTTTACGGTGTGTGAACATTTCATGATAAATGGACCAATAGAAATGCTCTAAAATCAATTGGAATAAAATCTCTTTACATTGACTTACACTGAAAGGTGAGAGTGTTTTTGCCTTCTTCTGTAAAGTTACTATTTTGGAGGTACTAGTTTATGACAGCGATGATATGTTGCACTGAAAATGTGCCTTTTTAAAAACACATCTCTGAAGAAACCGCCAGTACAGAGCGGTGAACTAAAAACAGGCCCACTTTCTACAGTTCTGTTGTCTTGAAGCTTGCTGCGCTAACGAGACTGGCATGTTTGTGGTGGAAAGAATGATACATAACTGAAGTAATGAATGCCCTACACTCTTAAAAAGGATTGCTCTTCCAGGGTTTTATAGTAAAAAGAATGGCTCTATACAGAACCCATGGTTTGGTCAACGATTTGCATGCTTAAAGGGTTCTTTGCATGGTGAAGTAGTTCTTCAGATTGATGAAGAATGTGTTGTATATGTTTCCATACAGAACCTTTTTAAAATTAGTTCTATATTGTTATGGTCAATCTTATAACAATAAAAAAAAAGCTTCTATATACTACACATTCTTCACGAATCTGAAGAGCCATTTAACCATGCAAAGAACCATTTAAGCATGCAAATGGTCCTATATAGAACCCATGCTTCTAAACAAAAATGATCTCTGTACTAAAAACTCTTGAACCATCTTTAAGAGTGTATAACTGTTCCTTTGCCTGGTTTTAATCTACACTGCTCTGAACACAATGTGAAGCTAGCAAGAACGCTGCCACTTAAACATGCGAGTAAAAGTCATTACCGCATAATGCAGCTATATAATAAAGCAATAAGCCATGAGAGGCTGTGCGTTACTGCGATTTTATCAAGGAAAGGGTGTTTTTAGGCACAACGCGAAGCAGAGTCAACATAAACCATAAGATATGATCAAATACATGATTTTTTTAGAAAATAATTTAAGTTATTATTAATAATGATCTACATAAATGAGTATTTTGCCAAGAAATGTAATTCCTAGAGTATGGTATCGCTGCCAAGCAACCATGGACAGCTAAATGAGAAGGACGTTCAGTCGCCCATCACTGTACATTGCGGTCATTTTACAAATTTTCATAACTTTTTTGTCGTATAACCATGTACATATGATATGATAATGCAAAACATTTGCTTTATAAGCACTTTTTGGTCACTAAATTACCACCGCGAGTCTTATTTGGCACCAATCCAGTGGCGCCCTCTTCTCACGCTGGGGCTGAAACTCGCTGCTCCCTACATAGTTCACTACGTAGGAGTTTAAATACTGGATCCTGCAGCCCAACAGAGCAAAATACAACTAAGAAATCAGACTCAGACTCATCCACACTCAATAAATGATGCACTGTTTGGCTGTAGAAGCTAGAATTTCTAGACTTTCATAGCTAGAACACTATTTAGGGAGAACAGAGCCGTTTGGGATTCAGCCTGAGTTTGATGTGACCTCTGACCGAAACACGAACATTTGAAGTGTGTAAGTCGTTCATTCATTCATTTTTTAGACTTTCATGTTGCCATTTTGCAGTTAATCATACCATAACTACTTAAATTTAAGCATGTGATATTAATGATGGAGCTGTTCAGGCTGTTAGCTGTCTTTTAGCCTGTTAACTAGCGAACCAGCCTAGTTCTAGTTAACACCATAAGTTTTCAGCCCCTCAGTTTAAACAAACAAAAAAAAAAGGTTCTTAATTAATCAGTACATTTGTGCTCCATGTGAGCAGCATTAGAGTTAAAGATGATTTTATTAACAGCTCAAGGGTTTTTTTTACGCCGTGGCGCAGCTGTTGTGAGGCAGTCATAGGTGTGCGGCTTTGAACGCGGCTCAGCCAATCAGATTTTAGGACCGGAACTATCCATTTTATAACTGTGTATAATTCAATTATATTACTACAGACCTACAGATGTCCGCAAAAGTTTTGGCACTCTGGTCAAAGTACAGGTGCGTTGTTGATTTTCTAAGTGACAATAAGTTAACACATCCTCTACAGAGAACACACATAAATATGCAAATTTTAGTGCACAATTACTACTTATTTGCTGAATTTAACATAGTGGAAAAAATAAAACATAAAAACCCTAATTCAAACTTGTGCTCAGGCCACATTTTATGTTGTATTATTTTTTCCAATATTTTTCCAGTAAACAAAAATCATGCATTCAAACTGTCAGAACTGTGTTCCTTGCAGAGAATGTGTTAGCTTATTATCATTTAAAAATGAAAACTTTTACCTAAGACCATAAATGTTACTTCACTATATCACTTTTGAGAGGAGATGTTACTGTAAATAGTGTTAGGCTTGAGGTTTTTGCCACAGATAAAAAAAAAAAAGTAAAAGAACGTAAAAGTAAAGAGAAATGCATCTGGCTATGCTGGATTTTGAGGTTTGGAAGTGGCTCCAGTTCCATTAAACTGTGAACATAATTGCTTTGGGCTCAGTATTACATAAAGTACCACCATCTAACTGGATTTGGATCTGTAGAAGTCTGCTTTGCACCAATGTCTTTTGTGAGAATTTGCTAAACAGATAAAAGTGAACAAAACTGGTTAACAATGCATAAAGTGATACTCACACACACACACACACGCACACACGCACACACACATGCATGTATAAGTCCTGCAATTATACAGAATGATACTCTGTGAAAGAGCCATTTGATTCCCACCTTATACTTGATCCCTGATTTAAAGTAGCCCTGGAAAGTGAGGGACTCGTAATTCTGGACCTCACGGTACTGCACTGGTTTCCCGCCGAAGTAGTTGTCCAGCTGGGCGGAAAAGATGGCAGCTGCTCCACTTTCATCCTGAGAACATTCCTCTCCTAACATTGAAAATGGGCAGAAAACACAGAGAAAAAAAACAGAGGCATGTTAATTCATTTAGTATTTGTAAGTGTACGCTTTGTCGCCTGCTGTAAGAAAATCTTACACCTCTGAAACGGTAACTTTACAGAAAAAAGGAAAACAACATTCTTGACTTAACATCTGTTTTTGAGCTCTCTTTGTTGGTACACTGTTCAAATCCTCACCTCCAACAAGCTGACAGAGAGCATTGGAAGAGCCCCAACACTGGACACTTAAATCCAGGCTTAAAACGTTCCTATATGTGCAGCTTTCAGCTCAGTTTAAACACTGTTAACGTTTCTAGTCCCTTTTCCTCTGTAACGGCACTTTTTTATCCTAATCTAACTTTTAATTTTTTGATCTGATTTTTAATTTAGTGATTTTCTCTTTTAAATCTATTGTTTTAATCATGTTTTAATCATGTGTTTAATTTCCATTCTCGTTTAATTTTTTTGCAAACAACTCTGTATTTTCATTTGTAAAGCACTTTGAATGACAGCAGTGTATGTAAGGTACTACATAAATAAACCTGCCTTGCCCCAAAACTACTGAACTTTAGTTTCATAGCAGATAATAAATACTGAATTCATAAGAAGTACTGAATACTGTATAGTAGTTACTGAATCATTTATAGAAGTTAATGAATAATTTAGTGTTTACTGAGTAATTCATAGCAGTTACTGAATAATTCATAGCTGTAGTTACTTATTTTATACTTAATACTGAATAATTCATAGAAGTTACTGAATAATTTGAAGTAGTTTCTGAATCATAATAGTTACTAGATAAATACTAGATAAGTGTATGATTAAGTTATAGTGGTTACTGAATAATTTACAGTAGTTGCTGAAAAATGTATAGTAGATGCTGAATAATTCATAGTAGTTACTAAATAATTCACAGTAGTTACTGAATAATTTATAGCGGTTACTGAGAAATTCATAGTAATTACTGCTTCAATACCACTGAGTACTTATTATATGTAACTCATAAAACTTCAATCCCTAAGAAGCCACTCAGTGAGCCAACAAGTGTGCTGATTGTGTGTCTAAATTACACTCTGCATGCATGTTATTGACGTCAGTACTTCCTAAAGAGCTGCAATCCACTGTGGTCAGTAAATACACCATCTTTCATCACCTTACACTCAGTTCTGGCTTAAGCCACATCCATTTTCAACTTGTAATTTAAAAGGAGGTATCAAGCAGATTTTAAAGAAAAGATATAATACAGTGGTTAATGGGCTGCTGCCCAATCAGCTACTATGCAGTGTATGCAGTTACTGTTCACTGGTTGTTGTTGTTGTTGTTGTATGCTGCCTGTAATTGGTCTAAAATCAGTCTTTTTATGATCCATGCAGGTGTTCAGTGTTCTAGAAGTGCTTATCATACCCATCATATATTCATATAATACATACTCACATTATATAAATGCATATCTTGATGTAATAACCTTTTTTGCGAGGGAGTTTTAGAGGTGGACGTCTGGTTCCTTTCACCACCACTGTGAACAATTCTGACTCAGCAAGTTTCTCTAGAACAGAGCGTTTCACACCAAACCACTCTGAATGACCATTCTAAATGTTCACCTCACAGCCATTTAATTTTAATGATTTTTTTTGAAAACACTGATTAAATTCCTCTTTAATCTGAGGGGTGGGGCATTAATCATAAACCAAAGTTCATCTCTTAGAATCTCTTGGAACATCATCAAACACTAACCGCATGAACACAACTCTAGACGAAGTTCTGCTTTCTGCTCTTTCGGCGCTGTAGTGACTGAGCTGCTGAACGAGACCATCTGGATGAGGTCTAGTGGTGGCTGTTATGATTGGTATGTTAAGCGCATCAAAAGACTGTAAGTTCATCTCATAGGAAGGAGTACGGTACTAGACAAAAGGAAAATTACTCTTCAGTTGATTAAGGTCCTGCTCTGAGGGTGTGTCACTGAGCAGCAGCTGCACAAACCTGCAGGTTGGCATACTTTTTTGTGCTTTTCCTGCTTCAACACAGCTTTAACTCAATAATGGGCTGTTAATGGGCTGATTCGTTAATCAGGTGTGTTGGGAGCAGGTAAAACAGTAGGAAGTGCAGGACAGTGGGCCTCTGGGACCAGAGTGGAGAAACGCTGCTTTAGCATAAGCTGACCAAAACTATGTGCTGTAAAATGTTAACAAGCATGAGAAAACAGCGCAAGATACAGGCCTGTCATGAATACCTTCTCAAAAATAAAACACCCTAAATTGTTCCTGGCCTGGATGTATGGCTCTAAAAACAACCTTTAATTGGTACAGAACATTTATATTACTTACAGGTTCATTAAACTGTAAAAATGTTCTTCATACTCGCACGTCACAAATATGCATAGAAACATACACAGAAAGGTTGTTTAGGGAACCAAAAATGGTTCTCCTATGGCATCACTACCTATCACAGATTCCCTAAGGGGCCATGGTTAAAAAAGGGTAATACAATTACGCTCCCTCACAATAATTTTGCAAACCCTCGCAATGATTTTGCATGTTTATTACAAGGAAATGCAAACATGCAATGCAATGTTGGGTTTGGCGAATGCCAGGAGAACGTTACCTGACTGCACTGTGCCAGCTGTAAAGTTTGGTGGAGGAGGGATGATGCTACGGGGCTGTTTTTCAGGGGTTGATCTAGAACACTCAGCACCAGTGAAGGGGAACCTTAATGCTTCAGCACCAAGACATTTTGGACAATCGTACTCTTCCAACTCTGTGGAACAGTTTGGGGAAGAACCTTTCCTGTTCCAGCATGACTGAGCCCCAGTGCTCAAAGCAGCTCCATAAAGGCCTGACTGGGTGAGTTTGGTGTGGAAGAGCTTGACTGGCCCTCACAGAGCCCTGACCTCAACCCCATCAGACACCTTTGGGATGAACTAGAACGGAGATTGTGAGCCAGGCCCTCTCGTCCAACATCAGTGTCTGACCTCACAAATGCTCTTCTGGATGAATGGACACAAATTCCCACAGACTCTCTCCAACATCTTGTAGAAGCTTCCCAGAAGAGTGGAAGCTGTTAGAGCTGCAAAGGGGAACCAGCTCCATATTAATGCCTATGGATTTAGAATGTGATTCACAAAAGCGCCTGTAGGTGTCCTAATACTTTTGTCCATATAGTGTGTGTATATATTCTATTTTGTTTAACAGAGTCTGATTGTTCAATTAACCTTTCAAATAAGCAATAAATCAATTGATTAATGATACAGTCGATAATGACAGCTCTACTGAGATACATCCCTCAGCTCCAGCTGTCAGTATAAACACAGTATTAACACTGAGGCATTTCAGAACACATCAGCTGTCTTTAGCTGAAGAATGACAGCACTGAGGAGCAATATCTGAACTTTCTGTACAAAGAAAACCACATCTTTCCTCATCTAAGGTAATGCAAAAAAAGGCAGGACAGGCCATCATCTGTTAAAATGTTAATGAGGAACTACACAAGCATCTCAACTGCTGTAAGAGCAGCTATGAATTTACTGAAAGCATTATAAACACCTAATGTATTTCAAAACGGGAGGTCATATCTCCAAAATGGTAACTTTACAGGAGAAGCAAAAAAACATACTTTACTTTTAATGTAAGTCAATGGAACGAGACATTTTTTTCAAGTAATTTTGAGCCGTTTCTTTCAGTCGATTCATCATGAAATTTATACATGATGTAAAGGACAGGTATTTTCAAATTACGTCAAAAACTGAAAAATGACAAAAAAGGTTTTGTTCCGACAACAGATATATTTGTCCTCAAAATGTGGCAAAAGTGAGATGTTGGAAGACGGTGAGGGACTTTTCAGCAATACAGTTTTAAATTTGAATTAAAATTTATTTTTTCAGATTTTTCGATATAGGACATTAACACGTACTGACACATACTGGACTTTAAATGGTGCGGCTCCTAAGGTGGTTTAACTTCGTTGAAATGTCAAAATGGCTCTTCTTATCATTTGTGTTGTGACTCCTGACCTAACCTGGCTTTAATGCAGAGGGAGCCGGTCGGATTTCTCACTCATCCAGTTGTGTTTTTGTTATGTGCCGCCACAGACTGTCCGGGCGCTGCACTTACCCACTTCCAGTTCCGCCTTTTGCGTTCCGTCAACGTTACGTTATAAATTAAGCATTTAGAAAATAGATTTTTGACATTTGTGAATCGTTTCAGAATCGTTCACGTCCGCATCGCGATGCATCTAAGAATCGAGTTTTTCCCGCACCCCTAATACACAGTATATATAAAATAATTCATAGTAGATACCGAATAATAAATGTAATTAATATAAACAGTAATAAACAACTGAATAATAAGGCTGCAGTTTATTTACTCTTTAACTCTGGTCAAGCCAAACCAATGAGCTAGAAGCAAAGCTGGAGACGGTGCGTGACTCACCCAGCCACATGTGGATGCAGTAGGAGGGCGCTCGGGTGGTGTACAGCAGCAGGTAGGCGTCTCCGGTGTAGAAGTTGCCGTAGAAGTTCTTGGGAACAGGCTTGAGGTCCATGTTCTCGATGCGCCAGATCATCAGACCAGGCTCCTTCCCTGCTGCCTCAAACTCCTTATGGATCACCATGATGACTGGAACACAGACAGGAAGGGGATAAATGTTTCAGTGCATGGATGTGAATCTTAAAAGCACCTCACGATTCGTTATGATTTCCATGTGAAGCTATATTGCATTTCTACATTTTTGAAGCTATGTTTTGTTAGCACTTCAATTAGGTTTTCTACGTTATGTTAGCACCAAGCTAACACTGCTGCACTTCAACTAACTTAGGCTGGTTTTTGATACTAATTATAGCAATTCTAGCATAAATGTGAACATTGGAAGCATGTAAGATCCATCTTTTTCATTTTACTATTCTTTATTTTAACCCCTTAAAAGGCCAGGGCCCACCGGCAGGACCAGAGTTTCATTACACACTTCTATAACCTAAGAATAGCTCAGTTTGCATTGAAGTCCCTGTAGTTACTGAATAATAAGCTTTAGTATGTAATAAACCTGAGATTTTAAGGGGTTGCAGAAAAGTGACAATACATTTAATGAACCATCTGGCAAAGATTTAAGAGCATTCTGGAGGATTTTCTCTGCTTGTACTGTAATATTGAATATGATCCTCTGCGTAGCCATCATAAACTAAACAGACTCCTACAGCATTTTGCATGAAATATGTAATAAACAATGTACAATAAAGAGACATCGTCCATAGAGGACTACAGCAATATCAACATGTTGATCAGGGTTGTATTCATGCTATTAGTGAAAATGAACTTGCAGCCATAACATGGACTCATGCATAAGGCGAATAAGGCCTTGGGGGCATTTACAATTCAGCTATGCCCATCAGGCAGCCTTAATGCATCTGATGATGTAATGCTCTGGACGTTGGGAAATGTTTCTCAGAGAATTTTGGAGGCTTTGAAGTGGTGAAGGAAGTTCATTAAAGGGCCCATATATCAGAAAACTGGATTTTCCTTGTTTTTTTTTTTTTTTTTTTAAATAAGACTTTGACACTGTATGCAAACATTGATGAATTTTCAGATCATATATAGAAAACTAAGCTCCAAAAACATCCCATTTGGAATGCAGCTTAGCCCCGCCCATTCATGTTGAAGTTATAAGCAATGTTTCCTGCTGCTGCTGCTGCTTTTTGAATAAGGAACCTTTCAAAAGATACAGGGCAGCCAATCAGAACAGTGCTCGTTTACAAAGATCAGTCTTAAAGGCACAGTACCAAAAACAGCCTAAAAAGAGGTAACGATGGAAAGTGTTCATATAAATATGAATTATGACTTGCATAAACCCACACAAACATCTTAAGTGCATAAAACACAGGGAAAGTGTAGCATATGAGCCCTTTAAATCAACCAACAGTCTTTTAAATGAGATCAGACTCAGCCTGAGACACTTATCAGAAGCTATAATCTTGGCTGCTGATGCTGCAGCTTGCTTTCTCAGTTATCTCTGTATGGATCTACATATTTGTTCTATTTGTAAGTTAAAATATGTTACATATTCAGCTTGACGTGTCCTGCTTGACTTTGAGCTTCCTGCTAGTAACCAGTTCTTGGTTTCGCCATCATATGAAAAGGTTTCATGTCCTCTTCAGTGTCTCCCTACATGCACCAAACATCAGCATTAGCTATGCAGGATAAAAGGAGCTGGATTACAGTCTACAGCTCTTATAAAATCAATAATCTGCGAGTTTATGTTTATGTATACGTTTTCGAATTCTCCTTAAATGTACACTTTTTTTTTTTCACTGTTACGAAACTGAAGTTGAAGCTTCTCATTCAAATTTTCCGTTCCACCTTAAATGGTGCAGCAGTTCCACTGGGGTGCCTGAGGCACCCCTTTAAACAGCAAGGAAAAAAGGGTTTCTCCAAAGAACCCTTATTGGATCCATACACTGAAAAACAAAAACTCTGTTGATTCAACACATTACATCCAAAATGTGGACATATATAGAAAAGTAGGCTAGCATGCAATACTAGGCCACATGTAACACAAATATTAGGCTGAGTTTTGCTATTTAATATACTTCAAATGCATATATACACTTCAAATGTACACACATAATGTCTTTTGGCTTTGTACTTACGAATATAAACAAAAAAGAAAGTATTCATAAGTGTAAACAAAGTTAGGTTAAAAAAAAAAATCCAAGTTAATAGGGAAAGTATTCAAACACCACAATAGCATTAGTACTTTGTTCCAAAGCCATTCTCCTCCACAAACAATCCTCAATTCTCCCTCTGATGGACTCGCAGTTTCAAAGTCCTCTATAAATTTTCAATAGAACTCAAGTCAGGAGCTCGGCTAGGCCCTGCACACACCTTCACCTTCTTTAGAAACCAGTCCTGAATTAGTTTGGCTGTATGTTTGGGGTTGTCTTGTTGAAACCTCCATCTTCTCCTCAGATTCAGTTTCTTGCAAACTGAGATTAAATTCTCCTCGAATATCTCCAGGCACATCCCTCCATTCATGTTTCCCTCAGTGGCATGTAATGCTTCAGTACCATTTGCAGTGAAGCAGCTCCATATCATCATGATGCTGTTTTGGGAGCGGCACAGTGGCGCAGTGGGTAGCGCTGTCGCCTCACAGCAAGGGTTCGATTCCCCGGCCGGTGAAATAGATCCCCAAAACATCTCTCAACCTGCTCGAACCACATCCAGCTCTTCATTAAGTTCACACTGACTTGAGGTTTAGGACACATTATGATTTTCCATGAGCGATAAAATCACCACTGTGTAGCTGAACACTAGGCAAAACCATTTTAGAGAGCAGGGGCATGTTCAAACAGTCTCTGTATGCTGTTCTCTGCAGAAGCCACTGACCTTTTCTTCATAGAGTAAATGACCGAGTAAAAACATCCTACAACGGCTGAATTAAGTGAATTAATTAAGAAACTGAATTCACTCAGACTCTTACCGCTGGACTGCTCGTCTCCATAGCATTCGTGTGACGGTGCGTACAGGAACATCAGGGCGAACACATACAGGTTCCACATGCCGTAAATGCCGGTAAAGAAGGCGCTGTTCACCTGGACTGTATAATCTCCCCAGTGCCAGTGACCCTCATTCACCTGTGAACACATACACAGTAGTCGTAGGGGTGGCTGATATGATTAAATGATATTGTTAACATGTTAAACCTTTATGAGCTGTCAATACCCTCAGTAATTAATCCTTAGAGGTCTGGAGTTATTGAAGCTCTTTTCCTTTTTTTATACTATTCAAACAATTATTTCTTGTGTCAAAGTTAACATGATCATTGATTATCGCCACTAATCTTTATTCCGCCATTAAAGCATTTTCCAAGTTTGACCCTTTGAACCATCTGTAGTTCTAGACTCTAAAATATACTTTTTTTTTTACTGCATATGTGCAAAATTCCTGGTAATTAGCTGAGTATAAAATCTCAAAAATTGGTGCCATAACTTTTGTAAAGACTGCATTTTACGTTCTGTGCTGTTTCTTTCTTTAAGGTCCAATTTTAGTAAATGAGACAATTACTAATAACTGCAACTAACTACACAAAATAATGAAACCAATATTGATTATTTGACAGCCCTAGCAATTATGTATATTGATATTATTTATTACAGTTACATAATGAATATTTACATATACACCGATCAGGCATAACATTCTGACCACCTCCTTGTTTCTACGCTCATTGTCCATTTTATCAGCTCCACTTACTATATAGGTGCACTTTGTAGTTCTACAGTTACAGACTGCAGTCCATCTGTTTCTCTGATACTTTGTTAGCCCCCTTTTACCCTGTTCTTCAATGGTCAGGACCCCCATGGACCCTCACAGAGCAGGTACTATTTGGGTGGTGGATCATTCTCAGCACTGCAGTAACACGTGTTGGTGGTGTGTTAGTGTGTGTTGTGCTGGTCTGAGTGGATCAGACACAGCAGTGCTGCTGGAGTTTTTAAACACCTCAGTGTCACTGCTGGACTGAGAATAGTCCACAAACCAAAAATATCCAGCCAACAGCGTCCTGTGGGCAGCGTCCTGTGACCACTGATGAAGGACTAGAGGATGACCAACACAAACTGTGCAGCAGCAGATCAGCTATCGTCCCTGACTTTACATCTACAAGGTGGACCAACAAGGTAGGAGTGTCTAATAGAGTGGACAGTGAGTGGACACAGTGTTTAAATACTCCAGCAGCACTGCTGTGTCTGATCCACTCGCACCAGCACAACACACACTAACACACCACCACCACGTCAGTGTCACTGCAGTGCTGAGAATGACCCACCACCCAAATAGTACCTGCTCTGTGAGGGCCCATGAGGGTCCTGACCACTGAAGAACAGGGTAAAAGGGGGCTAACAAAGTATCAGAGAAACAGATGGACTACAGTCTGTAACTGTAGAACTACAAAGTGCACCTATATAGTAAGTGGAGCTGATAAAATGGACAATGAGCGCAGAAACAAGGAGGTGGAATCTGCAGATCTACACACACGGCTGCATTTTTCCACCACTTCATGACTGAGCCTTATTCTAAACTTTTCAGCATGAGGTCAGTTTGCACACCTGGCTGATGATGAAGAAGATAACGGTCATGGCTGCACACGCCAGAGTCACCAGCATCAGGAACTTGAAACGGAAAATCAGGCCCTGAATGGAAAATGAAAATACAAATCAGATAAGAACACTGACAAAGAGCCCAAACCACTGAGTACAAATAACGAAATGACCCAAACTTCGGTTTATTTAAGATCGTTAGTATGTGAGCTGCTTGCCTCGTAATGCAGGGGGCGAGCTTTGGTCATGGCAGGCAGAGACGTCCTCTTCCCACTGATGTTCCGGAACACCTGGAACACCATGAAGCACAGGAACAGGAAGTAGAGGCAGGCGCAGATTCCAGCCACGATGATGAAGGCCATCTGAACAACCTCAGTCAAAGAAACTCAGTGAAACAATAACCACTGTGTCCGGTACTGTACAGTCAGGGTGGGAATCACTAGAGGCGCCGTGATTCAGTATCACACTACTTAATTCATGATAACTTCACAACTTAATCTTTCCACTGAGCCACCAGCGGCCTAATTCAGCTGACATCAAACATCTCCAGTCTAAGACCCTCATCGTAGATAGTTAGTGCCACTGCACCCCCTCAGTGTCATGGGCAGCTGTGAATTGTGATTGGTTTGCACATAGGAGGTGGGCAATATGGCAAAAATATAATAAATCACGATACTTTTCACGTTTTTTTCCATGATACTCAATATGTCACAATATTTTTGGGCATCTGAAACGTTGGAACAGGCAAAATGTTGCTATCAAAAACTTCCACACTGAAGCCCCCCACCCCCCCCACCCCACCAGTGTCATGAACAGCCAATAACTGTGATTGGTTTACAGTGTTGGGGTAGTTACTCAAAAAAAAGTTATCCATTAAAGATTACTCATTACTTAACTAAAATTGGAATGGGATTACTTTACTCATTACTTTCTGGAAAATGTAATCCCAAACCTCATTACTTTACTTTTAAGTTACATTCTAAAATCCATACAAAATATCCTGGAATCAAATCTACAAACATATCTGGAAAGTACGAAAATGATAGAAAATAGTCCTTTCCACAGTTTATTTAGGAACACAATGCACCAGTAACAGCGACATTAACATGTATAAAATGAACGTCACTATACTTGGTGCTTCGATATTTTCTCTGAAAAAGTCCATACGTACTTAAGCAGCAGAAAAATACAGTCCAATAAAAGCTCCTTCAGTGGTCCAACAAAACAAAACAAAACCTATATTTCAAGCATGTGGACAGGAGAGTATAACAACTGAATTAACCAAATAGCTCACAAATGCTTTTTAGTCTGATGGCGGTACACTTTTGCCTGTGACTGGTATCTCGTTCAGTATTTGTCTCAATCAGGGGTCGGCAAAGTGCGGCTCTTTTACTGCCCTGTTGCGGCTCCAGAGCAGAATAAGATTATAAGGTAAAAATAAAATAATCCTCCTTTACAGTAAAATAAAGTTCTAACACAGTTTAAAACTAAATGGTCTTAAACTCTGGAGTTAATGTAGAACTGCTAATTCACCCTTTAACCCTGAAGATCAGCGCAGACTGCTGGTCACCATAGCAACACAGACAACCTCGCCTAGCTAGTGGCTAACGAAACGGCAATAGGAAAGATTTAAGATTAACATCAATAATTTGGAGATCAATGGAGTTATTAGCATTTAGAATCACTCCAGCTGGTTTCCTGACACGTTTAATCTGCTACGAGAAACCGTCATCAGTTTCTCGTTCGAATTTTCCCGTTCCACCTTAAATGGTGCAGCAGTTACATTCTGCCGCCCCAGGCACCATTTAAGGTGGGTTGCCAACTCCTGGTGTAAATGATGGCGACTCTGCATTAGACAGTGGTAGCATTTCCTTGACTATGTATTTTGCTACAAGTCTCTTAATTTTTCCCCGAGTTACCTTCATTCCTGGCGCTGAATGAAAACCCAGTTTATCTTGTTTGGTTGTGGGGCACTCTCTCCTTCAGTACAGGGTCTTTAGCCACGAGTTTTGTTTCTGCTTGTTTAGCATGTACCCTGATTCAGTGCTTCGACACGCTGCTTGTTGAGTTTGCAGCAGTTGAAAGGTGTTTTTGGCTTGGACAAAACTACACTTACTTCACTAAAATTACACCGTACTGTTTTTGTCTTTGTGTGAAACAAATTCAAAATCATGAGAATATCTCCATGTGTGGAACCTTCCACTCTTGTCCTCTCCCATTGTTGACAAACTGTGTTTGTGCTCACATTAGCGGTCACATGACGAGCTGTGCCGTCCACGAATTAACAGAAAGGCTTGGCCCTCAGGAGATCGCGAGTTCGATCCCTGGTGATGCTACAGCCGTCCGTAGCCGGGAGTCCGAGAGAGCACAATTGGCCTCGCTCTCTCTGGGTGGGTGGGATGGCTGCCCTTCTCCCCCCATCACTCAGCGCGATGCTAGTCAGCGCAGGCGTCTGTTAGCTGACGTAACAGATCTGGCGGTTGGCGCTTTCCTCCGAGCGCGTTCGGCTGTCCAGTGACGTTGCGTGAGCGGCAGTTCGAAAAGAAGCGGTGGTTGGCTTCACAGGTCTCGGAGGGAGCCTGTGTTAGACTTCACCCTCCTAGCGTTGATAGCATCGTGTGATTGGGGGAGTCCTAACGAGCAGGTGGAATTGGAGACGACTAAATTTGGGGAGAAAATTGGGTAAAAATCCAAAAAAAATATAGTAAAAAAAACATAATAATAATAATAATAATAATAAAAAAAAAGAAAAGCTTGGTAAATGCTTTATATTTTGTGTACTAAAAGAATATTTTTTATAGAAAAACATGAGTAACGCAAGTAACAGTTTTTTTTTATAATTTTAGTAACTATAATGTAATTAGAATTTTTTGTAATTAATATTTAACTGTAATGCATTACATTTCTTCGCTACAGAAAAAGTAATCACATGACTGTAATGCGTTACCCCCAACACTGTTGGTTTGCGTGTAGGGATGGGAAATATGGCGAAAACATAATCACAACACTTTTTACGTTTTTTTTTCCCATGATACTCAACGTGTCACAATATTTTTGGACATCTGAAACATTGGAACAGGCAAAAAAGAGGCAGCAGTAGCTCAATTAAAAAAATATGATATCCAGGATATACTCAGAAAAGCATATTGTGACTTATCACGATAACAATAAATACTGTTAAATTGCCCAGCCCTACTGGCTTTTTAGACATGGCAGAACATGTGTAGTTTTATGTACATATTCCTTTTTTTAATGTCGTAATTCATTTTCCAACTTCTTTTCATCTCTTACAATTAAACAGGCAATTTTTTTTTAAGTCTGATAAATGCAAATGAACTATATTCTGATTGGCTGTGCAGTACTGTCCCTCATTCAAAAAGCAGTCCAGGCTGAAGCGCTCCTTATAACTTCAGCATGAACATGAGGATGTAGGAAAACGTGCAGGTTTCCAACGACATAAAAATAGGCTGTATTTGCAGCTTCCATTTATGGACGGTATGGGCTGGAGGGTGACCTGTATGTCTTCAACTTTGACAGTGTTTACACACTACATCAAACTTTTGTTTCAAAAAGGTGAGGAAGATCTTTCTCAGTCTTTCCTTAATGTGGGCCCTTTAAACATTTACATTTCTGAGATTTTTCACTCTGACCCCTACTGTAACATAGCGTAGGCTGTAAACTAAAGCAGTTCCACATCAAAAACATGGACAGTTTTAAAAAGGTCCTTTTGAGGCATCTCAAAGTTTCTTCATGTGAAGAAACTAGCTTTAGTATAAAGCCAACTACAGCCCTAGTACTGCTATTCAACACCACACTAGTGTGAAAGGATACAGCCAGTTCTGTCCTTACGTCTGAGGCCCAGATGCTGTGGAAGGGATTGGTTAACAGCACTCCTCTGTTAGAAAAGAAAAAAAAAAGCATCACGTTTATCATTCAGGACAGTCAGACCACCTCAGTGCTAACTCAATATGACAGGCCAGATTCAGACCGGCGAGATTAAGGGCTGGACGACACCGTCTCTGTGCCAGGGATGAAAGCAGCGTGCGTTTGGCTCACCTCTCACACATATCGAAGATGAAGAGGCAGAAGGAGCCAAAGACGATTGGCCCAACCTGCTTCCAGTACACGGAGAAACGGTTCCTCTCCGTCTGATCCTGGCAGGAAAAAGAGCAACAGACCACGAGAGATAAGCTGATTAAAAACAGCGGCTTTGAGCAGGAAGGAATTTTATATTCCTTGGAAATTCTCTCTTATGTTTATCTATCTTGATTGACATTTCAATAACGCTGGCTATTGGTCAGTGCTTCACCAACACAACATTATAAAGAAGCAATGTACTTCAATAAACATTCAGTTTTTTAAGACAGGGTTTCTCAACCTGTGGGCCGAGAAACACGTTGTAGTGGTCCGCGGGCCTGACCTCTAGGAAGGCAGTAGCTCTTAGTGGGCAGGTAACGTTTAACGTCATAAAAACATAAGTGGGGAAAAAAAAAGATTAACTCAATAATTAAGAATCAAACGTTTTCAAATTATAACCAATATATGTACAAATAAAAACCATTGCACAACATCAGTTTGAGACAACGCAGCCATCAGTCAGCGAGCCAGAGGTTGAGACGTTTCTCAGAGCGCTTTCACACCCACCTTATTTGGTGTGGACACCCGTATTCAGGTCTATAACAGACAGCTGAGCTGCATCCAAACAAACCCTGTCAGCTGGTGGGAAGCAGTCTGTGATGAAACGAGGGGATTCATCAACAGAGCTCGCTTTCCTCTTCTAGCAGCACATCAGCGCTGTACCGTCAGCATAATCTGCCTGTTTTAACATCTCTTTACAGACCCTCCTTTGGTCTCGTTTCTGCAGCACGGTGCCGTAAAATAAAATAACAGCGAAGAAATGAGTTTGATTTTGGTTCATAGATCAGAACGTATTTTTAGCCGAGCATCAGCGACTTGAGTGGTTAAACTCAAATAGATAACCCGATGACAAAGAAGCAGGTTTATTATTATTGTTGATCGTGACAACGCTAATCCAGAAGCCCGGTGAGTGGAGTGAGGTCTGGCTATTTCAAATTAACCACAAAATAACAAAGAAATCTGGAGACCAAAGCCAGTGGAGTATTCTCAGGGAAAACGCAATATCAATCACAGTCTACATCCACCTCGTACATTTCTATTCTTTTTGCTTTTTCCCCCTTTAACATCTTTGCAAATATATATTTTAACATAACTGCAAATTTTGGGACCTGTGATTGAACCAAATGGACGATCTGATCTTGTTCCGGCCCTGATTCTCAGATTTTCAGTTTCAGCACTTAAGAAAAAGAAAATTATATTTAAAAAGTTGATTTTAGTTTTCGTGTGGGCTGCTGTTCTTTGTATTTATAAACAGGTGGGTCTTGGGATACAAAAAGTTGAGATCCCCTGTTCTAAAATACAAGCCCTTTAAAGCATATTTACTACATTGATGATTACAATTCGGTAGAACACACCGGCATGTTAGTATTATTAATATAGGCCTATATTTCACAAAGCATATGACAGTGGACAATACATACACTGCCAAATATGACGTTTAGACCAGTGAATATATTTTAAACTCCCCATATCACAGCCAAATTTCCCTTTTTTGAAATAAGAGTTTGACGCCGTATGTATTCATTGTTTCGTTGATGAATTCAATGCTTCTGTGAGGTCACAAATGATCACGTAAAATTAATTAATTCATTTACAATGTAAAACATAATGACGACTGTAAAACCACACAAATGACTAGAATTGAAAAAAAGGAAAAATATAGGCCCTTTAAATCTAGTGTAATATTTCTCATTGAGATTGTTGTAAAAATATTAAAAGACGATAAATTAATTGTAGACATTTTTACTTCATCATTTTATCTAGTGAAATTCTTATTCTAGTGTAAAATTATCTACCAATGCCACAACAAAATTTCTAGATTTCTAGATAAAGTTACTTAAAATAAGCAAGACATCCAGAAGTAGGTTGAATAATCCTAGAATATTCCTACAGCAATTTCACAATGAGAAATATTAGATATATTGACTAGATTTCAGATGTTTTCACTTTTTCACCGTAACACAATACATAGTATTCCACAGGCATTTCACCATAAATTATACATGTAAATAAATGAATTTATTAAAGCTACAATGAAATAGAAGGTTAAAAGTTAAAAAAGGAAAGAAACTGCAGCGTCTGTAAGCGCTCCCTGACGTTTTTACCATTAGATGTTCTCCACAGAAGATGATCCAGAATGAGAGCAGCATGGCATAAAAGATTCCCTGACGAATATCTCCGAAGAGCAGCATCCACGTCCACTCAAACCCAACGGAGAACCATTCCACTGGGATGTTGATGAAGGTCATGGAGATTCCCAGAGCAAAGATAACCCTGTAAAACGACAAAACTCCTCAACAGACTGCATGATTGCGTATAGTGTCCTGCTCTGAAGCGGCACAAGGACTTATAGGACACTGTTCATGCTATAGTTTATGTTCAGGTGCAAGTAAGTAAGTAAAGTTTATTTATATAGCGCTTTTTACAACAGGTGCTGTCACAAAGCAGCTTTACAAGGAAATCAGCATTACAGAAAGAAATCTGGGTCCAAGCCCCCATGAGCGTCGCCAGTGGCGACAGTGGCAAGGAAAAACTCCCTAAGAGAAACAGGAAGAAACCTTGAGAGGAACCAGGACTCAGAAGGAGAACCCATCCTCCTCTGGTCGACACCGGATAGTAAGCAAGAAGGCGGCACACTATAACGCAGAAAAGATGATTTTAGCTGAACATGACGAAAAAATTGGTTTTCATGATCGGGACTGATTATGTTAAAACAATTATTTTATTATTATATTATTTTCTTAAGCTTTTGATTAATTACATCAAAGTAATTGATGGCCTTTTTCTTGAGATTTTGAATATAATTGTTTAAGATTATCACTGACTGTCGAAAATCATGGCTTATTTTCCCATTATTATGTAATAACATTTTTCCACAAATATGACTGATCAAGTTGAAGGGATCATTGCATCAAGATTTTCACCGATTATGTCAATAAGGTCTTACTTTTTTGAGTGTCTGATTGTCAAAATAACTGCTTATTTTAAATGAAGTGCTCCAATTATTTAATCTACCTAAAAAAAAGGCAAACAAGTTGATATAAACTGATTTGTTCACACACATAAATCAGACTTGGTGGTAAATCTCCTTCTGGCAGGTACACATGCTGAGACAAGATCAAAGAGTAAACCAGTGGGGGGACTGGGGGGGGCGGGGGTGAGGGGAGGGGATGTGGGGTGAACCTGACTCTAACACTTCTAACACTACTGTTATATTTTTAAGAGCTTTTAAACTCTTCATGACGTCTGTGAGCGCAAACAGCCAATGAGCTGCTCCATTCGCCAATCAGCACGCAGTAGCAGTAATGTTAGCCTCCTGCTACCCAAAACCCATCTGCTGTAGAAAAATGGAAAAATACAGGCAAAATTTCTTTGCTTTTCTGTGAAATACATCCTTCTGCTTTCTAAAATTAAAGGAAAGTTCTGGGCGATTGATTAGAAACTGTTTTATTTTTTGTTTTTAGCCATTTAGCTCCATTTCCTCCCATTCATTGAGGACTCGCTCGCAGGCACTCTCTGCTTTGCAGTCCTTTTTTTGATATAACAGGGGAAATAGGAAGTGGCCAGACTTCTCATAAACCGGCTCTGACTTAACCAAACCTAACTTCGGACCCCAAACATGTCTCGGCAGGTTGACTACATTTGGGGTAAGGAGGAGAACTGAGTACACCTAAATATTGTTATGAAGCTATTGCTTTACTTCTACTGCGTTTGTCCATGACCTAAACCAAAAGACACTGTTGGCTGGAGGCTTGTGTAACGGTTCTCCGAGCCGTGGTCGACGTCAGCTCCACTGAAGCGAGGCATCATTTTGGCACCGTTCCCACAATAAGAAAGCCGGTGGGGAGCTGCTGTTACGCCTGCTTGGGCTTCTCCTGGAGATGTGAAAAGGGTTGCGATTTCCATCCTGAATCCCCAGCGGAACAGCAGGCAAGTCAGCTCGCCAAAGCTTTTAAAACATGAAAAAATAATCGCTTCCCCTGCGAACTGCATACGCTATGACTGCCTGAGAGCTTCCCGTCTTTTGGGAACGCCGGTGGCAAGCTCAGGCCGGACAGTGAAGATGTGGAGGTGTTGAAGCTCAGTGAGGAAGACGAAGGGAGAGAAGCAGTTTTGGAGTACGGGAAAGAAACATGACATTAATTCTAGATATTTTTTGGTCTGTTGCCGTTTTCAAATGTCCGAACGACACCGCGTTCAATGTCTCAATACCAAACACACTCAAAAATCCTTATTTTCATAAACTTAACTGAATTATGGGAAGTATTTCCACACAATTAAACGGTTTTCTTTCAAAATAAGGCCATTTTTAAACATGATTTTATTAAACATGGTTTGCTTAAATTGGCCAAACCTAATCTGGTATCACATTTAGCCTAAGAAAGAAAGACAAAAAGTAGTAATTATAATAAAAGGCTATGCTACTGGCCAGGAGCGAATAAAATCTTTGAATATGAGAAGCAATCAAAAACGCTCCTTTAACTCATTATGTTAGTAATGTAGGATAGGTCTTATTTTAAGCACAACAGCCTTCATTTATTTAGCTCTGTGTCTTGTGATAGCAGCTGAAAATCCCAGGAGATCCAGAAAAACTCATTCTGTTCTATTTGTGTTGACTGAGTTTGCTCAGTGAGATGATTATGCTTTTCAAAGCTTATACTTCAAGTACATTTTAAAAACGGGTTCATTCAATTAATATCAACTTGCTTTGTTTTCTTAACAACTACAAGAGCCAGTTCTACATTTTTTGAGTGCAGTATTGATAGTGGATCTGTCAGGTCTGACCAGTACCTGATCAAGGCTTATTACATACTAAGCCTTGTTATATAGTAACTACAGGGACTTTAATGCAAACTGACTGAGCTGTATTTAGGTTATAGAAGTGTGTAATAAAACTTTGGGTGTGCTGGCAGGCCCTGGCCATTTAAGCGGTTAATAAGACCAGTTTCAGCGCTGATACTAACATTATTTTTGGATTTTCTTATTTTAAGGGCCAGTAAACCAACAAAACCAAACAAACAATACACGGCTCTGGGGTGTGATAAACACCTGTAAGCAAGAATGAGCCACAGTTAATAACACAATGACAGGCGACTTGACAACGCAGCGTGCACACCTTTATAACATTTTAAAATTATTTATAAGCCAATGTTTTTGAAAAACTAGCAGCTACATAATGGCAAAACTAATTGAATGTGGGAATTAACTGATGAGTTTTAAAACAAGAACACAAACATCATGCTGCTCTTCAGTCCAGCTAAAGTATCGTTCCTCTGATTGATTTAAAAAAAATTTTTTTTTGATTTTCCTCTCGATTTTTCTTTCCAATTTAGTTGAATCCAGTTCCATGCTCTAGTTTGGACTCCCCCAACCACACGATACCACCAGCACTAGGAGGGCGTAGACTAGCACAAGCTTCCTCTGAGACCTGTGAAGCGCCACCACATCCTTTCGAACTGCCGCTCACGCAACGTCATTGGACAGCTGAACACGCTCGGAGGAGAACGCCAACTGCCAGTCCTGTCCACCCAGAGAGAGAGGCCAACTGTACTTACTCTCGGCCACAGACGGCTGCAGCACCACCAGGGATCGAATTTGCGATCTCCTGCTGATAGGGCCAACACTTGATATCAATACTTTATGGGCAGCACTACTGAAAATACTGTTTTTGTATCGACATACTGACCTTTTTATTTACTTTAAACACTCCCAAAATAAAAGTGAAACAAGCTAAAACTATGGGCAGTAGTGTGCTCCTGCTGGTGTGGGTTCATTCACCAGTTGCTTCTTTCAGTGAGTCACACAAAAGCCATTTGAGAGCTAACAGCCCCCCCCCCGCCTTGTGGAGAATCTCTAGCCTGCTTTATGTAAGTGAGAGTCCTGAATGAATTCATTCATTATTCTCTGTTAAAATACTCCTGCAATTACAGTGACTTCAATAAAATGTTTGTTTCCTATAAAAAAAAATGCAAAGTCATGGTTCAAAATTAATTTTGAGGGGAGGATAAAAACAAACAAACAAACAAACAAACAAACAAACAAACAAACACACACACACACACACACACACACACACACACACAGAACTCCTTCTCGCCCCAACAATCTCAACTTCACCTCCACACAAAATGAGGTGCACATGCCAAAGTGCTATGTAAGCCTTTGCTAGTAAGGAATCCAAGAAAGGTCATACTTTTCCAGCAGCACTGGAGGTCTTGACATCATGGTAATCCTTCTCCAGTACCAGATCATGATGATGAGGATGCTGGGGGTGAGGAAGGTCTTCATGGCAAACCAAACCTTTGTGAAGCCACCATTCTGATGGATGCCCTGAAATGTTGGAGAAAAATAGCCTGCAGTCAAACATCTACATCAGGAGAACTGCAGTGGAGGCCAAGCTAGAGACCAACTTTTACTCATTCAGGAGATGAAGCATAATTATTTGCTGATAGTTAAGAGTAACAGGTCAAACGGTGAGTGGGGGTGTTATTAAATTATAAACGTTGCGTGATATATTTACTTTTAACGTTTTATCTGCCTCAAGATTTGACAGCCAGTAATGAATTCTGAATACTGGTGACATTACAACTTCAGCTGTGGATATCAGATTTTACAGTCATTTTAGAGACGTCTACAGCTCTGTTCACTACTTCTTCCATTTTTACAGCTTCCTAACAGCTGTTTGAAGTTGTACAGGATGAGCACATTACAACCATTTTGTATATATAAATTAGAATGGCCTTATTATTGAAAACATAGATTCCCAACCTTTAAATGGTAGTATATGCATTATGATTATGCTGCATCTCTTTGGCTACTTTTGAGAACACTAATCATCTTTGTCTAAATCATCTTTGAACGGACTCTACAATCTCAGAAATAAAGGTACTAAACTGTCACTGGGGCAGTTCCCTTTACTCAGAGAACATAACTGAACCATAATCCACTGAAATGATATGTTCTAAGCTGTACTGACTCCACACACCCCGTCTCGTCTCCAGGCTTTTATTTTACTGTTCTGTTTAAAACATTCGGTTATGAAAAGGTACAAATACGAACTTTTCACCTGGAAAAACTTATTTAAGGTTCACAATCAGATCTTAAAACCACTGTTTGTACCTTGATGAACGGAAAATGTACCTGAACAGAACCTTTATTTCTAACAGTGTACACTCACCACCAGGCGGATGTCCTTGATTTCTCCGATTCCCACGTTCACCTTCTTACGCTCAATGACAGGTAAGCGGATGTTGAGAAGGTAGTACTTGTGGAACACACAGCCAATCTCCATCAAGGGCATTAGGTCACATTCATAATAGCGACCTTCGTTATCAATAGTCTTAGAAAAAAAAAAAAGGAGAAAGTTCAGAATTGTTTTTTTACTGCTGTATTGGAGAACAGTAATAACTACAAGTGTACAAATGCATCAGTCTGAAGTGCAAAAATGAAATGCCTTTATTTAATTTCCAGTCAAAATCTTCAATAAGTTCAAGTTATTCATTTTTCAGGAGATAAGATATAAAATAAACCACTTGCATAAGACAGGAGAAATTCAAAGGAAAATAAGTGGGGGGGGGACAAAAAACAAAAACTGGAGTTCAAAAACTGATTAAAAGCTACAGTGAAAAACGGGGCTCCTAACAACCACCTGGAAGAGCTGGTAGACACCAAAACTGCCCCCATCAGATAAACAGCACTTAAAGCTTTCATCTCTGAGAGAGAGGAGAAAATCAAGCTGCTTCAGATCTGAAAACATCCACAGGTGTTTCTGTCCATCCCTTCCACTGTGAGAAGACGACTCAGCGCTGTGGGTCTGAAAGGATGTGTAGCTGTCCAGAAGAACCTCACTGAGAAAAGGAGACGGACACATCAAACAAAGAAGCTGAACGATGGACTGACCACCCCAGAGTCCAGACCTCAACACCACTGAATGTGTTTGATTACTTCAGAAAATGATCAACCAGCTTCTAAGACTGAACTTTGGAGGTGTGTCTGCAGATTCTTTGAGGTATTGAAAGTGAGTCTCCTGAAAAGAATGGAAGCTGGAATGAAGGGAAAAGTAATGTTGAGGTTTCTGAGTAGTTTTCTGTTAAACATGCCTTAAAATCTTTTTCACAAAAAATGAATAACTTGTGCTTAATAGTCGTTTTGAGTGGAACTTAAATAAATGAGGGGTGGTCTCTGACTGATAATCTCATAATCATAATAATACAACAGTCCACTCACTGATGCGCTGATGCCTGTAGGAGCAGGGGGTGAGTGTGAAGGAGTGTGAGAATGTGTGAAGGCTGTGAATTTGTTTACCTTGGGGGTGGTGAAATTGCAGTTGAGCTTACGCAGTTCAACAGAGTGAGCCATCTCCGTCCATTCACTCAGACCGTCGTCTCTATAGGCCAGCCCGACATCTACAGTGACCACTGCTCCATCCTCTGGACACAAACATGCACAGATTTTCTTTATCAGCTGCCACTCTCTAATGAAAGACATGAACTGCTATATTACAAAGGCACTTCAAATGAGAGAAATAAACAGATAAATCAGTAAATGAATAATAAACCGTCAACTATACGTAACCAACAAGGTCAGGTCTGCATCTACGCCCCAGAGCGATGTAATGTTTGTTTGGTTTTATTGGTTTACTGGCCCTTGAAATAAGGAAATCCCAGATAGGAGTGGATGACACTGACCCTACGGATGTAGGTGTGGCAAATGACAACTCACAGCACAAAAATAATGCTAGTATCAGCACTGAATCTGAATTTACTAAACATTTTGTAACATGGACCCCTTCCCGGAGTGGATGAATCTGATTGCGAACACTTCGATAAATTATTTGAAGAGAACTCAAAACTTGGTGAAGAACAAGAACAAGATTGTGAGTGAATTATCTACTATTGTCATCATATAAAGATGCATGACTTCGTCTGAAAAACGCAGACATCTACAAGGTGGACTGACAAGGTAGGAGTGTCTAATAGAGTGGACAGTGAGTGGACACAGTGTTTAAAAACTCCAGCAGAACTGCTGTGTCTGATCCACTCATACTGGCACAACACATGTTAACACACCACCACCACATCAGTGTAACTGCAGTGCTGAGAATGATCCACCACCCAAATAGTACCTGCTCTGTACTATTTTTTCATGATATGGGCCCTTTAACATCTCAGTAACAAAATTAAACTCTGACGACTGACGTCCAGCTGAGGCCTTTGTAGAAAAGGCCAGAGAAGGACCAGTGAAAGGACACATTCAGAGTCAGACGGCCAGGAAAGTCAGAGTCAGGAAAAGTCAGACGGCCGTCACTCTTCAACACCATTCCACTGGCATGACCAATGGGGTGATCCGGATGTCAGTCCATCTACCAACACCTTGGTCTGCAGACATTATATTAGGCTGTATTCAGATTGGATTAGTTTTAGGGGGATGTGTGCAAGAAAATCTTCACACATCTCACACAAATAATAAAAGTCTCACATTCATACAGTGAGTTTATAGGGGGTTGTATATTCTAGAAGAATGAATGTTTGCTTCACACGTGTCATATGTGAATATAAAGTAGCCACTGTAATCGCCACTGTAATCACCCCTGTAGTCACAGCCTGAAGGATCTCGCTTATCTGATTTTTTAGTTAATCATAAGTGGATAAATATAATTTTATGCTAATAATATTATTCATTTAATGTAATATACTGAATATCAATTATTAATATTATGCATTATTTCTACTACTACTACTACTACTACTATTTCTAATAATAATAATAAAACGTAGTTGATCAGCCAAGACATGTTAGAACCTTACTAATTAGCATCATACAAACCACATGTCATCAATTATATTGCACGCTTCATAATTATAATATTGCAGAATTGCCTCAAACTGAGGTGACTAAGATTAATTATGCACTTTGACACTGTCATACTGTTATTTATGCACACAGACAAACGTATGTCATATAGCTGTTTCTATTGTTTTTAGCTCTCAAAGCTTAATTCTATCTGTTCTTTTGTCTATTTTGTCTGAACCAAAGTCGTCTTCGCTGGTTGACGAAAAGCTTTTCACTAAGCTCTTGCTTTAAGATATTCCAGGCTCTCTAATGCAAACACAAAGTTTCCTTTCAGACTCCAAGACTCCAAACTCAACTTCATTCAAATTAAGACTATGAAATGCCTCCTGTCAAATATTTGATGTTGCATCAGTGATGTTTTTGAGCGGTTTCACTGCTGGTGGTCCAGGGGCTCTTGATGAAAATGAACGGCATGATTAATTCCACCAAATGCCTCCGACAAAAGGCTGATACTTTCAGCAGGATAATGACCCCAAACACGCATCAAAATCCACAAAGAAATAGTTGAGGGAACACAATGTAAAGTTGGGGGCTGGGGTGTTGCAGTCTCCAAATTCGAGAGTAGCTCACAGATGAACATCCAGAAATACAGAGGAACTGGAGTGGTACATGATCCCTCTCCAAGTGTTCTCCAACCGTGTAAAGAATTACAGAAAGTAGCTCTGCTTGTTCTCACCAGCGGAGGCTTCACCAAATATAAATAATGGGGGTGCTAGTATTTTTAAAACCTATGTTTAAAAAAAACAAAAAACAAACAAACCTGTTAAACAAAACGTATCTTTTGTCCAAAATATAATTTGTGGTTTATTTAATATATTGATTTGAGCTCATTTTCATTTTGCTTGGGCTTTGAGTTGATATTGTTGCTGAGCATTTTGTCTGGCAGGACTACAATTTGCTGGTCAGTTTGCGGAGATTTCACCACTCAATGCTGTGAGAGAACAGACCCCGCACGGCTGTACGAGCCCTGAAGCTCTGAAGTCCTGAAGCTTCGGTTTAGATCACATTGCAGGCTCTCTGGGCTCCTTCTGCCTTCTGAAGAGGCCCTTGTGCTGTTATGAAACAAGCTGAAGAGCTCAGAGCTCAGACACTAATTCTCCAGCTCAACCTGGATGGTGGGGGGGAAGAGAGGCAAAGTGGGTGAACGAGAGCTCCAGAGAGAAAGAGAAAGGTGGTGGGGGGCATTATTACCAGTGTTCGCTCGCTCGCTCTCTCTCTCTCCTGAGCTCTGTTGGCAGTGCCCCCCTTCTCTGAATGTCAGCTTAGCACACACAAACATTCCCCCCGAACACAGCGGCCATCACCCAGGAGACTAAGCCCTTTCAACAGCTGTGTTATTGCTGGAGCTGCGCCAGACTTGGCCCTCCAGACTGTGACGGGGGGGGGATTTTTGGGGGCATTCACAGCAAGATTCTACTTTGTTACCCCAGTGGGTTGGGGGGCCGCCGATATCCAATATGTTTCATGTGCATATCTGCATTTTTTTTTTTTTTAAATACAGAAACTGGGACTAAATCCACCACAATCAGTCTTTTAAATCAGGGTTAGGAAGTCTAACTTTTACCTTCAAACAGCCTCCACATACTGGACCTCTCATGGTATGTGACATTGCTGTGGGGGGGTTGGTTAGCAGTGTCGTAAGTGATGCAAAAAGCATTTAGGACACCTTTGTCCCACCTCAGCCTGTGTTATTTCAGAATTAAAAAAAAACAAAAAAAAAAAACACTTTCATGGTCACCAAATAACTGAACACAGAGCACAATTTTCAAGCCATCATTCAATAAATGTCAAACCATATCTGACAAATGCTAACCGATGAACAGTGCAGCTAACCAGGAGAGAGGCGTCGGTTAGCATTAGCTTAGCTAGTGTAGCAGCAGCTCTGCTCACCACAGAACATGTTCGGTTCTGGCTCACTAAAGCAGCGGCACAAGGTTAGAGGATAACGATTTAAACCTGAGGGAGTGAAGTTGAGCAACTGGAGCTGAATCAACAGAAAGGAGAAATTAAGCCTGTTCTGTGGTGTTTGTATCTGTAGCATTTTGGCTAAGCTAATGATAGCTGAGTTAGCATGCCAAACATGCCACACAGCACAGCACAGGCCCAGTCCCAGCTAACTGATGATAAATGATCTTCGTTTACAGGATTTCTGAGAGCGCAGAGCCGAGTGACCGGTGTTGGAGTGAAAGCTGAGCGTGTTCCGTGGCGAGTGGAGCTTCTAGCCGTCGCTGAGCCGCTATCACACTTAGCTTTTCCTCGGCTCTGATTTTTCCCCTCTTTCTATCGGTGAGCTCCCACACCTCCAATCAGTGACCCCTCTAAAATCTAAATGTGTTTATTTGTATAGAAATATAGAAATTTGACATAATTCTGAAATACCAGCATCATTTTTAAACACTGAGGTTTACCTTATTACATCATCAAATATCAGTTTCTAATATTGATCAAGTGTAAACCTCTGTCCAGTCATGATCATTTTCTGTAAGCAAATATCTGCGGATTTCACTGCTATGGCAGTGTGTTAATATCTGTTTTTCCCTTTTCCCCCCTTAATGTTTTCACTGTTCATTAACCTATATAGATATTTAAATATCAAATTTGTTTTTTATGCTCTATAAACAGATATTATCCACAGTATGTGGCAAAGAGGCATGATTTCAAAAGTTAAGAAACCGGTCTAACTATAGCTACATTCACATTACAAGCCTCATTGCTCAAATCCGATCTCTCTGACATGATGGTTCACACTCGTTTAGGTAAGTGACTCAAATCTGTCATTAATGTGACGAACCGGCATCCTGAAATGACCCTCATGAGCTCATCCTACTCAGTAACGTCACGTGAATGAATCACGTTCATCATCAGCACAAACTAACGAGCAGAACGAGCTTCGCTGAGAAGATCATTAACTCTGATCAGCTCTCAGCTTCATTATTAGAGCGAGACGAGGGAGAAAAAGGTGAGATGTGTTGTTTTTCCACCATTTACTGGCTTTAACTTCAGTTCGGCGCTGCTGCCATGGTAACGCTGGATGATGGCGCACGCGCAGTGGAGAACAAGGACATGAATTCCGATCTGAGCGCCACGTTAAGGCCACATGGCTACAAATCAGATATGTATCCGATCTAGGACTAGATATGAAAGGGGCTCAGGTTGGATTTGAAAAGATCAGATTTGCGTGTCACACAGCCCTGAAAACATCAGATCTAAATCACATTAGGGCAAAAAATCGGATTTGTGCCCCTTCAACCTGGTAATGTGAACGTAGCCATAGTCATAACAAGCACAAAACCACACACACACACACAACAAGAACAAAAAAAAACAAAACAAAACAAAAAAAAAAACAACCCTAATAGCATGCTAATGTCTCGGTAGCTAGCTAGCTAACTTTCCCGTTACACCTTAAATAGTCCAGCATTACTGACACTTGAAGCGCCAGAATGTAACTGCTGCACCAGGTTGAATGGGAGAATTTGAACAAGAAGCTGGTGAATATCTGACTTCAGCTTCATATCACTGAAGAATTAGGTGATAAATAATTGCCCCCCTCTTTGAAGGCATATGATGCCCTAAATGTAACTGAAGCCCAGCAGTGAGGAGCTGAACTTTACCCTCCTCTGCTGTCACTGCAGACTGGTTAATTCTAAAAACTGGCCTGTATTCTACACAGGAAGTGGTAAATTCCAGCCATCTCAAACAAACGAAGACACTCGGTGAGTTGACTCGTGTTTGGCAAACGATGTAAACACCAACTGAATCTGTAACTTCCCATCAACCTGGGAGCCCAATTAACCCAACCTTACGAGCACAACTGTTGACATGGATTGAGGTTTTGCTCACGGAGGCGAATGCTCTGAGAGACAGACCTGGCAGAAGATCAGAGGTCTTCAGCCCTCGTCACTCAGACACGCTCAGTAAACATGAACATCTGGAGGGGAGGAACTTCTAGGAAAGGAATGAGGCGGCATCCAACAGCGAACAACTACAACTACAAAACAACTGAAAATTACTCGGTTCACATAAAAAGAGAAGAAGATCTTTAGGATTAATACTTTTGAATGAAGAAAAAGAGGGACAACTGTAAAGATGAACAAAATGCTCGTTAATGCCCAACTCTGAAGTAACACCATGTATGTATGATTTGCTCTAAGCAGATTTTAGCACGGCGGCTATTAAGCCAAGCTAACATTTATTTTCTCCCACCGTCAGTGCAGTACACTTTAAAACATTTTGTGTATGACAGCAAGCATTCATGAATCATCTGCCAACTTTATATAGACATTGTGCAGCTTATTTTTTTGGCTGGGATTTGCAGATTTCCAGCCTCATTTGTTTCTCTCTGTTACCAAGTAGCTTGATTTTATTGACAGAGTTTAAAACAGCGTGTTACTTGTTACAGTCGCAATTACTTGATTTACAAAAAAACAGATTTGATTACAATCTACATTCTCAAGGAATCCGCTTAGTGATTAGTGTGTAATTTGATCATAAACAGGCTACCTGCAGGCTCATTAAAAAGCCGTGTTTGGCAGGCTGAATATTCTCCACAAGGGGGAGCTATTGGTTATTTATGCAGTCGAAGCTATTGGCTGTTTATGCAGTCGAAATTCAATAGGAACACACATCTGTTGGATGGGCTAAGCAGCTGTTTTGGCATTGCTAGTTAGCCAAGTTAATGTTGTAGCCTACACCACTATAGCATTGCTGAAGTTTATCTAAAGGATTTCCTAAAAACATCTTTCCCAGTCATATATATATAAATGGGGCAGTCATGGGCTGGACGTTAGGGAAACAGCCTTGTGACCGGAAGGTTGCCGGTTCAATCCCCTGAGCCAACAGTTCATGACTGAAGTGCCCTTGAGCAAGGCACCTAACCTCCAACTGCTCCCTGGGTGCCGTGGATAGGGCTGCCCACCGATCCAGCAAGTGTGCTCACTGCCCCCTAGTGTATGTGTGTTCACTAGTGTGTCACTGCACGGACGGGTAAAATGCGGAGGTCTAATTCCTCTGTGTGCAAAGCACAGTTGGCCAATGGTTCTGAATTCTGAACTGAAAAGTAATTACTGTCTATAATCCAGGCTTTTCCAATACCATGTGCCGATAATTCTCTGATGCAAACAATCCAGAAAATCTATGAGAAGGAACAGCGCTATACAGCTAATTAAGACACGGTCAGGGTAATGGCTTTCTTTGCAACTGCTCTTAACCCTAAATTCCTAAAGCTCAATAAGAACACAATTTAGTCCACTGTGAAGTTTCCTGAGATCTCAGCACTCAGGCACTGCAACACCATTTGAAAATGTCCTGTTTAATCATTTGCACCATTCATTATACATTAAACAGTAAATAAAGAAATGAAACAGCAATTCATCCAGATGGACGAATCACAGTCTTTGTCATTAAGATCCAATTCTGAGTGTTGGAGCATTTTTACCCCCATAAAACTGAAAACTGGAGGATTGTGTCTGAGCCCCTGCTGGGTGCTGGTACATCCCAGTGAAAACAGCACATCCATCATTGTTAGTCCTCTCTCAGCGTGTGAGAAATTCAGTCTGCTTTGGGCCAAAAAGGGACATTCCTGTGGGTACTCATGCGCTGCCTCTTAAAATCCTTACAGACAGAAGACCTATTCCCTATTCTCCCGAGTCCTATTTCCTATTATCACAATTAATGACCATTCTAAACTATTAAATAAACCTCTTTTATCCTGACAACAAAATATACCAAAAAAAATTAGCTGTTCAGTGTCGTCGGAGCATAGATTCAAGTTCGAGTCACTTCATGAGAGTTTGAGTTGAGTCTCGAGTTGCTTTCTCGCAGTAAATCTTAGTAGCTCTCAATATATGGACACAGTTTGAGCTCAAATAAACAAACATTACTCATCACCACATAGCACCAGCGTTTCGTAAGACCCCCGACGTGTCTCAGAAAAGTGTTTTGTTTTACTCAAATGCATTTGCGTCAACCCATGAAAACTCACATTCCATTTGACGCAACATAAACATACAGTTGTGAACAATAATGACTGCGGAACATAAATGCAATCAAGCAAATTTATTGCTGTTACGCGATTATGTAATAATCTAAGAACAGTATTGCAGTAATGACGACACATCACTGCAGCCAAACTGCAGGCAAAGTTATACATGTAACGTTGGAAATGAAATGTTTTACCTATTTACCACATTAAACGTTGATGATCCTGTCCTCTGAAATTTCACAAGTTTTTTGTCTTGAGTAAGAGTTGAGTGGTGAGTCACTCAACATAAGACTCAACTCCCCTTTTCTGTCTAGACCAGGGATCGGCAACACGCAGTTCCAGAGTCGCATGAGGCTCTTTTGCGGCTCCACAGCAGAATTAGATTCATAGGTAAAAATAAAATAATGTAGATAAATAATACAGTGAAATAAAGCTCTGCTGATCGTTCAACACAGTTTAACAAGAAATGGGCTTAAACACTGGAGTTAATGTAGCTTATAACTGCTAATTCACCCTTTAACCCTGGACACTGGTGCGCAGACTGCTGGTCACATAGCAACGCAGACAACAATCTCACCTAGCTAGTAGCTATTAAAAGAGAACAATTTAATGAGAATGGATTTATGGATTATGGAATGGTTTTATAATCACTCTGGCTGGTTTCCTGATACGTTTAACCTGCAACGAGAAACTGACAAACACTAAAAATTCGCAAAGCTGAATTTAGCTTCTTGTTTGAAATTTTTCAGTTTCACCTTAAACAGTACAGCAGTTACATTCTGGCGCCATTGGCACCATTTAAGATGGATCGGTAAAATCTTAACAAGAAGCTGGCAAATGAGAAGCGACTTCAGCCTCGTAAAAAGTCAAGCATTGACAGACATTTTACTAGAAACTAACGTTCCACTTTGCAGAAAAGTTTCCTGCCGGAGATGTGAGAAAAGCAGCTGTAGCTGAGCTAAAGCTTAAAGCAGAGCAAAGTAAGTCTGTGTTTTTTGTGTTTATTTTTTTTTAGTCTATACTAGTACATCAGCACATATTGAGACATAGTTATAGCCAAGATGGTAAAATGGACATAAAATATTGTGGCTCCCAAGGTGGATTGATTTTTGTTGAAAGAACAAAATGGCTCTTCTTAATATTTGGGTTGCGACCCCTGGTCTAGACATACACATCTTGTAATTTATCAGTCTAGCAGCAACAAAATATCGTCCTCAACTATCACACACAAATGCAAAAAACTGCTTAATGATCACAGCAGGCCAGGCCGATTTTGTAACAGGGTTATCCACTACGCAGTCCAACCGCATTAAGGGTTGCATTATTGCTCGGGTCTTCCACTAATTGGGCTTTACACGCTCATACTCAGCAAGAATTCATATGGATTTATTCAAAGTGGAAAACTCACCAATCTGGTTGTACATTTTGAAGGCAATGTCGAACTGAAGGATGACCAGTATGAACTGGAACCAGGGACTCATCTCTTTGTTAGGCATAGGAATGTGCACAGCGAAGACGATGTTGTTGGCCTCGATCCTCTTGGCCGTGGCCTCATCAAAGTCTCTGATTTTATGACACTGGTTTGGACCCCAGGGCATGAACCACTTGCTCTGAGAATGGCTTTTCGCGTTGTCCACACACTTTGTGGCCATGTAGTGGATGGCAGTGGTGGGACTGGGAGCTGCAGAAGGAAAAGAAATGAAACTTAATCCTTAATGTATCAATATAGCTGAACAGAAGTGATTTACAATAAGTCAGGAATCCACAGGTGAAATTCAAAACTATAAAAACATTAAGTGTAGTCTTCGTTCTGCTCACGGTAAATGAGCCTGAGCCTGATGGTGGGCAAACACATGAACTTTGGACATAGCTGCAATACAAAAGTTAGTGTACAATTTATTTTTTTCTAATGCTAATAATTTGCGCTTTCCATTTCACAGAAATTCTATATACTTCACATTTATTGGGAACCTAATATCTCTACATATCATGCAAATAATTAAATTAAATGGATCAATTTCATGATCAATGAATGGAAAATTCCCAGGGCGAACAGGTCTGGAGTGAAGACCCAGACTAACTCGATCCAAAAACCTCCATGAAAAACGAACACAGAACATCGTGTACCCTGCCTGGGAGAGGGTCACCGGGACCTACCCCTACGTAACCCGGCCGGGCTCAGCCCGAAGAGGCAATGTGGGGGGACCATGTGGGCCCACCACCCGCAAGGTCCAGCATGGGGGAGTGGTGCAGTGCCGTACAGGCAGTGGGAGATTGCAGGGGGGCCCTTGGTGGCCTAGGCCCCTGCAGCAGAAACTGGCTCTTGGTACGTGGAATGTAACCTCACTGGGGGGGAAGGAGCCGGAGCTTGTGCGGGAGGTTGAGAGGTACCAACTAGAAATAGTTGGGCTCACCTCCACCCACAGTATCGGCTCTGGAACCAAACTCCTGGATAGGGGTTGGTCCCTCTCCTACTCCGGGGTTGCACAAGGTGAGAGGCGCCGGGCGGGTGTGGGGATACTCACGAGTCCCCGGCTGGCGGCAGTACAGTTGGAGTTTGTCCCGGTGGACGAGAGGGTCGCCTCAATGCGTATTAAAATCGCAGAGAGGAAAACTCTGACTGTTGTGTGTGCTTATACACCAAACAACAGGTCGGAGTATTCGGCCTTCTTGGAGCAAGTGGGCGGGGTTCTGGAAAGGGTCCCGACTACAGACTCCATAGTCTTACTGGGAAACTTCAATGCTCATGTTGGCAATGACTGGGAGACCTGGAGAGGCGTGATTGGGAAGAACGGCCTGCCCGATCTAAACCCGAATGGTGAATTGTTATTGGACTTCTGCGCCAGGCATGGATTGTCCATAACGAACACCAAGTTTGAACACAAGGATGTTCATAAGTGTACATGGTACCAGAGCTCCTTGGGTCAAAGGTCAATGATCGACTTTGTCGTCGTTTCATCTGACTTGGGACCATATGTTCTGGACACTCGGGTGAAGAGAGGTGCTGAGCTGTCAACTGATCACCATCTGGTGGTGAGTTGGATCAGATGGCAGGGAAGACTGAGGGTTAGACCCGGTAGGCCCAAGCGAATAGTGAGGGTGTGCTGGGAACGACTGTCGGAGGCCCCTGTTCGGAATGATTTTAACTCCCACCTCCGGGAGAGCTTTTCTCATGTCCCGGAGGAGGTAGGGGACATAGAGTCTGAATGGACCCTGTTCAAAACCTCCATTGTGGAAGCTGCCAGGCGCAGCTGTGGCCAAAAGCTTGTTGGTGCCTGTCATGGCGGTAACCCAAGAACCCCCTGGTGGACACCGGTGGTGAGGGAGGCCGTCAAGCTAAAGAGAGAGGCCTTTAGGGACTGGATGGCCGAAGGACTCCCGATTCAGCAGATAGGTACCGACATGCAAAAAAGGTGGCAGCTGCAACGGTGGCAGAAGCAAAATCCAGGGCGTGGGAGGAGTTTGGTGAGGCCATGGAAAAAGACTTTCGGTCGGCCTCAAGGAGGTTCTGGACAACTGTCCGGCGACTCAGGAGTGGTCGGGGTGACTGCGCCCAGGCTGTATTCAGCAGGGGTGGAGAAACTCTGACTTCAAATGAGGATATTGTCGGTCGGTGGAAAGAGCACTTTGAGGAACTCCTTAATCCGGGTGACATGCCTCCCTCACGGGAGTCAGGGCCAGAGGCCTCTGGCGTGTCAAGCTCCATTTCCCTGGTGGAGGTCACTGAGGTAGTTGGCAAGCTCTTCAGTGGCAAGGCACCGGGGGTGGATGAGATTCGTCCGGAGATGCTTAAGGCTCTGGATATTGTGGGGCTGTCGTGGCTGACACGCCTCTGCAATAGTGCATGGACCTCGGGAACAGTACCCTTGGACTGGCAGACCGGGGTGGTGGTCCCTATTTTCAAGAAAGGGGACCGGAGGGTGTGTGCCAACTATCGGGGTATCACACTGCTCAGCCTCCCTGGGAAAGTCTATGCCAAGGTGCTGGAAAGGAGACTTCGAAAGGACTTGCCCCAGGTGGAGGAGTTTAAGTATCTCGGGGTCTTGTTCACGAGTGATGGGAAGAAGGATCGTGAGATCGACCGCAGGCTGGGACAAGCGGCAGCAGTAATGCGGTCGCTGTACCGGACTGTAGTGGTGAAGAGGGTGTCTGTTTACCGATCAGTCTACATCCCGACCCTCACCTATGGTCATGAGCTGTGGGTAATGACCGAAAGAATGAGATCGCGAATACAAGCGGCAGAAATGAGCTTTCTTCGCAGGGTGGCGGGCTACACTCTATTTGATAGGGTGAGGAGCTCAGCCATCCGGGAGGAGCTCGGAGTAGAGCCGCTACTCCTCCGCATTGAGAGGAGCCAGCTGAGGTGGTTCGGGCATCTGATCCGGATGCCCCCGGGACGCCTCCCGGTGGGGGTGTACCAGGCACGGCCTACCGGAATAAGACCCCGGGGTCGTCCTAGGACCCGCTGGAGGGATTATATCTCCAAGTTGGCCTGGGAGCGGCTTGGGGTCCCCGGGAATGAGCTGGAGGAAGTTGCGGGGGACAGGGTCACCTGGGATTCTCTGCTCTCCCAACTGCTACCGCGACCCTATCTGGACTAAGCGGTTAACGATGATGATGATGATGAAGAATGGAAAATTCAGTGATCATGAAATATCACATAAACTGATTTTAGCTTTAGTGGTATTGATAGATAACAAAAAACTTAACTGTTATATATGTATAATTTGTTGGGTGTGTCAGATTCTGTTGAAAGGCACAACAGTTTAAAATATATATACTGGGTCCAACTGTTATGTATCAGCTAATACTGACAAACTAAAGCTTTTCTAGTATAAAATTAAAATTTAAACTGTATAAATGGAAAGTTAGCATCCAATATTACTGGTTATGGGAATTTTCAGCCCCCTGAAAAATGTCACTGGCCACAAAATTTTCAGCCAGATCCTAAAAAACAGTACATTTCTGTTCTGGAAATCCGGTTAGCATTTACAATAATGTGTCAGGTTCTCTTTAGTGTAACTTTCTTGTAACAATAATCCAATCAAACATCATATCTGCATGTTCGAGACGTTGTTTTAGAGTAGAATAGATGCCCTCAGGAAGTGCGGGTTTATTTGTTTAAATATTCATCTACTTTTAGATTTATTAATGCTAACAAATAACATCTAATACTGTGATCTTGTGAAATATTTGGAAGATACTGTAATAGAATTCTCTCAGCACCACCCAGCACTAAATCTATACCACCTGTTAAAAGAGAGCGCTGAACCCAATGAGACAGCACGACCCGTCTGAAAGCAGGGAGTCATTAGCACAATAAAGCAGGGCTGCTTCTCCTCTGGCATTGAGGAGGCCGGTCACTGCAGTGTGAAGTGCCTGTTAATACAACTCTTCCCGGATCACCAATCACACCTGAAGTCTATAAACCTCCAGGAAGCAGGAGATAATGGGAAACAGCTCATGTGCCAGAGGCTCAAACATGACAGTCAAAGCAGCCTGGAGGGAACTTTCCAGAACATTCAACATCCTCTTTAACAAACATAAAGCACCCAACGAACGACGCATTCTGCACAGTTAAATGGTAAACTAATGTAAACAAAATGCTCAATTCTAGAGAAATATGCCGAGTCAGAATTGTTCACAGTGGTGGTGATAGGAACCAGACGTCCACCTCTAAAAGCTCCCTCACAGAAAGTTCCTACATGAAGTGGTTATGAATTCACTGCCTGATGACTGAGACACTGTTTTATGATAGTTCTGAGAGGATTTTGAACCACATTTTATTAAATATTTATTTAATCATCATCATAGTAAATAAAATGTCTATATTTGTGTTGTAGTCATGGTGAGTCTCTACAATCAACCATCGCACACCAAACCACTCTAAATGAGTTTTGTTAGATTTGTTATATTTCTTCTTAATTCCTATCCAGATTAATTTAGTCACAATTTCTTTGGTTTGTGTTTCGGTACTGGCAGATATGTTCATGAAAGACATCGAATTTCGAATTTCAGAACTGTTGTATTGGTGCATCCCTATTAAAAAACATTTGTTCCAAGGGTAAAGAGCCAAAAAACTGCACACCAGTGTATTTTATAGTGGTGTGCATTGATCTGAAGGCGTCAATTCAGCTGCATCGATGTCAGAACACACCTATAAACTAAACACTATATTCTTATTATCTATAATCATATTCTTATTGTCCATAACTGACCACTGTGTAAATGGTTTCTCCATTTATATTTCTGTATTCAATGTATATTTAGTTCTAATTCTAATGCACTAAAAAGCTTGACCACGAGTTGATTTTACTATTGTTATCCCAGGTGGTTGCTAAGACATCATGATGCACTGAATCATTTCCTAAACAAGCATAATCAACTGAAAGTGAGGTCACTGTTTTAATGAGTGATGGACCAAAATGGAAATTCTTGGCCAAAATCACACTGGACTGAAATCTAAAACCTAAAAATGCTGACAACAAATAAATAGAAGGGGAAGTTTATGAACAAACTAAATCGACTTGACAAAGCAGTTGCCATGGCATCCCAGATGGTTGCTTAGGTGTTGCTTGGCCATAGCTATGGTATTTCAGGTGGTTGCTAAGGTGTTACTGTGTTGTCCCAAATGATTGCTAAGACAGTGCTAGGTCTTTGCCATAGTATCCCAGGTGGTTGTTAATGTGATGCTATGCTATTGCTATGGTATTCCAGGTGGTTGCTAAGGTGTTGATGTGTTGTCAAAAGTGATTGCTAAGACACTGCTAGGTCATTGCTATGGTATTCCAGTTGGTTGCTAAGGTGTTGCTAGGCCATAGGTATGGTATTCCAGGTGGTTGCCAAGTCATTAAGGCTGTTTGTGACGATGCTCCGCCGAACCCCATGAGGAGACACGAAGTCACCGGGTAGATTGTGACTGAATGGGTGTTGGAATGCAGTTGCAGACTGAAGATGTGACAACTCCGGATGATTCTTGGCAATCAGTGAGATTTATTTACATGGTGGAAACACACAAAAGAAAAACTGTACAAACAAAGTAAGTGGTGGGTAAAATGTTGACCTGACTCGATCAGTCCAGGTAAGGAGTCTTAGGCCGCAAGGCCATGGGACTATATTCTCTCCAGCTTGGCTCTTACTCCCTTCCCCTCAGTCTCTTCACAGTCTGAGGTGAGTATCATCGAGCCCCCTACTACACCTTTCCCCTACCTCTTATAGGGTTAGCCCCACCCCTGCATCACCTGAGCTAAACCATTCCACTCTGCAGGGGTGTTGCTGTCCTATAAGAGTGGATTAAAAACAAGGGTAGATAAAATCATAATCTCACATCACCAGGCCTTAATGTATGACATTACCGGCAAGATGTTTCACATGGTGTGCAGATTTACTAGTCTATCTCACTCTGTCTTCTGTAACCTAGGTAGAGACATCACCCCTCTCATGAGCTAGCCGTGGGCCCTCCGGCACACTCATAAGTGAGCTCCGTCTGCTCTGCCTCCCTTTGCTGCTGGTGTTAGGAAACAGACAACAGGTGAGTATTACTGGTAGGTGTTCAGGTAAGTATTACACACACACACATATAGTCTCTGGTGATGGGCAACACGTTTGCCTCATCACACTGTTGTGATTTTTCTTAACATTAATTTCCTAACTACGTGTGAACAAATGCTGTATGAAAAACGTTATAGTGCAGTATGTGTATCTGCGATTGGTCCCAAAAGCACAAGCACATTATTCCTATATAGGCACTACAATCGTGCAAAGTTTTGTGCTTTTAGCTCAAAAACTGAAGCCCATGAAAAAAAAAAAATGGTATAAAAGTAGATTAATAAAACAAAGAACAGCAAGTTGGCTTTGTCAAACCTCTTGATATGTGGTGTGATTAGACATTGTCTGATATTCTCCATAGAAACCATTAAATAGTTCCACATAGCCAACATTTTTTCTGTTTATCTGCTGCTCAAAGTCTTTGAATGTATCTGTACTGACCAGCACAGGAGAGCAAACAAAAACAGTGTTTCTAATACTGTTGCTTGTTTTTTTTTTTTTACAATTAACATGATTTATAAAGGCACAGATGAATTCCCATTTAATATTTTTTTTAAACAAAATAGTTACAAAATAGTACAAAATAGTTTTTTGTTTATTTTTAGTTAAGATTTCTGGCCAAAAACTGCTCAAAGACAGCACTTTCAGTTTTCGATTGATCCAGGTACGTTCTCTGTGAATGTCCCAAACTGCTAAGACAAACTAAATTAGCAATACTGAACCCCTCAGAGTTCGTGCATTCATTGACCCACAATCCTGGGAGCAAACACTCTCCAAATCTCCACCCCGAAGTGTCCGAAATAATAGAAGGCTTTCGGCCCAGTGACCTCATGCCGTGTTTAAGTTGTCCAATAACAGGGGAAGCGGCGAGCCTTTCTACTCAATTACCCTGGCTGCCACCGGCCACCGACCAAACACAAAGAAATCCCGCTTCATTAAATCAATCTCAGGCAAACAAGCTAATTTATCAGCCGCCATCCAACTTTCTGTGGAGACTGAAGGCGACTTCCTTCCTTCACAAAAAGAGACAGTAGACAGGCCTCAAAGTTAAAGGGGGGTTCCACCGAATTTTCAGAACAACTCAATCCTGGAGAACTAATTTAATGTGAAATGATGCATTGTAGAGAAATTTATTTACAGTGGTGGTGATAGGAACCAGGGGTTGCTATATCTACATCGCAAATATAGCCATTTTATTCATCATTCAAAACACCCAGTGACGCTACAATTATGAGTTTTATGTGTAATAATGAAATAGTCGTACATCTGAAAGAAAAAAAAAGGGTACTATTATGTCTTACAACATATCTCCATCATGCATACATATTTCAAAAATATGTTTAAGGCCAAAACTTTACCTCTAAATTTTGCGCATTACACAAGGTCACTTTGGGGTGCACTTCACACTCAGACGTCTGTTATGAACGCCTCTGGTGAGTGTCTCTACAGTGGAGCATTTCACATCAAAACAGCCTGAATTACCTTATTAACATCTTTATCTTAATTATGCAGCAATTCTGACAAAAATTATAGAATTCGTCTTTAACTGAATTCACAGACACATTAGTGCATTCTGGTAATACTTAATATTAGGGATGGGTGATATGGGAAAAATGTTATATCACGATACTTCAAGACATATTCACGATACACATTAGGATTTGTTTTTCTGAGATTTATAAGTTGGAACAGACAAAATAGAAACTGTAACGGCACATTTAAAACAGTCATAGTAATAATAATAATAATAATAATAATAATAATAATAAACCTACTACAACGATTTTTATTCAATGTTTCGCAAACTGCACTCCAATTAAACAGGCCTAATTATGCTCTCTTTGGTGTTCTTTAACCCTCTTCTGCGCACAATATGAAAGCAATTAAAAGTACATTTAAAAAATATTCAATTCACTTTTCACTGGTGAGACCAGGCTTGTGGCTGGCCAAATCCATTCCATTGTCGCACAATGTTGCTTCTAGGCAACAAACATATTTCTGCTAATTCTCATAACAAAAAAAGTGATACTGAATGTTGAAAAGAGGTATAAAAGCATAGACAGTATGACTAATTACATGCTTTTTATTGACATAAACTCTTCCCCTTATTGTTAACCCTATTGCATAATGTTATCATAAAGTGAGGAAAATGGGTTTGTTGCCTTGAGGCAACATTGTGCAATAGAGGGTTAAGCACTAACAGTACCCATAATGTGCATCATGACAATTTATCACAATAACAGTAAAATATATTCATATTGTTCACCCCTTCTTAATACTTCTACTATACTATTATTTCACAATTTGCTGGTTTATTAAGTTAAAATGAAATAAATGAAAAGTGAAGGATTCACCCAAAAGATTCCGAACAGCCACAGGACACGAGAGGTTTCTGACAGCTCCCAGTCCTCTAACGAGGTACTGTAGGAACTCAAGCTGGAGATCTGAGAGGAGAGCAGATCTGAAGTTTCTGAGATTTGGTTAACCATTTAGTGGGTGAAGGCTCAGCAGTACAAGCTAGAAGCTGCTGTTGTTGCTTCTCCAGTCTGGCTAGTTGTGGGAAATATGAGGTCAATAAAGGACTTTCTGAATGTATACAACGTATTTTAGTCCATGTTTAACGTCCTAGCCTGGCAAACAGCAGCTCTAGTGGTGGAGCTGAGGGAACTTCCATACTTCCATGTTTGCATGTGTAGGTTGGAGTTCAGGAAGAAAGCAGTGCAGAAATGAATCAGAGCAAAGAAGACGAGAAACTTTAAAACGAGCACCAAAGGGGGTGTCAGTGAAGAGTTAAGGGTACAGTGAGTAAAAATCACCCAGTTAGCAAAAGCAGTAACTTTTACGAGGCTGTGTTTGGCCTCTGTTTGGAATTCCTCCGTTCCACCTTAAATGGTGCAGTAGTTACATTCAGGCGCCACAATGTAACTGCTGCACCATTTAAGGTGGAACGGAAAAATTCCAACAAGAAGCCAACTTGAGCCCATTGTAACTTTTTTTTCTCCCTCAATTCCAGAAAGATCTCTCGGTAGGCCAACTCTGTGTTGTGTTTAAAGCCATCTACACTTCATCTGGAGCTCATGGAACATTATTCGCAGAGGTGAAAAGCGCGCAAAGCGAACAAAAGAGCCCAAAAATAGCCAACAAACTACTCACCAATCAGCCCTCCGACCATGAACGAAAACGCCTGGAATAAAAGCAAGATAACTCCAACGATCACCAACTTCTTGGTGCTCATGTTCTCGATAATCGCCCCGGCCATGTTTACACGCGTAAATCCGTCGTGCACAGCGGCGGAAAAGAGGAGCAAAGTTAAACGACAGGGAAGAGAAAGAGAAGTAGCTGCATCCAGGTAGAAGAGAGGAAGGAGTGAAGCAGGCAGAGCCTGCCTTTCTTTAAACCCGAGCTATAGGGGGAGGGACCGCATGACCACCGGGCATCTGCACCATGGCACTGTTGGGGACCTTTAAGAGCCAAATTAGTGCACCATTGCATACATAGACAGTATATACCATTGCATTTACGCAGATCGTCGGCCTTCTGTTCGTTATGAGCGACACAAGAGACTAAGACGGCAGATGAGAGGTGCTTTTAAAGGGGAACTCCGACGCCTTTTCAAAAATTCAGCGTAATTAAGTGTTTAAGAGGCAAACAAAGTCGTGCAGAGTGTTTGGTGTGAAATGCACCGTTTTGGAGAAATGAAGCGGTTAAGAATTGCTCACAGTGGTGGTGGTAGGAACCAGACGTCCGAAGCATTTTTAGGATTAAAAGCTACTGGCTTTGCTTTCTAATTTGCTTAATTGTTTCCAAATGAGGCCACTAGTTTTCTGTAGTGCACCTTTAGATCCCATAAGGAAACCAAATGAATTTAGAATCAGCCACCTGTTACCCCCCACACACCCTTCATGTACCTCACCACCATGAATGTATTAAAAACCATATATATATATATATATATATATATATATATATATATATATATATATATATATATATATTATGGCAAGCCAAACAGGAAATATTTCATGAACATTGATATATATACAATGAACTTTGATATATATTGAATGAATATTGATATATATTGAATATATATTGAATGAACTTTGATATACATGGAATGAATATTGATATATATGGAATGAACATTGGTATATATGGAATGAACTTTGATATATATGGAATGAACTTTGATATACATGGAATGAATATTGATATATATGGAATGAACATTGGTATATATGGAATGAACATTGGTATATATGGAATGAATATTGATATATATTGAATGAATATTGATATATATGGAATGAACACTGATATATATGGAATGAACTTTGATATATATTGAATGAATATTGATATATATTGAATATATATTGAATGAACTTTGATATATATGGAATAACCTTTGATATATATGGAATGAACATTGATATATATGGAATGAACTTTGATATATATTGAATGAACATTGATATATATGGAATGAACTTTGATATATATTGAATGAATATTGATATATATGGAATGAACATTGATATATATGGAATGAACTTTGATATATATTGAATGAACTTTGATATATATGGAATGAAGATTGATATATATGGAATGAACTTTGATATATATTGAATGAATATTGATATATATTGAATGAAAGTCACTGTTGAAGGGTTGAGGATGGCCAACAAAAACTGTGCATCGATAAATGGGCATTAACAAACTCCAGGTGGAGCTTAAAGGAAGGGAATTCTGATAAAGTGACCAGTATGTATACACAGTGATTCTTTGGACAGAGTGACCTGAGAGTGGCTGATATATGAAGTGAAGCTGTAACTGAAGAACAGCAACATAACAACAGTAAATAACAACGTAAACAGTCTGTTTAGCAGGTGGGGGAGGGCCAAGGCTACAGCACACATACCCCAAAAGTAGAAAACATTATGAATTATGTTATTAGTTTTTTTTTATCTCAATGTTCGATCCATATATATCAATGTTCATTCAATATATATCATTGTTCATTCCATATATATCAAAGCTCATTGTATATATATCAATGTTCATTGTATATATATATATATATATATATATATATATATATATATCACAGTTCGTTCAATATATATCAATGTTCATTGTATATATATCAATGTTCATTGTATATATATCAATATGTAACACATTTCTGAAGATTTATTTAGATTCTAACCACACAAAGTTTATAATGGTGTAAGAAACAGATGAATGGAGTTTTTAGGAAAACCTGAGCCAAATAAATGCCTAAAGGCTGATAGCCCATTACAATATTATGATATATATTGCTGCCTACAGTAATATGGTAAACGTTTGGGCCTATATCTTCTATATTTCACTTTTATACCCATCAGATAGTGATTCTATTTGGTTTGTATTCATTTCTCTTTGCACTTCAACAGTACTTTTAACTTCAGTCCCATACATCTGAATCATTTTCATATTTATCCATAATTTATGATTTATATAATTCTGCTAGTAATTCTATATGTACAATATGTACAGTCAGTCATTTAGAGTATCATGCAAAAGTCAGAGTTTACCCTTCATTCATTTAATTAATTTACAGTCAAATAGTCATTAAGCACAAGTGAAAACATCCACAATCCATCCTTCCACTGTGAGACGACAATTCAGCACTATACTTCTTTTCTTTAGCAAAGAAAAATGTTCTGTATAGAACCATGAACATTCAAAGAACCCTTTCCATAATTAAAGGGCTCTTTGCATGATGAAATGGTTCTTCAGATTGATGGGGAATGTGCTGTAGATGTTCAATAAGGTTCTATATAGCACCAAAAAGAGTTCTTCTATTGTTGCAATGTCAGGCTTGTTACAATAGAAGAATCCCTTTCGTGCTATATAGAACAGTTTTTAAAAAGGTTCTATAAAGAACCATCTACAGCACATTCTCCATCAATCTGAAAACAATTTCATGATGTAAAGAACCATTTACGCATGCAAATGGTTCTATACAGAACTCATAGAACCATCCTCTTCACTAAAGAACCCTTGAAGAACCTTTTTTTAATCCTTTAATCATGCTAAGGGTTCTATGTAAAACCATTTTCCTGACTAAAGAATCCTTAAAAACCATTATTTTTCTTCTTCTGTATAAATTTTCTGTTAATTTTTTTTTCTGATGGTGAGAAATGAAGAACTTGTACTAAATGGCTGTTCTGAGTGTAAATTAAATCAATGAAGGCTGGTCTCTGACCTCTGCACAGTGCTGTATATGTGTTCTTACTCATTCGCTGGCTGAAAGCCTATAATCCAAACACTCATTCTGACAGATTTCACCCCTTTTCAGTTCGAATGCTGCTCTATTTAAAGCCTGTGATGACACTATTGGTGTCATTATCGCCTCTTCACTTTCTAGTGGGACGCCGTGTCGGTTTATATGTGAGCAGCAGTGCTCGTCACTGAAGTAACACTGCAGGCACCTGCAGGTCTTTTCACTCTGTGCAGTGACAGAATCCTTTGAAAACGTATCTGAACGAAGACTGATAGTTTATGATAAAAACAAATCAATAATTATGTTTACATGGAGCAGATGATCAGCATCCCGTTTCTTTCAAAACATTCCTGACATTCCTGAGATTTCTCCAGGTTGAATTTCCAGCCAGTAGTTTCTTTGTATATGTTCTGTCTGGCTGGACTGATTAGTCATGTCTGAAGAATTAGGAGGTTGACAATGACAAAAAGCATTAAAAAAAGCAGTAGACGTGCTATTGAGGGACAACAATGGCTGAAGCAGGCACGCCTATGGAAATGACTTATATATTGTTACAGGTTTTTAGTATGTTCCAAAATATAAGTTTTTATATCTTATAGTAAGTATTGGTCAATACTAGGTATTTATCGCCACCTGCTGGACAATAAAGTAATAACTGGACATTTTTACAGGGCCCATATCGGGTAAAATCAAAATTTTCTCTTTTTTGAAATAAATTAGTTAAATTAGTTAAATGTACCATAGTTTTAGAAAATACCATTCACTCTCCAGTCCATATGCAAATTAACTTGCCCCAAAAAAACTATTTTACATTCACTGTTTTTGTGATGTCACAAAAAAGTAACCTATTTACATATATCTGTCTATTCAGTCTACAGTGGTTTAGCCCCACCCATTCACTCTGAAGTTATAAGCAGTGTTCCAGCTTAGACTACTTTAAGAATGGGGCACAATGCAGGGTAGCCAATGAGAAGAGGGGTTATTTACATACATCAGCTTTGTTGATGTAAAAATTTATTACAACTGGTTTTGGTGCGTAAAATAACGCAAATGTCAAAAGTGGACCTCAGGGGGGAAAAAGTACAAAATAAATTTAGGTTTGGGCCCTTTAAGGTCACTGTGGAGGACTTGATCATGGAAATGACTTGTTTTGGATTAGCAGTAAACCACTCCAGCAAAGAAACTTCATTTCCCATCAGCGGAGTACCTCTGTGGTGGCCATACTAGATTTAGTCATGTGAAATTGATACTAAATGTTTTTTTACAGTATATTTAAAAGAAGAAGAAAATGATTTTTGTTTTTCCTATCGACCTTTGTGCAACGTTTCACATTTACATTTTCTAATTTTTAAACATCTATGAAGCTGATGTAGCGCAGGTTTTGTTCATATTTCTGAGTCTTTTCTAAGCTGTTTCACTATCTCAGTCCCTATCATTTTTGCTTTTTACTTTTCTTTTTCTTTCTTTTCTATTTTTGTTGCTTGACTTATGAAAAGATCTGTAGTAATACTACACATATTTCTAAAGGATTCTGTAGATCTATAACTACGCTGTAACTAGGCTAATGTTATATGAGGTGAAAATATTATGAATTATTATGGAGGTATAGAAAACAATAGAAATCTTATGGTTTCTTATACAGTCTTTAAAAAGATGGTTCTTTAGTAAAGAGAATGGTTCTATTGAGGCATTTATAGCTATGAGTTCTGCTTAAATGGTTCTCTGCATGGTGAAATCGTTCTTCAGATTGATGGAGAATGTGTTGTATATGGTTCTATATAGAACCTTTTTGAAAATGATTCTGTATCACCAAGAAGGGTTCTGCCACTGTTATGGCATCAAGCTTGTAACAAATGAAGAACCCTTTTTGATGCTATTTAGAACCATGTACAACACATTCTCCATCAAACTGAAGAACCAGTTAAGCATGAAATGGTAATATAGAACTAGTTTCTAAATAGAACCATTCCTTTTACTAAAGAACCCTTGAAGAACGATCTTTTTTAAGAGTGCAGTATTACAATAAATCTTTTTGGTAAAATACACTATATTGCCAGAAGTGGTCTGCCACGTAAAATGACCAAGCGGGGTCAGCGGATGCTGGGACGCATAGTGTGCAGTGGTCGCCAACTTTCTGCAGGGTCAATCGCTACAGACCTCCAAACTTCATGTGGCCTTCAGATTAGCTCAAGAACAGCGTAGAGAGCTTCATGGAATGGGTTTCCATGGTCGAGTAGCTGCATCCAAGCCTTACATCACCAAGCGCAATGCAAAGCGTCGAATGCAGTGGTGTAAAGCGCCGCCACTGGACTCTAGAGCAGTGGAGACGTGTTCTCTGGAGTGACCAATGATGCTTCTCCGTCTGGCAGTCCGATGGACGAGCCTGGGTTTGGCGGTTGCCAGGAGACGGTACTTGTCTGACTGCATTGTGCCAAGTGTAAAGTTTGGTGGAGGGGGGATGGTATGGGGCTGTTTTTCAGGAGTTGGGCTCCGCCCCTTAGTTCCAGTGAAAGGAGTTCTTAATGCTTCAGCAGAACAAGAGATTTTGGACAACTTCATGCTCCCAACTTTGTGGGAACAGTTTGGAGACGGCCCCTTACTGTTCCAACATGACTGTGCACCAGTGCACAAAGCAAGGCCCATAAAGACATGGATGAGCGAGTTTGATGTGAAAGAACTTGATTGACCTGCACAGGGTCCTGACCTCAACACGATAGAACACTTTTGGGATGAATTAGAGCGGAGACTGCGAGCCAGGCTTTCTTGTCGAACATCAGTGCCTGACCTCACAAATGTACCTCTGGAATAATAAAGTGCACCTGCCGCTACGCACCGCATGGCCATACGTTATTTGATGTTGTTTCTCGATCGATTGTGGTGGGAAATAATTGAACCTGAAATAAGGCCAAATTAAAGACGTTGCCGCAAGAATCAATGTATGAAAAGAGATCAAAAGTGCACCTGCCGCTACGCGCCGCATCGAAGCTTGGTCCTTGTACCTTCTGTTCATTTGATTTTCATTTTAAAATCCAGTACTGAAAAACGGCAAATGGGTCAATTCTCGTTTTTGATTATGTTATTGTCAGTCGAAAAACAAGAAATAGCTTCATTTTACAGTTTCACAGACTAATCATAAAATCAAATAACAAACAAACAGCAATCAAGGGTTGATTTTAACTGATTTAAATTAACCAACAATAAACTGCACAGTGCACCCATTGTCGCAGGAGCTCAGAAATCAGGTTCTTGCGGTCAAGAAATTATGAGGACCGGAAAAATCGAGCATGAGTGTTCAAAAAAGGTCAACACACGACTCCCGCCATATGCGCTGTCCTACGATCATATTGGTCCATAGTGTTCTCATAATCATGTGGTGGCGGCGCTGCCTCCGGTTTTGGGGAAAAGGAGCTTTGGAGGCCCGTTAGGGCTGCGCCGGGAGTCTCTGTGCTGGGTGAGTGCTGAACTATTTTCTGGGTGGGGGGGGCTGAGGGATGGCTTCAGCACCCCTTGGTGCCGCGACTGGGTGTGTTATCTTGATTCTCACGGCAACGTCTTTAATTTTGTTTTATTTCAGACCGAACTGTTTTCCACCACAATCGATCGCATGCTACTGACAAGGAATGAGCTTAGATGTGATCCGCAGCCGTACAAGCGCTTTGTATCTCGGTCCATTTCTTGGTTCAGGCCGCAACCTCTTTAATATGGCTTTATTTCAGGTTGAACTGGATCCGCCCAAAAACCATCTCATCATAATGACAAAGAATGAGCTTCGATGTGATCCGAAGTTGCACGAGTGCTTTGTATCTCTATCCATTTCTTGGTTCTGACCGCAACGTGGTTAATTTGGTTTTATTTCAGGTTGAACTGGTCCCCACCACTATCGATCGCATCACAATGACAAAGAATGAGCTTCCATGTGATCCGAAGCCGTAGAGCACTTTGTATCTCGGCCCATTTCTTGGTTCAGGCCGCAACCTCTTTAATTTGGCTGTATTTCAGATCGAACTGTTTCCAACCGCAATCGAATGCATGATAATGACATAGATTGAGCTTCGATGTGTTCCTAAGCTGCACGTGCACTTTGTATCTCGGCCCATTTCTTGGTTCTCGCCACAACGTCTTTAATTTTGCTTTATTTCAGGTCGAACTATTTTCCACGACAATCGAATGCATCATAATGACAAACAATGCGTTTTGATGTGATCCGTAGCTGCACGAGCGCTTTATATCTCTGCCCATTTCTTGATTCTCACCGCAAAGTCTATAATTTGGCTTTATTTCAAATCCAACTGTTTCCCAGCACAATCGAACGCTTTATAATGACACAGAATGAGCTTCGATATGTTCTGCAGTTGCACTTGCGCTTTTTAACTTTGCCCATTTCTTGGTTCTCGCCACAATGTCTTTAATTTGGCTTTATTTAATGTCGAACTGTTTCGCACCACAATCAAATGCATCATAATGACATCGAATGAGTTTTGATGTGATCCGCAGCCACAAGAGCGCTTTTTATCCCTTCCCATTTCTTGGTTCTGACCGCAACGTGGTTAATTTGGCTTTATTTCAGGTCGAACTGTTTCCCACCACAATCGATCGCATCATAATGACAAAGAATGAGCTTCGATGTGATCCGCAGCTGCACGTGCGCTTTTTATGTTTGCCCATTTCTTGGTTCTCGCCGCATCATCTTTAATTTGGCTTTATTTCAGACCGAGCTGTTTCCCACCACAATCGATCGTATGCTACTGACAAAGAATGAGCTTCGATGTGATCCGCAGCTGCACGAGCGCTTTGTATCTCTGCCCATTTCTTGGTTCTGACCGCAACGTGGTTAATTTGGCTTTATTTCAGGTCGAACTGTTTCCCACCACAATCGAACGCTTCATAATGACAAAGAATGAGCTTCCATGTGTTCTGAAGCTGCATGTGCACTTTTTATATCTGTCCAATTCTTGGTTCAAGCCGCAACCTCTTTAATTTGGCTTTATTTCAGGTCGAGCTGTTTCCCACCAATATCCCTCTTATCATAATGACAACGAATGAGCCTCCATGTGATCCGCAGCTACACGACCGCTTTTTTTTTTTATCTCTGCCCATTTCTTGGTTCAAGCCGCAACCTCTTTAATTTGGCTTTATTTCAGGGCGGCCTGGTTCCCACCACAATTGATCGCATCCTACTGACAAAGAATGAGCTTCCATGTGATCCGCAGCCATACGAGTGCTTTTTATCTCTGCCCATTTTTTGGGTCTCGCCGCAACCTCTTTAATTTGGCATTATTTTAGATCGGACTGTTTCCCACCACAATCGATCGCATCAGAGGCACAAAGAATGAGCTTCCATGTGATCCGCAGCCATACCAGCGCTTTTTATCTTTGCCCATTGCTTGGTTCAAGCTGCAACCTCTTTTATTTGGCTTTACTTCAGGTCGCACTGTTTCCCACCAAAATCTAAGGCATCATAATCACAAAGAATGAGCTTCCATGTGCTCCGTAGCTGCACGAGCGCTTTTTATCTCTGCCCATTTCTTGGTTCTCGCCACAACGTCTTTAATTTTGCTTTATTTCAGGTCGAACTGTTTCCCACCACAATCGATCGCATCATAATGACAAAGAATGAGCTTCGATGTGATCCGCAGCTACATGACCGCTTTTTATCTCTGTCCATGTCTTGGTTCAAGCCGCAACCTCTTTAATCTGGCTTTATGTCAGATCAAACTGTTTCCCATCACAATCGAATGCATGATAATCACACAGAATGAGCTTCGATGTGTTCCCGAAGCTACAGGACCGCTTTTTATCTCTTTGCATTTCTTGTTTCTCGCCGCAACCTCTTTGTTATGGCCGATGCCAAGTAATTAAGCAGATGTACGATGGATGACTTCAACTCCTTTTAATGATAAGCAACCACCAGGGAAAGCAGGGTAACAACAACAACTCTACATCACTTCCTGTCTATTTTCTAGCTACCTCTTGACTCACCCTGCTGGCGGTTCTGAGGTATTGCACAATATTGCACTGAACACAACATTTTCCCCTTTTGTAAAAGATTTTTTTTCTTTTGCACAATGAAACAACAGAAATACAATACCCAGGCAACTGGTAACCATGACAGTGTCAACAAGAATGTTTGGTTACAACATAAGGAATTATCTAATCCTTCAGCCTAGAGGTGGTATAACATCTCACAGTTCAATTATGACTACGTTATCTGGCTTACACTTACTTATTAGGGGTGGGAGACTGAGGGATGGCTTCAGCACCCCTTGGTGCCGCGACTGGGTGTGTTATCTTGATTCTCACGGCAACGTCTTTAATTTTGCTTTATTTCAGGTCGAACTGTTTCCCACCACAATCGATCACTTCATAAATGACAAAGAATGAGCTTCGATGTGATCCGAAGTTGCACGAGTGCTTTGTATCTCTATCCATTTCTTGGTTCTGACCGCAACGTGGTTAATTTGTCTTTATTTCAGGTTGAACTGGTCCCCACCACTGTCGATCGCATCACAATGACAAAGAATGAGCTTCGATGTGATCCGAAGCCGTAGAGCACTTTGTATCTCGGTCCATTTCTTGGTTCAGGCCGCAACCTACCTCTTTAATTTGGCTGTAATTCAGATCGAACTGTTTCCAACCGCAATCGAATGCATGATAATGACATAGATTGAGCTTCGATGTGTTCCTAAGACTGCACGTGCACTTTGTATCTCTGCCCATTTCTTGGTTCTCGCCACAACGTCTTTAATTTTGCTTTATTTCAGGTCGAACTTTTTCCCACCACAATCGATTACATCATACTGACAAAGAATGAGCTTCGATGTGATCCGCAGCTGCACGAGCGCTTTGTATCTCTGTCCATTTCTTGGTTCTGACCGCAACGTGGTTAATTTGGCTTTATTTCAGGTCGAACTATTTTCCACGACAATCGAATGCATCATAATGACAAACAATGCGTTTTGATGTGATCCGTAGCTGCACGAGCGCTTTATATCTCTGCCCATTTCTTGATTCTCACCGCAAAGTCTATAATTTGGCTTTATTTCAAATCCAACTGTTTCCCAGCACAATCGAACGCTTTATAATGACACAGAATGAGCTTCGATATGTTCTGCAGCTGCACTTGCGCTTTTTAACTTTGCCCATTTCTTGGTTCTCGCCACAATGTCTTTAATTTGGCTTTATTTAATGTCGAACTGTTTCGCACCACAATCAAATGCATCATAATGACATCGAATGAGTTTTGATGTGATCCGCAGCCACAAGAGCGCTTTTTATCCCTTCCCATTTCTTGGTTCTGACCGCAACGTGGTTAATTTGGCTTTATTTCAGGTCGAACTGTTTCCCACCACAATCGATCGCATCATAATGACAAAGAATGAGCTTCGATGTGATCCGCAGCTGCACGTGCGCTTTTTATGTTTGCCCATTTCTTGGTTCTCGCCGCATCATCTTTAATTTGGCTTTATTTCAGACCGAGCTGTTTCCCACCACAATCGATCGTATGCTACTGACAAAGAATGAGCTTCGATGTGATCCGCAGCTGCACGAGCGCTTTGTATCTCTGCCCATTTCTTGGTTCTGACCGCAACGTGGTTAATTTGGCTTTATTTCAGGTCGAACTGTTTCCCACCACAATCGAACGCTTCATAATGACAAAGAATGAGCTTTGATGTGATCCGCAGTTGCAGGAGAGCTTAGTATCTCTGCCCATTTCTTGGTTCTTGCCGCATCATCTTTAATTTGGCTTTATTTCAGGTCAACCTGTTTCCCACCAAAACCGACCGCATCGCAATGACAAAGAATGAGCTTCCATGTGTTCTGAAGCTGCATGTGCACTTTTTATATCTGTCCAATTCTTGGTTCAAGCCGCAACCTCTTTAATTTGGCTTTATTTCAGGTCGAGCTGTTTCCCACCAATATCCATCTTATCATAATGACAACGAATGAGCCTCCATGTGATCCGCAGCTACACGACCGCTTTTTTTTTATCTCTGCCCATTTCTTGGTTCAAGCCGCAACCTCTTTTATTTGGCTTTATTTCAGGGCGGCCTGGTTCCCACCACAATTGATCGCATCCTACTGACAAAGAATGAGCTTCCATGTGATCCGCAGCCATACGAGTGCTTTTTATCTCTGCCCATTTTTTGGGTCTCGCCGCAACCTCTTTAATTTGGCATTATTTTAGATCGGACTGTTTCCCACCACTATCGATCGCATCAGAGGCACAAAGAATGAGCTTCCATGTGATCCGCAGCCATACCAGCGCTTTTTATCTCTGCCCATTGCTTGGTTCAAGCTGCAACCTCTTTTATTTGGCTTTACTTCAGGTCGCACTGTTTCCCACCAAAATCTAAGGCATCATAATCACAAAGAATGAGCTTCCATGTGCTCCGTAGCTGCACGAGCGCTTTTTATCTCTGCCCATTTCTTGATTCTCGCAGGAACTTTAATTTGGCTTTATTTCAGGTCGAACTGTTTCCCACCACAATCGATCGCATCATAATGACAAAGAATGAGCTTCGATGTGATCCGCAGCTACATGACCGCTTTTTATCTCTGTCCATGTCTTGGTTCAAGCCGCAACCTCTTTAATCTGGCTTTATTTCAGATCAAACTGTTTCCCATCACAATCGAATGCATGATAATCACATAGAATGAGCTTCGATGTGTTCCCGAAGCTACACGACCGCTTTTTATCTCTTTGCATTTCTTGTTTCTCGCCGCAACCTCTTTGTTATGGCCGATGCCAAGTAATTAAGCAGATGTACGATGGATGACTTCAACTCCTTTTAATGATAAGCAACCACCAGGGAAAGCAGGGTAACAACAACAACTCTACATCACTTCCTGTCTATTTTCTAGCTACCTCTTGACTCACCCTGCTGGCGGTTCTGAGGTATTGCACAATATTGCACTGAACACAACATTTTCCCCTTTTGTAAAAGATTTTTTTCTTTTGCACAATGAAACAACAGAAATACAATACCCAGGCAACTGGTAACCATGACAGTGTCAACAAGAATGTTTGGTTACAACATAAGGAATTATCTAATCCTTCAGCCTAGAGGTGGTATAACATCTCACAGTTCAATTATGACTACGTTATCTGGCTTACACTTACTTATTAGGGGTGGGAGACTGAGGGATGGCTTCAGCACCCCTTGGTGCCGCGACTGGGTGTGTTATCTTGATTCTCACGGCAACGTCTTTAATTTTGCTTTATTTCAGGTCGAACTTTTTCCCACCACAATCGATTACATCATACTGACAAAGAATGAGCTTCGATGTGATCCGCAGCTGCACGAGCGCTTTGTATCTCTGTCCATTTCTTGGTTCTGACCGCAACGTGGTTAATTTGTCTTTATTTCAGGTTGAACTGGTCCCCACCACTATCGATCGCATCACAATGACAAAGAATGAGCTTCGATGTGATCCGAGGCTGTAGAGCACTTTGTATCTCGGTCCATTTCTTGGTTCAGGCCGCAACCTACCTCTTTAATTTGGCTGTAATTCAGATCGAACTGTTTCCAACCGCAATCGAATGCATGATAATGACATAGATTGAGCTTCGATGTGTTCCTAAGACTGCACGTGCACTTTGTATCTCTGCCCATTTCTTGGTTCTCGCCACAACGTCTTTAATTTTGCTTTATTTCAGGTCGAACTTTTTCCCACCACAATCGATTACATCATACTGACAAAGAATGAGCTTCGATGTGATCCGCAGCTGCACGAGCGCTTTGTATCTCTGTCCATTTCTTGGTTCTGACCGCAACGTGGTTAATTTGGCTTTATTTCAGGTCGAACTATTTTCCACGACAATCGAATGCATCATAATGACAAACAATGCGTTTTGATGTGATCCGTAGCTGCACGAGCGCTTTATATCTCTGCCCATTTCTTGATTCTCACCGCAAAGTCTATAATTTGGCTTTATTTCAAATCCAACTGTTTCCCAGCACAATCGAACGCTTTATAATGACACAGAATGAGCTTCGATATGTTCTGCAGCTGCACTTGCGCTTTTTAACTTTGCCCATTTCTTGGTTCTCGCCACAATGTCTTTAATTTGGCTTTATTTAATGTCGAACTGCTTCGCACCACAATCGATGCATCATAATGACATCGAATGAGTTTTGATGTGATCCGCAGCCACAAGAGCGCTTTTTATCCCTTCCCATTTCTTGGTTCTGACCGCAACGTGGTTAATTTGGCTTTATTTCAGGTCGAACTGTTTCCCACCACAATCGATCGCATCATAATGACAAAGAATGAGCTTCGATGTGATCCGCAGCTGCACGTGCGCTTTTTATGTTTGCCCATTTCTTGGTTCTCGCCGCATCATCTTTAATTTGGCTTTATTTCAGACCGAGCTGTTTCCTACCACAATCGATCGTATGCTACTGACAAAGAATGAGCTTCGATGTGATCCGCAGCTGCACGAGCGCTTTGTATCTCTGCCCATTTCTTGGTTCTGACCGCAACGTGGTTAATTTGGCTTTATTTCAGGTCGAACTGTTTCCCACCACAATCGAACGCTTCATAATGACAAAGAATGAGCTTTGATGTGATCCGCAGTTGCAGGAGAGCTTAGTATCTCTGCCCATTTCTTGGTTCTTGCCGCAACGTCTTTCATTTGGCTTTATTTAAGGTCAACCTGTTTCCCACCAAAACCGACCGCATCGCAATGACAAAGAATGAGCTTCCATGTGTTCTGAAGCTGCATGTGCACTTTTTATATCTGTCCAATTCTTGGTTCAAGCCGCAACCTCTTTAATTTGGCTTTATTTCAGGTCGAGCTGTTTCCCACCAATATCCATCTTATCATAATGACAACGAATGAGCCTCCATGTGATCCGCAGCTACACGACCGCTTTTTTTTTTTATCTCTGCCCATTTCTTGGTTCAAGCCGCAACCTCTTTAATTTGGCTTTATTTCAGGGCGGCCTGGTTCCCACCACAATTGATCGCATCCTACTGACAAAGAATGAGCTTCCATGTGATCCGCAGCCATACGAGTGCTTTTTATCTCTGCCCATTTTTTGGGTCTCGCCGCAACCTCTTTAATTTGGCATTATTTTAGATCGGACTGTTTCCCACCACAATCGATCGCATCAGAGGCACAAAGAATGAGCTTCCATGTGATCCGCAGCCATACCAGCGCTTTTTATCTTTGCCCATTGCTTGGTTCAAGCTGCAACCTCTTTTATTTGGCTTTACTTCAGGTCGCACTGTTTCCCACCAAAATCTAAGGCATCATAATCACAAAGAATGAGCTTCCATGTGCTCCGTAGCTGCACGAGCGCTTTTTATCTCTGCCCATTTCTTGGTTCTCGCAGGAACTTTAATTTGGCTTTATTTCAGGTCGAACTGTTTCCCACCACAATCGATCGCATCATAATGACAAAGAATGAGCTTCGATGTGATCCGCAGCTACATGACCGCTTTTTATCTCTGTCCATGTCTTGGTTCAAGCCGCAACCTCTTTAATCTGGCTTTATTTCAGATCAAACTGTTTCCCATCACAATCGAATGCATGATAATCACATAGAATGAGCTTCGATGTGTTCCCGAAGCTACACGACCGCTTTTTATCTCTTTGCATTTCTTGTTTCTCGCCGCAACCTCTTTGTTATGGCCGATGCCAAGTAATTAAGCAGATGTACGATGGATGACTTCAACTCCTTTTAATGATAAGCAACCACCAGGGAAAGCAGGGTAACAACAACAACTCTACATCACTTCCTGTCTATTTTCTAGCTACCTCTTGACTCACCCTGCTGGCGGTTCTGAGGTATTGCACAATATTGCACTGAACACAACATTTTCCCCTTTTGTAAAAGATTTTTTTTCTTTTGCACAATGAAACAACAGAAATACAATACCCAGGCAACTGGTAACCATGACAGTGTCAACAAGAATGTTTGGTTACAACATAAGGAATTATCTAATCCTTCAGCCTAGAGGTGGTATAACATCTCACAGTTCAATTATGACTACGTTATCTGGCTTACACTTACTTATTAGGGGTGGGAGACTGAGGGATGGCTTCAGCACCCCTTGGTGCCGCGACTGGGTGTGTTATCTTGATTCTCACGGCAACGTCTTTAATTTTGCTTTATTTCAGGTCGAACTGTTTCCCACCACAATCGATCACTTCATAAATGACAAAGAATGAGCTTCGATGTGATCCGAAGTTGCACGAGTGCTGTGTATCTCTATCCATTTCTTGGTTCTGACCGCAACGTGGTTAATTTGTCTTTATTTCAGGTTCAACTGGTCCCCACCACTATCGATCGCATCACAATGACAAAGAATGAGCTTCGATGTGATCCGAAGTCGTAGAGCACTTTGTATCTCGGTCCATTTCTTGGTTCAGGCCGCAACCTACCTCTTTAATTTGGCTGTAATTCAGATCGAACTGTTTCCAACCGCAATCGAATGCATGATAATGACATAGATTGAGCTTCGATGTGTTCCTAAGATGCACGTGCACTTTGTATCTCTGCCCATTTCTTGGTTCTCGCCACAACGTCTTTAATTTTGCTTTATTTCAGGTCGAACTTTTTCCCACCACAATCGATTACATCATACTGACAAAGAATGAGCTTCGATGTGATCCGCAGCTGCACGAGCGCTTTGTATCTCTGTCCATTTCTTGGTTCTGACCGCAACGTGGTTAATTTGTCTTTATTTCAGGTTGAACTGGTCCCCACCACTATCGATCGCATCACAATGACAAAGAATGAGCTTCGATGTGATCCGAGGCTGTAGAGCACTTTGTATCTCGGTCCATTTCTTGGTTCAGGCCGCAACCTACCTCTTTAATTTGGCTGTATTCAGATCGAACTGTTTCCAACCGCAATCGAATGCATGATAATGACATAGATTGAGCTTCGATGTGTTCCTAAGACTGCACGTGCACTTTGTATCTCTGCCCATTTCTTGGTTCTCGCCACAACGTCTTTAATTTTGCTTTATTTCAGGTCGAACTTTTTCCCACCACAATCGATTACATCATACTGACAAAGAATGAGCTTCGATGTGATCCGCAGCTGCACGAGCGCTTTGTATCTCTGTCCATTTCTTGGTTCTGACCGCAACGTGGTTAATTTGGCTTTATTTCAGGTCGAACTATTTTCCACGACAATCGAATGCATCATAATGACAAACAATGCGTTTTGATGTGATCCGTAGCTGCACGAGCGCTTTATATCTCTGCCCATTTCTTGATTCTCACCGCAAAGTCTATAATTTGGCTTTATTTCAAATCCAACTGTTTCCCAGCACAATCGAACGCTTTATAATGACACAGAATGAGCTTCGATATGTTCTGCAGCTGCACTTGCGCTTTTTAACTTTGCCCATTTCTTGGTTCTCGCCACAATGTCTTTAATTTGGCTTTATTTAATGTCGAACTGCTTCGCACCACAATCAAATGCATCATAATGACATCGAATGAGTTTTGATGTGATCCGCAGCCACAAGAGCGCTTTTTATCCCTTCCCATTTCTTGGTTCTGACCGCAACGTGGTTAATTTGGCTTTATTTCAGGTCGAACTGTTTCCCACCACAATCGATCGCATCATAATGACAAAGAATGAGCTTCGATGTGATCCGCAGCTGCACGTGCGCTTTTTATGTTTGCCCATTTCTTGGTTCTCGCCGCATCATCTTTAATTTGGCTTTATTTCAGACCGAGCTGTTTCCCACCACAATCGATCGTATGCTACTGACAAAGAATGAGCTTCGATGTGATCCGCAGCTGCACGAGCGCTTTGTATCTCTGCCCATTTCTTGGTTCTGACCGCAACGTGGTTAATTTGGCTTTATTTCAGGTCGAACTGTTTCCCACCACAATCGAACGCTTCATAACGACAAAGAATGAGCTTTGATGTGATCCGCAGTTGCAGGAGAGCTTAGTATCTCTGCCCATTTCTTGGTTCTTGCCGCAACGTCTTTCATTTGGCTTTATTTAAGGTCAACCTGTTTCCCACCAAAACCGACCGCATCGCAATGACAAAGAATGAGCTTCCATGTGTTCTGAAGCTGCATGTGCACTTTTTATATCTGTCCAATTCTTGGTTCAAGCCGCAACCTCTTTAATTTGGCTTTATTTCAGGTCGAGCTGTTTCCCACCAATATCCATCTTATCATAATGACAACGAATGAGCCTCCATGTGATCCGCAGCTACACGACCGCTTTTTTTTTTTATCTCTGCCCATTTCTTGGTTCAAGCCGCAACCTCTTTAATTTGGCTTTATTTCAGGGCGGCCTGGTTCCCACCACAATTGATCGCATCCTACTGACAAAGAATGAGCTTCCATGTGATCCGCAGCCATACGAGTGCTTTTTATCTCTGCCCATTTTTTGGGTCTCGCCGCAACCTCTTTAATTTGGCATTATTTTAGATCGGACTGTTTCCCACCACAATCGATCGCATCAGAGGCACAAAGAATGAGCTTCCATGTGATCCGCAGCCATACCAGCGCTTTTTATCTTTGCCCATTGCTTGGTTCAAGCTGCAACCTCTTTTATTTGGCTTTACTTCAGGTCGCACTGTTTCCCACCAAAATCTAAGGCATCATAATCACAAAGAATGAGCTTCCATGTGCTCCGTAGCTGCACGAGCGCTTTTTATCTCTGCCCATTTCTTGATTCTCGCAGGAACTTTAATTTGGCTTTATTTCAGGTCGAACTGTTTCCCACCACAATCGATCGCATCATAATGACAAAGAATGAGCTTCGATGTGATCCGCAGCTACATGACCGCTTTTTATCTCTGTCCATGTCTTGGTTCAAGCCGCAACCTCTTTAATCTGGCTTTATTTCAGATCAAACTGTTTCCCATCACAATCGAATGCATGATAATCACATAGAATGAGCTTCGATGTGTTCCCGAAGCTACACGACCGCTTTTTATCTCTTTGCATTTCTTGTTTCTCGCCGCAACCTCTTTGTTATGGCCGATGCCAAGTAATTAAGCAGATGTACGATGGATGACTTCAACTCCTTTTAATGATAAGCAACCACCAGGGAAAGCAGGGTAACAACAACAACTCTACATCACTTCCTGTCTATTTTCTAGCTACCTCTTGACTCACCCTGCTGGCGGTTCTGAGGTATTGCACAATATTGCACTGAACACAACATTTTCCCCTTTTGTAAAAGATTTTTTTTCTTTTGCACAATGAAACAACAGAAATACAATACCCAGGCAACTGGTAACCATGACAGTGTGAACAAGAATGTTTGGTTACAACATAAGGAATTATCTAATCCTTCAGCCTAGAGGTGGTATAACATCTCACAGTTCAATTATGACTACGTTATCTGGCTTACACTTACTTATTAGGGGTGGGAGACTGAGGGATGGCTTCAGCACCCCTTGGTGCCGCGACTGGGTGTGTTATCTTGATTCTCACGGCAACGTCTTTAATTTTGCTTTATTTCAGGTCGAACTGTTTCCCACCACAATCGATCACTTCATAAATGACAAAGAATGAGCTTCGATGTGATCCGAAGTTGCACGAGTGCTTTGTATCTCTATCCATTTCTTGGTTCTGACCGCAACGTGGTTAATTTGTCTTTATTTCAGGTTGAACTGGTCCCCACCACTATCGATCGCATCACAATGACAAAGAATGAGCTTCCATGTGATCCGAAGCCGTAGAGCACTTTGTATCTCGGTCTATTTCTTGGTTCAGGCCGCAACCTACCTCTTTAATTTGGCTGTAATTCAGATCGAACTGTTTCCAACCGCAATCGAATGCATGATAATGACATAGATTGAGCTTCGATGTGTTCCTAAGATGCACGTGCACTTTGTATCTCTGCCCATTTCTTGGTTCTCGCCACAACGTCTTTAATTTTGCTTTATTTCAGGTCGAACTTTTTCCCACCACAATCGATTACATCATACTGACAAAGAATGAGCTTCGATGTGATCCGCAGCTACATGACCGCTTTTTATCTCTGTCCATGTCTTGGTTCAAGCCGCAACCTCTTTAATCTGGCTTTATTTCAGATCAAACTGTTTCCCATCACAATCGAATGCATGATAATCACATAGAATGAGCTTCGATGTGTTCCCGAAGCTACACGACCGCTTTTTATCTCTTTGCATTTCTTGTTTCTCGCCGCAACCTCTTTGTTATGGCCGATGCCAAGTAATTAAGCAGATGTACGATGGATGACTTCAACTCCTTTTAATGATAAGCAACCACCAGGGAAAGCAGGGTAACAACAACAACTCTACATCACTTCCTGTCTATTTTCTAGCTACCTCTTGACTCACCCTGCTGGCGGTTCTGAGGTATTGCACAATATTGCACTGAACACAACATTTTCCCCTTTTGTAAAAGATTTTTTTTCTTTTGCACAATGAAACAACAGAAATACAATACCCAGGCAACTGGTAACCATGACAGTGTCAACAAGAATGTTTGGTTACAACATAAGGAATTATCTAATCCTTCAGCCTAGAGGTGGTATAACATCTCACAGTTCAATTATGACTACGTTATCTGGCTTACACTTACTTATTAGGGGTGGGAGACTGAGGGATGGCTTCAGCACCCCTTGGTGCCGCGACTGGGTGTGTTATCTTGATTCTCACGGCAACGTCTTTAATTTTGCTTTATTTCAGGTCGAACTGTTTCCCACCACAATCGATCACTTCATAAATGACAAAGAATGAGCTTCGATGTGATCCGAAGTTGCACGAGTGCTTTGTATCTCTATCCATTTCTTGGTTCTGACCGCAACGTGGTTAATTTGTCTTTATTTCAGGTTGAACTGGTCCCCACCACTGTCGATCGCATCACAATGACAAAGAATGAGCTTCGATGTGATCCGAAGCCGTAGAGCACTTTGTATCTCGGTCCATTTCTTGGTTCAGGCCGCAACCTACCTCTTTAATTTGGCTGTAATTCAGATCGAACTGTTTCCAACCGCAATCGAATGCATGATAATGACATAGATTGAGCTTCGATGTGTTCCTAAGACTGCACGTGCACTTTGTATCTCTGCCCATTTCTTGGTTCTCGCCACAACGTCTTTAATTTTGCTTTATTTCAGGTCGAACTTTTTCCCACCACAATCGATTACATCATACTGACGAAGAATGAGCTTCGATGTGATCCGCAGCTGCACGAGCGCTTTGTATCTCTGTCCATTTCTTGGTTCTGACCGCAACGTGGTTAATTTGGCTTTATTTCAGGTCGAACTATTTTCCACGACAATCGAATGCATCATAATGACAAACAATGCGTTTTGATGTGATCCGTAGCTGCACGAGCGCTTTTTATCTCTGCCCATTTCTTGATTCTCACCGCAAAGTCTATAATTTGGCTTTATTTCAATCCAACTGTTTCCCAGCACAATCGAACGCTTTATAATGACACAGAATGAGCTTCGATATGTTCTGCAGCTGCACTTGCGCTTTTTAACTTTGCCCATTTCTTGGTTCTCGCCACAATGTCTTTAATTTGGCTTTATTTAATGTCGAACTGTTTCGCACCACAATCAAATGCATCATAATGACATCGAATGAGTTTTGATGTGATCCGCAGCCACAAGAGCGCTTTTTATCCCTTCCCATTTCTTGGTTCTGACCGCAACGTGGTTAATTTGGCTTTATTTCAGGTCGAACTGTTTCCCACCACAATCGATCGCATCATAATGACAAAGAATGAGCTTCGATGTGATCCGCAGCTGCACGTGCGCTTTTTATGTTTGCCCATTTCTTGGTTCTCGCCGCATCATCTTTAATTTGGCTTTATTTCAGACCGAGCTGTTTCCCACCACAATCGATCGTATGCTACTGACAAAGAATGAGCTTTGATGTGATCCGCAGTTGCAGGAGAGCTTAGTATCTCTGCCCATTTCTTGGTTCTTGCCGCAACGTCTTTAATTTGGCTTTATTTAAGGTCAACCTGTTTCCCACCAAAACCGACCGCATCGTAATGACAAAGAATGAGCTTCCATGTGTTCTGAAGCTGCATGTGCACTTTTTATATCTGTCCAATTCTTGGTTCAAGCCGCAACCTCTTTAATTTGGCTTTATTTCAGGTCGAGCTGTTTCCCACCAATATCCATCTTATCATAATGACAACGAATGAGCCTCCATGTGATCCGCAGCTACACGACCGCTTTTTTTTTTTATCTCTGCCCATTTCTTGGTTCAAGCCGCAACCTCTTTAATTTGGCTTTATTTCAGGGCGGCCTGGTTCCCACCACAATTGATCGCATCCTACTGACAAAGAATGAGCTTCCATGTGATCCGCAGCCATACGAGTGCTTTTTATCTCTGCCCATTTTTTGGGTCTCGCCGCAACCTCTTTAATTTGGCATTATTTTAGATCGGACTGTTTCCCACCACTATCGATCGCATCAGAGGCACAAAGAATGAGCTTCCATGTGATCCGCAGCCATACCAGCGCTTTTTATCTCTGCCCATTGCTTGGTTCAAGCTGCAACCTCTTTTATTTGGCTTTACTTCAGGTCGCACTGTTTCCCACCAAAATCTAAGGCATCATAATCACAAAGAATGAGCTTCCATGTGCTCCGTAGCTGCACGAGCGCTTTTTATCTCTGCCCATTTCTTGATTCTCGCAGGAACTTTAATTTGGCTTTATTTCAGGTCGAACTGTTTCCCACCACAATCGATCGCATCATAATGACAAAGAATGAGCTTCGATGTGATCCGCAGCTACATGACCGCTTTTTATCTCTGTCCATGTCTTGGTTCAAGCCGCAACCTCTTTAATCTGGCTTTATTTCAGATCAAACTGTTTCCCATCACAATCGAATGCATGATAATCACATAGAATGAGCTTCGATGTGTTCCCGAAGCTACACGACCGCTTTTTATCTCTTTGCATTTCTTGTTTCTCGCCGCAACCTCTTTGTTATGGCCGATGCCAAGTAATTAAGCAGATGTACGATGGATGACTTCAACTCCTTTTAATGATAAGCAACCACCAGGGAAAGCAGGGTAACAACAACAACTCTACATCACTTCCTGTCTATTTTCTAGCTACCTCTTGACTCACCCTGCTGGCGGTTCTGAGGTATTGCACAATATTGCACTGAACACAACATTTTCCCCTTTTGTAAAAGATTTTTTTTCTTTTGCACAATGAAACAACAGAAATACAATACCCAGGCAACTGGTAACCATGACAGTGTGAACAAGAATGTTTGGTTACAACATAAGGAATTATCTAATCCTTCAGCCTAGAGGTGGTATAACATCTCACAGTTCAATTATGACTACGTTATCTGGCTTACACTTACTTATTAGGGGTGGGAGACTGAGGGATGGCTTCAGCACCCCTTGGTGCCGCGACTGGGTGTGTTATCTTGATTCTCACGGCAACGTCTTTAATTTTGCTTTATTTCAGGTCGAACTGTTTCCCACCACAATCGATCGCATCATAATGACAAAGAATGAGCTTCGATGTGATCCGCAGCTGCACGTGCGCTTTTTATGTTTGCCCATTTCTTGGTTCTCGCCGCATCATCTTTAATTTGGCTTTATTTCAGACCGAGCTGTTTCCCACCACAATCGATCGTATGCTACTGACAAAGAATGAGCTTCGATGTGATCCGCAGCTGCACGAGCGCTTTGTATCTCTGTCCATTTCTTGGTTCTGACCGCAACGTGGTTAATTTGTCTTTATTTCAGGTTGAACTGGTCCCCACCACTATCGATCGCATCACAATGACAAAGAATGAGCTTCCATGTGATCCGAAGCCGTAGAGCACTTTGTATCTCGGTCCATTTCTTGGTTCAGGCCGCAACCTACCTCTTTAATTTGGCTGTAATTCAGATCGAACTGTTTCCAACCGCAATCGAATGCATGATAATGACATAGATTGAGCTTCGATGTGTTCCTAAGATGCACGTGCACTTTGTATCTCTGCCCATTTCTTGGTTCTCGCCACAACGTCTTTAATTTTGCTTTATTTCAGGTCGAACTTTTTCCCACCACAATCGATTACATCATACTGACAAAGAATGAGCTTCGATGTGATCCGCAGCTGCACGAGCGCTTTGTATCTCTGTCCATTTCTTGGTTCTGACCGCAACGTGGTTAATTTGTCTTTATTTCAGGTTGAACTGGTCCCCACCACTATCGATCGCATCACAATGACAAGAATGAGCTTCGATGTGATCCGAGGCTGTAGAGCACTTTGTATCTCGGTCCATTTCTTGGTTCAGGCCGCAACCTACCTCTTTAATTTGGCTGTAATTCAGATCGAACTGTTTCCAACCGCAATCGAATGCATGATAATGACATAGATTGAGCTTCGATGTGTTCCTAAGATGCACGTGCACTTTGTATCTCTGCCCATTTCTTGGTTCTCGCCACAACGTCTTTAATTTTGCTTTATTTCAGGTCGAACTTTTTCCCACCACAATCGATTACATCATACTGACAAAGAATGAGCTTCGATGTGATCCGTAGCTGCACGAGCGCTTTGTATCTCTGTCCATTTCTTGGTTCTGACCGCAACGTGGTTAATTTGGCTTTATTTCAGGTCGAACTATTTTCCACGACAATCGAATGCATCATAATGACAAACAATGCGTTTTGATGTGATCCGTAGCTGCACGAGCGCTTTATATCTCTGCCCATTTCTTGATTCTCACCGCAAAGTCTATAATTTGGCTTTATTTCAAATCCAACTGTTTCCCAGCACAATCGAACGCTTTATAATGACACAGAATGAGCTTCGATATGTTCTGCAGCTGCACTTGCGCTTTTTAACTTTGCCCATTTCTTGGTTCTCGCCACAATGTCTTTAATTTGGCTTTATTTCAGGTCGAACTGCTTCGCACCACAATCAAATGCATCATAATGACATCGAATGAGTTTTGATGTGATCCGCAGCCAGAAGAGCGCTTTTTATCTCTGCCCATTTCTTGGTTCTGACCGCAACGTGGTTAATTTGGCTTTATTTCAGGTCGAACTGTTTCCCACCACAATCGATCGCATCATATGACAAAGAATGAGCTTCGATGTGATCCGCAGCTGCACGTGCGCTTTTTATGTTTGCCCATTTCTTGGTTCTCGCCGCATCATCTTTAATTTGGCTTTATTTCAGACCGAGCTGTTTCCCACCACAATCGATCGTATGCTACTGACAAAGAATGAGCTTCGATGTGATCCGCAGCTGCACGAGCGCTTTGTATCTCTGCCCATTTCTTGGTTCTGACCGCAACGTGGTTAATTTGGCTTTATTTCAGGTCGAACTGTTTCCCACCACAATCGAACGCTTCATAATGACAAAGAATGAGCTTTGATGTGATCCGCAGTTGCAGGAGAGCTTAGTATCTCTGCCCATTTCTTGGTTCTTGCCGCAACGTCTTTCATTTGGCTTTATTTAAGGTCAACCTGTTTCCCACCAAAACCGACCGCATCGTAATGACAAAGAATGAGCTTCCATGTGTTCTGAAGCTGCATGTGCACTTTTTATATCTGTCCAATTCTTGGTTCAAGCCGCAACCTCTTTAATTTGGCTTTATTTCAGGTCGAGCTGTTTCCCACCAATATCCATCTTATCATAATGACAACGAATGAGCCTCCATGTGATCCGCAGCTACACGACCGCTTTTTTTTTTTATCTCTGCCCATTTCTTGGTTCAAGCCGCAACCTCTTTAATTTGGCTTTATTTCAGGGCGGCCTGGTTCCCACCACAATTGATCGTATCCTACTGACAAAGAATGAGCTTCCATGTGATCCGCAGCCATACGAGTGCTTTTTATCTCTGCCCATTTTTTGGGTCTCGCCGCAACCTCTTTAATTTGGCATTATTTTAGATCGGACTGTTTCCCACCACAATCGATCGCATCAGAGGCACAAAGAATGAGCTTCCATGTGATCCGCAGCCATACCAGCGCTTTTTATCTCTGCCCATTGCTTGGTTCAAGCTGCAACCTCTTTTATTTGGCTTTACTTCAGGTCGGACTGTTTCCCACCAAAATCTAAGGCATCATAATCACAAAGAATGAGCTTCCATGTGCTCCGTAGCTGCACGAGCGCTTTTTATCTCTGCCCATTTCTTGGTTCTCGCAGGAACTTTAATTTGGCTTTATTTCAGATAGAACTGTTTCCCACCTCAATCGATCGCATGCTACTGACAAAGAATGAGCTTCGATGTGATCCGCAGCCATACGTGCGCTTTCTATCTCTGTCCATGTCTTGGTTCTGGCCGCAACCTCTTTAATCTGGCTTTATTTCAGATCAAACTGTTTCCCATCACAATCGAATGCATGATAATCACATAGAATGAGCTTCGATGTGTTCCCGAAGCTACACGACCGCTTTTTATCTCTTTGCATTTCTTGTTTCTCGCCGCAACCTCTTTGTTATGGCCGATGCCAAGTAATTAAGCAGATGTACGATGGATGACTTCAACTCCTTTTAATGATAAGCAACCACCAGGGAAAGCAGGGTAACAACAACAACTCTACATCACTTCCTGTCTATTTTCTAGCTACCTCTTGACTCACCCTGCTGGCGGTTCTGAGGTATTGCACAATATTGCACTGAACACAACATTTTCCCCTTTTGTAAAAGATTTTTTTTCTTTTGCACAATGAAACAACAGAAATACAATACCCAGGCAACTGGTAACCATGACAGTGTGAACAAGAATGTTTGGTTACAACATTAGGAATTATCTAATCCTTCAGCCTAGAGGTGGTATAACATCTCACAGTTCAATTATGACTACGTTATCTGGCTTACACTTACTTATTAGGGGTGGGAGACTGAGGGATGGCTTCAGCACCCCTTGGTGCCGCGACTGGGTGTGTTATCTTGATTCTCACGGCAACGTCTTTAATTTTGCTTTATTTCAGGTCGAACTGTTTCCCACCACAATCGATCACTTCATAAATGACAAAGAATGAGCTTCGATGTGATCCGAAGTTGCACGAGTGCTTTGTATCTCTATCCATTTCTTGGTTCTGACCGCAACGTGGTTAATTTGTCTTTATTTCAGGTTGAACTGGTCCCCACCACTATCGATCGCATCACAATGACAAAGAATGAGCTTCCATGTGATCCGAAGCCGTAGAGCACTTTGTATCTCGGTCCATTTCTTGGTTCAGGCCGCAACCTACCTCTTTAATTTGGCTGTAATTCAGATCGAACTGTTTCCAACCGCAATCGAATGCATGATAATGACATAGATTGAGCTTCGATGTGTTCCTAAGACTGCACGTGCACTTTGTATCTCTGCCCATTTCTTGGTTCTCGCCACAACGTCTTTAATTTTGCTTTATTTCAGGTCGAACTGTTTCCCACCACAATCGATCACTTCATAAATGACAAAGAATGAGCTTCGATGTGATCCGCAGCTGCACGAGCGCTTTGTATCTCTGTCCATTTCTTGGTTCTGACCGCAACGTGGTTAATTTGTCTTTATTTCAGGTTGAACTGGTCCCCACCACTATCGATCGCATCACAATGACAAGAATGAGCTTCGATGTGATCCGAGGCTGTAGAGCACTTTGTATCTCGGTCCATTTCTTGTTCAGGCCGCACCTACCTCTTTAATTTGGCTGTAATTCAGATCGACTGGTTTCCAACCGCAATCGAATGCATGATATGACATAGATTGAGCTTCGATGTGTTCCTAAGATGCACGTGCACTTTGTATCTCTGCCCATTTCTTGGTTCTCGCCACAACGTCTTTAATTTTGCTTTATTTCAGGTCGAACTTTTTCCACCACAATCGATTACATCATACTGACAAAGAATGAGCTTCGATGTGATCCGCAGCTGCACGAGCGCTTTGTATCTCTGTCCATTTCTTGGTTCTGACCGCAACGTGTTAATTTGGCTTTATTTCAGGTCGAACTATTTTCCACGACAATCGAATGCATCATAATGACAAACAATGCGTTTTGATGTGATCCGTAGCTGCACGAGCGCTTTATATCTCTGCCCATTTCTTGATTCTCACCGCAAAGTCTATAATTTGGCTTTATTTCAAATCCAACTGTTTCCCACCACAATCGAACGCTTTATAATGACACAGAATGAGCTTCGATATGTTCTGCAGCTGCACTTGCGCTTTTTAACTTTGCCCATTTCTTGGTTCTCGCCACAACGTCTTTAATTTGGCTTTATTTAATGTCGAACTGTTTCGCACCACAATCAAATGCATCATAATGACATCGAATGAGTTTTGATGTGATCCGCAGCCACAAGAGCGCTTTTTATCCCTTCCCCATTTCTTGTTCTGACCGCAACGTGGTTAATTTGGCTTTATTTCAGGTCGAACTGTTTCCCACCACAATCGAACGCTTCATAATGAGAAAGAATGAGCTTCGATGTGATCCGCAGCTGCACGTGCGCTTTTTATGTTTGCCCATTTCTTGGTTCTCGCCGCATCATCTTAATTTGGCTTTATTTCAGACCGGACTGTTTCCCACCACAATCGATCGTATGCTACTGACAAAGAATGAGCTTCGATGTGATCCGCAGCTGCACGAGCGCTTTGTATCTCTGCCCATTTCTTGGTTCTGACCGCAACGTCTTTAATTTGGCTTTATTTCAGGTCGAACTGTTTCCCACCACAATCGATCACTTCATAAATGACAAAGAATGAGCTTCGATGTGATCCGAAGTTGCACGAGTGCTTTGTATCTCTATCCATTTCTTGGTTCTGACCGCAACGTGGTTAATTTGTCTTTATTTCAGGTTGAACTGGTCCCCACCACTATCGATCGCATCACAATGACAAAGAATGAGCTTCCATGTGATCCGAAGCCGTAGAGCACTTTGTATCTCGGTCCATTTCTTGGTTCAGGCCGCAACCTACCTCTTTAATTTGGCTGTAATTCAGATCGAACTGTTTCCAACCGCAATCGAATGCATGATAATGACATAGATTGAGCTTCGATGTGTTCCTAAG